>NC_136465.1:80733410-81933410 GCF_902686455.1 Sciurus vulgaris
CTCCCCTCCCTCCCTCCCCCCTCTCCCTCCCTCCTCTCTCTCTCTCTCTCTCCCTCTCTCTCTCTCTCTCTCTCTCTCTCTCTCTCTCTCTCTCTCTCTCTCTCTCTCGCCCCCTTTTACAAGACTTCCAGGATATAGAAGGAAATAATAAAGAGCAGAGCCCAGAGTGAGGCTGTAACAGAAAGAAGAAAGGTACTGGAGGAGGTGAGGGATTTACCAGGTCAGATAAAACAGGTAAAGGGAGGGAGGAATTCATAGTTAATGCACAGTTTCAAAGCAACCCTGGAAGACACCCTGGTCTGCAGGAGCCTGACCTTCGACCTTCTCTCTACCCAGGGTTTCAGTCCCATGGGTCCTAAAGGCAGCTCCTGCCTCCAAGGGCATCACAGTGATATACAGGAGCAGTCCCAGCAGTGGGACATGCCTGGAAGGTCTCTCTCATTTGTGGGGAGAAATTGAGAAGCACTCTCTAATGGTGCCCTTGATGCAAGTAAATGGCAACTCTCTCAGTTCATTACTTGTTAGCCCCAGGCAGGGACAACTAATCGTAATACCCAAACCATTAAAGGGAATAGCATTAATGGAGGAGAAAACAGCTAATAAGGAGCTGAACTTGGGCGCTTTGTTTTGCCCAGGATACAAACCGCTGCTAATTTAAGCACCTGTTCCTTCTTCTGCTGGAAACAGTTGGAAAGAAGGATTCAGTGACCCTCTTTCAAATGCAGATAAAAAACTTAGGGACATTTCTGTGTAAATCCAACAGCAAGAGTTGATTTTTCCAGGAGTAACACCCGATGGTTCTGCATAAGTGAAGCCACACCACCTTCCCTGTCTTGAAGTGAAGGCATGACCCACTGGGGTAGCACTGACCTGGCATTCCCAGGAGTGGTGATGTGCGCTACTGAGCTCAAATGAACCATGCTTTGAGCAAAAGCAGCCATTTACATCATGGCAGGGATGAGGGGTATAGTCTAAGATTGTGGAATGGCGGGAATTTAATTTTCCCATGCAGGTCTGAAGCTTGTAACCTTGCTTGCTTGTGCCTCAGCAATGGGTTCCAGCCAAATGAGCTAACCATTCATGCATCCTTAGAGCTGGGCTGACTGCACAGTACTCCCTGGAAACCACAACCTGGCATTAAAAGGAATCACAGCTTTAGATTCTGCTTACTATTCATGTCAGAAATATCTAAGAAATTCAGACAGAGGAAAAAAAGTTCATGGCATCTCAGGAGTAGAAAGATCTTAATGAAAATGTTTTAAAATTAGGGCAATAAGAAATCTATTTGAGTTTTTTGCTTTGGTGTTCCTAGTTCTAGAAACTAGTGCTTTTTCAGATTATATTTGATGGAACTCTAGGACCTGGAGGGGACTTAGGGAACTCACTGGTAGAGAAGGGGGTCGTGGTGTTCATGTTACATTTGGAACTGCTCCATCTACATTGTCATTAATAAGTTTTGTCTCACCAGGAGGTATAAGATTGTACAGAAGTAGCATCTTGGAATTCTAAGAAACCTGTGTGAACTTCTTCCCCATATGGAAACCCCTTAGAGTAACCTTCCTCCCTCAGTTAATTGACTTTGGGGGACTTTAGTCAACCTATGGAGGCTTCAGCTGTTAGACTTTTCTTCTGGTGCACCAGTCTGTGACTGGTTCTGCTCTCTCTGTGTATATAAGCACTGTGGTTTGGATAAGGGTCCCCTTAAAGGTCCATGTGTTAAAAGCTTGGTCCCCAGAGTGACTCTGTTGGGAGGTGATGGAACCTTTAAGAGGTGGGGCCTAGTGGGAGGTCTTTGGGTTATTGTGGGTGTGCCCTCAGAGGGGAAAGTGGAACCCCAGTCCCTTCCTCTTTCTCTCTTTTGCTTCCCAGCCATGAGCTGAGTGAGTGGCTTTGCTCTACCATGTGCTTCTACCATGCTGTGCTGCCCAAAGCAAAAGGCCCATTGATTCTGAACTGGAGCCTCCAAAACTGTGAGCCAAAATAAACCTTTTCTCTTTATAAATTGATTATCTCAGAAATTTATTATAGTAACAGAAAACTGACTAAAATAATAAGCCTTAACTCTTCCTTATACTTGCCCTTCTAATATTTGAAGGCATCACTTAAGTCTTTCTGCCCCGCAAGCCATGTATATCCTCAATGCCTTCATTCATCTCTCATTCAGGAGCGTGCATCTTCAGGCTGTTGATGTGAACTAGGGCCACTGCAAATTCTGGAGGTGGACTCCATGGCTTCTTGGCGAAGAGGTCTGCCTACTCTAGTCATGAAATAAACGTTGACAGGGTCTTTTCTTATCACTACTTCTGTTTATCTCACCTGTACATTTAGATTTGCTGCTCTTGGGTAAATGGAAAGGAGTTGAGTAAGGGAAATGGTTTCTTGTTAATAATACCCAAGATGAGATTTCTGTCCAAGTGAAGTATCATATACACAATTGATCTATAAATGTCCTAGTAGCCCTACTGATTGTGTCCTGCAGTAAATACACATTCCTGGATAAGTTTTGATGCTCTCCTGTTTAGAGGTCAAGCCAGGAGAAACTTTTTCATTTATCATAGTTAGTCCCCTTCCTTCAGATAAATGTATTTACACCCTCCATCTGTTCTTTTTGTAAGATAAGCAACAATCTTAATAAAATAGACATCCTGGTTTAGGCAGCTCTGCTGAGTGACCCTCAGGAGCCCCAGTGGAATTTCAAGAAGAGTGTGACAGATGCAGAGCCATGAAATATTCCAAGGTTGCTACAGTTCTTACAAGCTTGAACTTATCTCCTGGAATTCCCCATAAGCTGGGAAGCCATTGTTGACTGGCCAGCATGACTTAAATACAATTTCTTATTGCTCCTCTTTATTAGAAGCAGTTCAGAGGAGTAGACTAAAACTACCTATACCCAAATACCAGCTCAGGACATGGCCTGTCCTGAGCTGGTGACTGGAACAGGTTGCTTAAGCTCTGTGATCTTCAGGTCAGGTTCCCTACTATGGAATGGAGACAAGGATGCTTTCTTTGCTGGGTTATTGTGAGGCCAAAATAAAGTCTCCCCGGGAAGCACAGACCTCATCTTCCCTTAATGCTAAGCTTCCTTTCCTGATCGTTGCAATGTCTATACTTTCCAACTAAGATTAGGATGTGTTCTGAGAGGTGTATATATGTATGTGTGTATGTATGTATGTATGTATGTATATATATATGAGTGCCCATATATATTTATGGGTAAAATGACACTGAATTTGAAAAAGTATTTATTTATTTGCAGTGCTAGGGATCAAATCCAGGGCCTTGGATACCAGGCAAGTGCTTTACCACTGACCTACAACCTCAGCCCCTGCACAGAATTTTTAATATTGAGGCCATCATGGAAATCCATGGGACTTACAGTTGTGTAACTCACAATGCCTAGTACAGGTCTGGGCTCATCATGAATTCAAAATGAATGCTGAAGTATTTCTTAATCATAGGGAGGAAGAAGTCTCAATGACCTTTTACAGCAAGGCTTGATTGCAGGGCCTGTTGCTAATGCTCTTTTTCTTTTCTAAACCTCACTGTGCATGCATAACAGATCTTGGTAAAAGGAAACGCTAAGATGCTTTGACTTAATTGTGCTGTTTGGCAGATGCAGTACACTCTCTTATGATTTTAGGGTGTCACTGGTCAAGAAGAGGAGGCAAGGGACTGTTTATTTCAGCTCTAAAGACTCCACAAATGTCAGGTCCTGAAACATTTTCATAAACTTATATAAAAAGGGCACTGGTGAAACCAGGCTGGTAGGAAGAACCCTGGCTGCTGTTGAGTGCCATTTGTCAGGCACACCCTCTCCCTGATGGTCATCTGGGTAACATAGGGAGGAAGCTCCAGAGACTAGGAATGTGGTTCCCACCCACCCCAAATGCAACAGGATTCTCCCATTTTCTCCCTGTTGGAAGTACTGATATGTATCCTGCTAGCATCTTAAAAGTTGAACACCATTTGGGTTGTAAAAAATTTAATGACAGTCTCCAGAAGGATATTTCTCTCAGAAGGGGCCTTGGACACCAGGAAGAAAGCAAAGTTGGGTCCCTGATTTAGATATCTCCTGGAACCTTCCTGGGGTGAGAAGAAATCACCACAACTCACTTCTGAATCTGCTTTTCTACTTTAGAACTTCTATTTGAATACCTGGAATATTTTTCCTCACCCCAGATCTTAGGGTATACTGTTTCTTACTGGGAAGAATCCAAAAATATATTATCTGTAGCCGCATTTACATCTTTTCTCAAGTTCTTTATCTCACTGAATTTTGGGGTAAACAAAATATTCAATGAATTTCTTTTTCCAGTGAAAGACATTGACTCTCAGGAGCATGTTAGTGTAGGTTTTTGTGTCTGTTTGCATCCATGATGCCAAAAACCTAGAAAACAGTGCAGCAAATTTCTGCTTATTCAGTGTTTTGGTAATGTGTAGATATAGCTTGTTAATAAAAACTCACTTAACGAAAGCCTGTCTAATGAAAGCTAGCACCACTGCCTTGAATCATTTTCCAGTCAGAAGAGTGTACTTGAGAAACTGTGTCCAGACATTAGGTTAGTAAATCTCAATGACTAGTCTCCCATAGGAGAGATTTCTTCTGTCTACAGAGGTTGATGATAGTATAAGCCTCAGCTTTGCAGGCAGCTTTCCTAAAAACCTGCAGGGTGGGAAAGTCAGCCTCCCCTCCTGGGTTGAGCATGGCCAGTGAAAGCATTCTCTTTGCTGCCTACTGTTTCCCATCTTGTCTGGGTTACAGCTTGTCAGATCAATGATGGGACACCAAAGTGCACCATCATGGTAGGGCTCCTGTGGCATTCTTACCAGAGCTCTGTGACACTCCTTCTCCTCAGGACTGCCTATGCAGTCTTCAGAAACCAGCATGGGAGAATAATCTGGACATTTAGAATGGGGATGGGCAATTTCTAAAAGTTTTCTAAATCAGGACATCTCAGCTCTTTGGTACAGAAATCTTTGAAATGACCTGTAAAATATCTTTGTGGAAGTATACCAACTTTATTTCTGTTTGTCTCAATTGCCAAAATGCTTTATTTCCAGACGGTTAGCATTTAATTAATAATAAACTCCAGTTTCCCAGTCCTTCAACCTAAAGAGTCAGTTTTACAAGAACAAGTGCATAAATGTCCTAGGGGGATCCCCATGACTTGTAGAAGTTCTATATTGAATAATTTTGAAGAGGAAAGACTATTTTGGTAATAATAATATTTTTCTGTTTGGCTCTTCTGTAATATGCAGTCTATGGTGGGGATGCCATTCCCCTTCAGAACACAAAAGGGGTAAGCCTGCTTTACATGGGTGTCACAGGTTCACAGGTTCCTAGGCATTTAATATGAAAATAAACAGAAATAGATGGGCACCCATTGTTGGCCTTCATGGTTTGGGGGAGGCAGGAGGAGAGAAATGTAAATCATTTTGAATTTGGTAGTGTTCTTGTAGGACCATACTCCATACCAAAAGGAAGAAAGAAAAAGGTTTCTATTGTGGTCAGTAAAATTTATTTTCCAACCCTTTGCCTACAACTGTTTTCAGCCTTATTTTCTCTTTTCAGAGCTTCGAGCTGTTCTTTTCTACCTCTCCTTGCCACCGTCCTCATAGGTATTGTAATTGACCTCAGAAATCGCAGTGTGTTCACTTCTGTTAAGCCAGTTGGTTTGATAGGTTGTGGCTAAAAATTTGAGAGCAGCCTGTTTTATGTTTTTCAGCATAAACATAACATAACCACATGACTGTATCTTTGGTCACATCACTGACCTCCACCTGCAGTTCATCCCCCTACCACACTTGAATGCATTAATATCACTGTCCATAGCATTTTAATTTAATTAGAGCTGTGTTTATAATCCTCTTGGGAAAATCCTTATCCCCTCCTCCCCCACGCCGTGTTAAAATAAAGCACCTCTGGCTTTCATCTGTCTGACAGTTTGCTTTAGAGGTGAATGAGCTGTCAACTCTACCCAGCCCCCTCCTTTGTTGGGGTCAGCCCAGGGAAGCAGTTGTGAGAATAGAGTTCCCTTTCTTTGGAACATTGGCTGTTAGTCTCCCTGAGCTCCTCTGTTGAGCTGTCTCCATCTGAGTAGGCAGTATTTGTATGATTTTTCTAATTGCTGGTAGTGTGCTGATGTGCCATTATAGATTGTAAGTGTATGGTTACAGTAATCAAATAAAAAATGAGGACCACGTGAGTCACCCTAGAGAGTCACAAAGAGGGATAAAAGGAGTTAATTCTGCAGTATGGAATTCCCAGCTGTGTGTTCTCTTCTTAGAGAGGAGCCTGCGCACTGGGCCACATCCTTCCTGGGGTCTCCTGGGAGCTCTATTGTTCGCTGAACCCAGGGTTCCAGTAGGTTGTAATGGCTGCTGGCAGATTGCTTGAGGCTCTAGAAGCACATTTTGCTTTCCTCCACTTGGTCAAGATAAACTCTCTTCAGTGGCTGACAGATCTCTTTCCCAACCTTTTAAAAAGACCTTGCTGTCCTCAGCTTGTAGGTTGCAATCTTGACCTTCACCGGAGTGGAAGCCATCCTCAGGAATGAGTGGAGTTCAGGACCGCAGTTGTTCAGTCTCTGGCCTTCCTTCTGTAGGTTTCATCATGAAATAGCTCAGTTGTCTCCACTTACAATTTCTTGGATGGGTGTGGGTGAGGATGACATAAAATCCCAGGGCAGGTGCTCAAGTGTGCTATGTCAGTCAGTGTAGCTGTGAGGACAGAGACTCTTGTAGAAGTAAAACTGGGGGTGGGGGGGTGGGGGGGGATCTTCCCAAGAAACTTGAGGGAAATTAAGGCACAATATAATGTTGCAAGCCAGTGCATAACACTCTGCAGAATGATGCCTTGCTGGACTCCTGTCCGTAGGCTGGAAGTAGATTTCCCAAGAAATAAAGTAGAAGTAGTTTTGAGGGTTGGGCTTCTCTAGCTTGTCCTTGATGGAGTTGGGGAGGCAGGGATGAGCTGGCCTCTATTCCATAGTGAAGGTAGAGAACTTAGTGAGTTTCCCCTTGCTTTAAGGGAAAAGTCATTGTATTATGAAATACCATCCTTTATTTCTCGCACTCATGCCATGCACTTTGGAGACCCTTTGGTTGCACAGTGTTTTCTTCACCAACTGTTTCACTTCTGCAAAAGCCATAACAAAACAGAAAGCTATTTCTGGGAATAAAGTTAACGGCAGACATCTACATGTATGGCAGGATTGGGGGATCATGTGAGGGTGGAAGAGAATGGAGAATTTATTCATCTACTAAAACAGATATGTTTGAAATGCTTAAAAGTCCACCTAGCAAAACCCCTAAACAAATTTAGTGTTTCCCATACATGTGATTATATATCTTTGCCTCTTTTATCCCAAACCATTCTAACACAAACACCAAAAAGTGTAACTCATCCTTAAGTTAGAGTTGCTCAAACTATGTGTGATGTTTTGTAAAGTTCAAGAAAAGTGAAGTTGGCAGTTTTGCCTCTGGGTCACCTTTCTTAAGACATCTTAATTGATATAGAAATCAAATCTAGGATATTTGTGCCTGTACTTAATTAAGAAATTCACCAGGAAACTTTAAGATGACTGTTAAAACAGAAATATTCCACCCACCCTAGTTTTTGCTAGTGGACGCCTTAGGGAAGGTGTAGCAATTCCATCTGGAAATTGCAACAATATGTATATATTCATTTAAAATTGAAATTTCCTGCCACAACCACCAAACTTTCCAGGCTATGAGCAGAAGTTTTAATTTGGTTATAAGGCCAGGGGACTCCCTTGTTTCCCTTTGTAGTACATTAGAAGAGATATAAAATGTTAAAAGAACTATCCTTCCAAAAAGTAAACGCCACCTTCACTTTACTTTAATCTAGGATTTTTTTTTTTTTTTTTCTCCTGATTTTTAAAATTTTCACAGTGGCATCTAACTGCTCTTTTCATCCCAACTTATTTTTGGATTTTGCGTGTCCTACTTTGCCCAGTTAAACCACAGAAGCTAACGGAAGTTATGTTTATGTATAGACTGCAAGTCAAACTAGTTGGTATGTAGATCTGAGATGCAAATTGCACTAGTGTTCTAGCTGAACATACTAGTTGGCTTCTTGTCATTATTTGCATTATTTTAACTTCAAATAATAATCCTTCATATCCCATCCAGTTTCTTTTAATCTAGCAAACACTGCTCATTTGAATTCAAATGGTGAATCTACTGAAGCCCCTCCCACTGTCATTGAGTGTCTTCATTTAAACAATGCTTTCCTTAGTCCAAATAATTCTTTAAACCATGTCTGAAATATTTCTGAGGGAAAGGAAACACTGATTTTGATGGAGAACGAGGAGATACCTATTAATGTTGCAGATAATTCCCTCTTAGGAAGAAAGAAATTAAATGTTGGATATTTTGGTTATGGTTATTGTATTGAGAGAAAGATGATAGAAAAGTTTTACTCATAGATTTTTTATTAACTAAACCTAGATCTTCGTAGCTATCACTTTCCACTTGGCCCATTTAGTTCACTCTTATTGGATCTGACTATAGAATCATACTTTGATTATAAGCTGGGGATATTGACAGAAAAGAGGAAATGTGGTTTTAATGCATTGGTGACATTGATATGTGACTTGGAAAAATAATTTTTGAAAGAGTTGCTTTTAAGCTATTCTCTTGGACTTTTCCCGCCCATTTGCTCACCTGTGTCCCTCCTCATTACCCGAGCAGACCACAGGGGTGCACATCTGTTGATCTCAGTCCGAAGAGCCCAATTTTCAACCTTCCCTGTGTTTTTTTATAAACCTCAAATGAGAGGTATCTAAAGGACAACTGTATACAGTCTCTACGCCAAAGCTTGTGAACCAGGTGTTCCAAATGCCCCACCTCCCTTTTGCTCCCCACACCCTTGGATAGTTTCACACCTCCATTCTAAGCTTTCACTGCCTTTTTAACCCCCTCGCCTCTTCCTGCCCTTATTTTTAACAGCAGGAACGAATTTCATATACACCTCCAGAGAGCCCGGTGCCGAGTTACGCTTCCTCGACTCCACTTCATGTTCCAGTGCCTCGAGCGCTTAGGATGGAGGAAGACTCGATCCGCCTGCCAGCGCACCTGCGTGAGTGTCGCCCGAGCCGCGGCTGGCTGGCGCGGGAAGGGGAAGGACAGACGCACAGACAGGCTGCTGGACCTCACGGGGGTGGGGGAGGCAGCGGGCTCCGAGCCATAACTCTGAGGTCGTTTTCACAGGACTCTACCGCGTTCTCTGGTTGTTTTGGAATCTTTTGCCCCCATCCCATAATGGCTGTGAAAGTTTGAGGTTTTTGTTGCTTGTTTCTCAGTGTATTTATTTCATTCATGTCTGATGACGACATGTCAAAAAAAAAAATCTGGAAATGTGCAATATATGGCAGTCAATTCAGTCTCCCAGGAGGCAGATTATTATTATTTTGCCATGCTTATCTGTATTCCTAGATTCACCTACTCCCCTTTAAAGTTTTCTTTGATCCGAATGTGGCTTAGTTTCTGATTCACTCACTTCACTCCCTGATTTGCTT
This sequence comes from Sciurus vulgaris, assembly GCF_902686455.1. NCBI lineage: Eukaryota > Metazoa > Chordata > Mammalia > Rodentia > Sciuridae > Sciurus > Sciurus vulgaris. The sequence goes on from NC_136465.1 coordinate 80,742,953, forward strand.
TTAAAAGCTGGTGCTCTCCCTTTCTGTACAGGCCCCCTTCCTTTCTTTTCTCACGCGGGCTACATTTTATATGCTGAATATGTCCTTTCCCTTGTCCCCTCTTTTCTTCTACTCCCTTCTCTTGCTTGGGTTTGCTTTGCCTCAGCAGCTTCAGTTTGTAGTAGTTCCACCTTCCCTCCCAAATCATCCCTACTCCTTGCCTGCACCTCTTTCCTCTGAATTTTCAGCTGCAACTTGACAGAGCATCGGACCCAACACACCTGTACTGCTGTTGCCAACCTCCAATTCCATTGATACCTGCCAATTCCTTTTTGATCTATCTTTCTTGTACAGCCACCCAGCCCAGGTGATAAAATGTGAGTGGGGCAGCTGGAGAAAACGAATCTCCTGGTTCCCACGCTGATCATGGTATCCAAGAAAACACCATATTCTCTGGCTTGAATGATATCCTGAGAGCACGAGTCCAGGTTCTGTGTGACCCTGGGGACAACTTGACCCTTCCCTAGTTGAATCCCAGGGACTTAAATGGTGGTATGGTCATGCTGGCCATCTCTGGTATGGAAGCAGTTCCCAGGCTATTCTCCTTTTGTCCCATCGTTCCTCAGAAGGTTGCTTGCTAAAAGTACAGAAAAGTAGAATAAGAAACAGTGGACCCAGGCTCTGCTTTTCTCTCTGTGTGATAAATCAGAGAATTAGACGACTGATGCTGGGGTCCTGGAAGACATTGCTTGTTTACCCCTTCTGCCCACAGTAAGGATGGTTGCTAGGATTTTTGCAAGAAACTAGTGACATGAGAATTGTTCACCTCTTCAGCTTACTGTTGTCGGTTGGTAATTACAAAGTTGCTGCCTACTGTGCTCTAGACATTCTTGCTTCACCTGGGTAGGGAGATAAAGGACACAGCCCTACTCTACCATCTTTTCCTCCACAGTACTTTTAAAAGGGAGGTTGGAACTGTAAAGGTCATGCTCATGACTGTGGGCACTGTTGTCCTAGTACACTGGAGTTTTAGGGCACCACTGCAGCAAACAGAACTGGCAAAGAAATGTTGGGCAGGTAAGACCAAATTTCTCTCCAGATATTGCTCTATGCCCAGTATATTAACTTCAAGAATATTTACTTCAGGGTGGTACATGCTCATGCCTTGTAGGCAGAACACTTCTACCACCTAATCTCATTCATTTGTTCATTCCATCCATAGTTACTGATTGCCCGAGTTTCTAGGATTGGAGTACAGAAACGAAGAGAGCAGACAAAGCTCTCTGTTCTTATGGAGCTTAAATTCTAGTACAGAGAGAAAAGAAATTACAAACACTTGTCCCAAACAGGCTGAGGTTTCTTTCATAACTTTGTATTCTTGTATTCTGCAACATTCCCCAAGGAGGCCCTAACTTTTGGTGTACTCTGAATGCCTTTGACATATATAAAGTCTTTTGCTGTGGAACTGTCTCTCCCTAAAAAGTTATCGTGGTAAAATAAACAAGCAGGGAAGCAAACAGCCATGCTGAACTAGCAGTCAGGAGGTCTTAATTCATAGCTCATTCTGCCGTTTGTGAGTCAGTCATTTAACTCAGTTTCCCTACCATACAGGTCTGCATTTGGAGAAGAGAATATTTAAGATCCTTCCTATATTTAAATTATTACAATTCTCATCTAAACTGTCCTTCTCTTTGGAACCATTTCTTTAATACCAACACTTTAATTTCTTCTTGAGTAGATTCCTTCATTCAACCACTTCTGTGCTGCTTACTGGCAACTACTTGTTCCTACTATATGCCTAGGGTACAATCATAAAAGATGATGATAACTGTAGGATTTGTACCTGGCATTGTGAAGTTCTGTACATATAAATTATTTTATTTTACTCACACAATGTTATCTGTAAGGTGGGTCTTCTTTTTATCTCCATATCACACATGAGAACTTAAGTAATTTTTCAAGGTTGGTCACAAAACTAATAAGAGAGTCAAGATTCAAACTTAGTTTGCCTGATTCTAGAGTCTATGCTCTTTCCATTATGCCACCATATAAGTATGTATTTAATAAATATTTTTGGGACGTATGAATGAACTCAAGGATGACACTTGGCTAGTATTTACTGATGTGGCCACAGCATTGGTTTATTGCTGGAATCCATTCTAACTGTTGTTCAGTCTGTTGCTGAGTAGTTTACATATCACCTTTGGATGGATGTGTACATGGATACTCACATAGTCATCCAGCCATAGCATATTACCACTGACCTTGGTGCATAATCAGTAGTTAGATTATGGATTCAAGTTAGGATATTGGCTTTGCCTAAATGTCTACTCTGGCAGTCTAACTTTAGATACCTCTCCTTGGTAATTCACATGAGCCCCTTTGACACCACGGTCCCAACATCTGGAACAAATCCTCTGAAAGTGGAGGTTCCCAGGCTCTTGCTGTTTGCCCTCAGCTGGGGCTTTCCGAGCAAGGCCCAGCTTCCCTCATCCTGCCTAGGACTTGACTGCTTGTCATACTGTTTGAGAGGCACATAGAAGGTTGAGACTGGGCCACACACTTGAAGATGCATCCCAGCTGAGTTTCCAAACCTTAGTGAAAATAAATATTCTAACAAGGGAATTGGGTTATTGCTGTTTTAATCTGGGATTCCAGACAATTCCCAGTGGAATGCTCATGGAAAGTACGGGGAAGAATCTGAAAGCCAAGACAGCAGCAGGACATTTATGGTATTACTGGGTTGAAAGCATTTTTAGCTGCTTGTTTTAAAGAGATACTCACCAGAATGGGATGGTTTCTTTTTATCATTTATCACTTGATCTTCAGATAAAGCCTCCCTTTTCCTTCCCCCCCACCTTATTTCATTCTTAAATCAAAATTTTATCCTTGGAGGGAGGAGGGCAGAGATCATAATAACTAAGATTCTCATACAGAGAGTTTCTCATCAGTTTGTTCTGCAAACACAAGGCTAGATCTAAACTGAAGACACAGCGTGACAAATTAACAAGCTATTGAGAAGTAGAAAGTGATGCTGTCCCTTTTATTTGCCTGTGATAAAAGCCAAGTGATAAATGGAGCAATGTGTTAAGTGGTGATTATGAGGGGCAGTCTGGGCCTAGGGAAGGAAAAGAGCCAAGGGAAGAAGGGCCAGGCCTATCATGTGGACTGACTCACTGCCCAGATTTGCAGGATGGTGCCCTTCAACAGTCCTGCAGCAGAGCTCCCTGCTCACTAGGGGAGCAAACACAAGTATGTGTGTTGAGAAAATAGAAAGGACATGATTTTTTCTTCTTTGTAAAGGATACTGAACTTTTTTTTTGTTTGTTTCGTTTTTTTTGTTTTTTTTTTTAATGCTCAGAGGTAGAAGAACTGAAGTACAATAATTATAGCAGGCAGGTGAAAAAACAAGCGCTATTCTTTAAAGGGACCATCAACCTTCCATCACAGCTTGAGAACACTTGAAAGACCGTGGACCCCTCAAGGGTGCTCAGTCAAGGTCACTCTTAACCTTGCAAGCAGAGGAGGGCTGTGGCCTGGAGAATGGATGCTATTTCCCCATTCTCACCAGGGTCTTTGCTGTGTGAGGGAGGGACTTTTTAAAATTCATCTGTCCAAAGGCCACCTTCTTCTAAACTCGTGGAGAAGTGGGTGTTAAAGGGGGAAGCAAAAGGCACATCATGAGTAGTGGCCCCCTGTTTATGGTAAAGACTGTGTGTTAGTCAACTTTCTATCACTGTGACCAAATACCTAAGATAAGTGACTTAGGAGGAGGGAAAAATTATTTTGGCTCACAGTTTCAGAGGTTTCAGTCCATGGTTGGTTGGTTCCATTGTTTCTGGGTCTTGAGTTGAGGTAGCACATCCTGGCAGGCAGTACAGGTAGAACAAAACCGCTCATCTCATGGGATGTGAAAGAGAGGCAGAGAGGGGTCTAGGGTCCCAATAACCCCTTCAAGTGCAAACCCCCTCCCCCATCCCCAGACAATGACCTGGGTTCCTCCCACTAGACCCTACTTCCTTAAGGTTCCACCAACTTCCAGTAGCACCACAGACTGGCAACCAAGCCTTTGGGAGACACTTAACATCCAAACCATAGCATGCATGCAGTATGTTCACAGGGACTCTGTTTAACACTGGGCCTCCAATAGTGATGCCCATGCCAGGCCATATGACAACATTATAAATACAGCTCAGATATGAGGCAGAATTTAAATAATTAAATGTATTTATTTTAAATTTCTTTGAAACATTATCATCTCACATCTGGTTGATTTAATCACATCTAATCATAGGTTAGCATTAATGCCATTTGCCCACTGTATCTTGCAGTGTTGGTTGGTCTTCTAAAATACCTGTGAGTTGGTATTTTAAAATTGATGGGAGGGGTGGGGGAAGGAAAAAAAAAAACCAGAATGAATCAAACAACATTACCGTATGTAAATTTATGATTACACAAGTGGTATGCCTTGACTCCATGTATAAACAGAGAAACAACATGTATCCCAATTGTTTACAATAAAAAAAAAAATTGAAACCCAGGACTCATTCATCATATTTAATAGGATTACAGTTTACAGTGTTGTGGGTTAATAAATAGTCATGATAGCTGCTTGGAGTTTTCTAGTATCAGAAGACCAGAAATAGTCCCCTGGCTCTCCTTCCTTTCCTTGTGAATCTTTCAAAATTCTTACATTACTATTCCTGTTTATATGTGTTTAATAATTTAATTTAATGCCTTCCTTTCTATATGTTACCTCACTACTCACTCACCTAGCTGTTTTGTATTCTCAGCAGAATAACTGAATTTAAGACAGGTATGTGACAAGTAGAGATATATTAGAACTTGCACAGAGAGAAGGGATATAGTGCCTTTCTGTTTTCATTGATTAGAGCCACAGTTTTACATGCTTTTAAGTTGTTTGTTCTGAAAGAAAGAGACAATGGAAGCTAAATATAACCATAGTATGTTTTATGTTGTTGTAAGTAACAAAATGTGGTTCGTACCTATTATCTCATTTAATCATGTGACAGTCTTTGAAGCAGGTGTTATTGATTCAGTTTTATTGAAGATTTGACTGGCCCAGGTAGGTAAACTGAATTGTTCAGGTTCACTCACATGTGAAGGATCTAATGTAATTTCTGAAGTAGAAACTAACTTTCTTGGGAGAAGACACACGGGCAAAGTCTCATGAACTTGAAAGTCAAGGTGCTGCTGACTGTTGATGTCTGTGCAGCAGTGGGTGCAGGACAGTGGGTGGGGCAGATGTGGCTCTAAAGATGCCACCTGACCATTAATATGTACCCAACCTCCAACAGGCCCACATTTACCTTTCAATAGGATGAGGGTGGGGCATCAGGAAGGAGAGCCTTTTACAATGAATAGTTTGTTCTGGTTTTACTGTATGCCAGTAACTATAGCTGCCCTGTCTTTATATTCGTATAAGCTTAGGTTGAAATTCAGTTTATCTCTGCAACCAAAATGACAGGGCTGGTTGTAAAAGCCTTAGCGGACCAACTCTGAGAGTGGGGCTCAACCCAGTACCTCTTCAACAGCATTTTACTGGGGATGACCTCCTGGTGGCAGGGACCCACTGCTTCTTAAAGTTTCCACATCAAAAAAAAAAAAAAAAAGTTAGTATAAAGGACTTGAGTCCAGTTAGATCTGAGTGTGCTTGAATTTCAAGGCAGCCTTTCTCTCTCAGAAAGATGATTTAACCTCAAATGAAGATAAATTAAGCCTAAAATTAGCAAAATAACACTTACTTATGAGACTTTCTTATCAATAGCAGAGCTCATATGTGTAACACCTGGCACAATGCCTGGCACATAGTGGCCAGGTAATTCACTAGAGCTCCATGTCAGTTTCTAGTGCTGGTGAACAGCCAATTTGGGAAGCAGTTTCCCCATATTCAGTGGCCAAAGGAAGCATGCATGTCCCTATGTGTCTGCTTCATTAAAGAAAGGACCTAGAGTTCTGTCTACATAGTGTTGAAACTGATTTTTCCAAGTCACAATTGAAACAAGCTTTATCTTACTACTCCCTATGACAACTGTGAGCCCAGTTCTGCTGTAAGGCACCACATCCTGGGGCCTTTTCCTACCCTCATATGTCTCCAGTCTGGGACTTTTTCTTCACAGTCCTGCCTGTGTCTCCTTCCTTGGCTCTTGCCTCTCTTCTAAGACCTCTCAAACCCTCCCCTGTCCTTTGCCATTATCAGTATTCCAAAAATGGCCTCTGCTCACACAGCTGCCTGTGACGTGCAGTGACATCACCAGCAGAGTTGAGGCAAGGACACAGGGAAGAGATTTAATTTTCAGTCAGTGTACTGACAAAGCAGTGATGCCTTCTAACAAAGGTGGCCAGCCAGTAGTGTTTTTCTGTTTTATTCCCCCTTAAGTCTTCTTTTGGGCACCTGGCCTTTATGCATTGAAATGTTTGAAGACTTTGTCTTCTCCACAGCACACGGTGCTGTACAAGAGTCCAGTTAGCTGCTTCAAAGAAGCTTGAAAGAAAAAAAAAAAAAACCCATAGCAGAACAGCCTGGATGCTTTGGAAGGGAAATTTCCTTTTTGGGTTTGCTGTCTGAAAGAATTTCCGATGCAGGCAGACGTTAATTCCTAGCTCCATGCTTCCTGATAAGGAAGCAGCTTCAATAAATGCAGCTATTTATAGATGTCTATTTAAAAAAAAATATATAACCAGAGGTTTATTGACCTTTTCTTTCACTTCACATTTCATGCAGTGAGCTCTGTGTACATTTAAGGCAGTTCCTCCAGCATGAACTCTGGCAAAGTGGCTCTAATTCTGTGGGGGAGGGGAGGTCAGGCTGAGGAATGGCACAGCCCCTCTTCCATGTGATGGGCTCTCAGTTTCCTTGGTGTTCTGAATCAGATATGTGGAAGTGATTGGAAATTAGGTTGACCCTGCCTGATGCTGTGGGTTAGATCCATGGATACAGACATGCCCAATTCTATTCTAAACCCAACATTGAAAGTTATGACAGACTATGAGAGCAAGCCATTAAAAAAATAAGACATTGAAAACCAGTTGGTTTTATAAGTGGGTCTTAATAATAGAAAATAAGGTTTCTTGTTTCTTCTTTCTCCTCTCTGCTACTATCCCCTTCAGTTTTTCCAACTATCAGAATCTCCATGGTCTTTGTCTTGGTACACCGCTGTTCTGCAGTGAGGGGCCCTGTCCTATGTATGATAGTGATTCAATTTGATGTTAGCTTCTACCGTGTTTTCCTGAGTTTCTGCCCACCTCTTCTTCATTCTCTGAAAGCATGGACAGAGTTGCTGGGGATATAGCTCCAGTTGGTAGAATGCTTGCCTTGCAAGCACAAGGCCTTGGGTTTAATCCCCAGTAACAAAAAAAAAAAAAAAAAAAAAAAAAAAGAATGAGTTGAATATATACAAATATGATAGAATTTCCATTCTCCAATGGCAGATATATTCTCCCACTTTTGCTTCATGCCTCATCAGTAGCTCACACTCTTGGAGTTTCTGGCAGGAATGACTTTGACAGCTTCAACCTTAAGCTTTTCCAGAGGTAAATCTTAGCAGAGATCTTCAGATGTTACTGATTTTACTGTTGCCATTGGTGAGTTCTGATTCTCAGTTCCCTGTGCCAGCTATGAGTGTTTTGGAGGTTCTTTTTCTGGTCTCTTCTGAATCAAATGGAGAGCGAATTTAAGAGATTTAAGCTGGCTCTGGCTCTGACTCTGGCCACAGGCCAGATGTAGATTCCCAAGTATAATTAGTCACCCTGGCCTGATATTTCCTGCTTCCATCTTGGGTGGGTGGACTAAGCCCCATTTCTTTTGAAATTGTTCTCTGTTTCTGCTTCCTATAGATCATGGATTCTAATAGCCCTCAAATGGGACTCTTAAGATTCCAGTAATAGAAATACAAATTGGAGATACAGATAATGGATAAAGAGCTATGAATGTGTGGTGGATGCAAATTGGATGCCTGGAAGGAAAATTTTACTAATGCAGGCCTGTGCAGGGAATGCTCTGTGTCATTAGTATAGCTGAGGGTGGATTCTCCTCTTGGGGTAAGAGTGGTTCATTGAGGAAAGTGAAGGTTTGTATAGAGTGATGTAACAACCGTTAAAAAAAATAAATAAAAAAAAGAAAAGCATCTAGAACAGGGTTGAAGGGTATTAAGTAGCACTATCTTAAGAAAAATTATATCAGGCAATTTATGTAGCTCCACTTCAGAAGTAACAGTGATGATTTCATTACTTATTTTTTTCCTAAGAGTGACTTGCCTTGGCCAGTGAGGTCTTGTGGAATAAGTAATAATAGTAGCTACTATATATTGAGCACTTTCTGTATACCAAGAACTTTATAAATTATTCTAAACAAACACAAATGCTGCAAAATAAATATATATTTATTTTATATCTGAGGTTTGGAAGTGGTCCTTGCCTTCCCCAGAGGCACACAGAGAGCTACCACTTGAATCCACATCTCATTTGAAAATCTAGGCCTTTTTTTTTTCCCTTCCCACTTCATCATATTGCTTCTTAAAAGTGTTAGGAATTGGCGAAAGTTGTTTCCTTCTAGCTGTTGGTTAGGTAGAGAAAAGCTAAGCTAACAAGTTGATTTATTTTTAACAAAAAAAATTCAAGCAAAATTGACATAATCTACTGCCAGGAAGGCCCAAAGGGATGAAACCAGAGATCTAAACCAAATTATCTTTCAAACTTGGAGGAAGATAAATTTTCAGATCCAATCCTGTGGGCACAACTGTTATCTGTCATATATTTTCAAGTATCTGTATAAATTGTGGAATGTTAGAAACAAAATTAAATGAAGTAGAGAGAGATTCCTATTTATACTGATTCTCCATCTTTTTAAAAGACATAATCTGCTTCACAGAATATTACTGTTAATAGAGATGTCCTTGAATGCAGGTTGTATTAGTGAGTGTACAGATTGAAACAGATCTAATGATTTGTTTAAGTTGATATGCTTCCAAAAAATTTCTGATGATTTGGTGCCTCAGTTTCCCCACATGGCATACATGCCAGGACACCATGCAGTAGGTATGGAGCACAGAATGTTGCATGGCCCTGGCCCCATGTAATTGCTACTAAGGTCATCTCACCATATTTATTCCTTCTCCCAGGACAGCAGTTTCCTGATCTGTAACCAATTGTGTGATTCCTGAGGTTCTTTCCATCTTTAACACTTTATATTATTCTGTGATTCCAGAAGAAAAATTCAAGGGATACCAAGTGAAGCATTATCTATAAATGCCACATATCATGATCATTCACTTGATTTCCAGTGTCGAACATCCAATTTTAGTGCAGACAGTGGTATTTTGATGATGCAGTTGTCCTCTGCTTCAGCTGTGATTGTTTTTTGAGGATGCTCTCCTGCAAAGAAATATGGAAATCCAGTGCCCAGCTCTGTGGGATACTTCCCTGGGATGCCTATGGCTAAGATGGGGTTAATGCTTTTGTGGGATGGAAACTGGCACCAACTCCCAGGCCTTGAGGGGTTATTGAAACTGCCTCTGCCACCCTTGCCCTGTGCTGGTTCCTGGGAACTAACAGCAGAATCACAGGCCTCTCCCCTGTTGTGAAGCCCTGCTCCCCTGTTCTCAGACCCAGCCCACCCCTTTTGGCCTGAGTCTTGTCTGTGAGTTGGCCCCTTGCCCAGTGCATTATGCACAGGTGTGGCTTCTGGTAACTACTTGACCCCAACTGTGCGATTGGTGGGAATCCCCTCCACAACTTGAAGCGTGTTTGCTCTTCCTGTAACCTTAACAATTACACTCTGCATTTGTCTTCCTCTCTGATGGTGTCCACTGGGTTTGGGGCTTTACAGAGCCAGCTGAGCTGCATTGATAGGCCACATGATCCTTCTTCAGCCGGCCTCATAGCACATGCACAATTAATATTGCATTAATTAATTATGGGGAAAAAAAGCACAGTAGGCGAGGGAATGAAGGCTTTCAGCTTCTAAAGTGGAGGCTTTTTGATGCTGAGCTTTAAAGTACATCCCCATCCACCCCAGCCAACAGAGAGAATCTTTGACACTTATACCATCCCCTGGGCATGAAAACTCACACCCAAGAAACTATTTCTTAACAGAGGCCCAAACCTGTTACTTGAATCATTTCCTCGTTGCCACAGGCTATGCAAAGGGGATGTAAGATCAGGGAGAAAAGAACTGCCCAGAGCAGAAGTGATTGGTACACAAAGCTGATAAGGTTTTCTGCTGTCTCCCTCAGTAGTGCTGGGATTGCCAACATGAAGAACTCTTTATAGAGAAACAAGAGTAAATGTTTAGGTGCCAACCTGCTTGAGGAAGTAAAACCACTCTTTCTCCTTCCTCCTCCTTGTACACCCAGCTTTGGGAAGAGCCTAAGGCAGTTCAAGTTCTCAAACCTGTTATTCTGTTGGGCTGAAAGGCTAATCTCTTTTTGGGCAGATTCTTACCAGATGGGAACAGAGGGGGGAGGAAACTCTGTCCTTTCTTTTTCATTCTGAGTCTTTCCATGGCACTGCTCTCGAAGCACCAGGCTCCCACACATACTCCTTTCGCTTCTTGTGTGCGGTAGTGGTGAAGCCACTGCACAAAATCCCCTCCCTGGACACACAGTCCTTGTTCCCCTATTTACATCTCTGTGAGCATTCTGTGTGGGGCTCTTGCTGACCTTAAAACTTGGTCATGATTCACATATTCACCCTGAGATTTGGGGTTTTATTTAAAGATCTTTTTGGAACACAAGCATAGAATTCCCCGGAGAGACTTTTCCTCACTCAAACTCTGGGATCATAAACATTCTTTTAAAACTATACTGTATTGCCCTGATGAAGGGCTGAGAGGAACTTCAAAGACCCACCAAAACCTAAATGGAATTGTATTTTTTTTTAATCAAATATATTTTTGGACCTTGTAAAAAATGAGTTTTTCTTTTGACTCTTAGCAAAGAAAAATTTAAGCTCAGATGAATGTGTGTGTTTGCATGATCACACCTGCACACACTTTGGTTGTGATTGTTCCATAGTTATTTCTCCAGATATCTGCTTCACTGTCACCCAAGTGAGGCATTCAAGGAAGAACTTGAAGAAATACAATGGGATATTGTGGTGCTGAGTGGACACACAGCTGTGTGGCTGTCTGTCGGGTACTTCTTTGTTTGCTGAAGGAGTACTGAGATTCTGAAAATGGTTGGCTTCTAAACCTGTATTGTCTAGCTAGCATTCAACTTTGGACTCAGGACAGAGAGCTTATAGTTGTCTGTGAATAGGGCCAATGTTACACGTAAGCAGGGAATGTGGTCATCCAGTTGCAGTGATTCAGAGTGTCTTGAATGTAATTATCTCCCACAATGAACTACCTTGGTGCTCGAAATTCCACCATTGAAGACATTCCTTGAAGATCAGGCATTGTTTCCACCTAGCTCCACTTTGAAAAGTAGGTAGCTCTGACCACAGATAGTACCTTAGATAGGGATAATGAATGCCTCAAGTCCTTAATAGCTTAATGAGAATTAGTTTGTCAAATCCCTTGACTCTTGTACAAAGAAGGGATCCTAGCCAGCAAGGAGGGCCAAGGAAGGGGACAGGGTTGGAAATAAACTCCATAATTTGCTTAGGACTGGTTTTCTCCACGGAGGAGAAAAGACATAAAACTAATTGGAGAATCCAGATTCCTTGATTTAGACAAAGCATTGTGAACCTGAACAACTCTTACCATGCATAGCTGTTGGTCTCCAGACATTGCCAGCATCTACCTTGGGCAAACAGAGTTGGACATCTTCAAGCTCGTTGTCAAGTATTTTCATTCTTTTGATAGACCTAGTAAATTTGTAGACATAAATCTGAATATTTAGGTCTTTCAACCATTTTAACAAAGTGTCTTCACCTCATAGATGTTTTCGGGGCATGTTAATCGAGTTTCAAATTGAAGTGATTAGGAAAATCCACCCTGGGAGAACTTAAAGGAGCCACCAGACTTATATGTGTGTGATGAGGAGTAGGTATGTGGAATTTGGCGGAAAGATTCTTCATAGCTTTTCATGTGGAGTAATTACTTCTCTTTATTGAGGGCTTATGGTATGCACTTTTCACATGTGTTATATCATTTAATCGTCCCAACAGTCCTCTGAACTAGATTTTATAATTCTCACTTTACTGATGAAAAGTCAAGTTTAAAGAGGTGAAGGAACTTGGCCAAAGTCACAAAGCTGGTTGGCGGTTAGGCAGGTCCATCAGACTCTTTCCACTCTACACCTCCCCTCCTAGTATAAACCAAAGCCCTATTTCCTAGACCGTGCTCTTTAAGATCATGAAAAACAGGGTTGGGTCCCCCATGAGATCCAACTGTGGTTAAAACTTCATAAATTTTAGAAAAACAGGGTAGTTCACTAAAGTAAAAATTTTAAAGCCACCCACAGAAAACATCTATCATAACCTAAAACCTCAGGGTTCGTATATTTGACTTTTATTGAGCTATATGATTCTTGCTAGTCCTTTAAATATTGCTGTTTCCTGGTAAATAATATCCCCTCCAGAATTCTGGCACATAAATAGTGTAATAAGATCAGATGCTACCATGCTACCATCCAGTGCAGTCTAATTGCAAGGTGAAAATCCAGGGCTGCCTTAGTCCCTCATCTCTCTGTGTCTCTGACCACTGCTTGATACACAATTTGAACTTCAATACTATCCCCTCCTTTTGTGCTTTAGGTCTCTGTGTTGTTTCCTTTTCACAACGTTTTTTTTTTTTTTTTTTAAATGAAGTGGTTTGAAATGGAAATTAAAAACTTAAATGCAAATCTGGTAGCTTCTTTGCTAAGAAGCGTCATAAAATACTGTACATTGTCATTCACTTCAGCACAGCTGCTCTGGGCTCTTACCACTTAGCCATTCACACCATTTTTATAAGGCTGTGGTCTGAGATATCCCTGCCATGTTTTACTTAGTATTGTCACTGGGAAAATTTGTATAGGAAAAAAAAACGCACGACCCCAGATAAAGGCACTTTGGTGATAGATGTGCTTGAGGAACTATAATTTGCCTTTTGTTTTCTTGTGCTTGCTTCATCTGAAATATTGTGGTCTTTCTGCCAGAAGTCTCTTTTTTGTGTGTGCAACCAGTGAGGGCTTTGTGTTGACCTGGCCCTGTGATCACTGGAATGCATGTTTGTGAGTATGCGTGTCTATGTCTATGGGTGTGAGGCTAAGCCTCTTTCTTCATGAATGCTGCAGGTACTGTTTCCTTCTTGGTGAGTTAAAACTCTTTGTGTCTTACAGATGTGAGAGAGGGTAAGGGCACCAGAAAATGAAAAAGGAGGAGGAAGAGGCAGGCCAGCGTCAGGTTTTGGTGGGGTCCCCATCCGCTGGGTGAGAGCCCAGCTGTTTATCCCCATGTTGCTCCTGTCCCTCCCGGCAGTAGCAGAAAGCCAGGGTGTTTTCAGGACTCTGCTGCCAAAGTTTCTTGAAACAGCTCTGCTCAAAGGCATATGCTGGGCTTACTTCTAAGGGAAATTTCCTTTTTGGGGAAGTTGAAGCAAAGGAATTTCCTGTGTGGGCAGACAGAGCTTCCTGACTTGAAGGTTTCTTGGAAGGGAAACAGTTTCATAATGAAATGACAAATTAAAGACATACCAGCCGGGTTCACTTCAAAACAGCTATTGAGAGTGCAGGCAAAGCCCTATTATACTCCCTCACAGAACAAAAATAAATCTCATCCTGACAGGTTTCTGTATGCTGGATTATATCCGTCCCCCACACCTTCCTTCACAGCCTCCTTCATCCTCCCTTCCTCCCTCCCCCGCCATTAGCTGCCACCATTCCTATCTTTAACCATGCTCAGGAGCAGTCCCAAGAGGCCTGTGCTCCCTTCCTGCTGCCTGCCCAACCTACACAGAGGCTCTGTGGGTTATGGTACGACCCTGTGCTGCCAAGACTCGCAGGAATGACCTTCTTCCTTCCTCCTCTGACATAAAGCAATGATTGAAGACATCTTCAGCAGTGGAGGAAGTGCAGCCATTTCCCTGGGCTGGTCTTTGAAATCTTGTAGGTAGTAATACAAGTGCTATTCTGCTTGAGAACTGGGTTTGAAGTTGTTTTGTTGAAGGAAATAGGGCTCAGTGCTGGGCAGGTGAGGTTTTTCTACTGAACATAATATTGTTTTCTACAGTTCAGTCAGCCTGCAAATTGTTGTTTGTTTGTTTGTTTAACAGGAGAATTCCTTATGAACCAAATTTTTTTTTTAACGGAAAAAATACTATCATCATTCTTTCTCCTAGTAGTTAAGAACCTTATTATTAATTAGGCTTAGGTCAATAAAATTGAATAGGCACAGACTTTGTAATTTGATATCTAAATTCAGGCGCCAGCTGTAGCAATGTATCACTAGCAGTGTAACTTTGATATATCACCTAACAACCTTTGGTTTTCTTATCTCTAAAATGGGCATAACACATAGTTGTGCGGAAATTAGCTTATGATTTCAAAGACACTTTATAAACTCCTAAAACTTTCATACTTTTTATTAAACCACCATTGATTGGGATTTTGCAGGATTGAAATATAATATTAGACTGAGCAGAATTGTAGAATTTATAGCTCAACCTGGCAAATATAAATTTTCTTTGTATGCAGTGTAGCTGGGCTCAGTGGGGAAAAAGAAACAAATTGTGAAGTTTAGAGTGATCATGTAGTGTAGCAGGAGGAATCTTGGACTTGGGGACAGGAGGCCAGACTTCATTCCTGGTTGCCACTCAATAGCTGCGTTGTTTGTGGTGAATTATTTAACCATGATAAGCCTCAACTGCTCATCTGTAAAACTGACAGAAATCAAACTATGACTTTAATAAATGCTATCCAATGCCAATGTCACGTAATCAATTATAAGATTATCCCTGCATTTTACAATTGTTTATAAGATAGATTCTAAAGATCAGGGAAGTAGGCACTGTGTAACAACTTATCAGATGAAGAAAGTAGCATCAGAAAATTAAGCATCTTTAATATCCCTAATGTAAATTGGGAAAATTGGTCCTTATCAGCTACGTCAGCTATAACAATTTATTTTGGGGGGTTTCTGAGTGAATGGTAACATAAAAATAATCAGGATTATGGGTTGAACATGACATTTTCCTCAACAGAGTTTGTCTTGGATTTTGGTTTGCTTTCTCCAGCTGTTCCTGGACACTCAGGATACAAGTGGTTGTTCACTTAGGCCTTTCCCATCATAGGTAGCCTTGTCCAAACAGACCTCCAGGTTAGGGTCTTAGTGATTGGTCCAGTGGCTTGATTTCATTATGTGTTAATGCGTAATTTTAGGACCGCCACAACATTCTGCTTCTAATTTTCAGTTTCTATTAGAAAAGGATTTACTAATTTTGCCTCTAAACAGTCGTCTTAGCATTCTTTTTGATTTTAAAAAATGGGAGGCACCAGAAAAATTCGATACTGCCTATAAGGTCACAGTTTATTGGGTGTGTACTTTGTGTTACTAGTGCTTTAGTAAATTGCCTCCCAACAAGTCTGGCAGGTAGGTGATACTGTCTTCACTTTACAGATACAGAATTGAGGGCTGAGATGTATTCAGTACTTTGCCTGAGGCCCAGAACTGGTTGGTGGTAGAGCTAGGATTTGAACCCTTGACTTTGTGCTTGGAAACCTATATTCTTCATCCCTTCATTGCATTCCATCTGTGTTGGTGACTATTATTAATTGAACCTCAGGGCTTAGACATAAAGTTAAGCCCACCAGGACCCTGAAAAGAAACAAAACTAACCTAATAGGGACCATAATTTTATAATGGCAGAAAAATCTTTGGCTTTCCACTTTGGGGAAGAGTATACCTGGGTGGTAAACTGAGCAAACATTACCCTGCCTCTCATCTCTGGAAGAGAGTCTGTTCTGGTTCATCCTGGGACCAGAGTGGCCTGGGAGATCAGCTCTGGCCACACCTTGCATATTAGGATGAAATCTCCTGACTACATTCCAGATAGGTAAGGGAAGTGGCTAGCACCTGATCTCATCCTTTCCCTAGCAAAATTCCTTGGAAATATTGTTTCTGACTGCCTGGGTTTATTCTAATGAAAATTCAAATCTTAGTCTATTCAACAAGGATTGACTGAAGAAGCACCATGCTCAGTGCTAGGGATTCAAAGAAGAGCAATGTAGGAACCTAGTCTATGGAAGCAAAAACCTGGATAATCATTCATCAAAACCAGTATTTATTGAGCACACCCTAGGCTCAGTAGAATGGTAATTATAAGAAGCAAATATGTAAAAATCAACAAGCCCATATTGTTAACTCCAGAGAAAAATGTATGTTTGTTCTTAATTCTTTGTTTGAATTTATTTGCTTTCCTCTGTTCAAATAAGTTTTTAGTGGTATGTTAGTATATGTCTAAAGTTTTATTGTTTTTCACTTATTTGACAACAGCATATAGCTCCAGAATTATTTTTTCTTTATTCCACTATTAATCCCATTCTTCTTCCTACAGACTTACAAAACTGTTTTTCAATCAAGATGAAAACATTTTTCAATTCATTATATTTAGAATACAGATGACATCCAGGAGAATAATCTGAGGAAAAAAATATAATTTTGATGGCACCTAATTATAAAAAGATTCACAGTACTAAGTTATTCTTTGGCATGTGTAGCAAAACACTGTGTAGGTGTCATTTGGAGTTCATAGTAAGGGGAGAAATGGTGTCATTTCTCCTGTAGAGAAATTTAATCTCTCGCTTTAATCTTTCATTGGCCTTTAGCAGCCAGTGGAGTCTTATAAAAAATTCCTTGCCCTCACACTCTGTATTCCCCGTTTGACTTACTGTGGAAAAAGCAAGTATAATTGAAATGCTGTGACCAAATCTACACTTTCATATGCACCTTTGCTCCTCTGGTGAGGAAGTGATGGGAGAAAGGTATTTATTTTGTTTGGAGGAGAGAAGTGGGAGGTGGTGGATGGTTTGGAATAAGACTTGTCTTAAGAATTTGTGTGCCTTCCCCTGGATCCCAATCCTGCCATTCCTTGGGTGTTCTTGTTACAAGAAGCTCTCAGCAGCATTGTATTGGAGAAAATGTTAGGAGGAAGATCCTGGTAACAGTAGATGCAGAAGCTGGAGAGATGTTAAAGGGAGCAGGGTGACTGACAGGTGGATGAAAGTCAGTATCCTTACCTTTTAATTAAAAAGGAGAGAAAGAAAGTTGCCATTAAGCAAGTCTAACTTATACCCTTTTTCCCTGTCTCTGCTCTTCAGATATAGGTGCTGGTGAGCAACAGAATGCAGGTGTACAGGTAGGGAGTGGCAAGGGGTACCCCCCCCACCCCGACCCCAGGCCTTGAGCTCCCCACGTAGACCACCAGGCCTTGGATACTGGGAGTTGACAATGTCTTCTCATGTGCCTAACAGTTTCTCATACCATCAACACCACCAAGTGGCCCAGAGATTGGGGCAGTGGCCTGGGTTTCATGTTGGGAATTCAGAGACAGGAAGTTTTGTTTTCTTCATTCACCTCATACTTATTAGACGCTGGAGTTGCCAGCACCTGCCTTAAAGGAAAACCAGAGAACATTATGTTTCTGGGTGGTACAGACCTGTCCTAAAGCCTGGGGATTCTGAACATAACTCCAGGGGTGCCAACCTTCCTTCCATGACTCCTGGAATGCCCAGTAGAGAAGATCCTATCTGGCCACTGTCTACTTGGTGATAGACTTGTTTTGTCAGACGATAGCTTTAGAGGAAATTCTTCTAGGAAAATATCAAGGTCCCATGCACAAGTATAGCCTGTTTTGATGCTTGAGAAAGAAAACCTTTTTGAATTCTGCAAATAAAGAACAAGCAGTACCTATGCTATGCCCTCCTAGATGAGACCATGAAGCTTGTATAAGACCCAGATTGATTCTGACATGCTTTAAGCATGTGAACAACATCATGTCTATTTGTCTATTCCTTTAGATACTGATTATGACAGCATTGCCATCGACCCGCCGCATATAGGAACTTGTTTCTGAAAATGTAGTGGCACTTTTTAAGGATTAATGCCAAGTAATAGTTTATCATTTTTCAGCTCACAGTAACGAGCTAGAGAATGTGTAAACAGTGCATTGTAGATGATTAATGAGGAGTGGTGGTTCTTCCAGGTTCCCCTATCCCACATTTTACCTTCTTTTTTTGTTTTTTGTCAAGTAATGTAATAACTGAGTCCATAACTTGAACCTAGGGAGCAGTTGTTGTATATGAACTTTATTTCTTTAAAATCTTGAGACACCGTTTTAGTACCTCCCTCTTTGTCTCTGGGTAGACATACTTTTAATGACATTTAAAAGTCAAACTCTAAACACTTCAGAGCAAAATCCCAGCAGAGATGAACTTTAAACTGGTGGGGCTAGGGGTAGGGAAATCCTTCTGGGAGTCAGAATGAGATACTTGTGTGTCTGGACTGGTGGCAGGTTTGTGTTACCAGAGTGATCTCCATGGTAACAGATCAACATGGCGCCAATGACAGATCCACTCTCAGAGCTTTAGGTTCCCATGAGAAAGAGGATTCTCACAGCAAATAGAAAAGAAATCAAGAAATGTGGATGCACGCTTCCCTTCCTTGTAGAGTTCTGGCCATGAAGTTTCATTTCATATAACCAAGACTAGTCCATTTTAACCTCTCACTTCCTTTGTAGAAAACCAAAACTCTTCAGAGACTTCACAGTGTTCTCTGAAATTGTAGCTCATCTCATACAAGGTTTAAATAGCCTTACATATGAAAGAACTATGTTGCAGTGGAATGAAAACATAACTTGGAGCCAGAAAACCCAGCCTCCAGACCCAGCTCTGTCTCTGTGATGGGAGGAAGTCAGCTCCCAGGTCCTTAAAGTCTCAAATCCTACCAGTTCCACAATCATCCAGTTTTACTAAAAGCCCTTAGTGTGCTACATCAGTGGTGAAAAGGGTGGCTGACTAAATATAAGAGAGTGCCTTCCCCTCCACTGTCAAAAGTATGATGATGATCATGTGCAAGAAAACTTTTAAACACCTGAAATGTGGAAGGTGGGATTCATCTCTGTTAAAAATTACTCTCTGAACATAACCAAAATCTGGAGGCTGGACAGACAACAGAAGAGTTAATTTTTTCAAGCCTTGGTCATAAAAGGTTATTAATTTGTAAGAAGAAAATCAGCAAATACTAGTTTATCTTAAACCACAAAAGAACATTTGTGAATTTGGAAGAACAATTATGTAATTTGGTAATTTCATGTACCTTTTCCCTAAGGAATCTTATGACTCAGCGATCAAAGGTGTCAGAGTAGTGAAGGTAGTTTTCAGTGGTCAGGTCTGTGCCGATGGCTGGGTTTGGTTATAGTCAGAAGTGAGATTCTTTGGTTGGGTAATAGTTTCAAATGTATACACTTCAAGGGGTCAATTTTTTTCCCCTAATGAAAAAATTCCTTTTCTGAGGAGTTTAATCCCAAGAGGATGGGGGAATTGAAACCACAATGAATCAAGGAAGTAACAAATTTCATATTTCCTGTAAAAGGCAGCTATGAACTTAGTTTTGATGAAAAGAGCCTAGACACTTCTTCCTACCATCAAGTCAGAGCATTTTTCCACTATTCTTTGAATGATTTCAAAACAACTAAGAGGGGGTGTTCCCCTTAAGCTTCTCTTGTGGTTCTCTGTGATCTGTCTTTAACCAACAAAAGTCTAAATGTTTTATTTTAAAATCATAATGTTGCATGATTTTTTCCCCCTTACTACTGGGGATTGAACCCAGGAACACATCCCCAGCCCTTCTTTTTTTTTTTTTTTTTTTTTTTGTGTGTGGTACTGGGGATCAAACTCAGGACCTTGTGCTTGCAAGGCAAGCACTCTACCAGCTGAGCTATCTCCCCAGCCCCTTCTTATTTTTTATTTTGAGACAGGCTCATGCTAAGTTGCTGAGGCTGGCCTCAAACTTATAATCCTCCTGTTTCAGTCTTGTGAGTCACTGGAATTACAGGCATATGCCACCACACCTGGCCCTTGGAAGATGTTTAGACCACCCGCATCATAACACTGCTTCTGAGATTGTTCTCAGGGGAGGTCCGTGATCAGGATTTAAGTACGAAAAATCTTGATCTTTTTATTTCTCTTGTCACATCCTTGTGTAGTTTACTTTGTTGGTATAAAAAATTTTTGGTTTAATTCAGCAATATCCAAAAGATATGTATTATATATCTTATATGTATGTGTATATGTGCACAGAAAAGATGAATACTTTAAATTTTATATACATATAAATTTTTTTTTCGGTGCTGGGGATTTGAACCCAGGACCTTGTGCTTGCGAGGCAAGCACTCTGCCAAGTAAGCTATATCCCCAGCCCCAAATATATATATATATATATTTTTTTTTTAATTAAACATCTTTCTTTCCATGTCTCCACTGTACTAAGATTTAAGTTGAAAATGGGAAAGTTCTTGAAGTAAACTGAGAATGAATAGGATGGAAAGATAGAATTTTAGAGCTTAGTTTCCTTATTGTGCAGTTCCAGATCTAGAGCATTAGATTGTGTAGTTGAAATGCAGTGTTATTGTTACCTGCTAGTTCAAGTGGAATATTCTGCATGTAAGAAGAGAGTATTGAGAATGGTGAGATCTATAAAAGGAAACTCCATCGATAGCCCAGTCCAGCTAAGCTGGTCTTTGAATCAGTTTTCTTAGGCTCTGGCTGGAAGAGCTTTCAGAAATAAGCAGGGTTCTCATGGGTAAACAAAGGTGTGTGGGAGGCAGGGAAGCACAGTGCATTGTCCCTGAGAGTTGGGGAAATGTAACCCTGCCACTTCTGTGCTGGCATCTGTCCTTCATCCCCTAGGCACTACCATAGCAAAGTGAGATGGTGTGAAGAGGACAGTCCTGACTGTTGCCATCACAAAGCTGATGGGATGCCTGGAGCCCAGACATCTGAGGGAAAAGACCTTTGGGAACAGGACCCAACTGCCAGGACAGCAGAAGAGGAAATTGGCTAATCTCAGGAAAGGGAAGAAAAGAAAGTGGTTGGTTGGTTAGTTTTTGCTTTTAATGAAAGAAGGAGAATAAAATGAAAATGGAGGGTGACTTGGGAGGGTTGTGCACAGTTGCAGTTCCAGACCTGAGAGATGTCCTTCCTAGTCAGCAAATTACCTGGATTTCATTTAGGCCTGAAAATGTCTCCACTGCCTCGAGGGCTACATAGAGAACCTGTGTTTTAACCACCACAAAGAATTTACACTTGGAACCCTGGGGGCTGGTGCAGACAGAGGAACTCAAAGTCAAAGGGTGAGTTTGGGCAAAGAGACTGTGAACTCCCTGCATTTATGTCATTGGTTAAAGTGACCAGCACACCTGCTTGTCCTGGGTCCTGCTGGAATATGAATGACAGGATGTCATGCATCTTAGAGTGTGTAGTCCAAAACTTTCTTGGCATCCAGAGAAACTTTTTTTTTCCTCCAAAAGAAATAAATGTAAATAAATGGTGTTCAAATTTTCATTTAACTCACAAAAGTGTACAAACTTATGATCTCTCTGAAATATACTACCTATTTTAACTCACTACCTTTACCTTTTTCTTTTTCCTTTTTTTTTTTTTTGTTTTTTTGTTTTTTGTTTTAGATAAGGGATTACTCTGATTTTTTAAATTTTTTTATTTTTACAGATTGCATTTTGATTAATTGTATACAAATAGGGTACAACTTTTCATTTCTATGGTTATACACAATGTAGATTCACACCATTCGTGTAATCATACATGTACATAGAGTAATAATGTCTGTCTCAGTCCACTATCTTTTCTTCCCCTATTTACTCCTGCACCATTTTCCTCTACACAATTCAAAGTTCCTCCATTCTTCTCTTGCCTACCCTCCCCCACCCCCCATAGTGTATCATCATCCACTTATCAGAGAAAACATTCAACCTTCGATTTTTTGGGATTGGCTTATTTCAGTTAGCATGATATTCTCCAACTCCATCCATTTACCAGCAAATGCCATAATTTTATCCTTTATGGCTGAGTAGTATTCCATTGTGTGTATATGCCACAGTTTTTTTATTCATTCATTAATTGAAGGGCATCTAGGTTGGTTCCATAACCTAGCTATTGTGGATTAAGCAGCTATAAACATTGATGTGGCTGCTTTACTGTAGTATGCTGATTTTTAAGTCCTTTGGGTATAAAACAAGGAATGGGATAACTGGGTCAAATGGTGGGTCCATTCCAAGTTTTCTGAGGAATCTTCATACTGCTTTCCAGTCCTACCTTTTCTAACATAATTAATTTGGTGAAATACAGTGGATCTTCTGTGTCCATGAGCTCTACATCCATGGATTCAACTAACTAACTGCAGAAAAATAATAATTGACAAAAAATTGCATCTGTATTGAACATGTAGAGACTTTTCTTGTCATTGTCCCCTAAGTAATATACCATAAGCACTATTTACATAGCATTTACATTGTTTTAGGTATTATAGTAATCTAGAGATGGTTAAAAGTATATGGGAGTATGTGTATAGGTTGTAGGCAAATACTGTGTATCTTTTTATATAAGGGACTTGAATATCCTTGAATCTTGATATTCATGTAGGTCCTGGAATCAGTTCTATAACTGTATTCTAAAAAAAAAAAACCCAGGCAAAAATTCACCAAGGGGTGCCCAGACTCATGGCATGAGAAGCATATCATAATTACCTCCCTGCCGCTTGAACTTGGGATAAATGAGCAACTAGTAAATTATTAACTGACCTCTTAAGGAGGGAGGGTGCTGCTTTAGACCACCGCAGAAATTCTGAACTTGCAATAGAGGATCGTGGCCCTAGGCAGGTAGGAAGACAGACTCAGACATTTTTCCTTCTGGGTTCCAAGTTGAGTATTTCTTAGGATTTGAGTATGACTAGATGCCAACCTTCAGTGCTATGTATGTAATTCTCTGCCTATGAACAGTCTTGTCCCATAGACCAGTTTGTACAATTTTCTGTTGTCAAACTGGGGTTTGGGAATTTTGCTGTGAATGATTGGGAGTAAAGAAAATGTTGGGATAGGGAATGGTAAAGATGATGTTCCGAGGACTGTGACCAAAGAAGGCACCTGGATGGTGGCAACAGGACCCATGCTATACAGCAACCTCCACACGATTCTGATCCTGGAAAGTCTGCTACAGAAGAAAACAGACATTCACAACAAGCATTTACCACACTTATTTTGTGGCAGACTGAGTGCTGGGGTTCACTGTTAAAGAGATGCAGACTGTATTAAATATTCATGACATTGTCTTTAGGTACATTTGTGCTCATTTCTTCAGCAGATATTAATTGAACACCTATTGTGCATAAGGTAGCACTGTGAGATACATATTGAACAAGAACTGACATTCTTCTTCATCAGTTTGTGGAATTTTTTATCTACAAGGGAGACTCTACCCACCCTGCCATATGGGTACAGGGAACACCATCACTGCCCTAGTTATGAGTCTTTTCTTTGTTTGGACCACTCCCCACATTGAATCCATCTTTATGATAAACATTTCTGCTGTGCGAGCTGCTGAAGGGCCAGGGGCATCAATAAACCATGCAAGCATTGCATCCAAGGCAGCAAGGTTCCCTGCACCGAGCATTGTGTTCTTATTGTTATGTACACATCCATATGTTATTGATTGTTTCATTGTGCTGATCTGTTTTTGTTTTATGTAATTCTTTAGTTCTGTCCAGGCTACCATTATCTGACTTCCACTAACATTCTGAAGTTCTAGGGACTTGTTTAATCCACTTTCTGCCAGGGCTGTGGCAGTGCCAGGCACCAGGTCTGCCAATTAAACTTGCTGGTGATGTTGGAAAGGATGATTATTAACAGTACTGGATTTGCAGACCAAGTCACTGTGAATGGCATTTTCAAGGCTCAGTCTGGCAGCTTATAGTGAAATGGAAGGAGCTTAGGACCAAGCCTAGGGAGGTTATTAAGCGATGGAACTTGATTTCTTATTTTAAAATGAGTTGCCAGCAAGGTGGTAATAAACATGTCAGGACAAAGTCCTACCATCATAGCAGCATTAAAAATATCTTAATATGGGGACCTGGTTTCTAGTTTAGATTGAGTATTAAAGTTAAATAACTCACCAAAGAATAAATACCAGTGAATACCAAAAGTGCAAATTATTAGAATAATAAAATGCTAATTTTTGTTTTTTGAACTGATGGGTAAAAAATGTTAATGTTAATTCTCAATGCAGTTGGAACTGTAGGGAAATGGGCTCACACATTTGTACTAATTGACACTACAGGCATACATATGGAGATGAAATGAGAAAATACCAGCAGTGACCTGAGCACAAAAATACACTCCAATGAGTATTACCTTATGGAAGCACTTTGACAGCACAATTAAAGAACCTTAGAACAGTTTTGTTCACTGACTAATTCCTTTTCTAATAATCCATCACTAGGAAGCAATCTCAGATGCTGATAAACATTCCTGTATACGGGTGTGCAGCATAGCAGGGGCCACCACACGGATCTGATTAAACAAATTAGGATAGGTTATTAGCTGGAATATTATGCACTAATTAAAAATCATGTTTTTTAAATGCTCATGTAATATAATTGAAAAGGCAGGATACAAATGTCTCTTCTTCAGAGTAATCCCACTTTTTTCTTATCCATAAAAAGAAATGAAAAGAAAATGCAGAAAAATAGTTATTGCAGATGTCTCTAGGCAAAAGAATTGCAAGTAGAATGTTTTTCCCTCTTTCTTTCCCATGTTATTTTGAGTGGTGTCCCAGGATTATTTTGACCATGGGTGCCTGAAAGTGGTAGTCATTTCCGTATCCAGCACCTTGCACTTAGATTTATCACTGTGTGAGTCCCTGCTTAGGAAGTGCCTAGTATGGTGCCTGGTGTATGGCAGGAACCCAAGAATGGTGCTGTCATCCTGGGCAGCCTAATGCACATCCCATAGCCAGGCCTGGCTTACACCTGTGCTTAATGCAGCCCTGTCTGTTGTGAGTCACTTGTGCAGCAGTTTCCCCTGAAGAAGTCCCATACACCCTCCCACCATACCCCCGAGAAAATGAGGTCTGGTTAGCGCTCATCTTGAGTTCCTGGAAGGCAATGGTGTATCTTAACCATCTTAGATTCCTAGGCCCAGCGCAGTGTCGGATGCTTGACACTTATGTGCTGAATTGAACCAGAACCAGACTAAGGCACTGCATGAAAACCTGTATGTTCATCCCACTGCCTTTGCCTTGTTGAGGGCAGATCAGTGTGAACTCTGCCTGGAACTATTTGATGCCTTAGTGGAAGAAGAAAAAGATGATTCCCCTGTTGAGGCAGAGAGCTCTCACTTTTCCCTTTCTAAAAAAAATTACTCTTCTTTGAAACTCCTTTAAACTACCCCAGTTGTGTACACTGGGTTTGTATTGTGTGGTATAAAAGCCAAGTTTTTTCTTTATGGTTGGAGTCTTCCATGTGAGTGATTTCAGGATAAAAGACCTGAGAGGATCATATACATCATTCTTTTACACAACTGATTGTTCCAGCCACACAGCCCTTGGGCAGTCCCCTTATTGTAGCTTCATAACATTGTCAAACTGTCAGACTTGGGCTGTGGTTATTTTATCTCCTAAATAACCAAAACTAGATTTATATGGCACAGAGATGGTAGTGTGGCTTTTGTCTCCTTATGTCTAGGTTCTTTGCTTTATCTTTTCATAGATTTGGGCTTCAACCAAACACGAAAATTGGACTTACTAACTTGCTTCTTGTGTATGCATGGTGTATCTCTGCATATATCTGTGCATGCTTTCCTAAATAAGACCTCCTTTAAAACTCAGTCTTCATCATTTAGAAATGATTGGCCATTTTACAGCTTTTGCTTTTTATGGTTTTTAGAGGATCACTGCTGCAAATATATTTGGCAGAAAGCAAGCACATTACCCCTTCCCCAGAACTCACTACTGAACTTTAAGTTCCTAGCTTAAAAGCTGGAAATTCCTTTGACTTTTCATGTGATATTCTGACGTCTGATCTGAAACTGTAGTCAGAAGCTAGACTTGGTAATCATTCATATCAAGAAAGGAATGGATTGCTCAAAAAAGAAGTCAGATGCTAAAAACAGCTTCCACACTAAGGCCCACTTACTTTTCTACCTAGGGAATCAGGACAGAAACATTTCCAGGACTGAAATGACATTGTTCAAGTGATGCAGCCATTTGCCTGCCTGCTATTTTTTTCTTTTCTGCCAGAAGGAAAATATATAAGACAATGTAGAAAAAAATCCGCCCCCCACTTGAGTCATTAAAATAATCAAATAATCTTTGGTACTTAGTATGATACCCTGGCAAACATGGATATCTAGAATGATTCATTTCTTAGGTTTTCCAGAGAGTCCAGTTTTTATTCAAAAATTGGTTGGTTGGTATAAATAGTTCCCACTGAGACAGTTCAGTGCATTGTAAGAACCCTCCTTTGCAGATGTACAGAAGGTAAAGAGCATTGCTGAGAAGTGACCAGTTATCACCTTTTGCATTCACCTAGTGCACTGTATAATTGAGGGGATGAAGTGTATAAGAAATAAAGTTTTATGCAATTGAAATAAATCACATGCCTTTTTTTTTCTGTCTATAACATTAACAAATGTTCTACCTTTAGTCATCTCTGCTTTTACATAGATGCAAAAATATCAAAAGAATTGAGCTTCAGATTCCTTTTAGCTCAGTGGTAGAGCCCTTGCCTGGCGTGTATGAGGCCCTGGGTTTGATCCCCAGCACAGCAATAAATACATACATACATACATATATACATAAGTAAACACAGGATTAATTAGGAATAATTTTTTTCTCTTCCTAACATAGAAAACATTTCTAATAAACATGTGTTGAATTAATGAACCAGTCTAGAAGTTATATTTTATCACAAAATTGATTCATAGAAGTATAATTGTCATTTCCTCTGGTTTAATAGATGCTGATTTTTTTTTTTAATTGAGATTATCTCTGCCTCCACAGAATGCCAACTTTTTAGGAGAACAAGCATCTTGGGTTTCTATTAGAGTACATTTTTAGGTTCTGTAGCCAGTATTCTTTTTTGCTCTATTGGTACAACATCAAATATTCACCTAAACTCACTCTGGAATATGACACTTTTAGAAGCATATCCATTTTTACTTGCAAATAGCAACGACAAAAAACTATGAACAACTTTACCAATTAAAAACTTTTATTGGAAATATGTTAGGTAGCCATTTGGCTCCACTGTAGGAAAAAAAATTAAAAAGTAGCAGAAACCAGGGAAGGGAGGTTTAAAGCAGCCAAGAGCTCCATCAGGACAGTGACACAGGAAGTTTTCTTGGGATGCCACCATGGCATGACTGCCGTGAGCACATGAATCCATGAGACTGGTGCCAGGTTATAAATATACCTCGCTATCCCTGGGGAGTTGGTGACACCCTTCAAACGTATAACCTGAGGCAGGTGCACCTGAGTGACTGAGTCTAGGTGATTTTCTTGGGAACTGGAAAGCTCTGCCAATTGTGGGATTCCCCTAAACAAAAGAGGCGTGTGGATGCTGAGCAGACAAACATGCAGACATCTAGGACAAGATTTTAAGTATTGTATAGCCATGTCCCATGGCTGACTTAAGTAGTTCCACATTTGCATTCCCCATAGTCAGCATGCTGAAGGCAAATGGGTTATTGTCTCTCTCTGCTTTCAATTACATGTAAGAGGTGTTAGAAAATTATGCAAATTTTATCCAATGAGTTTTTGTTTCTAAATTCTGTTAGCATGATAGTAAGATTGCCTACCTCATGAAAAAAATGGGAAAGCCCTACTTCAAGTAAAAGATGAGCCTGGTTTTTTAACATGTTAGTGTTCAACCTTTTGGAAGTATTTATTTCCAAATTTTAAAAGATTCTTAAAAATTTATTTTAATAATTTCTGATAATACCATGTAGTCTAAGAGTTGCAAAGTACCTCAGAGATGATATATTTTAGCTTGTCACCCAAGTCATGGAGAGCTCTGAGGCATCCATACACAGCAGGCTGTCCAGGCTCTAAAATGTTCAGCAAGGAGTCGTCTCTGCCCCTCCCATTCTTGGATGGTGCTGGATGTAAGAAGGCTTTTCTTAAATTGGGCTGAAATTCACCTTAGTGTCACCTTGCTCTTTGGCTCTGGTTTTGCCATGTGGAACCAAATAAGACATGCCCTTTCTACATTAATTCTAGAGACAGAAACTTGGTCTCAGATATGGGTGTTTTTGTTTTGCCATTTACCCACATTGGGACTGTTAATTTCTTTATCAGTATTTTTTTTTTCCTAATAGGTATGAACTAAATACTGAGTGAATAAGCAGACAATTATTTTATTAATGCAACATAAGTTTATGTTACCATTTTAGTTTCTTTGTTATACTCATATTGATCATTTCTTCTTGAGCTACAGCCTAAATCAGAGTTTTTCTTCCTTATTCTCTTACAGGCCTCCTCCCCGCCCTTAGTTTAAATTCATGCCTTTACACTTAACCCTGTTAAATTTCATTTAAAATGACTAAGGAAATTCTGACTTATGGCTATCATCGCTTTCCGTAATTTCTTATTACTTACATCACGTCAGGCAGACTAGACAAATATTCCTTTTATGTGTTTTTATGTTAATTATCTGGAAGGGAAAGGATCAAATGGGACAGAAGCCATGAAGGAGTCCTGTGACACACCACTACAGTCTGCCTTCCAGGTAGGCATAGACTGATCTTTTTCATTAACAAGTATATTGTAGTTCCGGATTATTTTGTGACATATAAATCTCTGTTTGTATGCCAAACAGAGACCTTATATAATGCTATAAATGACACATTATCATTTTTGCAAATACACACAATAGTTCTTTCTGTAAGAAAATGCCAAGATAAGATGTCAGATCATTTGCTGAGATAAAGATGTGCTGTTTGGCTCTCCTGGAAATCTGTATCAAGCACCCTCTTGGTTTTCTAATCTGCTCACAGTGAACCTAAAACCTTGTAGTTAGGCTTTTATGCAAGAATCTTCTTGGTGGTAGTAAACAGATGGTTAATCCGTTCATCTACTCTTAGTGCCTTCAAAAGGAAAGAAAGAATTTTAGTTATATCTAAGCAGGGATTTTAACCCAGCAAGTCGGCTTAAATATCCAGTAATCTACTGAGGAGAAGAGTGGGTGTGTTTTGTTCTTTTACTCACAACAGTGTATGTGTATGTTTGTGTTTTCTCCCATTAAACACTGTGATAAAGAGTTTTTACTTTTTTTCCTCTTCCAAATGGACTCTGAGGAATATTCATAAATATAATGGAAAGAGAGGGATTTGGGGATCACTGGGAAATGCGTGGAATCAATCCATTATGTAGAAGTGCACTGTTTAACTTAAAGTTCAAAGAGGCCTGGGGTTGTAGTTCAGTGGTAGAGTACTTGCCTAGTATGTGTGAGGCCCTAGGTTCGATCCTCAGCTCCACATAAAAAGATAAATAAGTAAAATTAAGTTTTTGTGTACATCTTCTTATAAACAACATTAATACTAATAAGTTCAAAGTGGGACAGCTTTTTTTGGCTAGGTGCTATCTCTCTAGTTTTTTTTTTTTAATTCTTGAAAGGTAATTGACAACTATAATATCCAAACAATATGCTGCCTCAGTTTGTCTGCATTTTAAATGATGTGTAAACTAACATCAGGTATGTGGATGCAAGAAATGAAGCAAAAGGATCTTTGTGCATAAGAAAAACATCAGAAGCAACGACTTCAAATCTGTTGACTAGCTGAAGGAGGAGGCGGGAGCTAGTATTTGAAGGGCCTAGGGTGCACCATGCTAAGGAGTTTAGATTCTCCCCTGAACATTGCAGGGGAAATTTAAATAGGGGAGAGAACTGATCAACTTGTGTTTAGAAACCTTTCATAGGTGGCAACACAGAGGATAGAGTGAAAAGGCTGTTGCAGTGATTCAGGTGAGAAAAAAAATTCAAAGGCAAACTAAGGCCATGCAGCAGGGGCAGAGCAGAAGGGAAGTGTTCAAGTGATGTTAAGGAGATGGAATGGCCAAGGTTAGTGATCAGATGAGGAGGGGGGTGGGGGAAAGCAGAACAACTCCTCCCTGAGCACCTAGTAGCTAGGGTGGCAGGATGAGCCTGAAGAGCCTGAAGTGGCGACATGGGAGGGAATCCTGGAGAGACCAAGAAAGGAGAATTTCAGGAGGGAAAAGGCCAGCCTGCCCCGTCCAGAGCATTCAGGGAAGATGAGGACCAAAATGTCTTTGGTTTTGACAAGAAGGAAAATCATGAGCGGCCCAGGCAACAACAATATCCGCAGCAGGGAGAGGCGGGTAGAGAGCTGATTGCTGTGAGTGGGAAATATGAAGGAAAGTGATTGTAGCTGACCCTTGGACTGTGGATCAATTGAGAGATAAGGCGGGAGCCAGTGGGCAACCACGGGTGAAGGGAGGTTTTTGTTTAATGGAAGATATTTTGCCATGCAGAATTGCTGGTAAGAGTTGAGAGTTGAAAACATAGACGAATGGGGATGGTTTATGGGAAATGGGGTCCTTGCAGAAGTGGGGGGGAAAATGAGAGGCAAAGTAAGAATGAAGGTATTATTTAGCTTTCAATAGCAGGATGGACATTTATTTCAGTGAAACTAGAGGAAAGGCGCCTGTGACATAAGATCATTGTTTGCATGAGGGCAACCTGAATAATTTATGGAATTCCCACTTACTTCATTGCCTCCCTTCCCCCTACTCCAAGAAACCAAAAGATAGAGGAGGCAGCAGTGAAGGAGATGGGAGAATGCATGGTTGAATCAGAGAGGCATTGCTTGGCACACCAGGGACCCAGCCTTGCCTCCCAGTGAGAAGGTACAAGTTATCTCTGTGCTCTTCCACACCAGGCATACTCTCCATACCATTGAGATACAGCAGTTCACAAAACAGAAGCAAGAAGTAAGCAGCAGCAACGTGGCTATCTGGGTTAAAAGATTACAAGTGGAGAGGGAGTACAGTAAGAGCCAGGAGGAGGAAATATGTTAGGTGTATTAAAACAACCAGGGACACTGGGGTTGTGGCTCAGTGGTATCACGCTCACCTAGCACGCGTGAGGCCCTGGGTTTGATTGTCAGTACCACATAAAAGTAAAGTAAAGGTATTGTGTCCACCGACAACTAATAATAATATATATTAAAAAAATAAAAAGCCCAGGGGAGGAAGGGAGTATATCTGAAGTGATTTACAGTTAAGAAGAGTTGAGTTTGGAAGGAATGGACACAGGGGAATTTGGAAGGACCCAATAGGCCATCATAAAGACTTTGGCTTTTAATTTATCAAATGAGAATTTTAAAGAGAGAACTGACATGGCCTGATTTTAATTTTTAAAGGACCATTGTAACTGCTATGTAGAGAATAGGAAGAGGGAGAATGAAAAGGGGGATGTTTGTGGAAGCAGAAAAGCCTTTTGGCAGCCTGTTAACATTCAGTCTGGTAAGACATGATGCTAGATTGGACCATGCAG
The DNA here is from genome assembly GCF_902686455.1 of Sciurus vulgaris. NCBI lineage: Eukaryota > Metazoa > Chordata > Mammalia > Rodentia > Sciuridae > Sciurus > Sciurus vulgaris. The sequence goes on from NC_136465.1 coordinate 80,774,450, forward strand.
GGTCCTGGCCTATCATGCTTCTACCCCAGGGCCTTTGCACTTGTCATCTGTCTTTCTGGGATGGTTTCTCGCAGTCACATGACTGAGTCCCTTTGTGTGATGCCTTCATAGTAACCCTCACCTCCTCAATAGCATGCCCTTTTCCATAATATATTTTTCCTCCATCACACCACCATTTGACATAGTATATATTTTACTTGTTTATATTTTGTCTTCTTTTCCTGGCTAGAATGTACACTCCATAAGAACGGGGGCATTTCCTGTGTTTTTGTATTGCTGTACCCCAGATACCCAGAACAAGGCCTACACTGAACAGGTACTCAGTGAATATTCTTTGGATCAATTAGTGAGTGAAGCTCTTCCATCTCCATTATCACCAACACCACCTCCACCATTGTAGTCAGTAAGAATAACGGCAACACTAGTGTTATTTTTTCTTTACCATATGTCTCTTTTTGGAAAGATTCAATACATCAAGCTTCATGTATCTTCTGTGCAGAGTAGAAGTGTGTCACTAAGCCATGGAGCTGATTTCCTGGCTCCTGGTGTTTTGAGCAGCCTTGCATTCAGTTTGCGTCAGTCTTTGCATCTTTTTTTAGTCACGTTGCTCACGCTCTTCACAATCCTTCAGCTTAAACTCTTGAGTAACTCTGGACATTGGAGCTTGCTGGGAACTTGAGAACCAGATGAATGATGCTGCCAATAGCATGCCGTATGTGCTTGGCATCCAATTTTGGCACTTGTTTTAGCAGGCTTCATTGCATAATTTAGCCATTGGCTACAAAAAGTGACCATGTATCCTCAGGAGGAAAGGAGGGTTCAGAAGTAGAATATGGAGGCTATTCCAGGGTTTTGAGGATGGGTTAGAGCTCTAGTTTAACATATGCATGCATTTTCAACAGTGTTGGGGGATTATTCCAGACCTTATGTGTATCCTTTCATTTGTGGGATATAACATGTACTTCCATTTCTGGTCATTTTATACCCAAACTCCACTTTTGTTGTATTTTTCATGCCTGGATCTCATGTTTTGCAATATTTGCTCTACCACAAAGTCCATATTAATCTCATGTTTTGCAATATTTTTGTCTACCACAAAATCCATATTAATTAAATACAATTTCATTTGTTTTCCCACTTTTCCCTAATTAAAGACATATGTAAACTTCTAAGTCAGAACTTCTGGTAAGTATGAAATAATTGAAAATAGAATGTGTGATTAACATCATTATGCAATAAAAAGCAAGGAATTTGTAGATTTAGTCCTCAGCTTCATGGTGGGTTAATATAGGATTTCTGGTCTTTTCAAATGCACAAATGGCAGACCTTCTAAGAACTGTCAGTTCTGGAGAAGAGTCTTGTTGTGTTTCAAATGCATTGAATTAAGTTGTAAATGAGAAGAGCCCTTTTCACAGCACCCAGGGACACACAGGGATGCAGGGACTCATCCATGCCTGTTTTTTTTCTCCTCCTCCTCCCCCTCCTCCTCCTCCTCTTCCTCCCCCTCCTCCTCCCCCTCTTCCTCCTCCTCCCTCTCTCTCTCTCTCTCTTTTTTTTTTTTTTTTTGAAGCATTGAGGGTTAATGAAGGCTGTCAGGAGTTGGACCTTGGAGGACAGTGGCTCCTGTTAAGAGAATGCCCTCAGTACGGTCCCTGGGCAGATGACCCACTCCCTGTTTACTTCAAACCTTGAATATTTTCTCTCTTAGATGTCTGCATGATTGGTATCATTGACAGTGATTAGGCACTGAAATGACCAAATGGTAGGCTGAAAGAGACTACAAGGTATTATCTAGTTCAGTTATATCCTATAGGCTCCTTAAGCCCGAAAGAACAATGAGGGTGGATCTGTGAGGCAAAATTTTAGTATTCCAAATGTCCCGTGGTACTGCAAAAATTTTAGTGTTCCAAATGTCCTGTGGTAATGCCATATTTGGGAACAACATTGTAAGGTTAGGTGAGCTATGGAAGCATGAAGTTTCTCTGCATTTGCCTAGAGTTACAAATGTGAAAATAAGTTTTTTCCAGTAACTACTTTTGAGTAAGCAAAATTTTTCAGAAACAAAAATATGTGTAGCTACATTGTCAATTGCCATTGGCCATATGTGGCTTTTGAGCACTCAAAAATGTGGCTAATCCTCATTGAACTGTGCTGTAAGTATAAACTGACCACCATAATTCAAAAACTTAGGATGGAAGAAATGTGACTATCTCACTGATAATTTTAAAATATTGATCACGTTTCCATATTTTCCATATATTGGGTTAAATAAAATATTTTATTCAAAGTACTGTCAACTGTTTCTTTTTACCTTTTTTTTTTTTTTTTTAACCATGGGGCCTAAAACATTTTGAATTACATTATATGGGTCATATTATATTTCTATTGGAAGTACTGGTCTAAATCAAAAAGTTTCTGGATAATGAAAAGGTTGAGATTCACTCTTCCTTTTGCAGATGAGCAAAGAGGTTGCATATGAGACCAGAGAGGTTAGACTACTTGTTCAGGATCACACAGTGAGTGGTAACTGAGCCAGGAGAATACCACTATCCTTTCCATTGCCAAAAATTGCCAAGGGATCATAGCAATTTCTTTTACTTGGAATCTGTGGAACCTTTGCTTTGGTTACAAGTTGGAGAATCTATCGTACAGAATATTTGCAGTTTTCCAAAGCACAAGTTCTAAGCCAACCAGAAATATGTTGGGGTTGAGGGTGTAGCTCACTGATAGAGCATGTGTTTAACCCTTGTTTTAATTCCCAGCACCCCAAAATATGTGTGTATATGTACACACACACATTCACACTCACATACATACATATGTGTATGTTTGCATGTGTATGTATGTGTACATATATAAAAAATATAGAAGGGAGAAGTGAGAAAAGGAAAGAGAGATAACTTTCCTATAAAGGATCTGATGAGAAATTCTCATGTTTTCATTCTTGAACAGATTTCTTTCACCTCAGCACCCTGATGTGAAACATTAATTGCTAGAGAAAAGCACAATAAGAAAACATTTACCAGGAGTCCAGGCCGAGTTCCTCATGCTTTCCCCTTCCCCACAGCAAGAATCTCTTCCAAATACCCATTAAGAGATTAAGTCCAACCAGGAATAAATTGATTCCTAGTCCCCAGGCATTTCGTTTGGCCTCATTTGCACAGGATCAGGGACCCCAGCAATATGTGTTTAGCATGGGCTATATTAACACGACAACATATCATTCTATAAAGTTCTAAAACAATATTTGAAAAATCCTGACCAAATAAGACATTAAATGTGGCTAGTTATCATAGTAACATTTTACCCACAAGTAGGGTCTTTTATTTTGCCTCCACAACATGTGAACAAACCCAACCTTTCTGCCGTAAATAAAAAAATCCCCTGTGAAGAGTGGTCTGGGAAGTACAGCAGCATCGTGGAGCTCTGGGGAATTGTATAATTGAAAGAAAGAAGTTTAGCATCAAATGCTTTCATCCTTGGTCCTCTTTCCTCTGAGCCATTCTTTCTCTTCCGATAACTTTATTTGAGCTTTGTAATTATTTTGGTATTTTTACTTATGGGTTTTAAAGAATCTTAACAATTCTACAAGGTTTGTTATGAAATCCTTCAGGGCCCTGCCCCTGCCCCCACTCTTGATTTCCTGCTCACCAGAGGGGCACACCCTCTTGAGACCTGTAGCTAATTCTTGGGTCACTGACCTCTATCTAGTTCCAGTTGTTAAACCACATGGTCGTGCTGGTGCTCCTTAATTCTTAGTTCTAGACATTTCTCTGCCTTCTCACTGTGGAAGGTGAGATGGTCTGTCCCCTCCGCCCCATCCCCTCCCCTCTAGGGAAGCATCCTGGTGACTATAATATGGGTCTGAACAATATTTAGTGTTTAACCTATTACGATTGCACATAGATGCCATTTCACATTGAGTCATGTTATTGAACTGTGGTTCCTCTTCCTTTCCTGTCACTTTTCATCTTCCTAGAGTTAATCACCATGTCACTCTCTCAGTGTACTTAGTTTATGTACTTACTGCTGATTCTAACTCTCTGCCTTACCCTCCTGAGTAGATCTCAGGCAACAGGTACTATAAGTCCCAAAGCTGAGTCTCCTGTAGCCCTGCTTCTGCTCCAGCCTGAAGCCCCACGTGACGCCCAGCTGCCTTCTTGGGCATTGTGTGCACTTGACATCTCCTTTGAGTTGACATCCCTTTCCTCACTTCCTTGTTTTCCTCTTTTCTAGTTTATTCTCTGGCTTTAGTGGAGGATGGTTGTCAGTAGCTTCATGCAGAAGGGAAGAGGTGAAGTAAATTTCTTGAGACCTTGCATGTCTGAAAAATATCTTTATTCTTTCCCCATACTTGTTTAATAATTTGAGTATACTGTTCTGGACAATTAATAATTCCCCCCAGAATTCTGGAGGCATCATCCCATTCTGTTTTCCTTCAGATGACCACATTCTCCCGATCATGAAGCCTTGGTGTGAAACATTTTTTTTTTATTGCTTATTTGTCCTCTGGAAGAATTTTTACTCCCCAAGTCCTAAAATTTCCCAGCTGGACCCTGTCCTGGGCCTATGTTCACCCACTGATGCCCATTCACTCTGGATGTTCTATTCCTTCAGTTTTCCCATTTTTCTTAGGAATTCATGTTATTAGGATGTCGCTCTGATAATTTTCTTGCTTTTTATTTTTTAACTGTGTGTATTTTAAGCTCCTCTTTGGGACATTCCCCAACCTTTTCTTCCAACACTTCTGAGTTTTGTTTCCATCATCGGACCCTGACTTGGTTCTTCATTGTAGCATCTTTTTCATGTTTCATAGTTTGTAATTTCTCTGAGGATAATTTTTTTCTCTGAATTTCTCTGCTTCTCCAAGTTGCCTTTTTCTGATTTTGGTTTCATTTTGCTCTCTGCCTATTCTGATTCAGTGTGGTGATCTCTGTCTGTCTGTCTGTCCACTCATATCTAAGAGTTGATGGAGCCAAGGCACTGACTGGAAGTTCTGCCTGCATCAGAAGACCTGCCCAGTTGGGTGACCCACCCACACATTTTCTTTGGATACCATTGGGTGAATATTTCCAGGTCTTTTGTCTTTGGCTGTGCAGATTCCCCAGAGATTGATAACCCTTCCTAGAGAGTATGCTCCTTCTGGAAGCACAGTGGGAGGCACGGATTGGTGGCAGCTCTCAATGGCCAACACCCACATGTTCTTTTAGTCCTCAGTAAGTAACTTTCAATTAATCCCAGTATTTTGCTGCACCTCACTCTCTCTAGAGCATAAGCTTCTATTTGGCCATGGTAAAGAAGGAGCAGAAACTCAACTGTCTAGATTCAGATATAACTGCTATCACTAGTTCCCAACCTTTTTAGAGGTGCCGCCACGCAGATCTGTAAAGTTATTTCACATCTTTCCTTGCTATGAGTTTAGAATTCCACTTGCTCAGGTCTGCTAAGTAAATCACCACTGGTTCATCTGTTTTCAAGTTCCTAGTTTGTTTTTCTTTCTCCTCCTTCTTCTACCCCGACCCTACCCTGCTGTTATCTCTTCTGTTGTCTTTGTCCTTGTGGGTTTGTGCTTTCTGAAAAATCTCTTTACTGTTATTTAGAAGAGTTTGCGGAAGAGAACAGAGCTAAAATTAACTCCCTCCTCTGATGAATTTTGACATTCTCTCTGCCATAGGGAGATTGTCCCAAATATATGTGTTCTTGTTTATGTCAGACTAGGGCTTCTAGGAAGAAAATCCTGTGTTCATTGACATGATTATTACTATTGATATTTTTTTTTTTATCCTTGAACAAATTTTACTTCAGTCACATGTGTTGCCCCTGGAGATTTTCTGTGGTTCTACTTAAGAGAACAGTACTTGTTGCTTTTAATTCTATGTGAGATTGAAGGAAACAAATTTTTACATCTCCTTTCCTTCAAGAAATCAGTGAAAGAATCTGGGTAAAACCCAGTTAGTGAGGCACTGGGTTTGATCCTCAGCACCACATAAAAATAAACAAATAAGATAAAGGTATTGTGTCAGTCTACAACTTAAAAAAAAAAAAAAAAAAAAAAAAACCCCGTTAGGTTTTTGTTTTATCATTTACACTAAATCCTATATAATTCAATAAAGCATATATATGAATTAATAATAAACTAACTAATACACGTAAAGCTCTCAGTTCCATGACTGGCACATGGGACTCTGTAACTGGTAATTGCTACATTTACATACTGTGGCTTTTATAATAAATAGTTCTCAAACCTAGTTACACTATAGATACACCTGGCAATCTTTTTAAAAAGATTCCATGGCCCTTGTGTCTTTTTTTTTTTTTTTTTTTTTTTTTTTTTTGGCCCTTGTGTCTTAATCTGAATCGTCTAGGGTGGGTTCCAAGTACATAACCAACTAGAATTTCAATTTTCTAGGGAAGAGAGAAGTGAGACATTTCGAGAACCTCTCTGTGGGGGTCGGCACATCACTAATGGAATTTATCATGTGAGTAGTAGTGTAGGAAGACAGAAAGATGAAGGAAGCAAAGGTGCCAGCTCTGAGAGCCCAGATGAATGGCAAAATATATACATAGCACATAAAAGATAAATAAAATGTATTGAAACCATATACAGTATATTTACTTAATATATACAGTATAAGTAAATTACATCTATATAAAACCTGAAACCAAGGCATTGTGCCTGGCCCTCTTATAGAGAATGTTTCGACAGCACGTTGCTCCCTTCTTTTTTGATGTTCTGTCCCTTTGTTTGTTTAAATCAGATTTTGCTGGATAGGAGAATCTGCAGAAGAGCCCTGTGTAGGGTGTGCGCTTCCTTCTGCTCTTCCCATGGCAGACACTTTTGAAGTGCTGGCTAGAGTCAGCTAAGCATTTATTCAGCTTAGACCAAATCCACATGACTCAGAGATGAATTACATTTAAATTAATCCTTGCTCAGATTCAGGTCTCATCTGCTAATGGGGCTCAGTTTTCATTCATCTTCGATAAAGCCAAGCCACCTTTATTTGCGGTTGAGCTAAGTTGGAGGAAAAGGAGGAAATAAAAAGCATTAAGTTTTATTTGCATGTAAGTGACTTAGAAGGCTCTAAATGGTTATTTTATTTGAGGATTAATAGCAACTTTTGTTTAACTAAAACAGTGTTGGGAGAACAATTTGATAGAAACCTTTGCTGGAGTCTGAGAGAAGGGGAGAGATACAAAATGCAAAACTTCAGAATGACCAAATTCATATTCACAAATATTTACATTTGAAACTTTTTTTAAAAATATTTTTAGTTGCAGATGGACATAATACCTTTATTTTGTTTTATTTGTTTGTTTGTTTATTATGTGGTGCTGAGGATCAAACCCAGTGCCTTACACATGCTAGGCAAGCACTCTACCATTGAGCTACAACCCCAACCCCTACATTTGAAATTCTTAAGGCTTGATTCTAAGGTATAATCCTTTACAATTTTTCCAAAGTATTATTTCCAATTCTGTAAATTGTAGGAACAATCAGAATAATACTGGAGCTTTCCATTGTTTCAATAATAATAGCTTGTGCTTCACAAAGTGCTAACTATGTACCAGGTGCTATCCCAAGCCCTTTCCATCCACAACCTCATTTTGTCCAGCCCTTTGAGAAGGATCTGTTGTTAATTTAAGATGGGGAAACTGAGGCACAAGAGGCCAACCTGCCCAAAGCGGTGGAGCTCCTGTGATCACTTAGCCACTTTGCTACACTGCTTTGAATATCTTCTCTCAGGTGCCATCTGGGCAGGGCTGGGCTGGAGAAGGGCTTAGACACAAGCCCAAGGAAGCCATGCTGTTCTTCCACACAGTCTCATTCAGAACCAACAGTGGCTATATCAGGAGGCTGTTAGATGAGGCTCAGAGAACTCCATCAAGTTACACAGATGGTCAGTGGCCCTTACCCTCAACTAAGATTCAGTTCAGGTCAGTCTACAGCCAGCCAAGGGCCTTCCTTCTCCTAGTTTAGGTGGTTATCCCTTACTTAAAAATCTCAGAACCATAGGTGTTTTAGATCTCAGATGTTTTTGGATTTGGGGATATTTGCATATACACAATGAGACATCTTGGAGAAGGGACACATGAAATGCACTTATGTTGCACATACACCTTCTACACATAGTCTTAAGGTAATTTAGGCACTATTTTTTTGCACTTGCATTTTGACTGCAAACTATCATGAGGTCAGGTGTGGAATTTTCTTTGTGGCCTACACTCAAAAAGTTCTGGATTTTGGATCATTTTTAATAATAGAACAATTTACATTTGGGGTTTTTCAGCATAAATGTAATCAATCTACTTTTTCTCTCTCTCTCTCTCTTTTTTTTTCTTTGTGTGTGTATGTGTGTGTACACGCACCAGGGATTGAACCAGGCTACTTAACCACTGAGCCACATCCCAGTTTATTTTATTTTGAGACAGGGTCTTGCTGAGTTGCTTAGGGCCTCAGCCTCCCCAGCAGCTGCGATTGCAGACATGTGCCACTGTGCCCAACCTACTGTAACTTTTCCTGTGTTCTCTACTGCAGAGGCAGGAAAGAAAGATGAGAGATGAGTAAGTCCATCTACTCACAGTTACCTTGTGTAGCACTGTGTGACTGTTATGTCAATTTCCCAGACAGGAACCCTGCTGCATGACCAATAAAGCCAGGAAGGCAGAGTTCTCCTTCAGCATATGGAAGAAAACAGCACTGTATTGTATTGGCAGCAGAAAACTGTGTCCACTCTGTTTATTCCCCCACCCACTTTTTTTCTCTTTCTTTTCTGTTTTTTTTTTTTTTTTCCTTCATCAAAAAGATGTGAATGCTGAGATCATCCCAGAGAAAGCTATAATAAATACCCTGAGAAAATGGTCCCTCTGGAAAGCATCACATTCTGCTGTTTGCAAATGTGGAAAGCTCAGCAACTGGGCAGCTGGATGGCATAAATATAGCCCAGAGCAGTGACGCCCGCTGAATCCTACTTTCTTAGAAGCACACCGGGAACCCAGGAAAGTCAGGAACAAGCAGCAGAGCCCAGTCAGTTAGTCAGCCTCCTTCTTTCTCTGTCTCTCTCTCTCTCCCCTCTATCCTAGACTTTAGTGTGGGTGTGAGGTTAGAAGTCACTCTAAAAGTGCACTTAAAATAGCTCTTGGAACTGGATGCTGGCTAAGCTCAAAGACAGTGAAGATGCTTCCTACAAACCTGACCCCTTCTTGACCCTTAGACCTGGGACTATTTTGACCATTCTGTGATCTGGGGAGCATGCTCTTTCTCGGCCCAGCTGCTTGGGCATGAGCAGGTTTTCCAATGTGAGGTCCAGGCGCTGGCGCCTCTCTGCTGCCTCTGTACTCTGATATCTTATTCTAACTGGACTCAGCTGTCTAGAGCCTGGGCATTAAAAATAGCTCTTGGTGCTAGTGGTGGGCCTGAGGGAGAGTACCCAGTGAACAGGGAAGTTGGCTTCCCTTAAGGGACCGAACTCTCATACCTGCGGGTTTTATCAATCCTGAGTGTTTAATCTCTTCAGGTTATTTTAGTTTTATGCTATGCTGTGGACCATTTCTTATAGCTACATGAGATAGAACAGTCAGATTTGTGAGTATTGATATTGTTTGGGGTCTGGGTTTTGGCAGGAGAAAGCCATTATTTTACTTGGTGTTCCCAGAATAACTCATGTCTAGTTATCTTTCCATGCAGAAAGATACCTTTCCGTGGTATTTACTACTGGTGCATATATTTATTTGTTTACTCTTTCCCATTTAATAGTAAATGCTTCAAAGGAAATAAGCTTGTCTTCTGCTTCCATTGTTACTTCCCACAAAACTTAATCATCTTTTATATCTTAATGTGTCTTGTGACTATTGAACTGACCATAACAACCTTTCTTTAATATCCATGGCATTCCATTAGTAGATAGTATGAATACTATGTTATTCACCTAATTTTTCATTGCTTAAGGTCTGTATCCAACAATAGTCTAAGAGTACTCAGTGTATAAATGTGTGTTTTTAATTATTTCATTGGATATGAGCTGCATTTATGCATTTTTTAAAAATTTCTTAGAGTACTAGCTTCAAATTGAACCTCAGAGCACTTTTGTAAAAATAAGGCAGAAGTTGTTATTCAGTTAATCAGAATATATTTAAAATATTAAATGTAAACTTGGATGCATCAGAGAAAGTCTTGTTGAATAGATTGGTTCTTCCAGTTCTCTGGTAGCCGAATTGCTCCAGCACAGTTCCTTCCTTACAGAGCATCCTGCCTCCAGCCCTTGTCCCTGGAATGGGAGTCCATTCAGTGAAGCACTGGGGAGGGATACTCTCCAAGGAAATCAGTCCAGTAGAGCCAAGCTGAACTTCTAGGGCTATAGTCAAGAGCCATTGCAGATCATGCAGAGCTCTCTAGTGATTACTAGACCCAAACCACTCACTTAGTCTTTGAGAATCAGCCTCAGGTTTATCAGCTTGCCCTCCAGGCTTCTGTCCACATTAATGGCACCTCTACAGTTCTAGTTCACCCATATTCTAGAGAAAAAGTATCCGTGGTATAAAAAGGTAATATTGTGCAGTGGGGAATAGTATTTAGATTCTGACTCTGTCACTTTCCACTTCCAAGTAACTTGGAGAGTCAGTTAACCTGTCTAAAGGATCTACAGGATACAGTTAATAATGCAGCCTACTTCATAGGGCTGTTCTAATGAAGAAATGTGAACATAGATGTAGAACTTAGTACAATCTCTGACATATAGTAAAGGCTTAGTAAGTGCTGGTCATGATGGAAGGTGTCTCCCACTTTTTGAGAGGCTTTTAAATGTCATTTCTCCAATGAAAGATTCTTTTTCTTCTACAAAGAACCTAGAAATAATTTGTTAGTCTTTGCTATGATGTTCCTAACTGAATGATGTCATATGTAAAACTCAGTTTGGGGGAAGCCATTCATCCTTTCAGACACCATGACTTTTATTTGTAGTCCCTAGCAGTCGTCCAGGAACTGGGAACATAATTCCCAAACCTCAGCTGTGTTCACAGAGTCAGGGTCATTGGGGAAGTTTAGTATCAGATAATGGGAGAAAGGTCAGGACTTCACTTTGTAATGAGTGTGGGCAGTATAATGAGGCAGCAGGTGGGGACTGTGTGCTGCCTTATCCTCAGAAACAGGGGCTCCAGGAGCAGATGGCAAAAAGCCAGCCACAGAAATGAGGATTCAGATACATTTTTGTGTTATTGAGAAGGACCAGGAGGCATAGCTGGGTGGGGAATTCTTATGGGGGCCCCTTCCAACAGAGGCTTGTTTTTAGGTGGCAGGACCAGGCACAGTAAAGCCTGCTATAGAAGTCACTCAGTACTGATTCCCTGAGCAACTGGCCCTCAGCTTCCTCTGAAAAAGCACAGGATTGGGCCTGGAGTTTGGCAGAGCTGAAATTGTAGGGGATGGGTGAGTCCAGTAAGCCCAGTTGGAAAAGTTATATGGCCATGGTGGCAGACAACCAAGCATCTCCCTACAGCTAAAACCCAAGTAAAATAAATAAAGACAAATGTACACAGATCCCTTAAAATGGACAAAATTAGCATTCCAAGTTCATGTGAGTTCAAGAAAGGATTTCAGTTCTGTGGGTCTTATAGGCTGTTACTAGATTTCTGGAATACTTAGTTTTGAGTGATCAGTTTGTGGATGTGATGGTAGAAACAAAAGAGAATTCCCTTACTCTTCGCCATACAAGGATAAGATTTCAAGGTTACCTTTCCAGCAAATACTTAATTAGCCATTATGGTCAGGCACAGTGCTCTGTACTGGTGTTCCAAAGACAAATAAGGTCATTCTTGCCTTCATGGAACTTGTCATCCATTGGGAAATCCACAAATTAGAATGTAGGGTGATTAGGAGTACATTTTATGGGTCACTGGCCTGCAGAAGAGAAGCGATTGAGTTAGGAAAGGAGAAGGTATTTAAGCTGGGTCATTAAGGCAAGTAACAGGAAAGACGGAGCTGAGGAAGGGAAACAGAAATGAAGGTGTATACTTTGTTCTAGAAACTTCAAGAAACAAGTGACTGGAGCTAAGGTGGGTAGTGGAAAATAAAATTAGAAAGGCAAGCCTGAAGGTTCATTGTAGGCTCAAGATGAAGAATAAATGTTACCCCAAATCAGATGGGAGCCATGAAAGGATTTTAGGTAGGGAAGTGATATGCTGAAGGATGGATTATGAGACAGAAGCAGAAAGTTCAGTTATGAGGTGCAATGATGAGGATCATGCCCTAGTACTTGCATTTTTCTGATACCTAACCTATAGTAGCTTCCAAAAATGTAGGCCTTCCTACAGAGAAGCAACACAAATGTGAAATACTGGCTTGTGAGCCACATGTGCAGCTCTCACTATTCAGGAAAGGGTGTTCTGATGCCTAGAAGTGGAGGAGATTGAAATAACTATAATAAGATAAGTTATGTTAGGACACATATGTAAGGAAATTGCTAAAAAAAAAAAAAAGTTTAACTTTTCAATCACTGTGTAGTCATATTTAAAAAAAAAAAAAAACAAAAAGTATGTTAAGAGTATTTCTAAATGCTTTGAAGTTGGCCCTGAGAAAGCCTGCACACCTTCATTTTGAGTTACAAATAAAATTCAAACATTGTGCAGCTGTGTGAGTGATATTTACATTCTCACACATTTTGGATCTCTCGAGTCCATTTTTTTAGTATTTGTTTTCCTTTGAGATAGGAGTTAATTCAGTCACATTTCTTCCCCTGACAATAACTGCATTTTTTCCCCTGAGGTAGCTTTCCCCCTAACCGTTTCTTGTTGTTCTTACCCAAGACCCAGTATCTGCCAAAACAAATGTATGTGAGTGATAAATGCTGAGAGGAATGTCTGTTGGACCACAGGAAATTTCCTGTTCAGGAAGAGATCTTGGGAACTTCCTGTGGAGAAGTGCATTGTGGGACTTTTGGCCGTGGGCCCTTGACCACAGCTGCAATTAACTAAAGGCAGAGGGGGCAGGGAGAGGAAGAAGAGGAGACAGCTACCCACAGACATTTATTCCACATAACCTGAGGAGAGAAGGGTTTAGAATTTTTCAAGTGAACTAACTGGCTCCTGCATACCAAGGTCACTATGCCAGTCTCCTTTGTTGCCTCTCCTTTGTTGCATCCCAAATGCTTTCTTAGGGTTCCCAAGCACAACCATTTTCATGTTATCAATGAAGCATCACCCTTCTCTTGAACTCTACTGACTTGGAATCCCTTACTAAACCACTGGCTGTTGGTGTCCAGGTCTTGAAGGTGGTGATCTTTTTCTGTCTTCCATATAGAAGAAGAGAGCCCTTGGCTCCAGAGCATACCCTCATTTGACTCTGAAAACATTAAAGAAATGTTACAGAATTATAATGAAAAACTAGATTAATACATTTGGTTTACAAAAGCACAATCAAAACCAGTAGGAGGCGGTCGCAGTGGCACACTCCTATAATCCCAGATGCTTGGGAACTAGCCTCAGCAAAAGCAAGGTGCTAAGCAACTCAATGAGACCCTATCTCTAAATAAAATACAAAATAGGACAGGGGATATGGCTCAGTGTTCAAGTGCCCTGAGTTCAATCACCAATACCCACCTCCCCGCCCCCCCCCCAAAAAAAACAGAGAAAAATGCATTTTTGTTCTATAGTACCCTTCAAGAATGAAGTCCTGATTAGTACCTCACACCTTCCCCCTGGATCCCCAAACTGGCCCCTTCTGCCCTGCATCCAAGTGCCTTTTCACTGCTGCCTTCCTCCCATCTTTAAAGTACAAGGATTAGGTTTGAGTTTCAGAATCAGAGTCTCAGCTTGGTGGCAGGATACATCTGATAATCTCCTGTGTGACTTAGGGTCACACAGGAGAAGGAGAAAGGAGTGACCATGAAAGCACTGAACAATATCCCCCAGGCCATTTTCTGGGTCATGTAGAAGTAGGCTGATGTTCCTGTCCAGTCCCGCTGTGCATCATCTGTCCACCTCCCATCCTGTCACTCTGTCCTAACCTGCACATCCCCTGTTCATATCTGGGGCTGGTCATTAATGTGAATTTATTACTGTGTTCCAGTAATGACTATGTCACCTGCTAGAGTGACTCCTTGAAGGCAGGTCCTCAGCTGCCACATGGTACATGCTTAATAAATGCTTATGAAAATGAATCAAATTGATTTTAGGGGAAACAGTCCAGAGAAGCCTTTAACATGGGACTTTAAAAAAAGATGCCAGTGGTACTGTGTTGTACAACACCATACAACCAAGCTGAATGTCCTTTGTTGTTATTAAAAATATGTGTCCGTGTGCTCTGCTGACAACCCACGTGTGTTCTCCTTCCTGTCACTTGGCTGAAATGCATTTTTACATCTCTGAGTTTCCATTTTCATTACCCCAATGTCTTCAGAAATTGAGTTTTATTTTTCTCCTCTTTTTCTAATTCTCCTCTTTTCTGCTTTTGAAGCTTGAAACACAGGCCTGTTTTTGCAATAGGTCTGTAAACACAGGTATTGTCCCTTGATATAGTGAACCCCCTTGCAATTATTATGAGAACTAGGGTACAAATTTTATTTATTTTAAATTTCAGTTAATTTTTGAATGGACAAATAAAAATTGTCAAGATTTATTATTGTGCATATTTATGGCTGACTACATGATGTTTGATACATATGTATTGTGAATTGGCTGAATCAAGCTAATTAACATTAATGAACTCGTATCTTTTTTTGGATGAGGGCTTTTTTAATTTTTGTGGTGCTGGGGAATTGAGTGATGAGGACATTTAAAATCTTTTTTCTTAAGTAATATTCAAGTATGCAGTACATTGTTATTAACTATAGTCTCTGTGCTGTACAAGAGATCTGAACTTATCCTAACTGAACTTTTGCACCTTGACCAGCATCTCCCAGGCCCGTACTCTTACCCCAGCTTCAGGTCACCTACGCGCTACTCTCTACTTCCGTGAGTTCAACTGTTTCAGATTCCCCATACGAGTGAAATCACACAGCACTTGTCTTTCTGTGCTTGGCTTATTGCTTAGCATAATGTCCTCCAGGTTGATCCATCGTGTTGTCACAAATGAGGCTTCAAACTTTAAAATATTCTTCCAGAATATGGGACCAGGTTTTCACTGGAAAGTATTAAAAAGCAAAAATATTTGCAGTGAAGATTTTCTGAGCATTTTCTGGATACTGTTTGGTTTAGTCTACCCTCTGAAGTTATATATTACATCATGGTTTTAAATATTACACCAAAAATACAGGCAAAACAAAAAAGAGCTATTTTCGTTGAGAATCCATACTCATTCCATGTGATTTTGCTTCACGTTATTCTGAGGAGGCTTCCAGCACCAGAATGTCAAATATGCAAACAAAGAAACATAAATTCACTGAAAGAGAACAAAATAGACCTCTCAGCTAACCATTTTTTTTTAACCCTGACCTTGGCTCGGGAAGAAAAAGATAAAATTTAAAAAAAAAAATTTACCTGACTTAGGTAAAGAGGCAATTCTCTAGCTATAACTTAGATAAGTATTTCCTGCACTTTGAAAATGCTTGTGTTGGTTAGAAAAATACAATCTTGGTTTGTTAGTTTGTTCTGAGACAGGGACTTGCTCTGTTGCCCTGGCTGCCCTCAAACTCCTGGGCTCAATTGATGGCCGCTGCCTCAGTCCCCTGGATGGCTGGCACTACAGGTGTGCACCACCATGCCTGGCTATTATCTTATTTAATTAATCTTGATATAACCAAAAAATTCAAGTAATCAGGATGCTCCATCTCTAGGGCATTCTGTTGAGCCAAAGTACTGCTTGTGCTCTCTTCAGTTTGGATTGTCTTGACAAAGACTATTTCAGATGGGTCCTCGCAGGGACATTGCATAGATAACACTCTATTATGTGGCCACTTACTGAAAACTGAAAATATTGTTTTGGCTAAGCTAGTAAGAGCTTGTATTTGTATGATGCTTTACCTTTTACTTGTATTAACACAATGTAGCAATCTTTATAATGTAATCATCAAAATGCCATTTGGTATGCAGAAGGGGAATGAGACTCGGAGAGGTTAAGAGTGAAGGCTGACCAGCAAAACCTATACCTCCATTAGGTCTTCCCCGGCCAAGTTCAGTCTGGCCTGTGGAGAAACTGCTGGCCAGGAGGCAAAAGCCCACACATACCCGCGAACAAGCAGCTTTCAGACAAATCCAAGGCCAAGGCGAGTAAAATAACTTCTTCCTCACCCCCCCACCCCCGTTTCTTACAATGCAGTCCAGCCCTCAACCCCTTGCCCCCTCCATCTCTGTTCACACCCATCCCCTCCTGCCCACGCTGCCTAGGCTCTGCAGTTTCTGTTGGGGGCTAAGGGTCCTTTGTTTGTGGAGTAAAGGCTTCCTAACAGGAAATTTCCTGTGATGGAAACTCTGGGGAAACTTCCTGTTGGTTAGGCCACTGCAGGGGGCTGATAACATGAACCACTTAAAACCCCCAAGCCTCAGCTACTAAAGAGGATGAGGTGGCCCTTCCCTGCTTTCTCAGAGTCTGGGAGGGCAAGAAAGGGCAAGTGTGTGAAGGCCCCAGGAGTCTCACTCAGGTGGTATTTTCCAGAAACTTAAAGCTACAGCTGTGATCAGCCAGTTCTTAAATCAGCCATTTAACCTATGGTTAAATGATCTACTTAGATTCTTAATGAAAGTGGTATCTGCAGGGACATACTGTTTGCAGATGTCTTAATGGGGCTCTGGAAACCATCTCATGTTTCCAGGTCTGATTCTTTCTACATCATTTTAAAACATATTCCTATTAGTCTTCAGTGTCATGTGTTTATGAGTACTACAAACATTTATTTTCAGCTGTCACTTATGAACTGGGAATTTCAGTCAATCCTGTCACTGTCAGACGCAGTTAGCTATGTATGCAGTATGGTTCAGGGAACACCAAGTGTGAGCCATCTTCAGTATGTATCACAGGACAGCCAATCCCAAACTGTAGCACAAAACTCTCAAATAGGCTTTACCATCATTTGACCCCCCATTTGGACATGTAGTGGATTATTTTGTTGTTTGCCAGCACTCGAATGACTATTCCTAAATCTTCCCTAGGGTCAAACTTTGCTTTGAATATCCCCAGTGTTAGGAATTTTATAGTTTCCCTTAACAGTTCTTATAGCTCAACTCACAGTTTAAAAGTTTGGTCTCCTAATAAGCCTGACTTTTCTCTCAGAATCATTACTATTTGCCCTGCCTTAATTGTATAATAAAAATAGTGGGCCCCTTGCCCTCTGTTTCCGTATAGGTAGACAGTTATTTGAATGATGTCTTTTGATTGCTTCATTTGCCTCAAGTCTGTATCTCTACAGGTTTCTTAATAGGTGGTGTTTTTCTGGTTTTAGGGGCTAATGTAGCCTTACTTTCTAAAATGCACTAGATTTCATGGAAACTTCTACCAGATCAATCTCTCCAAACTTCTGCCACAGCTTGAGATTTTTTTTCTTGTCTATGAGAAATGATCATTTTAGTATCAAGATAAATCCGTGAACTGGACAAACAGTTAGGTGGCGGGGGGTTGTGGTTATATCCCTGGTCCACATTGCAGATTAGGGAAGCATGAGAGAAATTACAGCTAATCAGGAAGAACTTGGTTGGCCAATAAGAAGTCAGCCCCATAGACTTCTAGAAGAGAATGACCATTATTCATCTTTAAGGGTCCACAATATTTTCTGATGTTTTGTCATATAGTCTTGATACATATTTGTTGAATGAATGGATTCAAAAGGAGAAGGTTATTGGACTGAGGTTGTTTCTAGAACGTGTCAAAATTGTTCCTTTTTTCAGCTTATTTATAAGAACATTTAGCTTTCATCATTAATTAAGTATTGATTCTCAAAATGGTGACTTTTCAATGATGAGTGATACTTCCTCTAATGTACTTACAAAGCCTAGGAAAAAGATCTTTGTAAAAATGCCTTGGGTTATGTACTGGGATCCTAGTGCAGTGGGAGAGCACTTGCCTAGCATGTGTGAGGCACTGGGTTCAATTCTTAGCATCACATATAAATAAATAAATAAATAAATAAATAAAATAAAGGTCAATTGACAGCTAAAAAATTTTTTTTCAATGCCTTGGGTTAAACTTTTGATATGAAAATGTAAAACAGTGTTTTAATTCAGGACACTCAGAAAAAGAAGAAGAAGGCCTATTTAAATGTTTTGTAGCATGACTACTTCTGGTTTTACATTTGATTTTATATTATAGAATGAGATTAACTGAAATATGTTATAAACAGAAGACTGTGATTATAAAGACTAATTAGCACCATTTGTCTACATAAGAATAATTGCCATTTTCAATGCATACTTGCTCTAAAATAAATCACAGTGATGTCATAATGTTTATACACTGAGCTAGGATATCTTCATCATCATGATCATATCATCTCATAGTCTTTATCAGGTTACCATAAAGTACTTCCGGATTCTCTGCTAGGTGCTGCCATCTCTTTTGGAGGCCTGGTTAGTATAAAGGACCAGGGGCTTTGGGCTCTCTGACCTGATTTCTAGTGCTATTTTTGCTATTCTGTAAATTCCTTCAACAGATATTTATTGAGTGACTACTGTATACTGTGAATTGCTAAGATATTTCAGTGTCAAAAACCAATAAGGTCCCTGTTTTCATGTTGCTTATGGTGCAGTAGAGCTGAGAGATGTTTACCAAGGAAGTAATGCCAGAGTCCACTTCCCACATAGCAACCAGGAAAGCCCATTGCGAAATATAAATCAGATTGTTCATTTCCCTGCTCCAAAACCTCTCCTGGCTCCTGCTGTGTTCTCAGAATGAACCACCAGGCCCTATGTAATCTGGACCTGTAAACCCTATAAACCTCTCTACCTCATTCTCTATCACCTTTCTTTTTGTTCATTCTGGTCTTCTTACTGCTCTTGGAACACCAACTGTGTCCTTGCCTCAGGGCTTTGCACTTACTGCCAAGCTGCTCCCTCCAGTGTTCGAATGTCACAGTCCCCTACCTTACCCAGGCTGTGCCTAAATAGCATCTCTTTAGAGAAGCTTCCCTGACAGCTCTTTCCAAAATGGCACCTTCCTTTACTCTCCATCCCGTCTACCCTGCACTATTTTCCTTCTTGCCAATTTTCAACACTTGATGTGTAATTTTTTTAATTGGATGGCAACCCTCAGTGTCTATTGACGATAGCAGTTCTGCATTCATAGGTAGGTCCAATGGTAGGATTATTGCATGGGGGCCTGGCAAACTCATGGGGGGTACTCCAGAAGTCAGATGAGTTTGAAAGGGAAATCCTGTGTCTACTATTTGGAAGGAACAATATGGGAAGGGGCTCAAGCTTTTATCATTCATCTTATACATTTTCATGGATGTCCCCTATATTCCAGGTCTCCTTGCCTTTGCTCTCTCCTGGGCACAGTGCTTTCTGACTCAGCCTGATTCCAGTGAGTCAGTGTCCTACCATCTGCTAGGAGAAGCATTTGCTGGGCTGGGGAGGATGAAGTACAGATCCTCTTGTTGTTGGCCTCCCTGTTTCCCTCTTGCCTTCAGAGGTCCTTGGGACCTGTAGTTTCTGAGGCTTTTATGAGTTTCTCTCAAGAAAACCAGCTTTTTCCTTGGCACCTCCCCCTACAGGCAGACCAGTTCAACTTTTCCATTCTGCTAAGTCAGACACTAAATTTTCACCTGCTTTCCAGTCTTCAAAATGCTGTGCACCTTTTTTAACTGCCACAATTTTCTCTCCCATTCTGTGTTCTTGCAGTGTTGTACATTTGTTATTCCTCTATTGTGTTCTAGTGTGACCCTGGGCAAGAGGAGGGATAGACACACATGTCTCGTTTATTTAGTTATGTGTGGGGTAAGCACATTGCTGCAGGAGTACCAGATGCTTTGAAAGCACAAAGTGCAGGAGCCTGGTCTGGTCTACAGCATACAATTAAAAGGGGACTTAAAACCTTAGTAGGAGTTAATTGGATAAAGGAGACATAGGATTACTTCTGGGAAGGGGCATAGTATGTGTAAAGACCTCAAGTCTAGAAGATTTGTCCTGTAAGGAATGGAAAAGTCAGCCCAATGAGCATGTGGTGAATTTTCTATGGAAAACCAGAGTATTGTATTATAGGTTTACAGGCGGTAAAGATAGTGAGGAATGGTGGGATGGTCACATTAAGGATTTTAGTCTTTATCATAAAAGCATAAGCAACCAGGCCTATATCACTTGTGTAACCTTGAATCTCACAAACTGTGGTTCTTTTATAAACCATGCACAATAATTTCTATCTCTCAGAATTGTAAGCACCAAACAACATCACGATTATACTTGATCAACTTAAAACTATCACATTTGTTTGCTGAATTTAGTCTTCTTGGACAATGACAAATCACTCTAGCCCCTTTGGAGAAGAACAGTGTAATCAAGATGTCAAGGTGAAGAATAATCTTTGTGATTACCTGAGTGAAAGGAATAAAGTAAGAAATAATTGTGAAACCTTGTTCTGGGATCAGAAGTCTAGGAATAGGGAAGTTGCAGTTGTCTACACCCCAGACTAAACTAGATTTGGAAGGCAGCATAAGGGTTCAAGGACAAGAATTGGATAGAATTCCACATGTCCTGTAGGTTGAATACTGCATGAAGGTTGATCAAGGAGCCCATCAATTGTTTGCTGAGAACAGGCAGCAAGGCAAGATGCACAGCTCTGTATGTCTTTGTCTTGGACGATTTAATAATGAAGACATCACTTTAGATTTTCATGTAAAAAAGAAAAAAAAAATGTTTCCAAGGAGTCTGGGGTTGTAGATCAGTAGTATAGTGTGTTAGTATGCATGAGGCCCTGGGTTCAATCCCCAGTACCAAGAGGAAAATAAAAGATTTCCCAGTGATGTGCCTCGCTAAGAATGTGCTAAACACTATAAGTTATCTACAATGAAATAGTAAAAATCTAGCTCTTTTCCTCAAGGAACTTTCTATCTTTGATACATTTTTATTTGAATTATAATGTATTTATTACTTTAAAGAATTTTCTCAGAGGGCTGCAGCTTTGGTATAGGGATAAATTGGCAAGTCTCTGGCCTCTGAACTTACTGGCACATGTATGTGATGCTAACCCTGATGTTGCCAATCAACATCATAGAAGCTGTTGATCCCAACTCTGTGCTCACACCCTTTGAACCTGGGAATCAGTCTTACTATATGACCTCACAATCCTGGACATACTGAACATTTCCTCAAAGTAGTGACTTTTAACAGGTTCCACTGAAGATGTTCCCCCAATTAAGTCCATCAAGCAGAATTGTCACCTTGAGCTGGGTGCAGTTGCACATGCTTATAATCCCAGTGGCTCAGGAGACTGAGGCAGGAGGATCGAGACACTAAGCAACTAACTGAAACCCTGTCTCTAAATAAAAAATACAAAATAGGGCTGGCGATGTGGCTCAGTGGTAGAGTGCCCCTTAGTTCAATCCCCAGTAAACCCCACCCCCACCAAAAAAAGAATTGTCACATTGAAGAATTGTGTGGGACTTCTAGAATGTATGCAGGGTAAAATGTACAGGCAGATTCTGAGGCCCACACATTTCCAGTTGCCAGATGTGTTTAGGCTGTGAAGTTATCCACAAAAAGGCAGTGTGTTTCACGTGAGATTGATGTGATTGGATGTAATTGTTTTTTATAGCTTTTTATAGCTCAATAGAAACTTGCAATTGTAAATTGTAGCAGAAGCAGGCATCTACCTAATTTTTATCTTAAAGAATTTCAAAGAAAATAAATTCACATTGTGGAGTGGGTGGATTTTGATAGTGATGTTTCAACATCACTTTTCATTTAACATATCGTGGACATGTGTAGTAGTAGAGAAAATTGGTCGAGTGAATGAAAGCGTAGACAGAGCCATGTCAGCTTTAAATGAAGACATGCATGGTCAGGCTTCCAGTTGGGAAGCAGTGACTCTGGGCAGGGATCTTTAAGTTTTCAAGGCTCATTAGGCAGCAAGCAGGTGAAACGCACAGCAGTGAGGTTGACGACTCTGCCGTGAAGACTCAAAAATGAAAGTTTTTTTGTTTTGTTTTGTTTTTGTTTTTTCCATTTCTGAACCTGTTAGTAGATGAGATGGAAAAGGGCATTCTCATAATAAAATCACATGTAAAGACTAACCAAATAACCCACTTTAGATTTTCCTCCCTGGCAGGCAGCAACATATCATATTTAAAGTGGGGAGGCTTTACCTAAATGGTCCTGTGTAAACTGACTACCTTCTCAGTGAAACAGGATGCACCTGTCCAGAGGTGTCTTTGTTACTAGAGCAATGAATGTTTGATGAGACTGAGAAATTTTATTTCCTTTTTGGGAGGAAAAGGAAGTTGTAGGTGGTATCAAATCACCTTTTTTCTCGCCCCAAGTTTTGCAAAATAGTAATTAATTCTTGAAATCAAGAAACCAGTTATTTGACCTACAGTTTTTATATCTCAGCACATTATTCTAAAGTAATAGAAGTATATATTTTTCTTCTTCATAGCCTATAGCCACTTCTGCAGTGATCATCAGCAGTACACTCACCCATAAATCAATGACATTATCATGAGAAAGAAGCATAAAATTCACTTGAACAAGAATACCTATAAGGCATTTTAGAGTTTTCAATATAATTTTTTTTTTTTTTGCCAACGTAGGTAATTGTTCTCAAATATTTGATAACAAGGGTTGAAGGCATAGTTCATTTCAAAATCTAAACTGAGTGACAGGTGCAAGAGGAATGAAATTGGATCCCATGAACCTTCATTGTCATATGAGTGACTCCAGTTTTAATGTGAATTTCATACTTTTCTCCCTAATTTCAGCCATTATCACCTCCATCCATCTACTACCTATTTTTTCCATATACAATAAGAAGAAAAAAGTACTTGCTTGACACAGTATAATAGAAAGCAAAGTAAAGCTACATTAAAGAAGATGGTAGCAGGGCTGGGGTTGTAACTTAGTGGTAGAGTGCTTGCCTCGCCAAGTGTGAGGCAGTGTGTTCGATCCCCAGCATCACATAAAAATAAATAAATTAAATAAAGGTATTGTGTCCATTTACAACTAAAATTTTTTTAAAAGTATTTAAAAAAAAACAAAAAGGAGATGGTAGCAGGCAGTAAGGTACTGAGAGAAAATGAGAGAGAGACCTGTGAAAATCAAGGAGTACATGGAAAAGGAGGGACACTAGGGAACCATGAGATCTGGGGATTCACTGATAGCTGGACTCTACACTTGACCATGGTGGGAAGTGGACAAAAGAGGCTACTGGTGAAGGGGTAATGGAAAGTGACCTGAGGAAGGAAAGGCTCAGAAGGAGCAGGGGAAAGCACAGTAAGAGGAAAAGAAAAGACTGCAAGCAAGAGGAATGAAAATCAACAAATAAAATAGAAATCAAGTTTCGTATTTATTCAACCATGGCCACGGAAGCACATCACTGTTTTCTATTCTAATGAAGGAGAATGATAGGGATGATCCAAAATAGTGATATTTCCAAAGTATGAATAGGTTTTGACCTGAGGTACATTTTAATAATTACCTTGAATATATATTTGTCTTTTTCCTGTGTGGTTTTAAATGCTTTTTAATAAAGCAGAGAGGCCATGAGGCATATGCATGATTCAGTACAATCAGCTCTTTATCTGTAGTCTATCTCCTCCTGGATCCTCCCAGTCTCCCTGCCTACTCTAAAGCCTACCTTCAATTATTGCAATAATTGGCGATGAAATAGAGCATTTTACTTAAAGACTGTCATGAACTGATCCTGAATGCAAATAATGAAGTCTAAACCTTTATTTTTTCCTGATTCCTCTGGACTATGGTATCCTAGAGTAAAATTAAAGGTGATACAGTTGCAACCTCAGATTTATGTTCATTGTAAACCTATGAAGAAAAGCACTTCTTTATCTCAGAAAGCACAGAGAAGACCAGTCATTCAGTGCATTTCCAGAGACCTTGAAAGATCCGGGGTGGTAGAAGGTGCCCATATGAGTCTTGGTGAACACCAGTGGCTCTGCAAATCAGAACCCAGCATCTGTGTGTCACCATCCATGGCTTCTAAATGTCATGGGGGAGAAAAAGTGCAAGTGTGGATGAGTTTAAAATAAACCACACTAAAACAAAAATACCTCTGGTGTCTTGAGATTCTGGCTTGTAAGAACCAACCTAAAACAAATGAGTCTATCACAGTGAGATCCACGTGTCTGATTTTCCTTATTCCTCTCTTCCCCATTAGAGTGAACTGGGCCCATCTTTAATAATGACCTATACCTCCTGAAACATTTGTAGTATTCTTTTGTCTTTTCTGATGCTTTCATAGATTTATAGTAGGACTCAGAGTTAGGCAGATGTTCCAGGTCATCCAGTTCTGCCCTGCCCCGGGCCAGCATTCCTTGCACAGGACTGAGGACTGCTTAGACTCTGCTGAGTATGGGAATCTCACTGTCTCACAGGCAGCCCTTGCCGTTCTTTAACACCAATTTCCAGAAAGTTCTTTCAACTCTTAGATACATGATATTAATGAAAACAAAGCTTCACACTACTTTCATAACAGTGATACAGCAAATTATCGATTCTTTTCATATTATTTCCTCATTTTTTTCTTTTACTTTTTTAAGAATTTTTAAAATTTGTTTCAATTAGTTATACATGACAGTAGAGTGCATTTATGCATTTTGATAAATCATACATAAATGGAGTGAGATTTCTCATTTTTCTGACTGTACATGTTGTAGGATCACATCAGTCATGTAGTCATATACATCCATGAGGTGATGTCAGTTTCACTCCATCCTTCCTACCCCCAGACCCATTTCCCTCCCTTCACTCCCCTCTGTTTTATTTTTTCTTCCCCAATTCTGATCATTGTCCAATATCTGATTATTTTGTAGATATTATGAGAGGAGCCTAGCCTCAACTAGTCTTTCTGCTTTGCCTCATGTTCTGGTGGTATCTAGTTACCAGACTCATTTAGAATCTAACTAAAAGTGACTACTGCTCTGTTTAAATACAAAGCTTAGCAATCAATAGGAAAAGCAAAGACAGTTTATAAAGGCCAGTGAGAATTCCAAGAAACAACGTCTTTTGGAACATTCTATAATTGGAGTTATCTGCTTATCTGTCTGCTTTCAGAATTTCCAGAAAAGATTTGCTGCCTTCAACATACTTCCCAAACCTTTCTTTTGGTGCCTGGATTTTTCTACCATTAACAGTTTACTCCTTGAGCATGAATTTTTGTTTTAAAAAACAGCACACAGGCCAGGGAGATGGCTCATTAAACTCTTGGTGGTCATTTCACTACAACATTAATCATTTTTAGATCCTTTCCTGGAAGCTTGTTTTAATGGGTAGCAGTGGTGAGAGAAAACAGGGATGTGCAGATCACTAGCACCCAGGGGGGACTCAGGGGAGTGTTAGGGAAGAAAGAAGGAAAGAAAGGCAGCATTTTTGAGCGTCTGGGGAGGACCAGCACTTCACAACATAATTCTCACAACAGAAGCTATGATTTGGGTACACTTTTAAAGATGAGAAGATGAAGATATGAGACTAAGTGACCTTCCCAGGGCATGGACTAGAAAGGGACAGGACTGGAGCTCAAACCAGAGTGGCTCTATCCAAAGCCTGGGCTCCCTCTATTATTCCAGGACACCTCGTGCCATCCTCAGGACAAAGGGCAGAGAACTCTAACCTGAGATAGAATTGTTTACTGCAGAGTTTTGCATAAGGCTAACCCTGTATAAAAAGTATTACTTTAAAATCATCCACATGGGGCAAGAAAAATCCCCTAGTGCTAACTCATTTTAAGCTTTGGCTTTCTTTTTGCCTAAAATTTATATAATACCACAAAATACATGTAATAAGGTATTTGTTTATAAGGAGGCATCCTCCACTTTGTTCAGAGGGTTTTTTTATTATTATTTTCTTGCTCATTATTGTAGATATTCCCCCATCTTGGAGGAAATGGACTATGTCAACACTCTTTGCAGAGACTTGCACAAATCTCATTGCCACCTGAGGGCTGGAGAGGGTCCGTGAGGATCCCTTCCACTTTCTGGTTGTACACTGTTGCCCAAGATCACAGCAAGCACAAGTTCCCTTAGAAAGTGATATGGGAATAATTCTTAGATATTCCCCCCAAATTAGCAAACCAAGGCAGCAAAGCCCCTTCAACTCCCACCTCCCTGACATTCACACACAGGGGGAGCTCTTAGGGGAGAGGTATACCTTGTTTTGGGGTCGATGTCCCTGTTTTCCTGAAACAGTCTGCCATCAGACTGGAAGAGGGTCCTACAGCAGGTGGGTCTCTTCTCCCCTTGGTAGTCTTTGACAGCGATCACAAAATCTTGCTTTCTCTATTAAGTACACATTCCTAGGACTATTATAACAGAAGGCTTCTGTGAGTTGGGAGCAGCAGGGAGGGTGCAGTGTGAAGGTCTAAAGATTTAAAGGGTTTCATTTCTTCTGCACTGGGGACTGTATTGTGTTTGAATGCAGTTTGGAATCTGCTTCTTCACCGCAGGGGGAAATAGAAATCTGCCCTAAAGCTGCACAGAGACCCCAACTGGTCTTTATCCTCATAGCTTAGTGATTTCCTGCCACCCAAGTGTCAGCAAGGAGGCTCCCTGACAGTCAGGAGACCCTAGGAAACGGCTGTGGCTACCTCTGACCAGGGGACAGAGTCCCTGTGGGCACTGAGCCTCAGTTTACCCAGAACAGCTTTATTTTTCTGAGTGACTGCTTAGGCCTGTTCTTTCCAGCTAGAGCCCACAGCCAGGGCAAACCTGCCCTCCAGGAAATCAGAATTTTCCATTCTTCCTATTGGGAAGAATTGGATTCTAGAGAATATAATGTGCATAAAGACTTAAATATTAAAAAACAAACAAAACAACCCCCTCCTTCCATCTCTTCCCACCCCTGCAGGGGCATGCCCACCTCCCTCTGCCCTGCATTGGCAGGAGCCTACTTCCCTGCCCAGTAGCTCCAGGCACTGTGAGCCATGAGGTTGGCTGTACTGCCAAGCTCTAGCCTTTCAGTAGCACAGTTAATGTGGCCATGACTCAGAATTATGGGACCCCAGATGCTAAGGAAGTGAACTAACTTCTTTTCAGCACACAGCGGACTCATAGTCAACAGAATAGGTTTCATGTTCTAATGAAGCAGTGTGGAAACTCTGTCCTTGGTGGCCCTGTGATGTGTCTTCCCCTCACCCACCTCATTGCTTGCTGGCTTTTTTTTTCATCAGAGCTGAGAAGTCTAAATCCAGCCCATTTGCTTTAAGGAAAGCCCCCCACCCCCACCAGCCAACACACACACACACACACACACACACACACAAACACACACACACACACACACACACACACACTCCTTACCCGAATAGGACCTTGAAAGATTTGTCTGAGGCCCATCCAGAGGTACATGTTGATTGTTGAATTCAGGAAAAGCTAGAAACATTTTTCACTCTATTTAGGGGATGGAGCCTTGGGTACAGGATTAACAACCACAGCAGTAATATAGAGAAATACACATGCAAAGTGAAAACTTACCAACGAAGAACAGTTTACAGTTATATAGCACCTTCCTTCCAAGGAACACCAAGAACTTCCTTGTAAATTCTGCCCTATTCTCACAGAGCATGAATTGTTTCCTAGAAATGATTTAGGCTCTTTTGGAAAATGCATTGATTCTTTTAACCGTCATGATCCCACTTACAGTAAAACCTCTATTATCTGATTCTCTGTGAATTGTAAAGCTGTTATTAACAGGCACATCACATATTTTACCAGTACAATGACAGCTGATGTTTATAATGGTGACCCCAAAGTTCTATAAGATCCTGAATTACCCACTCAGGAATCAAAGAAAGATTAAATTGTATTCAATAGCGTTTTTCATGTTAAGTGTCTATTTTATTATATTCAGATTTTTTTGGAGGAATTCAAGTGTTTGTCCACCATGATTTTCTAAGGCAGTACCAATTTAAAATATTTTATCCTTTCTTGTCCTTATAAATGAAATCTTATTTTAAAAAATTAATACTTTGGGACCAAACTACAAATGATTAGATTTCAAACTTGAAGTGGAAACAAAATTGAGTTTTTAGAATAGTTGCTGCAGACAGGAAATATAAAAACTGTGAGACAGATCACCCCAAATACTCAGCACTATTACTCTTAGAGATCTTGGCCCAGTGGCACATGTTGAGTTATGCCTGGGCTTACTGCTGTTAGTCAGGCTGACTGTAGGTTAGTGACTACCTCATAAATGGTTCAGATTGATGGTGTCTTGTTGAGCACTCATTCTCTTCTGTCTTTTTCTCAGGCCTAGTGAGATGCCTGCATTATTTTATTTTATTTTCATTTTTTAATTTTTTGGTACTGGGGATTGAACCCAGGGTCACTCAGCTACTGAGCCACATCCCCAGCTCTGTCTATATTTTATTTTGAGACAAGGTGTTGCTGAGTTGTTCAGGGCTTCGCTAAGTTGCTAAAGCTGGCTTTTAACTTGAAGTTCTCCTGCCTCAGCCTCCTGAGCTACTGGGATTACAGGTGTGCATCATTACACTATGTCATTTTCTTGAAGGAAACAGTATGAAGAAAAATAAATTCAGTGTATAATTAAGAGAATTTATCCAAGAAATTAGAATTCTACAAGTGCTTAGGAAAAAAGTTAAGACACCACAGGGAAAGAAACGTGACCAGAGTCCCCCTGTCTCCCATGACCCTGCTTTCCACCAAGCCCATTTAGGAAACAATGAATGCTGCTACCCAAGGTGGCCGTAGTCCAAGAACAGGAACCCAGGGGTTGCTTCTGAAGGTTAAACATAGAAAAATGAAAGCCTGAGTCAACAAGGGCCTAAAGGAGAAGGAGACAGAGAACCTAAAGCAACAGAAAAATGTATACCCTGCTCTACTGTGATGCATCAGTTCACACACCTGACTGCAGAAGTCACCTCATGTTGCAGAATGGAATAGCCTCTTATCATTTAATAGTGTTTTATAGTGTCAGAGACCCCTCATGTCCATCCCTCATTTGATTAAAGCACTAGGCTTCTAATTCCTCTGATGCCCATATTACCCTGAGATATGGTAAGGTATAAGACCACTCTTTAAGGTGACTTGTCCCCAGGGCCTAGTTGTAAGTAGGTTGGAAGCACATGAACAGACCTTTTAGAAGACACTAATCCACAGTGCCACCTCTGCTTTGGGAATTCAGTGTATTCAATGAGCCCCAAACTGAGAACTAGAAAACTTTTCAGTTCTAATCCTGACCCTACCTCTAACTAGTTGGGCAACTTCCATCCAGCCACTTAGCCTCCTTCTCTTTGGGTTGCTCAGCTGTAAATAAGAATAATTCTGTCCATACCACTACCTCACCTGGCTATTGGGAAGACTGAATGAGATAATGTGTGTGGAAGTACTTTGCAAACTGTGAAGTGTCGCCAGCCATTTCTCATGATTTGCTCAGAGAGGGATATCCAGGAGAAGAACTTCGTGTGGAGTGATGTAGGCTGGGGGATGTTTGTCAGCCAACACAACAAAGAAATTCTTTGACAGGGCAGAGGAAAGGACGCTGCAGTTGTTGAAGGGTGAGAAACTCAAAAATGATGCAAAAGGCAGTTTCATTGTAGTTTTTACTTTTTAAAATTCTTTTCTCTGCTTTCCACCATCCATCAGAGGGGATATTGCTCTCCATCCTTGAGGAGCATCTGGTGATGTGCTGTGATGTGATGGGGAACCTGAACTTTGGAGTCAGACAGGCTGGGCTGCAAGTCCTGCTTCTACCATTTACTGAACTCAGGACCTTCATGCATCTGACTGTGTCTGCATTTTCTCATCTGGAAAAGGGGAACATTGGTATTTATCTTTCTGTTGTATGAAGATGAATTAGCATCTCCAGAGCACTGTGTATATCATAGAATCTTTTTTTTAATGTATTTTTTTAGGTGTACATGGACACAATATCTTTATTTTATTTTTATTTTATTATTTTTTGTGGTGCTGAGTATTGAACCCAGTGCCTCACATATATCAGGCAGGCACTCTACCACTGAGCCACAGCCACAGCCCTCATAGAATCTTAATTTAATATTCTTTTAGTTCTTACTATCGAGAGGCATTAGAGATCCTGTTTGCTTGATGCCCCTATAGCATCTACTGTATTGTAACGTGGAATCTCAAGAAACACAAGTTAGCGATGAAGCATATCAGAAAGGAAGATATCTCTCTGATGCCAAACAAGGAAAATGTAGGAGGAAGAACAGCCAATACATAAATCAATTAATTAGGAGGAGAGGTGAAAAAAATGTCTCACATACTGGCCTTGTATTACAAATCTAAGGACTGATTTCCACTGATGACCTCATTGTCTACCTGACTAATAATATAGTTTTCTAGTCAGAAACAGGATCATGTAGGGTGCATTTAGTTTTAATGCACAAATCATTATCACCTGTCAAGGTCTTTTTGCTGTGGCCACCAACAGAACACTTAGGCCTGGCCAGCTGCTGTGCCAACTCAAGTGCATGAACCCTTACCAGGACGGGTTCCTTGGGGATGCAAATAGGCTTGCATTTGGAGCTTAATGCCTACAAGGGAAAAGTACATATGCACTGATGACTTCAGCAGTGTTCTGGAAATCCTGTACACATATTCAAAGTGCTCCAGCTGCAGAAAGACATTTTTAACTTTCCTGAAAGTAGTGACTTCAGGAAGGCCTTAAGGAAGAAGAGAATTTCAAAAGGCACAGGTGAAGGAGAAGCATGTTCCTGCCACAGGGAGCATATCTGAGCAAAGGCACCCTGAAGAACATTGGATCAGGACGGCTGTGAGGAAGAGTCGAGTGGAAGGGCCAGAAAAGTGCTCAGTGGGCCAGAATGTTCCTTTGGTGTGCAGTCATAAATGTACTTAATCAAAGGAGTAATGGAAATAGTTCTTAAGGAAAATTTCTCAAGGAACATTGTATATTCTCACTGAACATTTGGTATGGTTTTGGTTTCATACCATTTACAATATGGAGTTTGGTATCACTGAACCTAAAATCTGTGTTTCCTCAAAAGATTGGCCATTCTTCCCTCAACTGGGTCCTATACACTATTTATCATGGTTAGGATCTTAAATATCCCCAAAGGTCCATGTGTTGAAGACCTGGTCCTCATTCTGTGGCACTGTTAGGAAGTGATGGAACCTATAGGAAGTAGGGCCTAGTGGGAGGAAGTTAAGTTATTGGGGTTGTGCCCTTGAAAGGGATATCGAGACCCTGGCCCCTTCCCCTCTCTCCCTTTGCTTCCTCTTGCCATGAGGTGAGCCACTTTGCTTCACCATGTGCTCATCACTGTGATGTTCTGCCTCACCACAGGTCCCAGCAATGAAGCCAAGTGACAGTAGACAGAAACCTCTGAAATCATGAGCCAGAATAAGCCTTTCCTCTTTTATTTTTCTCAGGTATTTTTTCACAGTGACAAAAAACTAACTGTGACACTGCTCATCAAGCCTTAGTGTGCCTCTGGTCAGCCCACTCCCACTCCCTGCAGTCATTACAGATGGGCATCACATTGGGCATCACGTTGTCTGACCTATAGTCCCACCCCTTCTTCTGCGTATCCTAGATACCTCATCTCCTCTTTCACAAGGGTTAGCCTGCACTCTTCATGCTTCTTACCTTCATCTTATTTGCATTTGTTCCCAACCTTATCGCTCCCTCCTATCATAGTGGAAGAGGATTTCCCAACCCAGCATACAGGTATTCTTTCCCAAGCTCTGTCTCCTCTATATTCAGCCTTCGTATCATCTGCATTTAGTTCTCCCTCATCTTGAAAGAAACCTGCCTAGATTCTACATCAGCCTTCCCTGCTACACCAGATCTTCTCTCCTTCATAGCCAAGTTTTGGGAAAAAATTATTCATACATAGTCCTCATTGTCTCACCTCCCATTAATTCCTGCTGCCCCTCTGCTGTGGCTGCAGTCAGTAGATGTTACATTCGTGGGACATGCCTTGGTCCTCCTTCCCTTGACTCTGTCTCTGAACACTGCCTGTAGCTCACTCTGTCTTGGCTCAAAAGATGTCACTCCTCCACTCTCTTGTCTCCTGCTGTCCCATCCTACAAGAGCACACCGTTTTTAAAATTGCTTGCTTCTTAAATGTTTTTCTGTTGAAGCCTATGTGTATCCCTGGTTGCTTCAGCAACCTTCAGTATGATGGCAATGAGCAAATTATTTTTTTTTTTTTTAAATCTCTATCCATAGGTCTTTCTCTTAACTACCAGATGCACGTATTCAACTGCCTGCTGGGCCCTCTTTACCTAGCTATCCCACAGTCTCCTCATATTCAACAAAACATATTACATCTTAGCCTCTCTGGGCCCCCGCAGATCGGGGTGGATAGGCACCACCATCCATCTACTTGTAGGAATCAGAAACCTGGGTTTTGTCATTGCTTCCTCCACATTGAATTAATCTCCAGGTTCCATCAATTCTACCCACATAATATCATGAGCCCATCCTTTTCCCATTCCTTCTGCTTTTGTTCAAGTTAACAATATCTGTCATCTCCATTTCTGCAACAGCCTCTGACCAGTCTTCTCGTACCAGTCTTATCCTGATCTGATTCATTCTCCACTCTGCAGCTGGAATGATCCTTGGAAACAATATCTGATTATGTTACTCCCTTGTTTAAAATCCTTCAATGACTCCATGTAGCCTTAGGATACAGTCTAAACTCAGTATAGCAGACAGGCCCTTCTTAATAACAGCCAGCATTCATCAAGTGCTCAATCTATGCCAGGTACTGTTCTGAAGGCTTTACACATAGCCCAACATATTTAATGTCTCATTTTCCTGATGAAGGTTCTGTTACTATCTCAAGTTTTGCAGTTGGAAACTGAGGCACAGAAAGCTAGTGAGGGAGGCTAGATTCAAACCCAGTTCACCTGACTCCCGGGCCACCCTCCTAACCACTATACAACGCTGTCTCCTCTGTGTGGCATAGATTCTTATACATTCAGAAATACTTGTTGAGGACCTAGAATGTGCCAGAAACTGCTTGAGATATTTGGAGCTATAGCAGAAATCAAAACAAAGATCTATTCACATTCTAATGAATAAGAAACAAGGTAAGTAGTAAAACAGATTAGGTATAAATGTTAAGGAAAAATATAACATAAGATGAGGAGTCAGAGAACAAATCTGTGATTCTGAGTGGAATGTCCAGGGAAGACTTTTAAAAGAAGGAAGGCTATCTAGGAAGGGAATGCTTCAACTGAAGGAACAAAGGCCCTGGGGTAGGAATGTGCCTGACATGCTTGAGGAACAACACAGAGTTCAGTGTGGCTGCAATAGGATGAGGGAGGTGGTTCAAACAGGGGTCAGAGCTTGTTGAGCTCAAAAGATCACCTTAAGGACTTGGATATGAACTCTGAGTGAGATGGTAAGTCACCGGGGGATTTTGAACAGAAGAGGGACATGTTTTAAGTGGATCCTTCTGGCAGATATGTTGATAATAGACAGTCAGGAAGCAATGGTAGAAGCTGGGAGACCAGGGACTGGGAGAGAGTGGAGAATGGTGGCTGGGACTCAATGTGGGAGCTGCAGATATGACAAAACAGTCAGATCTGGACATATTTGAAAGGGAGCACCAACAGCATTTGCTGATGGATTGAAAGGGGGTGTGAAAGAAAGAGTAGACAAGGATGATCTCTAGGTACAGGGCCTTGGCAATCGAAAGAATGGAGCTGGTGTTCTTGAGACAGGAAAGACAGTAGCAGATGTGGATGAGCACTGTCTGGAGGTCAGTTTAGGAGGGATCAAGTCTAACATGCCTATTAAGCATCTAAATGGAGAGAGGCTCTGTTGCCTCCACCCCACCCCCACTTAAACACACATTTGTGTGCATCTCATGTTCTAGTCCTGCTGAATGACAGTTTCCCAGACTGGTTATGCTGTTTCATGTGTGCATGCCTTTGCATCTGCTGTGCTTCCTGTCTGGAAAGCTGTCACCCCATCCTTCAGTCAGAGTCTTCCCTGGTTGTTCACCGGTGCCCTGAATGGTAAGTGCCTTTTACATTTCCTTGCTTCCCTACCAGACCATAAAATCCAGGTGTCATCCCCCTTGACATTCCCTGTCCCTAACACAAGATGCTGTGCATAGTGGGTGCCTTCTAGATGGGCAAACACCTGGGTGAGTGAACAGGGAGATGGACAGATGAGCACTCTGCACAGTTAGACCACACTGTTTTGATGGTGACGATGGGAATTCCCCTGGAACAGGGCCAGGTGAGATGATTACCCAGATTTAAATGAAAGAAACAGCAGATGTCAGGAAGTTTGTGTGCTAATCCTGCCGTGTGCATTAGAACACTCCAGCATGAATCCCCTTTCCCGCACACTGTCCCCACCTTCTGACCCCAGCGCTGACTCCTGGTCTTGTTAATCTCCAGCATCAGTAAGCATGTTCTTTCTACTTTTGCACATCCAGGTCTGTGGGGGAAATTTTGATTATAAAACCGGAAGAGTGTTTAACCTAATGACGTGCTGCGAGCTTGCTTTCCCCGGGCCTCCGGGCCTGCCAAAACCATCAGGCCTCATTATTTAGGAAGCCGCTGCAGCCAGGCATTACTAATTTGGGCATTACTAATTCCAATGCCTATTCAGGCAAATGAGCAATGAATGTAAAGTGCTTTTGTCAGTGAATTGCAGTGAAGGGGGATGGAGGGAGTCAGGGGAGAGAGATAGAATATTTGAGTTTCGCTTCATTTCCAGAAAGGACAGCCATTGCTTCCTGGAAGCTGCTCTTGGCAACGGGCATGAAGAATGGGAAAGATTTATTTCCCTTTGCCAAAGCTCCATAATTCAACTTGAGTATTTCAAATCGATACATTTCTTGCAAAGTTTCCAAGGGCTGCATTAAAAAAGCCGTTTTTAAAAATTATCAGTCCACGACAGCATCCCCTGGTGCTACTGGCATGGCATGTTGGGGATGGGGCGGGCCTTCCAGACAGACAAAACCCTAATGGAGAAAGGAGGCGGTTAAAAGCACAAAGGTGGGTTGGTGCTGAGAGCAAGGCCAGTTGCACCTGTAGGGCCCCTGGCGATACACACCTCACCGGTATTGTGGGTTCTTTCTGAGAGGAGCAGCTGCCTGGCTCCTGGGAAAGCTTGTGTATAGAAGTCAATGACTAAAACTCCATACTTCTTTGATGGTAGTCTGTCACTGAGTGCAGGACTCACTGGGAGGTCCTCACCATGATCCAGGGTGACTGAGTTGTCCAACCAACAGACTACACTCAAGTTTTTGTGAATTTTTAAAAATTCCATATTTCTGGCATTAAAGACAGAAGGTTGTGTGCCTTTATTGCTGTTGTTTTAAATCCACCAGAAATCCCTTCCATTGAGAAAATTTATCTTCACTGAAATCGTTCCTTAATTCTCCAAATGTGAGAAGCCATGCATTCCCACCCTTGATGCCCAGGGCCCCCCGGGCCTCACAACCATTTGATTCTCATTGTATTCCCTTTGGATGGGCTCTGTGTTCCCTGAATGTAGTGGTTTCTACACTTTGGGCTGTGACCCCATTTACTGTGGCCAGAGACCCCTGAGATTAATTATCACATTTCTTTTACTTGCTGCCACAGTACACAGCAGTGGTTCACCAAGAGACACAAGAAGATTGGTGCTCTTTTTTATAAGACACTGGAGGGATGCTGTCTTTTGAAATATGAAATATTCTGGGACAAAGTCTGGGAAGACAGCTCAGACAATAGCATAATTCTCAGAAGCTTCACATGGAAGCACAGTAGTTTGATAACAAAACTAAAGCCCATGGGCAATACTTATAAACAAAACTACGTAAAAGTATAACCCCAAGATGCAATGGGGTTTTTGATGGACCTTGAAACAGAAAACCCCAATAGCCAAGAGGTATTCAGTGGAAATGTGGAGGAATAGTAGAAAGCAGGAATCTAGTAGTTTTGCTCTTTCCAGCAGCACAGTGTGACTGGCCCATGGGGGACCTGCAGGATGTAGTTCTGGGCTGTGAACTCGGCACCTAACCAGCTGTGTCCACTTTCCAGGGCAGCCCTGCACTATGGAGAAGCTGCTGACGCAAATGGACCTGGATAGGTACAACAGAGACCTGGGGAAAAACTCCCCAGAAGAAAACAGATGGGAGAGATTTCAGAAAGCCAGCCACCATATATTTGAACACTGCATGAAAAACAATTGAAGAGAGAGCGGGGTTAAGTTGGAAGCATGCCATTACCTAAAAGTTCAGGGAAAACAAACGTCACATAAAAAATGAGTAATAGAAAAGTAGTGAGGTCAAATTCCATACAGTTTTTATAAGGTAGAAGAAAACAAGGAACAGAATAGCATCCCTAAAGAAAGCATGCCAAAACGACATGTCTTTGGAACAGTCAGAATGGTCACCCACTTCTAAATTTTCTAGAAGAAATTAAGAAAAAGATCTAAAACCTCAGAGGGGGAGACAATGTTAAATTAGAATTAGAAAAAACTTAGATATGAAATGACAATTTAGGAAAGGCTTAAAAGTAAAGAGGAAAAATATGTCAGAAATGAAGAGTAAACTAGTAAGAAGATAAGGTGGATCTATTTTAAAAAGTAGATTTTAAAGAGAGACAGAAGGTGGAAACAAAAGTTTTTAATAAAAAAAAAGAATATAAAAACAATTCAAGAGAAAGTGACACATATTGAAGAAGGCAAAGAAATTTCAACCTGTGGATAACAGGCTTCTCTGTAGTAGAAAACCAAAGCAAGCTCTTGTCTATGTAACTCCAGTCTGTGCTCTGTCTGCACATGGCCATCTCCTCTGTGTTTCCTTATAAGGACACGTGTCACTGAATTTAGGGCCCACCTGCAGAATCCAGAATGATCTCATCTCAACATCCTTAATTAAGTTACATCTGCAAAGACCCTTTCTCAAATAAGGTCACAGTGACAGGTTCCAGGGATTAGGACGTGGACATATCATTTTTTGGAGGAGACAGCGGGAGGGGCACACCATTCAACCCTCTGTAGTCATCCAGCTAGTAGGTGACAGAAACAGGATTCAAATTTTGAATTTGGACTTTAGTTTATAAAAAATTGGTTAAAGGAGACTTTTAGTAATCCCATCAAGTTGGCAGTTCTTGCAAAGAAATACAAATGGCCAGTATGCTTTCATAGTAAGATAATAGGTAGTCTGCAAATCTACGGGAGACCTCACCTGAGCAGAGGCTCTGCTCATCCTTGGGAAAGTGTTTTTACACTTTGTGAGTGAGCATTGCTTGCATCATCAGCTGTGTGCTGCTCATTCTCTTCCCAGTTTTCTCAGGTTCCCATCTCAAAGTTAAAAATAAATAGAGGTCTCTTCCCAGAACTCAGACTCCATATCATAACATGCACCCCTTGTCTGGTGCAGAGTGAAAATGACCTTTGAAGAGTCATAGGCCCTAAGTGCCTATGGGGGAGAGTAAGTCCAGGTCTCCTTCCTAAGGCCGTTCTGTATCCTTGACACTGAAGGGCCACCTGGCTTCTTCCCTGACTGCCTACGAAAGCCAAGTGGGAATGGATCACACTGACTTCAAAATTTTCCCCTTTACGAGGTTTGTCTTCCACAGAAATTGCCATGCTTCATCCAACGTGTGAATAATGTAAATCTTCAGATAAAATGGTGGAGTAAGAGGGCCCTCAGGTGTCCCTGTGGCCACTGAGCCCCCAAAGCAGTGACAGAGTTTGTGTTGTTGTTGTTGTTTTTGTTTTGTTTGTTACTGACTCCCAGTGACTACTCCCATATCCATGGTATCAGTAACTGTAACAGTACTTTTTAACCCATAAATCTATAAAAGACATTTCCCAGTGAATAAAGAAGGATTAAGGGTGTGAGGAACAGAAGTCTGTCACACATGCACACACACACACACACACACAGAAGCATGTGCGTGCACACAAGTGGAACACGATCGTCTTTAAATAGAAGTTGCTTGTCCAAGTTTGATTTTTTTTTCTTTTTTTTTTTTTTTTTTTTGTTTCATGAGGCATCAGCAACGCTGTTAAAATGATTTCATCCTGCCTGTGCTGTCATCCTGCCCCTTGGATGCTGATTCAGCATCAGCTCAGATGGCCTCTCAGAGGAGACTTAACTCAACACTCAGAGGCCACCAGCAGGCCCCTGGAGACTCTTGGAGTTCCTCTCCCAAGAGTCAGGGAGAGGAGAGGAAAGAGGCATGGAGTGAAATTTTCCTTAAAAGGAGACATTTCAAGAAAAGCATTGTTGTGGAAGTGTTTTAGGTCACTGTACACCCCTGGTTCAATCTGTCTTTGGGGCCTAATACATATATTTTCTGAGGCCTGTGGAGTTAGTGTTGTAAAAGTTAAACACTTCGTTCACATCCTTCTTCAGTTCACACCTCCCCAGACCCTTCCCCACCACCTCCCATTCACCTCTGGGGTTCAGTGATATTCAGTGATAGCCGGGATTGTCTCCCTCCGTCCTGAGAAAAGGCAGCTTGCTTTTTCACATTTGCTAAGAATAAAGGGAAGCCCAGGAGGAAAGGGGACAGGAGCAGCTGAACCACACAAAGGGCAGCCTCTCCCATACCAGCAATTGGGCTGAGCTGGTCCCCGTCCAGAATGAGAATGAGTTTTACTCTTGTTATACTTTGCAGAGAAATGTTCTGTAGACTGTGTCTGTGGCAGGCACAAGAGATCATCTGTGTGTGGTTTAAAAGAGCAAGAGGAGAAAGAAAGGATATTCATTCTCTTATTCAGAAGCCCTTAGTACATCATCCATGTTCTATGAATCATGCACGTCCAGCAGGATCTTTGTGTTCTCTGTACCCCAAAATCACCTTCATACCAGCCTTCTACTAGTAGTTTTGATTTGCTCACTAAATATGTTTGAGAAACTTCCAACTCTTAATATTTATTTTCATAATTTTTTTTTATTCTTCTTAAAGTTGACCTTCTTGTAGGCATAAATTTGGTGACTTTCTGCACTGCAATGTGGAAAACTCTGCCCTTTTTGCCTCTTTGCTTTAGAAGCACCTCTTCCAATATTCTCTCTCCTTGTGCAGTCACATTGCCTCGCTCTTCATAGATGAAAATTTACAGTGATGAATCTTCACTAGTATGAATAAAAGCTTTCAGTATGTTAGCAATGGTTTTTAATATACCTAAGGAAGGAACATACATTCCCCATTTAAGGTCAGGTATACTTTCAAATGACACCCAGAGTAGCTTTTTTTTTTTTTTTTTTTTTTTGCTATACTGGGGATCGAACTTAGGGCCTTGTGCTTGCAAGGTAAGCACTCTACCAGCTGAGTTATCTCCCCAGCCCCCAGAGTAGCTTTTATAATTTCATCTTCTCCCCACTTCAGAGTGAGAAGAGGGCACCTTTCCTGCCTGTCTCTCTCTTCTGTTTTCCTCCCCACAAAATATTGGGAGAAATGTGTGTATGTATTTCTCTTCTTAAATCTAACTTGTTTTTGCACTGTATTACAGGCACATGCTGTTAGACGCATTTGCATATGTGATGCTGAAAAATGCTAAATTGATTCTGCAATGATCCATGCATAAACTTGAGGTGGTCTGTAAAAGTTGAAATCGAAGACAGATATTTCTGAGCCTGTGCCTATGCATTTCAAAAGAGGGTTAATTGCTCCCCTGAACTCTCAAAGGGATCCTTTGCTTCTGAAAGTTGAGAGGTACTGCTCTGATCTATCCCCGGCTTTCCATTACCACTGTACCCTCCCCATCATCTCTCTTTTCAGTGACTTCAATTAAATTGTTGATGCCTAGTTCTTCATGAATTTTTTGCATTAGCTTTTAATTTTTAAAATATAATCAACCCTTGGTATCTGCGGAGGATTGGTTCCAGGACCCCTGCAGATACCCAAATCCAAGTTTAGCATAGTATTTGCATATAATCTACATGCATCCTTCCATATGCTTTTTAAATATCTCTTGATTCCTGTCAGTAATTAATACAATGTAAATGCTGTATAAATCCTTGGTGTACTGTATTGTTTAGAAAATAAAGACAAGAAAAATATCTGTATAGATTCAATTTTTTAAAAATATTTTCAATCCACAGTTGTTTGAATCCATGGTTATGGAACCCATGGATTATGTAAAGTTGACTGTATTTTATTAAACTGTCACTATTTATCTTAATTACTAAGTTGTTAAAAGTTCTCCTTAAATGGTGCAAATACTTCACTTGCCTCTCCTTATCTGGGCCCTGAGTGGGCTTCTACTCAACTTTTGTTCTTCCACCCTCTTACTCCATGTCATTGTTTATGACTCCTCTTGACCTGTTTTCCCAGCCTGTGCCCTGATGATAAGTTTCGAACAGTTGACAAGAACCCTGCTCCAGCTTCTGACCCTCCAGTGAGCAGCAGAAAGTAGTTCAGACTCCTGAGATACATGGCAAGGTACATGGCAAGTCTGCTCTCTAGGCTCTGCTTTCTTCCTGACCCCTCAAAATGCATGCCTCACTACCACATATCTGGTACAGTGCTGGGCTTTATAAGGACTATTGCATTTCATACTTAAATTTGCCTGTGAAGGTGAAAACTATCCTTGTCCCCATTTGCACATGTCTCTTACAACATCAGGCTTGCTATCCAAAAGCAGAAATGAGAAGGAATCTCGAAAGTAGTGTGAGGGTCAGTTGCAAGCCATGGGCCAGTTTTTCTATCAACAGGTTTTCTGCCCAAACCCCATTGAGGTTAAGTCAGAAAATCTGCAAAATGAAGTTTATAAGAAAAAATAATTTGAGAGAATCATATATGACTTTAGATCTAAACATTAGCATAAAGAATCCCTGTTCTTGGGGATTTGATGTGAGGATAACTTTCCAGCCTCCACTTGGAAACTGAGTGCTGAGATTCAGGGTAACCTTGAGGACAAAAATAGGAAGTGTTTTGGAACTTCCAAGTCCCTAGTGACAGAGTTTGTGTGCAGAAAGCAGTTTTGATCAAAGAGTACATCCAAGGTTAGAGACAGACCCAGAGGATGAGCTGCCGGACCTCTTTGGGATGCATCCTCTGGAAGCAGCTCCAAGACTCAGAAGATACTTGGTTTCCTTTCAGAGGAAAATAATTCTGGTAAGCTGGGTCTGCTGCAGCCCCTCTGCAGAGGTCAGAAGATGTTCTCTGAGCAAGGTATTTAGGATCTACAGCTAAACTAGGCCTGCCACGAGAAGTTGAGTTTATCATTTATTTTTCCTAATCCTTTACATTTTTATAGTGCATTTGAGAGTACAAGGGGCTTTTATAGCCATTATTTCCTTTGACCCAGAGGAAGCTCACTGAACTGATACAGATGAGCTGGAGTTTTGGTCCTAGACTCATTGTGACCTTGGGCAAGTTCCTCAACCTCTCTGAGTTTTAATTTCTTCTGCAAATGTATCAGCTTTAGCTCCTTCACAGAGGAGTTGCTGATTTGACATGGATATGGTAATGTTTTGAACTGCACAGATCTGAAATGTCCTAACTTTTTAAACCAGAGCAGGATTAAGTGGTGAAAGGATAAGGGTGGTAGTCACAGGCTGCAGAACTTAGCCCAGAGGTGGGTCGCCTAATAATAATGGACCGAGGGACCATCGTGTACCTGGCCCCATTTGAAATCACTGAGAAACTCCCTTCAACTACATTCACACACATTTTAATTCTTAATATGTGTGCCTAAAGATTAGCAACTTTATATTGTTACAATGTGCCCTTGTACAATTATGTGACAATACATCCCATCAGTTTGTATAATTTTAATGCATCCATAAAAAATGTGGGGAAAAGGATTAGCAATTTTATGTCTCAGGATATAGAAGAGACAGTGAGAGG
Source organism: Sciurus vulgaris (assembly GCF_902686455.1). Classification (NCBI taxonomy): domain Eukaryota; kingdom Metazoa; phylum Chordata; class Mammalia; order Rodentia; family Sciuridae; genus Sciurus; species Sciurus vulgaris. The sequence continues at coordinate 80,816,287 of NC_136465.1, forward strand.
CACTTCTAATTTGGACTCATACATTATTACCTCATGTACATGTATGACTGCTTGACAGATATGATTCTGCAATATGTATAATCAGAAAAATGAGAGATTACACTCTATATATGATCTATCAAAATATATAAATGCATTCTACTGTCATGTACAACTAATTAGAGCAAATTAAAAAAAAAGATTGACAAATGAGGAATTGATTGACAAAGTAGAAATGATGGGAAGTTTTGGTAAAAATGAAAACATCGTCTTAGAATTAATTAGGGAAGGAAAATGAAAGATATGACCAAGTGTGTTTTCTTGACTTAAAGATGGCAAATTTTAAAAGTGTAGAGAAGTTCCTGTGATCCAGTGACCTGAAATGCTGCATCACAACTCAGGAGAGTCATACCACTCTCTAAAATGAAACTCAGGCTCCTCAACTCCACATAACTTATTGGAATGAGGAGAAGATAACTAAAGAATCTGATGAGGCTGTATCACAGTCTCTAATGAGTTGTTTTTAAGTAGTTTTTTAAAATATAAAAACAATGCATGTTTCATATAGAGAACAGGGAAATTAAAAGAAATAGTGTCACCTATAATTCTACTATTGAGTGACATTTGCTGTTAATATTTTTATATTTTATTACAATATGGTTCTTTGCATGACTTTAGCTTCTCATATGAGTACACATGACTATTTTGGTTTTCAATATGAATACGTACTCTTTATAAAAGCTATATTATTGGTTGCATAATTTTTACCATAGATGTTGTTAATAGTTTACTTAACTAGTCCCTTATGTATGTTCCCAGTTTTCCACTATTAAAAATAACCCATGATATTAAAAATAACAATGAACATCTTTGTGCATGAAAGATTTTTCTGTATACAAAGTTTTTTTTTTTTAAGGTAGATTCTCAGAAGTTAACATTCACTGGGCTCCTAAAATATCACTCAGTCGTTTGCCAGAAAGATCATGCCAACTTATCTTCCCACTGTTTTGTACCGGTCTAATGAGCTCAGATTTTTAAAAAGATGTATGTAATGAGTGAAAAAAACAAGTTACTGAAAAGAAAAATAAAAAGGATTTCTTAGATCTAGAATATTAAAACTAAGTGCGCTGAAAACTATGAGAGGTACTTAGGAGCAGCGTGAGTGGTGGGGCAGGGTAGGAATAGGCATGGTATCATCTGCTGATGGGGTCGCATGGGGTCACATTAACACAGGCAAAGAGAAAGCAGAACTTCCAACTTCTTCTTCCCTGTCTTCCACCAAGAAGAGTGATGGTCAGACTGAAACAGGTAGTATACACACGGACACAAGGAAATTGAAGCTCAAGATGGTGGATTCAAATCTAAGTCTTTTAAGTAACTTTGAGGCTCTTAGCCCAGAAAATGTCATCCCTGGGTAGAGAACTTACAGGGCTGAAAGCCACCCATGACAGTGACCCTTAAGGGAGTGGAAAATGGAAGAGGTACTAAAAAAAAGATGAACCATTGTTCCCTAACATTAGAATTAGAAAGGGTACTGGAAATAGAAAGGTAGTGGAAGGGATACTGGAAAGAGTAAAACAACTGAGCTGATAGAACTTCCAGATGAAATTCAGGACAGATTTTCAAACCTTTGTGTTACAAGCACTTAGGGGAAAGTATCACTCTGGAGTCAGACACCTGCTCTTGCTCTCCATCCTCATCTGCTTCAGTAAGGTTCCATACATTTTTATAGTTGTTGTATTTCTGGAGACCAGAAAAGCATTTTGTTGAATTTCTAATGGTGTTTTATTAGTAAGATTGGGAAATGTAGTCCAAATACCAGACTATTTAGGTAGATTGATAAGAGAAGGACTCTACCGCAAGGGACCCAATCATCTCATCAGTGACCATCTGAAAGGAGGCAGCTGGTGTGTCACCAGAGTGCCCCCAGATTAGTACTTTGTTAGTGACCTGTTCAGGTGGCAGATGCTTATCAAAGCTGCAGATGACATAAAGCTACAGAGTAAAAATAATCCTAGAAAGAGATTCAGATCTAGAGGAACTGCAACAAACTGGAATGATGATATCTAATGATTAACGTACATTCTTGCAGTTGGGCTCCAAGTACTAGGTATACATGTACAACTTAGAGTGAGGTAAACATGATCACAGTAATAACAATTGAAGAAAAGCAATAGCTGATATTTATTAAATGCTCACTCTGTAGGACATATGGGCAGATCTTTTATGTCATCATTATATTTATAGGACTGTACTTATACTGGCTTTATGTCATCCAAAATTTTGATAACCATCTCATCAGGATTCAATGTACTTACTTCACATATTGAAAGTTTTCCCTATTTTTCAGTTGAAGCAAGTGAGACATAAAGAGGTTAAGTGACTTGTATGAGATCACACAGTTGGGAAGTAGAAATTCCATGTGATGCTCGGTGCCTGCAGTCTTAACCACTGTGAAAGATTTTCTTTTTTTTTTTTTTTTTTTTTTTTTTTTTTTTTAAGTCTATGAATTTAGCTTTATGTCCTGCCAAAATGTCAAATAAGCTTAGACAGAGAGGCAGGTGGTTAATAATACGGACTTTCAGTCTGACCACGTGTGCTCAAATGTTGTCTTTTCCATTTCCTGGCTGTTTAACTTTGGTAAAGTCACTTTACTTCTCTGTGCTCCAGTTTTCTCCTTTGTAAACATGGATAGTGATGATTCCTGCCTTACAGGGTTATTGTGGGAATTAATGAGTTATGGATGTGGTGTAACACACAGAAAACTCTTGTGCTTACTGTTAGGCTACTTGAGAGTTAATATGATGGATGTTTAGAGGTGGCAAGGTGCAGTCCTATTCCTGTGTTTTGTGCCGGAAAGTCTGTCAAACAGCATCCTCACAGGAGGTGTGCAGTTTGGTGAGGGTCTAAGAACTGTAATGCAGAGGTTGTATTTGAACCATACACTTAATCTGAAGATAGAATGACTAAGGAAGGAAGTGATAGCTGTCCTCACTATGTCAAGGGTTACAGAATTGTGTGTCGTCAAGTCAGGTTTGGAGAGAACATGGGATGTTGGAAAGAGGACACTCGGGCAAGTTAATCAACTTTTCCAGGCTTCAGTTTCCTATTTACTAAAATGGGGTGGGAGTTGGACCATCTTGGATCATCTCCAGTCTCTCTCACTTTGTGATTCTGCCCTCCTACCCATAGAATCTAGAGTAAATTCCTGTTTATACATAAGATTTGGGATAATGGATGATTTTGCTAAGTGGCTACTATAGTAAAATAGCTTGAACTGATAATTGCTCAGACCACATCTACTGACTCCATTCCTCATCTGTTAAACTGACATGAGAATCTAACCTGCTTTGCAGGAATTCCATAAGCTGGTAACATGGGGAAGTGTCTTATCAACTCCAAAGAGGTAAACTGCTCTGTTTATCATTGCTATGGCTGGCTTACAAATTTTCAAAGAATGAAAATATAAGACACTCTTAAACACTAATCTGTCTGCCATGACTCAGAAGATTCTTCAGGAAGTTACAAAATCGCAGGGTCATGATCATGAACATGGAGTAATTTTGCAGAAAAATTAAGGACCTGGCAGTTTGTATTCTGGTTTTTAAGATTCAAACAAAATAGGAGCATACTGACTGTATTAAACCCCGAAGGAAATAGTGATCCCATATTCTAAGCTCCTCATTTTGCAGATGAAGCCCCTGAGCCAGAGAGAAACTGAGCAGCCTGCCCAGAATCACATGTTAATTAGTGGACAATCTGGGAATAAAATCCAGGCTTCTGACTCCCAGCACACTTGCCATCATTAGTATAAGCATAACTCAAAGTCTGAAATGAGGGTAAAATTGCCCTGATGAATGCAGCTGCCCCCTTTGAACGTGGAATTGAAGATATCAAGAAAGTTTAAGAGCCTGTGTGTATCATAAGGTATGATACCATGACTTGACTTGACCCCCATGGGAAAAAAGTGTGGTGGAATTTGGAGTGATTTTCTTAATCATAGCAGCTCATTTCCTCTCTACAAAATTCTTCTCAAACAGTCTGTGAAAATTAATTGACATTAAAAATGCTGGTCTTAGTAAATGACTTTCACGGGTTTGTTATGTGCACAGGAACTAGTATATAGATGCAGAACAATGCAGTGTCTGTGTCTCCCTACCCAGCTAATAATCATTAGCACCTATGTTCTTTTACTTTGTTGAGTCAAGGTTTCAGGAGACAACTGAACAACAAGTTATACTTGTTCATCTCTCACCTTGCCCGGGCAGCCTCTGTCCCGTCAGCAGCTCTGAGGTCATGTGAAGAGTCCAAGCAATTGAGTGCTGTGAGCAGTAAGTGCCTGTGAACAAGCAGCCCAGGAGAGTAGTACTCTGTTTCTGGAGGCATTAAAAGCAGAGTCCCATTGCACCTCCCTCCTCTTCCTATTTATGTATCTATTTCTCTGAGGATCTAAAGATTTTCCTTTTCACTGTATTTCTAGTCTGATAATAGCTTGAGAATGCCTCCAAGGATCTCAATCTTGACTAGGTATGAGTCAGTTCAGTCTTTTTTGAAAGGGAAATGCATGAGTATGTATAGTGTGATGGATAAGAAAATAGACCCTGGGATCAGACTGCCTGGGCTGGAATCTCAGCTCATCTTGTTACTAGGGCCATACAACCTTGGGCAAATCCCTTAAATATGTTGGGCCTCAGTTTCCTAATCTGAGCCCCGATCTTAAGGCTTATGTGAGCATTTAATTAAATGAACTAATATTTATAAAGTGATTAGAACAGTGCTAGGTATATGAAAGTGCTTAATAAATGACTGTTTAGTAAATTAAATGGTTCTGATTAGACCGGAGTTTGCCTCCAGACACTAATCTCTGTTCCACTTGTGTTAACACACAAGGCCCTTAGGTTTGAGGAAATGGCTTCTTTTTCCTCCATTAAAATTGCAAAGCACATCCTATACCAAACCTTTTTATTCTGTAGAATTAAAAAGGAAGTCGCACTGGGACTTGACTTGCACTACCTGAAGTGTAGCAGACCTCTTACAAGATCAGTGAACTGTCCACCATCTCTTTATGCTAATGGAAGAGCATTTGACTGATCCATTTATTGAGTGGCCTCGAGCAGGTAGATTGCTCCATCAGGGTCACTTTTGTAAAACTCCTAGGATTGCCAAGTATTCTCTGTAACTTGCTGGGTCCCATTGAACCTCAGGTGGGTTCCTGGTGAGGGCTTTCCACCCAGTTAGGGCCCTGGTTGCCCCAAGGGCTGGGCTTGTGGAGCAATTAATGGGGAAGTGAGAAGAGAAACAGTTGTTCTTAACCGGCAGCACTGTTTGCAGTGTGTGACTCTTCTTGTATTTAGGGAAAAGATTACTCATGAGTATTTTCTTCCATAGAATATAAAGAACCTCAAATTACTACTTGCATCCCCCCACTCCCCTTCTCCCGCCTCTCTCCATCTCAGTGTGTCCTCTGCAGAAACTTCAGCATTTTGCTTTCATTTCCCCTCCCATGCAGGATTCAGTTCTGTATTTGCTTTGGCACTGGCACTTCCAACAAGCTACCCCATGCTTTCCCCTGCTTGCCTGAGCATCCTCTGTTCTCTGGCCCTCTCTCCACCAGGGGCTTTCCTAGGCCAAGCTTGACTGGACTTGCCACTCGTCCCTTAATGGCCACTGTGTTCCTGCTCCTCATGTGAAGGAGAGGAAAGTAGACATGTAACAGCTAATCACCGTGCTGCTCCTATTCATAGGGGACACCATTGACAGTAGGAAGTATGGTTGGAGGTTTTTATTAGCTCAAAATAAAGACTTTGATGAGCTGGCTGCCACTTCACTGTGATTCCCAGTAGATACTTTCAAGGTCACTGTAAAGAGCCAGGCTCCTACTGTATCCGTGGACCGTTTAGAGGTATTGCTTTCTGGCTCAGTCAACAGTCAAAATCGAAACTTTGAATCCTTTAGTGGCTATGTTTAGATTAAAGGTCACAAAGCAATCACATACTATTTATGATTCTATAATGCTATTGTTTTTTTTTTTTCCATGTGAAAAATATACCCCCCCACACACACAAGAAAAACTCTTAAATGCCTGTCTCCAGTGATTCTGAGACCCAGTAGTTCTTTACTGGTGCCTCACAGGATGGCCTGGCTTTAAGTGGACTTCCATAGAGTCAGAGGACTCCAACTATCATTCTTTGAAAGGATATTCCATGCCTATTTTAGGATAAAAGGTGATTCTTTCCAGGATCTAACTGAAGGACACTTTTACAACACACTCAGGGAGTCTCCTTAGGAAGTTTAAGTAACTTACATTGAGAGACTAAATCTTCTCTTAGTAAACATTGATTCCATGTTCTCTGCTTAAACTACTGAGTCATAACATGATTTTAGAGAATGAAACCCTGTTGTTGACCCAGTGGTTCTGAAATTTTTGCTGTCAGAACTCCCTTCAATTCTTAAAATTATTTAAGACCCCCAAGAACTTTTGCTCATGTGAATTATATCTTATCTATATTTGCCATATTATAAACTAAAACAGAATTTTAAAAATACTTATTAACATCGAAAAAGAATAAGCCAAGTATACATTAATATAGATATATTTTTTAAAATATTTTCTAAAATAAAAGAAAATTAATGCAAAAAGTAGCAGTGTACATTTTTATGAGTTGCTTTAATATTTAGCTTAATAGAAGATAACTAAATTCTCATATCTTCTGCATTCATTCTGTTGCAGTATCACTTGTCATGTAGCCACTAAAACATTCCACTATCTGGTCAGGAAAAAGAGAGAAAGAGGCAAAGAATCTCTTAATATTATTAAGAAAAGACCTTGTACTACATAGATACCCTAAAAAGGTCTTGGGAACCCTAAGAGGTCCTTTAGTTCAAACTTTGGGAACCACTGTTCTAATCACTTGAATGACATAGGTTTCCCACAGCAGCAAAATAATATAAAAATATAAGACTCCCAGTCAGATTCCCAGAGACCCAACCTGAGCCACCGTGGGCCTCAGCTCCAGACTTCCCACCACCCTCTTCTGATCCTTCTCAAAAGGACCTCCCCAGGAAACTCTGACATCAGCAAGTCCAATAAAAAGGCTAAAGATCTTTCATCCTTACCTTGCCCTCTTATTCCCAGAGGCTAGCCTGATGGTTTCCCAGGGACTGAGTAAGTCTTTCTTCCTGGAAGAGTTTTCAGGGAACACTTCATTATTTGGCAGCTCTGGAAGGTCAAGGCCAGCTCTGGAACATTCTCACTTCAAAAAGGCACTGGGCTACAGTCAGATCAGCTCCTATTCTAAGATCCATTGAAAGCATGTTGAAGTTTGTCTTAACTCTGTGCCCCTGGGTTACCTTGGGCTCCTTAGGACAAATCTGTAATTAACATAGCCCCGGGGCAGGTCTCTAAGACCTACCATCCCCTCAGACACATGAAAAGGGAGGGGACAGGTTTCCTCTAAAAAAAAAAAAAATTAATAATAATAATAATAATCCAACAGCACTTAGGAAGCCAGAGTTTTACCTAGGACTTGAACTAAGAGCTCTTGAGACATACTCAGTTTTGTTAACTCTTCAGAGATCTTTTATTCCTTATTCCAGATGTCTAACTGACAAGACCTTTTCTTCTCTCTCTCTCTCTGCCCTGCTTTCTCTCCAACAGGCTTGCAGCCAATCTACTGGAGCAGGGATGACGTAGCCCAGTGGCTCAAGTGGGCTGAAAAATGAGTTTCTTTAAGGCCAATTGACAGCAACACATTCGAAATGAATGGTAAAGCGCTCCTGCTGCTGACCAAAGAGGACTTCCGCTATCGATCTCCTCATTCAGGTGAGAGTCTGGACTTTTCAGATGGGCTCCACATGGAAAATCTGTAAGTCAGCAGTTCGTGTTTGCTACCACTCATCCCACCCACAGAACCTCCACAGTAGGTCATCATAGGCAAATGACAATAACTCTTTCACAGAAGGAAGATTCCACTGACTTAAGCCAGTTTTAGGGGAGAAGTTTCCAGATCAAGGGGAGACTTAAGGTTAGAAGAGGTAATCCACTTATGAACTTCTGACATTGGAACTTAAGGGATCTAGTTGTGCCACCAAATGAAAAAGAAAATGCCATTCCTGTCCTCGCATCTACCTGGCCCCTGATTCTGAAGACTTTAAGAGATGGCTAAGAAAGAGTATGGGTTGTGAACTGCTCATTTAAAAACAGACAAGAAAGGAAGGGACATGGGCATTGCTGGGGCAGAGGGAACAGGAAGGAAATAGGAATGAGAGAACTGAAGGTAAGATCTGGGGAATGTGGAGATCCTAGCAGCCAAAGCAAGTTTAGCAATAAGTCAAAGGGCCTCGAATGATTGACTGTGGAGTGCTGACATGTTTTGAAGTAAGACTTGTAGAAATCCTGGAAGATAAAAGTTGATGTGTCCTAGAGCCTATCTAACTAGGAAGATTTGTCAAATTATGGGCTCCTAGAATGACATTAGAAGGTTGAATTCAATAACAAGCATTTGCAGGTTGCTGATGTGAATAAGACCTCAGATTTGCTTCTCAATTTTATTTCTCCCACTTCATGTATATGGAGAAAATAGCTGTCTGGAGACTGCACATATCAAAGGGGAACTTCCATCTCAGGTCATTCTCCTGTGGGGCCCGTTATCGAAGCACCAAAAGGCCCTCATCCTGTTGAGCTGCCTTGTAGACCCAACTTCCACGTGAGTTGCCTGGGAGAGTCCCTTTTATTCCTTGGCATAGGGCAAAGATCCTGCATGAAATTGTGGTATAACCCCTAAGTACATTCAACCCTATATATCTCTGGAGGCCTGCCAGAAATAAATAAACTGATGTTAGGAAATGTCCCCATTTTGGGGGGTGAGATAAAACTATAGAGTAGAATACTATCTCCTTCTTTTCCCAATTGCTGCTGCCTGTTTGTATGAAGAAATGCTAAAAGGGGAAGTTTTCCCCCAAGTGTTGATGTTATTGAAATTTGAAAGTTTACGTCTCTGGAAACAGGTAATTTTTAAGGTTTTATCAGGGACTCAAGCATACTAGAAACATTTTGCCTAAAATCATTGATTTTTTTGGGGGGTTAGTGATCTCCGAACAAGAAGACTATAAACAACCATATATATAAATAAAACTATCCTAAGTAGTTCTTTGAATTTGTTGCAAAATACTTCCCTTTTCTGTTCCAATGGAAACTCAGTAGTGTTATACTCAAAGAGGCAAAGTTACATATTTGAAGGCAAAACCCCCTAACCTCTTCAGTGTTCCAGTGAAACCACTTGTGTAAAACAAATGCAAAAACAAAGAAGAAAAATGCAGTGGTGTGTTTTGACTGGATTTGACTTGGACCCTGGGCAAGACTTCCTCCCAAGTCCCTGTAAATTTCCCCTGCATCATAGTTCACATGCTCATCTTTATTGTGGGTCTGTCTTCCTCCCCAGTTTGACCTCTCAGTTTTTCTTTATGTAATTTGGTTCTCTCTTCTCAAAGCTTTGAATAAAGATATGTGAAACCAGTTAGTGGTTCCTTGCCACTCTGTCAAGTCTTTGCTGGGACAGACCATGTGGAATATGGCCCTGCTCCCAAAGAAGTTACTGTCCAGTTAAAGAGGCAGAATTGTAATTGACCCTAAAGACCAAAGACAGCCGGAGAAGGGAGAGGAGCAGATAGGAATGGGTCACATGAGAAAAGAAATGGAGTTGGTCTGGAACATGAAGGATGGGTGGAATTGAGCAGGCGGAGGATATTGGAGCAGGATTCGTCCATAGATTTGAGTGATGGTTAAAAAAGAAGAAGTCTACTCATGAAGAGGCAGGAGACAAGAAGGCCAGCTAAGACCAGTGACCTAGTCCAGACACAAGGTACTACAGTTCACAGATAGGTGGGTAGCAGTAGAAATTCATTCCATGAGTGTTCACAGAGCAACTCTGCAAACAGCAGTATGGAGGTCTAGATAGATTATTAAGTGAAGCTCAAGGGTACGGCAATGGAGCTGGACTTTGAAAACTTGGAAAGATAGACAAGAGGGAAATAAGAAAGGGTGTCGAGAAGGTTGATATGCCAGTTTTGCAGGATGAGGAGTTCATAGATAAGGTGGCACATGCTGCATTCTCCATTTGAAAACCCTGCACTGTCACTCATCATCCCTCCTCTCACTTGTCTAATTTCCTTCTCACATTTCAAGTTGTGTGACTTTCTCCTGGAAAGCTTGACTTGACTCACAAACCCTATATCCCTAGGATCTTGTTCCTTCTCAGTCTGGGTTAGGTGCCATTCCTCTTTTATCCCAGAGAATTATCTGCTTCAGTGCCCCTCATACCCAGGCACACAGAGTATATACTTGACTGGTTTCTACCCCATATCTGTCCTCTAGAGTAGAAAAATTCAGTGTGGTCAGGGATTTTGTTCTGCACTACCTAGCACAGGTCATGACATTCATTTGGCATTCACTAAATATTGGTGGAATGATGACCCAGCTTGAGTGTGCCTTAAAAGCCCAGGTGAAGAAGATTGGATCTCATTCCGTAGATGATGGGAGACTGCTGGAAAGTTCGGTCAAGAGAATGATCTGATTGGAGGTTTCCCTTTGGGACAGATATTTGCCATCAGTGCAGAGGGTAGATTCACTGGGTCACAGTCACTACAAGCAGGAAAGCTAGGGAGAGTGCTGTAATTCTAATGCAAGACAGTGAAGTCCAGAATGGGATTCGTGAGACCCAGGCAATAGTGCTTCAGGCACAACATGGTCAGCTATGGTGGGGAGCTGATTTGGAAGTCGTGGAAAGAGTTCATTTGGGAGTAGGCAGAAAAGAAAGAGAAAGAAGACATGTCTTGTCCTGCAACCAGAAATGTGAAAGAGGAACAAAGTCAGAGCTGGGTATAATAAGAGTATTGTCCCCAGTAGGTAGACTATTGTGAGTTGGGATAAAGGTGAATTTATACTGTGGTTAATTTAATTAAAGCATCAGCCAGAAAACTATGGACAGAATTGCAAAGTGACACCTGTCAGTAAGGGCTACAAGAAAGCTTAACAGAGTGCAAAGGAGTATCATCTGAGGCTCTGAAGGACAGAACAAAGACATGTAGAGAAGAGCCACTTGTGAAGTGACCAACAGCCCCGGCCAGCCAGATGAGGTGTGATGTAGGCACCAGTGCTCTCTTCAGGCAAGAGACAGGGTTTGGGTAGAAAATCTTTTTTCTTTCTCAGACGGAACATTTGCCATTGTTTCTTCTCATGTGGGCTTTCTACTTTAGCTGTTTGGCGTAGTAGACACCCAGTGTCCTGGGTTCTCCTCCTGGCTTTTCATAAATCACATCACTTCATTTGACTTTAGTTTCTTCATCTATAAAATGGAGTTTTGACCACGTATGTCTTCAGCTCCCTTCAGCTATTGACAGTTTGACCCAACTTCAACACTGAAGCGGTGTCAAGCTTTTAGTAAACAGTAGGACCTCCCACCCTCCAGGCAGTCTCCTTCCACCTAATCACCTTGTAAAACATATACTTTGCCCAATTTTTTCCTGTTTTCTTTTTTACTCTTTGAATGTTTTTTTGCTACCTAATCAGAGTTGGGAATAGCTTCTCACAATTGTAGCACTACTGGAATAAAACCAAAGTACCGGTGGCCCCACCACATATAGAAATGACCATATTTTCCACCCAGCCTTGTTTCCTACCCTGCCTTTCCCAAAGCTGTGCTCTCCTAACTCATCTGCATTGTAGAGAAGAGAACTGATTCCATGCATTATCATTGCCTGAAATATGAGTATACCTTAAGTTCAAATACAACATCTTCTCTCATTGCTGTGTACCATACTATTTGGTCATTTTAATAAATTATACTTATTTTTGTCAGGACAAGAGTCCTCCTTTCCCACCCCTACAATAAAACAGGGAGCACTTGGGTTGTGCTTTAAATAGCTACTTGGTCTCTAAACTGAGGGTGTCACAATTGAAGATAAATGGGGTCTTTTTGGAATGGTCTCCTGATCAGAGGATATAATAAGATAACAAGCTTATAATACTTGCAAAGCTAAAAAATAAGTGTGAAAGGATTCCAATTTTGTAAAACCCTCACCTAAACAGAATAATTTTTCCTCATCCTTGAGCTACTAGATAGTTAACACACAATTAAATGGTTGTGGAGTGATTTGAATTCAGAGAGGTATATGGTTACAGGACTGTTTTGGGACTCTGAGAAAATACATTAATAAGAGGAAACAGACAAGTTAATATTCATATCCATGCTTATTTAGAGTTATCCATTTGTAGGGCATTCAGGTGAAATGGATTTATATACCCATCATTTTATAAGAACAAAACCCCCCAAGTTAGTATCAATTTAATTCATTGCTAAAAAAGGGGAAGAACCATATTTTCAAAATTCCTTCAATTCAATTTTAAAAGTTTATTGGAGGTTTCAAAACACATTGGAAATTTTAGTCTACTAAAATTCGCAGTTTTTTTAGTATACCAGAGAGTGATTTTGCAAATTATTCCTTCTCTTGTCAATCCACCAGAACCTTTGTCTTTGGAAATATACTTTGCTTATATTCATGAATACAGTTAATTCCCATTTCAAAGTTAATCTGAAAATACTAGTCATCTCTAGATAGTTCCTTGAACTAAATTTCTGTTAAGCCAGTGGTAGGTAGTTTGCTAAGTTAAATGGCTATGTCTTCTGGCTGCTTTAGAATTAAGTCAGAGAATCCATGGATCCAGATCACAGAAGGGGAATTATAGCCCAGAAATGTGGGAGCTGTCACAGCTATGACCCTTGAGTGAAGACACCAGAGTCAGCTCTTTCTTCTCATACTGTCTTTGAACAAACAGCAAAAAGAAAAAAAAAATGTGTATGACACATCAGAGAAATGCTTAAAGAAGTCACTTATGGGAAAGTCATTTAATTTTCAGCCCTTCACTTGTCCTATTTGTGAAATGGTGGTGGTAACTGATCCTTCTGTCACATAGTGATGTCATGAGACCAAATGAAACAAACCACTCGGCACGTCCTTTAATAAAGCACATAATTATTTCACAATATTTCTATTTTCTCAATAGCTCACTATTAATCTTACCTTATATTCTATATCCAGCTCAAGGTAATTTTTTTTATTGTATCTGTATTCTGTCTTCTTCTCTTCAGGATCTCTGTGTCAAAGACATAGATCTGAAGATAAATTTCAAATATTTGCTCCTAAGCAAAGGACTAATTTATTTTTATGCTCACAGAAGACACTCCATATTGAATAAAAAGTTTGTAATTCAATTAACCTACAAAAATGAGTTGAATGAAATGCTTAGAAACTAGGATCAAGCAGAGTTGAAAAGCCAAGCAGTTCCATTACAAGAATGGTCATGTTTTGGCCACCAGTGGGATCCCCCTTGGCCTGTGACTGCACTGTTGTTCTCACTGTTGAATTTGTGATGAGATGCAGGGGACTTCATCCTGAGCCTGTCACAGGCAGGAAAGACCCAGCAGAGAGAATTTTCTGATGCTTCTGAAAAATATCCCTCCCACACCAGGCATGCCTCTTTTAAGAATTGGTCAGAAGGAAACCAAAAATCTCTGAATAAAAATGAAAGAGAATGGAGAATTGTTTGCAAATTTAAGAATGTGTTACTTTAGATAATCTTCCTATGAGTTTATGTTCATAGCAAATCATCACCTGAAAAATGCAAATTTACCAATGTTGAAAGGTTCTACTTTAAATCTACTAAACTTGAAAAGTGAGAAGTGGTAGAACCGCAAGGGAGAGGCTCTTCGAAGATTGCAGATGACACTGAACATTGGCCCAAGCCTTCTGAGAACAAGCAGTGTATAATGAGAATTTTAAAATTAATCATACCCTTTCACTGATAGTTCCATTCCTAAGAAAATATCCCCAGGAAATCATCCAATAATGGGCAAAAAATAAAATGATGCCCTTAGCAATTCTATTTATAATAGTAAAACTGGAAATCCCCAAACACCTCCTATATAGGACTAGCCAGGCAAACTCAGGGAGGGTAAACATAATGGAATACACTGCAACTTGACAACCATTCACCTAGTCAGTCATTTTTTCTTCAGTAGATTGCACAGAGCTTTGCAAAGTGTTAGCAGGATTTTAATCAGAGGACTAGCCTGGCAAGGTACAGAGATGAGAGGTGAAGGTGGACCAGTCTATTTGGCTGGAGGAACAGTGATGGCGACTTGAACTAAGTTGCTCCAATAGAGAGAAGGGAGTGATTCCAAGAATATTTAGAAGGCTGTCTATAGGTCTTAGTGACTGGATGTTAGAAAAAAGAGAGAGGAGAGTTAAGAATTACTCCCAAGTTTCTGGCCTAATGAACTAACTGAGCATTTACCAAACTAGGGAACCCTTTCTAGTTTGTAAAGATTTTTGTGTCTGACACATGAACTTTGTGGAGCCTGTGTGACAACCCAGAGTTAAATGAATGTGGTCCTGCAGTTCAGAAGACATTCCTGTCAGGAACAGATTTAGTATAGGCCGGTTGAAGCCGTGGGAGCAGACAAGATTGGCCAAGAAGAAAGGTCAGTGAGAGCCCTGGGGAACCTTCATATTAAAGGGTTGGAGATGGAGGAAGAGCAGAGGTGAGGGAAGAAAGTAGAAGTAGGACTCTGTGTAGCCTCAGAGTTTTTTTAAGAGGAGGGAGGTAGTGATTCCTGATGATGATGTTTGCTGGGAAGCCAAGCAGTTCCAGGTACCAAGCATTGCCCTTTGACAGCAGAGAGATAGCTTCAGGAGGTCCCGTTTGGGGAAGGGTTAGAGGAGAAACCAGAATAGAAAGTAAGCAGAGAGAGCAAGAGTTGGCAGCTCCTCTAGGAAGTCTGACTGTGAAGAGGCAAGAGAGGCAGAACAAGACCCAGAGGGGATGAGGACAAAAAGAGGGGAGGAGGACTTGAAAAACCTTAAAAAAGAAGAGATTGATGCTATGACTGTGAATGAGGGGGACCTTGGAAATAGATGACTGTAACTAGAAGTGCCTGTATGAATCGGCATTTAGTCAATGGGGACCAAAAAATGTGTCATTCATATGAATGTGACTGTGAAACTTACATGTGTGCTTTAAATACAAAGGCATTGAAGCAAAGGAAGTGTTTTGAGATTTGTCTGTTAACAATTATACTTCCAAGTAATACCATCTATTGAGCATCGTATCACGTTAGGTACTTGTGCTTTGTACATATCATCCAATTTGGTCCTCATGCCAAGTCTGCGGCATTGTTCTCATTTTACACAAAATACTGAACTAAGCCTTAAGCTAAGGTTCAAAGAGGAAAATAATTTGCCTGAGGGCATGCAACTGACACAGAGGAACCAGAACTCAAACTTGGGACTCCCTTACTTCAGAGCCCAAGTATTTTCCTCTAAAAGTAAAACAACTTAAAGAAATTTAACAACCCCCTCTCGGTGGCATCTGTATTTCCTTGATCTTCAGACACAGATAAGGTTGGTAAGACAACTTATAGTGGAATTGTTCACTTTCTTTACTATTCAGTTGAAACAAATTTCAATAAAATAATAGAATCTAGAATTCTTAAAGTAGATCCTGGCTTGTCATGTCAAGATACACATGTCAACATGGTATGTGTGTTATGTCTCTATGTGTGTATTTGTGCAGGCACCGAGAAGAATATGTTCTAGGGCCTAAAGCTTATAATTTGGTGGATACAAATATTTCTAGGACACCCTCACATATACCTATACAAGTGAAGTGCCCTGAAACTTACTAACTTCATGGCAAATTCCCCTCTACACATCACATGAGTACATGAACTATGTGTATATACATGAAGGTATTTGAAGGGACAAATAAAAGGCTATTGTCCTTTGACCTACAGCCCTGGGTTCCGTTGCTTAGTACAATAAAAGCACTCGTTAGTACAGTTACTTCTTTTCTGGGATGATGGAGAAGATTTAAGAAGAACCAAATGTACTAAGAATTTTTTTAAAGTGCCATTTGAATTTAAGGCAGTGGTCATTGCTGAGTTACATATGTAAGACTGTGGCTCATGCTCTTCGTTTTCAGTAGGCTAGTGAAATAACTTTTTTAAAAACCTATCTTATATATACCAGAGAACCTTTTGTTTATATTACTTTTTAGATGTGACCTCCTATGTATATGAGGATTTGAAGAGTGTATCAGTAGAACAGGCCAGGTGTTGGAAGAGCTAAGGAGCAGTAGACAGGAGGAAGAAGGGAGGGCGTCTTCATTTAGAAACCTGTTGTGGACAAGACACGTGTTTTGTGTTCTCCAGAAGCCAAGACTAAGAACTTAGGTATAGGGATGGCCAGATTCCAACTCAACAGAATTTTCTACCAACTATAGCCATCCAAATATGCTTTGCTTATGCCATGGCCAGCTGCCCGTCACAGGACATACTCATCCAAAGCCACTTCTTGGCAGAGGAAGAGGAACTGGGGGACTCATACCAAGCAGAAGTTTGAATCAATATAAGAAACTAGAATCCTCTCTTGGTCTAAAATGCCATGTCATTATAGGTGCACACCATCAATACACACGTAATATATACACAACTCATCTGCCCCCACACCCCCTTGGGAGTGATATATTTGTGCTGATTCAGTCACATTCCCTGACCAAGCCCCTGATTGCTGACTAAACATGTCTGTGAATGGATTGTTCTAGTCGTGGTCACACTCTAAAGTCTTAAATTAGCTTTTTTTCTGGCCAAGCAGCTGGGACTTGAGTTCATGTTCACTTGATAACCATCCCTAATAGACAGCATGTATGACTGTTATCTTAGTAGTACTCAAAATAGGCTCACAGTTTAGGGATGAAACTGTCAAGAGTCCTGCTTGGCTCACCCTTCCCCTGCTTTCTCCTACATGCTCAGGGAGAAACTTCACTGTCTAGCTCTCTTGGACAGCTCCAGGATGAGAGTCCAAAGCCAGCCAGCCAGCAGACCTGGAGGAGTGTGAGGCAAAGCACATGTCAGTGTCACTGTGGGCATGACCTAGCAAGGCAGGCTGAGGGGTCCAGAGAGCCCATGACCATGACTCAGATGCCCCTCTCTGTTTTCCATGTGAGACCTCCTTCAAGGTCTACAAAACTGACCTAAGCCCCTTGAATACTAATATTAATAACAATGGTGTTGAATGAGTGACGGTGGTGGTGACAGCCATAGCTAGTGTTTGCTGAGCACTTACTTTTTGCCTGATGCTGCACTGAGCTTGTTGCTATTGACCACATCACTCCATGGAACCCTGCCAAAAATCCTGCAGAGTAGATGCTGATTACCATCTTCTAGGTAAGGAAACTGAGTTCTGGAAAGGTTAAGGGACTTGCCTAAAGAAGCATCAGTCAGGCTCCTGAACATAGGCTGAGCCATTCTGTTCTCTTGACTCGCTTCCTTTATGCACAGAGAAGAGTGGCTTCCTCCCATCCAGCCCCTGTTCTAGCCCCCAAAAGAGAGCTTCTACAGCCCCAAGCCAGCCTCCAAGGAGGGCCTAGGGCCAACATGTGCGTTAACCCTGCTCCAAGTGCTTCTCATCACTTCTTTCATGTCACCCTCACAGCCAGTGTCTGAGGTAGGTGCTGCAATTTGCATTCTTCAGAGAAGTCCAGAGACTTGCTCAAGGTGACCTGATGCCTAGGCTGCTGCATCCACAGTCTGCGCCCCTCACTGCATCTCAGCTGCCTTGCTGCGTGAACAGCCTCTAACACCCTCACAGACACTAAATTTATATTTCCTGGCCTCCCCTTCCAAAATGGATACACTAATTACAGACCATTTTTTTTAGTAATAGTAATCATCAGGAACACATTTTTTAATGTTTTCATTTTCTGTTCTGCAACTACCAAAATAAAACATTGATCAAACCCACAGGATCAAAACCAGCAAGTGTGAGGCCATGTAAATTAGGAAAAGTTCAGGAAGACATTACACCAAACCAAAAAAAAAAAAAAAAAAACCCACCAAAGTGTTGATTAGGGACTTATTTTTATATGAGATTAAAATACGAATCATTAAAATAGGACTGTATTTTGAGCTGCGCATCCCCATCTCATCAGAGCCATCACCATGACTACTAGACTTGGAGTCCATGAGTGCCAAAGCCCTTCCCAGCTCTCAAACATGGCCACATGTACCAGGTCCACCCTCATCTGTGGTATTTCCAAGTGTGTGGTCAGAACACCTTTGCATTTTCCTGCCTATCTCCTTTTAATGAAGCACCCAAGAGACGGGGTATCTTCATCTCTTTGAAGCCTTTATTTAATCAAAATAGTAAGTAGTGACAGTAAGTTACACTAATAGCAATCAAAGTTCAAAGGTGGAGGAAGGAACAAAGTAAAAGCAGTCACAAAGTTCCGCCAGGAATTGCTGGGGATAAAGTAGCCATGGAACTACAGTAGAGTGGAGATTTTCAGAAAGAAAGAAATTAGTATGGAATTCAGGTTAATGCTGAATTTAGAGGAAAAAATAAGATAGCAATATCTATAGCCCAAAATATGCAGTTAAAGTTGTTAATTAAACTATCTTTAAAAAATGACTAAAATTAGAAAGAAAGGCCCATTGTTTGGTACAATTGTTGACTGCATATCTCTGTGTGGGCAAGGGTGGTGGGGGGACAGAGGCCTGCAGCATTTTAAAGATTAATCACCCACCCTTATAGGGTTTTGAAGCACCCACCTGCTTTTTGAATTTGGATCTAAGCCAAAGGGGTGGACCAGACCATGACAGTTACTTTGCTAATTACCTATTCGGTGGACTTCAAATACCAAGTATATCAGAACAGAGGGGCCCCAGCTCAAACCAGCCCCCACCATTCTCTGCCAGGGGCTGATATCTCAAGATGATTCTCTAGAGCTTGTAGAACCTTGGCGCAATGCCTATATGTATTTTTAAAGGAGGGAAGTATCCCAGACTGTGCCAGTTCCTTATAGAGCATCATCAATAGTTAGCACCTCTGACCAGATTTGTGCATTTTTTTCATTTTTATTCTCTTCCTGCCCAGGGTTGGGGTAAGTTAGAAAGGCATATTTTTCTCTGTTGGGAAGATTTCTATAAAGAATCTGAGTTGTCATTGGAACATAAAAGATGTTCATACCTAATGACTTTGTAATTCTTTGAATAATCTGAAGTGCAAACAGATATATGTAAAAAAAGGATATTTTCACAAAATAATAGGAATTAAGTTGGGAAATTTAAAATTCCCCCTAAAGTCTGGGGTATCACTCTGATAGCTATCAGTAGGCAACTTCTAAAGCAGTTCAATAATGTAGAGACATCCTTAAAACCTAATGTAGAGGGGAAAAAGGGATCCTAAACTATTCAAAGTCAGATCCTCAATACATAACTGTAGACATCATTACCAGGGCTTCTCTGATTTCATAATGGAAATCTAGGTGCTTTTGTTTCCCTTCCGGATTTGCACATTTTTAAAAACTCTTCTTATATATTGCTTTCATAATCAAAAACGTTTAATTTAAAAAATCACACGGTCCTGATGCCTGGAGTTTCAAGGGCTGTGCCCTGTCCCTATGAGCTCCATGAGGACACAGGGCATGCCCATTATTTTCACTGTGTGTTCATACCATAGTGCCAGGCACATAGCCTCAGCCCGGTTAATAGCAGTGGAATAAAGTATTCCTGTCTATCTCCCATTCCTTTTTCTTCCCAGGTGATGTTCTCTATGAACTCCTTCAGCATATCCTGAAGCAGAGGAAACCTCGGATTCTTTTCTCACCATTCTTCCACCCTGGAAACTCTATCCACACTCAGCCGGAGGTCCTACTGCATCAGAACCATGAAGAAGGTACTGGACAAGGCTGCTCTTTCCTTGCCTGAAGTGTAGACAAACCCGTTGGGTTTAATTGTTAACTTTATTTGCTGCTCTTATTCATATAGTCATTTTTCAGTCAACAAATATTTATTGAGTGCCTACAATGCGTAAGGCACTGGGGGAAATGCCTAGATAAATAAGATGTGATGGAGTTAGCTCTCTGAGACTCACAATCTAATTGAAGCCATGAGACAAATGTACACATAAGAATAAATGTCCAATTATAATAGTAGGCCCATAGAGACATAGTAGAAGGGGAGGTTATATCCAGGCATAGGAAGCAAACTCAGCTTCATAAAGGAAGAGTCTCTAGAGAATTCCTTGAAGGTCCAGCAGGGTTCTGATAAGCAGTGATGAAGTGGAGAACTTTCTGACAGAGAAAATGACTAACAGTGGGGCTAGACCTTGAAATGCTGCAGTTAGATGATGGGGCAGCACTTATATTACCCTACCCACCCTTTCATTGTGAAAAATTTCAAATATATATACATATATATGCATGCATATAAATGTGAATACACACAGACATATGTGTGTATATGTGTGTGTGTGTGTGTGTGTACGCATACACATTCCAAATAGAGCAAATAAAATACATAGACCCCTGCGAGCCATCACTCTCTGCAGCAGTGATCAGCATTTTGCCTTTGCAAAGCTAATTCAAGGAGGTGAGATTGAAATGAGACTGGAGCACTGAGATTTCCAGGCTGTTGAGGAAAGTCATGGGGAGTGATCAAGATTTTTGAGCAGTGGGTAATGAAACAGGGGAAAGAAAAAAACTGAACCCTGTGTACTTGGTGTTGGGTTGGGGCTTCTTCATTGTGCTTGGAAAGCCCTGTGCTCAATGTCAGGGCTTCTCGCAGATGTCTCCATTGCTGCTTCTCTTGTGATTCACAGGAATCATAAAAGCACTCATGGACAACATGAAACCAGAATTGAACTGTTGTCCTGGATGTAATCTGAGAGCAGGTGTTCAGGTATAGAAACCAGGTATCAGTCTTTGAGCCTGATTCCACAGAAGAGCTGAGTATTTGGTAGCATCCAGTGCTGAGTCTCTTCTCTGAGGGCCACTGTGTCCACATTCTTCCACCAGGTAGATAAGGCAACAGACATGAACGTGCAATGGTGCTTTTTCACTTGCTTTCCTTAGCACCAGATTGCTAGGGCCTCACCTGCCCAATCCTTGGAGGATTTCATTAAACTGATTGATCATCCCCAAGAGCAGAGCTAATATATTTGTTAAGTTTCACCAAAGAGAGCCTGAGTCCAGGGGCCCATGTGGCCTCCTTGTACCAGCATCTCACAGCAGGTCCACTCACTTCCATGATGGAGAATAATAAACGAGCATTTCTGGCACAGTCCCTGCATCTTTCTCTCATCCTTTCTTCCCCTGGCTTTACCCTTGCTAAATTTAGCAGCTTCTGCCTCCTCCAATTCAGTTTTTATGTTCTTTTCCTCTTTTTGCCATGTTCATTTCCAGACTGCATAATAGCCAACAGTCACTCTAGAAAAGAGGAGGTGGGTTTACTGAAGCTTGACATTGTCAAGAATTATATTACCTAGCCTGCTCCTTCAGATACGAAGAATGTGTGATGGGTACCCCTCGCTTCTCTTATTATTAAAAAAAAATCCTATTTGGAATTTCTGTCCCCATTCTATTCCCAAATATGATTGGAGGCATGTGGTCTTGCCCTATCACAAATCCTTCCTCCTTTCTCCTTGGCCTGATAGGTATGTTTGTTGTTCTCATTTGCAGGAGCTCATCAATAGAGAAAGCTGGCTTACCCTGAGAGCTTCTCTCAAACCAAGTAAATACAAATGTGCCAGCACATAGGCTGTAATGAGCTGTGCTCTCAAGTATCATTTCGGTGGTGAGCTCAGTAGGTAAGAAAATGGAGCTAATGAGGCCAAGGTCAAGGGCTTCATCGCCCTGCAGACCGGGTGGCTCTGCTTCAGAACCAGCCTTAAAATACCTACTGCATTCTCAGAGACCAGTCCTTAAAACTGAAGCCAGGAAGCAGGATCTGAGAGCACATGCCCTGCCCCTTTGTCTATTTAGATGTGGTGAACAGGTGGACACAGCAAGGTGGAAGCATAGGTCTCTGTGAGGTGGTATCAAATGAGAAGAGCCAGCCAAGGCACAGAGGTGATGTGAAGAGAGCACCCCCAGCCACCACCAACTTTTGGATACATGGTGCCTTGATGTCAGACAGACCAAGTAGAGCAGTGAATGGGGTCAGTACATGTGCCCCACCTCCAGCCTCTTTCCCTTCTTCTCCAGAAAGAAAAACATCCAGCTCAGTATGAATTGTCTTGAGAATCTATAGTATTGTATTTAATTGTTAAGGGTAACAAATGATTGATGTGAGCATATGTTAACATATGGAAAGATCTGGTCCCAAAAAAGAGTCTGTAAAGGGAAATTAGACATATCAAATATTACTTCCTCAATGATTTATTTTACATAATTAGGGGATACATGTAAAAGTATATTAACTCAAGATGCTTTAGTGTTGCTATTGACTGTTGTCTCTCTCACTTTCTCTCTCTCTCTCTCTCTCTCTCTCTCTAACACACACACACACCCACGCAATTGAATATGCCTTATCCAAAATACTTGGGACCACAAATGTTTCAAATTTTAGATTTTGTAATATACATAGTGACATATCTTGGGGATGGGACACAAGTCTAAACTCAAAATTCATTTATGTTTCATATTTACCTTATACACATAGTCTGAAGGTAATTTTATACAATCTTTTTTTATCTTTTTTTGCAGTGCTGGGGTTTGAACCCAGGGCCTTGTGTTTGTGAGGCAAGTGCTCTACCAACTGAGCTATATCCCCAGCCCCTGCAATCTTCTAAATAATTTAAATTTTTGATTTTACACAATTTACCAGGGTCCCTGCATTTTGGCTGCACCCTGTCATGTGAGATCAGGTGTAGAAATTTTCTACTCACAGCATCATGTCAGCACTCGAAAGTTTTCAAACTCTGGAACACTTTCAATTTCCAATTTTGGATTAGGGATGCTCAGCCTGTATATGAATGAGAAAACAGGAAAGAATGGAGCCTGCAGAGAGGGCCTGACTTGGCTCCTGAGGGCCTAGCATAGTGAGGCCTCAGAGTGAAATGTAAACGGGGGTTTCACCCAACCCCACCCCACCATTGACCCAATCCACCACCAACTTAACCAGTTCACAAATTCTTACAGTCACGATGGCATTTACATCACAAAACACATATGTCTATTTAATCTAGCAAAAGCTCCCCCACAAATACTCTCTGTGAGGCATTATCTTGAAATCTCACCTTCCTTGCTAGCAATCATGTGGCAGCACCAGAAGCTAGGAAGCCGGTGTCAGCTTCTCCTTCAAGTCCTGGGAAGGATGATCGTTACTGATTCAAACCCTTTACTTTGTAAACACTCGTATCTCTATAACGTACTGTGGTCTAAATCCTGTCAGGCCTTGAGCCAGAGCAATCATCATGTTACTACATACATCCAGGAAAACCAGTATTTCCACTCTCTTCTCTTATTAGTTATGGAAAGGGAGGGGATGTTTATATAATTAGGTCAACCTTACAGTGTTTTCTTCTGTAGTGAGACAACATAGGACAATGACCCAGGGCTTCATTATGAAGCCCATAAATCAGAAGCATCCCAGACAAATGAAATGAGTGTGTATGTGTGTGCGTGTGTGTGTAAATTGCTAAAGGGTGGGGATCTAGAAATCAGAAAGTCAGGTTCAAGATCCTCCTTTCTGCCAGAACTAATCACAAAGCCAAAATTTCTCATTTTCTTGGCCTTCAGTTTTCCCAGTTATAGGATGGGGGTTAGACTAAACAGTTTCTAAGATCTGTGACAGTTCCAAAATCATAACATTATGTCCAAGCCAGTGTGAAGGTCAATAACACACATTCTTCACCCTCAGGGTCTAGGGCAACTGAAATACAGAAAACCATGATAATCCTGCTGGGCACTGCTCAGAAATAGTAGAAAACCTCTTCTGTTCTCATTTGTTGCACCTTATTAAGAGCTTCTAATAACATGGCCCCTCTCGGCAGCCAAACCAAGAGTGGCATCGTTCATTTCATGATGAAAAGCTCAGTTTAAGCAGGTTTCTTTTCTTTGACTATTATGACTCATTTTATCTGCATAATGAGTTAGGATGGGGGCTGGGTGCTTATATAGAAAGAAGACAAAATAAACAACACTGTGCTTCTCACACAACCCCCACAAGGCAATAACATCTTTAGAATCTTGGACCCACAAGTGATTATAAAATATATTTATTTTACATATATTTGTAATGACAACTTCTTTTGATAGCTTAGTCCATATTTAATTGTTTTTCAGGTCCCATGAAGCTAAAAGGAACAACTTTCATAAACTTTATTCCAAAGTAACATATTCAGTTGCCACTGATAATTTGGTGTTGGGACTACTTTTAGCAATTCCTTAAAAGCTCTTTGGGCCATATGAAATAAGCTTCCTATCAGTCTGAAGTCACTGATGGGCCAGCTCCACAGAGTGAGCCCTATAAGACAGGACAGACATACAGTCTATAAGGAGAAGACTTACATAAAAATGTCTATTTCTCTCACATTCTCTTCCCGTCACCTCCTCTGGGGACCCTCTTATCATTTGGACTCTCAGTCTCACCCTTTCCTTTGCTCCATCTAAGAGACTATTATCCGGGGGGGGCGGGGGGGGTAATTTTTAAATCACTTTAAACGTAAGAATTTCACACATGGATGCTGTGATTATCTCTGCAACAGTGGATACAGATTTAAGGGGGGCAAGTTCTGTTCTTTTGGCAGCTTTATTTCACCAGGTAGATGTGGAAATCTTAAGCATGTTGAGAAATTTCAAGCATTGAAATACTGAGGGGGCTCAATTTTCCTTACATCTAGCATATGGGAATGCCCAGATGGTAGAGAGAAGTCATTTCTTTGTCGAGGGCGAAGGGTCACATACATTCTGTGATGGCCCACAGGAAGTTTTCTTCCTGTGATTGCCACCTTGAGGGAAATGTTACTCCTCCCACCTCAACCACCATCACCAAATCCAAGTGCCCAAATACTTCATTGGCGGAAGGAAATCTTTTACAATTTTAATGAGATAATTAAAGAAGATGAGGCATATGAATCTGTTTCATAATAACAAAATAGTAGCTAACATTTATTGGGTCCTTCTTGTATGCCAGGCCCTTCTAAGCTCTTAAACATTTAAATCATTTAATCGTCACAACCATCCTATAAAAAAGGTAATATTATTATCCTTACTTTATAGATAAAGAAATAGAGACTAGGAGCAATAAAGTAATGTGTCCCCATATTAAGTAGCAAAGCTAAGATTTAAATCCAGGTAGGGGTGCCTCCCTTGCTATTTTCATTCCTCAACATGAAAGAACAGACCAAAATAATAGTTTCATAAAGATTTGTTGTGCAAGTGCCTTAAAAATAAGAAAAATGATTGAAAGATAGATAGATGTTGTAGAGATGAGGATGCCAACACAATTTTAAGATTACCTGACCAGGGTACAGCATGGTAGGTCCCAGCACTCCTGTTATGGTATTGCCAAATGTAAACAAAACAATGTCAGAGAACTTTTAAGACCCCACCCCCCACCAAAGTATATCTTTAGTTCATGATTTTAAGAACCCATACTAAATTGGACAGAATGAATCCCTTAGAATGAATGGACTCAACCTGATGAAAATCTCACAGCCTGAGACAGTTGGGTTCCGATGCCTCACTGGCTGCTTGAGTGAAAGCCCTGGCCATGGTACCCCATAGGAACCAGCACCTCAGTGCAGAGTACACCCTGGAAGTCGGCCTCTGGTGACAGCTGCTAAGAAGGCACCAAGTAAAGGAAGTTTTCATCTGCTTAAGCCACATCCTCCTGCTGGCTATTGTAAAAATCACCCTGATTCTCCAGTCTTGCTGGAATGGTGCTGATGATCAAGTGTCAAAGAGGTCACCGGCTGGGGTTTGACATCTTCTGCATTTTAGCCATGTAACACATGTAGGAGCTAGCGAGCATAAGGGTACATGTGTGTGCTCTGGATCCAACCACCTGGGTTCAAATCCCAGCTCCCTGGTTCGCTAATGGTGTGTCTTTGGGCAAGTTACATAACATCCTTGTGTCTCAGTTTCCACCTGCAAAAGAAGAAAAATATTAGTACCTATCACATAGAGTTCATGTTAGAAAAAAATGAGTTAATATGATAAATTCCCCTGAAATGGCACCTATTGGATAGCAAGCACTTCATAAATGTTACTCATTGTCATTTGAAATTTGTTACCATTGAGTATTTGGGTTGAGTTTTTTCCACCTTTTATGTTTCAACAAAAATAAAATTTTATTTATTTATTTTTCCTAATTTGGCATTTAAATCTTTTTTTAAAATTTTGTTCTAATTAGTTATACATGACATCAAAATGCATTTCAATTCATTATACATGATGTAGAGTTCCTACCATTTATGCGATCATATAAGTACCTAGGTTAATGATGTCAATCTCATTCCACCATCTTTCCCAATCCTCTGTCCCCTTCCCTTCCCTCACTCCCCTCTGCCCAATCCCAAGTTTCTCCATTCATCACTGCCCCCCCCCCATTAAGGATCAGCATCCACATATCAGAGAAAACAGTTGGCCTTTGGTTTTTTGGGATTGGTTTATTTTGCTTGGCATGATATTCTCCAACTCCATCCATTTACCTGCAAATGCCATAATTTTATTTTCCTTTAAAACTGATAAATATTCCATTATGTATATATACCATAGTTTCTTGATCCATTCATCTGTTGAAGGGCACCTAGCTACAATTGTGAATTGAGCTGCTATAAACATTGATGTGGCTGTATCACTGGAATATGCAGATTTTAAGTCTTTAGGTTATAGACCGAGGAGTGGGATAGCTGGGCCAAATGGTGGTTCCATTCCAGCTTTCTAAGGGTTTGTTTGTTTGTTGATACTGGGGATTGAATATAGGGGTACTTTACCACTAAGCTACATCCTCAGGCCTTTTTTTTATTTTGAGACAGGTTCTCACTAAGTTGCTTAGGGCCTTGCTAAGTTGCTGAGGCTGGCTTTGAACTTGTGATCATCCTACCTCAGCCTCTCAAGTTCCTGGGATTATAGGTGTGTGCCTAACTCTTTTCTGCAAGTTTTTTGAATTATGATTAATGCACATAAAACATTTACCATCTTACCCATTTTTAAATGGACTGTTACACTTAAAAACACCACTGTTGTCAGTAGTGTTGTGTATCCACATTGTTGTGCAATGATTTTTTTTTTTTTACTTCCAATTCCAGTGTTCTTAGCCATTCTCATTTTTGTGACTTCATGCACATGATGCAAGCACCAGATTTGTGCATCTGTGTCTAGGAAAGGCCTGTTGCCTCCCCTAGGTCACCGTCATGAATTAACCAGGTGCATCTATAGCACAGTTTCTGCAGTGAAATCTATGTAAAGCACCAGTCTTATTGCTTTCAGAACACAGCCTGTTTTGAAGTGATCCCTGCTTGTATTACCACCTAGTACCTGGCACATGGTGGAGTCCTCCAGGACCCTTTTGACATCTTTTGATAATCTTCTGTCTCTTTCCTCTCACATTTAAGGACAAGATTAAACTTTTTGCTCCCTATCACCACCACCCTTCCAATTTGTGATTCTTGAATCTGGCAGCAGGTAATGGGACATCCCACCAAAGAGCAGAGTTGGCTTCTTGTTCCTACTTTGTAGGTGATGAAATAGAGGCTAGAGTCTTTTCTTCCTGTTTAGCCTCCTGTTTCAGGGCCTAGGGGTAGTATGACCTTTTACCTTCTGACCTTGGTCCTAACTGCAACATTGTTTGCCATGGCAAAGTGGGGAGCCATGGATT
This sequence comes from Sciurus vulgaris, assembly GCF_902686455.1. NCBI lineage: Eukaryota > Metazoa > Chordata > Mammalia > Rodentia > Sciuridae > Sciurus > Sciurus vulgaris. The sequence goes on from NC_136465.1 coordinate 80,843,982, forward strand.
GTGCAGAGGGTATTGGTGTCTCATCTTGAGTCTTCAGTTTTCTTCAGGAGGGACCTGCTCACCCTCCCTGCCTTCTCCAACTTCCTCCAGTAGTGTGAGGCTGCTGTTAGCTCTAAGGCTTGCTTACCCTTTTAGGCCAGAAGTTTTTAGGGGCAGGAGATCTCTATGTGCATGAATAACTCTCCCAAGGATAGCCAGGAAGTCTCCAAGAAAATTTCCTTAACCCCTAGGGAAATGCCACCTAATATCTTTGAGATAGGAGCCTATAGGCAGTTTGATTTCATCTCGAGAGAAGGAGGACCTCAGTTAAGGGGCTCGTCTTATTGCTTTCCCCGCTCCAAGACTTTCAACCTTATCTTTGTGCCACCCTGACCCTAGTCTCTATAAATGATTGACAAGTTTGCCCCCCCACAGGCCTAACTGGCTCATTTGAAATCAGATCCCTTTATTTTTTTAATTCACTTTTTTTGGCTGCTTTCTTGAGACTGAAGGAAACTATCCTGCCAGTGAAGAAGAAGATAATTTACAACCAGGAACTGAAAGCCAGCCCCAACTTCGAGTTCAGATGTGCAGATACTGTCTGCATTGACCTACTGGGAGGCAGTCTGTGGAGGCAGTCCCCAGCCGCAGAAAGGAAGATTAAGCTTCAGCACCATTTTCATCAAATACTTAGAAATTCTAGGAGCTTACAAGGGGTTTATTGTTTATGACCTCAAACATAAATGAATCATCTACTCCAAACTAGGGCAGTTTTCTTCTCAGGCCCTACAAAGTGATATTGGCAACTTATTAAGATGAATAGGTCAGAATGGGCAACAGTTAGTAGAAGGTCCCCCAAATCAATCAGAAGTTGAGTCTTAAGAAAAAGATTCGGAGAAGAGGATTATTAGTTTTGCTAGGTGCTGCCCCATAACAAAGTACCACAGGGTCTGGGGTTGTAGCTCAGTGGTAGAGCACTTTCCTAGAACATATGAGGCCCTGGGTTTGATCCTTCAGCACCACATTAAAAATAAAATAAAGGTATGTGTCCACCTACAAACTAAAAAGATTTAAAAATAAAAAAGTACCCACAAACTAGGTGACAGAATTCCAAGATCAAAGTACAGCTGGGTTAGTCTCTCCTGAGGGCTAAGGGAATGGATCTGGTCCAGTCCCCTCTCCTAGCTTCTAGTATGACTAACAATCATTGATTTTCCTTATCTTGGAGATTTCTGCCCTCTTCTTCATATAGCATGCTCCCCGTGTCCCTATGTCCAAAGTCCCCTTTTCATAGAGACACCAGTGGTACTGGATGCTAAAATGACCTTAACTAACTTACATCTACAGGGACCCTCTTTCCAGATAAGTCCATCTTCTGATGTACTTGGGGTTAGGATTTCAACATATGAATTTTGGAGGGCCACAATTCAACCCACAGTGGGAGTAAAAGAACTTGAGTGTGCACATAAAATATATTTTCAGTTCTACTTCAGGAGCCTTCATCTACAACCTAGAGCCTTTGGCTTTCGTTTAGCTCTTTATATTATTTATATCCACTGGTCTTTTATGAAACTGTTCTAGGACATGGTCCCTTCTGGAACAGTGTGAAACACAGTGGAGTAGGCTAGTGAGTGAGCATTACCTGCTGGGCTGTGGACAGCACTTCCTGTCTCACTCCTTCTCTGTCATCAGTGGCCCAGGGAAAGCAAGAAGATGGAAGTGAGATCCTGGTGTATGAGATATAAACTTGAGTTTAACCCTCTGTTCTACACTGGACATTGCCCAGTTGAAAACCCATGACTTTTACTAAAGACAGATATTTTTTGTTTTATGTAAATCAGTTATTCCCTATTTATAACATGATCAATTAGGTCAAATTTTGATAAATATCAAATAGAGAAACTTCTCTAATAACTAAAAGGAAAGAACATAAGGAATCAGACCTTTTTATTTAGTGACCACATTCAAGTTCTGATTTATTTCTAGTTGTTTGGCAGTGCAAGGAAGAGGATTATTTGTGTCTGAAGAGGTCTACAAAGAGAAAGGTTTGGGGTCAGAAAGAACTTTCAGCCAAGAATGACAGTCCTTGCCAGTCCTTGGGCTTTCTTCATCCTTCCGTATTCATGCTGACTCCATGTGTAGCTTTCCCTCCTCTTCCTTGTGTATTTCCCTCCCGTCTCAAGACCTTCAGATGGAGGGCAATGTGGATGATTTCCCAGTTTTCCTGCTGGGCAACTCACCAAGAACAAACCCAGACATCAAGGCCAGACCAAAAAAATCTTCTTGTTTTAGACAGAAGAACTCCTACATCTGGGGGATTTAATGCACCCACTGTCCGCGCAGCGCATTTCCTGTGTCGGAGCTTCTCTGCCTGCCGGCTCTGGTCTCGCAAGTTTCCCTACCCTGCTGCCAACTTATAATAACAGAGGCAGCAGGCAGCCGGGTAGGAACGTCATAGCCCACTCTGTATGTGGGCGCATGCTTTGCAAACTGAAACAAAGCTTGGAAGGTCTGTTGCAGGCCTTTAAAACTTGACAGTGGTTGTACCAGACCACCAGGAGCCTGGAATTAAATACCCTCAGATCCAGTTCTCTACCATTAATGTTATCAACTTCATCAAGTATTTCCTCTTTGAACGGTGTCCTGCAGAGAATAAATAAATCAAGCTCCTCCAAGTTCTGTTCCTGCCCGGATCCTGAGTCAGAAGTAAAATCTGAGTTGAATTATCTAGAGCACTGTCTCCCTGCTTCATTGTTCCCAAAGATCTGGGCAGGAACGGAGAGTGAAATCTCTCCAGGACATTACATCAGTTCCTCTTTTACCCTTGGCATGAAAGTTCTTCCTCTCATAGTCCTCCCAGACTTCCTAAGGCTTGCCCTGAGTGCAACTCACACACTGAGCCTTGAAGCCCAGAACATCAAAGAAAGCCTGCAGGTAACCAGATTACTGACCAACGCCTTTGTCCATTTTGAATTTATAAGACGGGAAATGGATTCAGGAAATGGGACTTTTTTTTTCAATATATGTTCTTCATTATCCTTAAGTATTTTTAAACCTTAATAAGCTTTTAAGTAAAGAGAGACATTCTGTAAATGGCATTTAGAAGAAAATATATGAAAGTTCAAAACGAAACTATCTTCAGTAATTACTGACAATGATCATATTCTGAGACCAATGAAAAGTGAACCATGGACAAAAAAATAAATCCATTTTTATGGGCAGAAGAATTGAGATCCATGTTAGCTATAATTAAAAAAAAAGAAAAAGAAACCCTTACTTTGTCCCCAGAAGATTACAGATCATATCTATCATAAGATTATTAGATATAGTTAACCATAAGTCAACTCCATTGACCTAGTCAGTACCCTGTAAGCATTTACATGCATTTGGGTTAAAATGAGAAAGTTACTGCTTGTCATTTCAACTGGTGTCTTCGCAAGGTTGATTAGCACTTGAAAAGGAAACTTTTCATAATGGAAAGTATCAAACCTATACAAAAGTAGAGAGACTTGCATAAGGAAGCACCACATACCCATTACCAGTTTCGATCATCAACCACAGCCAGCCTGTTTCCTCTGTACCCCACCCACTCTTTCCTTCACCTTCTCAGATTATTTTAAGCAAATCCCAAATATATATTTTCATCTGTAGAAACATCAGTACATGTCTTAAAGAAAAGCACTTAATGAAACCATAACCACAGAATCAGGACATCCACCCAAAACTGGTAGTTCCTCAGTATTAACCAAATATTCCTATTAGTGGTTAAATTTTCCCAATTGTTTTGTATATGATTTACAGTTTGAATCAGAATCCAAACAAGGGTCTGCACAATGCAAGTGGTGATGTATCTCTTTTCAATTCATAGGTTCCCATCTAGGTCCTTCTAGTGCAAGTGTTTGAGAGCTCTCTCACGCACATGCACACTTTTTCTTTCTTGGGCTTTTTTAAAAAGAAACTAGCCATAAATAGCATAACTTTTCCCTGTGTATATTACATGAGTATCCCCAATCTAAAATGCTTGGGTCCAGAAGTATTTTAGATTTGGGATTTTTTTCAGATTTGGAATATTTACATATATATTTACATATATACAATGAGGTAACTTGGTGAGGGGATGAAAATTAATTAATGTTTCATATATACTTTGTAATAGCCTGAAGGCAATTTTATAGAATATGTTTAATAATTTGCTGATGAAACAAAATTTCATGGTATGGAATTTTCCACATGTGGTATCAAGTTGAGGATCAAATAGTTAACTGATTTTGGAGCATCAGAAATTAACATTAGCATTAAGGATGCTGAATCTGAATCTCTCCTCACACACTCACCTACCTTCTTCTCTAGCTACTTAATATTGCTCATTTTATTTTTAATGGTTTGTTTCTCTTTTGAGAAAACTATCATCACTCATTATGACCATTCTTTCCTTTAAGTGTATAACTTAATTATAATAGCTGAAGTCCTTTTGCTAATTCCAGAATCTAGATTACCTCAAGATCTGTTTCTGTTAACTGCTTTGATCATATTTCTTCTGTCTAGAAAATTCTTATGGATACTGAAAGTTATAGATAACACATTTTAGAGACTTTGGATTATGTTGTATTCCTCTGAAGAGTTTTCACTTTTGTCTTAGCAGGCAGCTAACTTATTAGACAGTCACTTCAAATTTGTGGAGGCTTGGACTTAGGTTTGATTGGGGCAAATCTGTTTCTGTGTTCGCTTTAGCCCACCCCAAGATCCCTTTGTCCTAGAGTGCAGTCTTTACTCCTAAGATATCGCCGTTCTGGAGTAATGGACACCCAGAAGTGTTTCCAGATCCTTCTAACTTGATGAGAATCAAACTCTGAACTCTATCCCTACTGTAATAGCCTATTGCTGAGACTTCTGCTCACATCTTCCAATCATACAACTATTGCTTCTGAGTGAAATCCTTAGAGACTGCCCTACTCATATATTGTTCAGGAGTCAGACAAAAATTACAATTCTTACATGCCAATTCAGTAGCTATTCCTTCTGAGGCTCCCTCCTTTATTAGATTTACTTCTACAATTTTCTTCCATTTTAACCTCTACATATCTACATTTTGACCATTCCAGCAACTTTCTGTTCATCTTCTAACTTCCCTATGCTGCACAGACTGAAGTATTTCAGGGGAAATGCTATATAATATGAATCTCATTCTGTTCACATCCCTTCTCTCAAGAATAAAATCCCCTTCAGTTTTTGTCTGCTTTTGGTCATTCACCCAATATCTTCAAACTTTTTTTTAATTTATTTTATCAAGACTCTGTAATTTCTATCTATAGGAAGGAAGAGTAGTCTAATATGAGCCATTCTGCATTACTGAAACTAAAATCCCCCTTTATTACATAAGTAGTAACAGATCGTTAAGTACTTCGTTCTTTCTTGGCACAATTTACCATGGATACCAGCCCTTAGCAATGTATTGAGATACTCCTCATTCCTTTTTACAGTTTCATAGTACTCTATTGTTAAGAGATACACTGTATTTTATTAAACAAATCTTATATTGATAGCTAGTCCAATGATTAAGCATTTTGCCTTAAAGATTAATATTGTGAGTAATATTTTATGTCTCATGTGATAGGTGTGATCTAATGGAACTTAATAGCAAAAGATTCTTCATTTTCCTGATAATCTGGTATAAAACTTGAAGAAATCACCCCTTCTGTCTCTGTTTACTGACTCTTTCTGATTCCCATTCCCCTTTATGCATTCTTCATACAGATAATGTCTTAGTGGAAAAAGATGATATCTCTGACTATCTTTATTCAAAATCATAGGAAAGTCTTTGACTAGAATTGAAATCAGCAAGTGGGCACAGTCTTTTGGTGAGACTGTGGCCAGAGACCTTATTGAGATGGATGTGAGGTCCTCTAGAGAGCTCCATCTTTCATGGATGGATCCCTGTCCTCTGAGCCTTAGCAGGAGCTCCTGAAGCCACACATGTCCTGGTCCATCCCTCAACTCAGCCCCCAGAGCTGCTTCTGTTGTTGAGCTGTGCACTCTATCCTCATCAGCTAATAAATTCAAACAGGATGGGGCGCATGTGTTGTTGGGGTATCCACCTATCCTCCTTCTAACTTCTAATCTGAGCATTTGTAGGGTCTGTATACTCCTAAAAGTCTAAATGCTCCTAAAATTATCTCAAGGACAACAAGATTGCCATTCTATAAATTAGGGACACTGTGAATGCTGAAAGCAAGTTTTGATATGACTTTGTGCCCTACTTTCTGTGTGACAAAGTGACATATTATAATGAGTATACAGATTCCAGAATCTGACCAGAGTCTGATTCTAATCTGCTAACTGGCTGTGTGACCTTGGGTAAGTTGCTTATATCTTGGTTTTATCATCTGCAAAATAAGGGTGATATGATGTGTCCCACTGAGGAGTGTTGTAAGTTTTAAACAATAAAATCCAGGACCAGGACCTAGTCATTGTTAATCATCATTGTATTATTAGCAACAGCTCCTGGAGAGAGTATGAAAATTGTGTATGAAAAGTAAGTCAGTAAGAGCATCGAACCCCTCACCTCTGAAATCCATGTTGAAGAGTCAAGTGAGAAAAAGGTAAAGTGTAGAAATTAGGCTCAGTTGTGTCTCTCAGCTACTTCTAGGTGAGGAATGGAATGCTTGAAGATATTCCTAACTTGTCTAACATTGGGAAAACAATTTCAAGTATGTGCACTTGAATTTCATTTAAGCATGAAAAGGGTTCTCTGCATCCTGGGGAGAAAGCAGCTCCATGCACATACACAGCTGCCTGTAGAGCCACCATGAGGCCCTGGCCTACTGTTCATGGGGTCTGTGATTGTCTTTCCCTCTGCCCCACAGATAACTGTGTCCAGAGGACCCCCAGGCCATCCGTGGAGAGTGTGCACCACAACCCTCCCACCATTGAACTCTTGCACCGCCCTAGGTCACCCATCACGACAAACCACCGGCCTTCTCCTGACCCCGAACAGCGGCCCCTCCGATCCCCCCTGGACAACATGATCCGCCGCCTCTCCCCTGCCGAGAGGGTCCAGGGACCGAGGCTCCACCAGGAGAACAACCACCAGGAGTCCTACCCCTTGTCAGTGTCTCCCATGGAGAATAATCACTGCCCGCCGTCCTCTGAGTCCCACCCAAAGCCCTCCAGCCCCCGGCAGGAGAGCACCCGAGTGATCCAGCTGATGCCCAGTCCCATTATGCACCCTTTGATCCTGAACCCTCGGCACTCCGTGGATTTCAAACAGTCCAGGCTCTCCGAGGATGGGCTGCACAGGGAAGGGAAACCCATCAATCTCTCTCATCGGGAAGATCTGGCCTACATGAACCACATCATGGTCTCGGTGTCCCCGCCTGAAGAGCACGCCCTGCCCATTGGGAGAATAGCAGGTGAGTGAGCTTGCCCACCCCCATCATGCCTCTCCAGCATTAGGGACATCTAACAAAACTCTGCTGCCCTCTGAGAGTCTCACTGTTGGCTTCACACCATTCCCAATTAGGTGCCTGCAAAGGCTCTGAGAGGGCAACTGGAGGCTTCTGCCTGGATGAGGTGGAATCCCTAATGGCCTGGTTAATGAGCCACTGGGATGGAGTAGTTAATGAGCCTCAGAAATGTTAAAAAACAAATGTCCTGCATCCAGCTTACAAGGAGAGTCACACTAGAATCATGGCTAAGCGAAAACATTTAAAATAAAAGGTTTATGAGCATGCTAATGGCCCTGTCCTGGAGTTTCCAGCAGCTAATTAATGACCAGACACAGCATAAAGAATCTTTGTCTCAGATTCATGCCTTGTAATTCCATCCTATGGGCAGTGGCTCAATGTAACCTTCACCTTTGGAGTGGGGAAGAGAGGAAAACTGGATTGTGGTATTGGATGCAAGTGTTGTTGGGTCATTTGGGCAGAGGAAACCACTCCAAATTCTTTTTCTTCTATGATGACAAGCCCAAATTTGCTTACCTAAGACAAGAAACCAGTGGAAACCAATAGGAAAAAATATCTACACCTTGCATTTTTGCTAGTCTGCCAGCAATTAACATGCAATCACTCTCTCAAAGCCTCATGCTTTGTTTGGCAAGGTGAACTCTTTTCCCAGAATGTCTCTCCATTCATGAGACATTCGTTGAACACGTACTGTGTACAGATATAAATGCATTAGGTGTAGAGTACACAGAGCTGATGTACACACAATATCTTTTTGCTCAGGGAATTGAGAGTTTAATGGGAGAAGCAAAACAAGAAACACTAACATGCAAGGGCAGAATGAAAATAAGTTCTACATCTCATTTTTTCAGTGTACAAGCATTCATTGAGCACCTATTGTGTGCCAGAATATTAAAGCAAAATAGAAGGAAGGAACATTTTAGAGGGACCAAAAAAGATTGCAGGGAAAATAGCTCAATACTGATATGATTTTGCTTTCAGTAGTGGGAGAGAGGCCTGGAGGTAGAAGACAGATCTGTTCAGGTAAATGTGAGAAAAGTCCTGTCCATGAGCTGATGCTCCAGCTAGCCAGCTGGATGCATAGGCATTTCTGCAGGCTACTTCATCTCCACCTTGACTCATTGTCTCTTTTTTATTTAAGTCGTTTGTTTCTTGAGTTTTCTTTGGTCCCAAATGCACTGCCTATGTTGTCTCATTTTATTGCTGTAAATGATTTACATCAGGAATGTTGAATCAAGAAAATAAAATAGAGGCTGGAGGCATTGCTTAGTGGTAGAGCATTTGCCCAGGATGTGGAAAGCCCTGGGTTTGGTCCTCAACACTTAAGAAAAAAACAGAAAGAAATAAAATGAGGAAGGTCAGTGGGTCTTTGGAGATGTGAACCACACCTGGGGGCTATCAGCCTACAAGAAATGACTTGTATGTTTGAAAGACTTTTTTAAAATTGGAATATGTTTGGGATTCAATTGAAAATCATCCCCAGGTTTGGGGGTTGAGAAGTGGGTGGGGTATACAGGGAAGGTTAGCCAGGAACTGGCTGACAGTTCCATGGTGATGGCTGCATCGGGGTTCTCATTATTGTTCTCTCCACTTTCACATGTATATTAATTTTTTAATAATGAAAAAAACAAACTGTGCAGGAAAAATAAATAAATAACAGGAGATAAAGAAGCAAAGAGCCTAGGCAAAACATGTGAATTTCCTCAGATATTAGGGACAGAGAATGGGGTCAGAGTATTGCTGTGAGTAATATAGTGACCTCCTTTGTGCTTTCTAGGCAAGACCCCTTTTGTCTTCATAAACCCTTCTTGTATGGTCTGTACAGTACTACTTGACATTTGCAGATCTTTGTATATAATTCTCAGGACAGATCTTTGAGGTAGATTTTTACTGCTATATTCATTTTATGTGGAAGGGTCATTTGTACAAGGGAAACCACAGAGAGAATTGAACCACAGAAGGAATCGAGCCCAAGGTAGTAAACATCCTTTGCCCAAGGTCAGGTTGGGGTTAGGTGGCCTGCTGCCCCCTTGGCCACTGTTCATAGTGCTGCCCTCTTGGGGTCTGACTTGTCAAGATCTGTCATGTCCATCTCCTCTGTGACACTATCTTGACCACAGACTTCTTGGGTATATAAGATAAGCCCATATATCGAGAAAGATAAATTATTTACACTTAAGGAGTTATTTTCCCCTTGTTTAGCAGGTGTGTAAATTTTAAAACATCAGTCCCCTTAAAATCATGCCTCTGGGGAGTTTTTTTGTTTGTTTATTTGTTCATTGTTTTCTTAATCTCATTCCTGGACACAGCATTTTTTGTTGATGGATGCAGACTCATCAGATTTTGTACCAACCCAGAGATGAGCCTTGGTATCTCTGATGCCCTCCCTCTCTCTTTGAGATCAGGCAGAGAGGAAGAGCCTCTGCTTTTCTTTATGAATCTAGGAAGTCATAATATTCATATAAAATAATCCTGGAGCCAGATCATATGGGACAATGCATTAACTCCTTCATATGACAGAGTCCCCTAAAACCAATTATTAATGTTCTAATGATATATTCAAAAGTTTTTATATCTCCAAATATATTTATTAACTAATTTTTAACCAAATTGAAGATGAACAAATTGAACTGCAAGGCATTGTTTTTCTCAATGAAAATGAGAGGGTTAGAGCAGGTGAGCTCTCAAGTTCCTTCCCACTCTGCAGGTCTGCAATCCAATACTGTCTTTATTCCATAACCTTCTGAAGGGATCTTGTCACATTCCAGGTATCTCCAGATACCCCTGCCTCCCTACCCTATGCCCCCGATGTCTTTCTGGACTACTCAGATCCTTGAAAAGCTGATCCAGCTACTGGATGGCTCAGATTCCTTGGGTAATCCCTTGTACAACTTAAGGTTCTGTCATGACTGAGCAGCCACAAGAAGCCTTTAAATCTCTAAATGCAAAGTAAAGCAGCTGTTAGATAAGAAAACTTTTAGTTCCTTAAAGCCCTTTAGATGAGCAGAGCACAGAAAGAAATAAAGATGCTGCCAAATGTCACGCTGATGAGTACCATAGTTGGAGGGTATAGATGGAAACATTACTCATGGATGTGGGTCAAAAACAAAGTCAGATTCCTACCATTCACATATAATTTGCCTCAATACCCTAGGACTTAGACAATGCATACCCCTTCCGTGTTTATGGGACTGTACTGTGCTCTTGTGGGGTGGAAGTTCAGGACAGTGTAAGACGTAAGCTTTATCATGAAAGAGCCAAGCAGAGTAAGCTTTAACAGTGAAGCATGCGATGTGTGTCTTAGTACTGGTGGAGGTCAGGGCAGCTGCTTGGAGGGCAGCCTTTAACTGGGCTTGGAAGAATGCTAAGAATATGGACAAGTGGAGATTAGAGAAGAAGAGTTCACCCCAGCTAAAGAAAACTCACAGGAGCAAACACAGCGTTAAGACCCAGTATATTTTTTTTCTATTTCAGGCAGAAGTGAAATCCAAGAACCATTTAACCAGGTCAATTAAAAATTATAAGTCTTCATAAAATTCTCTCTTTCTTTTAAAGTTTTAATATTTCTGAAATTGGGATGCATCATACTGTTAAAAGACTACATACAAAGCTTGTGACAGTTTACCTGGGTATTTATCATGTAGAAAAAACAAAATAATTAATAAAGGAAATTCAGTAGGTGGTTGACAGTTTAAATACAGACCACAAATTAGATCTAGTTAAATATAACATGTAGCTTTTTTTTTTCCCCAGAGGGTAGGAGGACTGTTATTAAGAGTTTAACAAGTTGGAGTGACTAGCATTTATGGGAGAGTTTAACAGGACGGAGTGAGACAAGTTCCCTGGGTTCTGTTTTTTATTGAATAGCCAATGATATATGTAACAATGAGTAACCTGCTTCTTCCTGTGATAGTTTCTATTTATTATCTTCAGGAAAGGATTACTAGAAGGTTAGTAGAAGAGTGGGAATATTCCTCTACAGAAGTCTTATTGGCCTGTGTCCCACCTGTGTTTCATAGGCAAAGGGACTTCTAGCCATGAGCACATACAGGTTGATGAGCCATGACCGTAGTAATGCTGGAGTCACATTTTCAGTATGCATAGTCGTCTGGTCTCCCCTTGCCCACAGTTTCAGTTACCCATGGTCAATCAAAATCTAAAAATATTAATGGAAATTTCCAGAAATTCACAAGTTTTAAATAACTTATTATGGTATACCATTATGATTGTTCTGTTTTATTGTTAGTGTTGTAACATCTTACTGTGCCTAATTTAATAAACTAAACATTTTCTTAAGTATACATGTATAGGGAAAAACAGTATATCCATGGTATCCCATATAATCCAGTTTGAGGCATCTGCTGGAGGTCTTAGAATTTATTCTCCATGGATAAGGGGAACTACTTGTATTGAAATTCCTTCTTAAGATGAGATGATTTCAAAGCTAGAAACATCTCTTACACATGAAGGAACTGAGATTCAGACACATCAATATTGTCCCCTCGAGCCTCTGTCCACTGTTCTTCCCAAAGTGCTGTTTCTTTCTGCCCTGGGTCTCTGGAGCAAGGATTAAAGTTGTGGCTAAATCCAAGCACCACTTGTTTTTATAAAATAGGTGTTATTGGGGGGGGGGGGGGACCTATTTAGTATTGTGTGTCTACTTTCATGCTGCACTGTGAGTAGAGTCAGTAGTTTCAGAGATTGGCCACAAGGCTAAAGTGTTCACTAATTAGCTATTTATACAAAAGGCTGCCCCTGCACTACAGCATTGTTTACCTATATGGTCAGTATGCTGTAAATCACAGGCATTGTGCAGGATGTGTATATAGGAAATGCTGTCCCTGTTCTCAAGGAACTACTTGCACTTTGGATGATGAGACATGTCTAAGACATGTGAAGGGAACAATAACAAATGATGTCAGAGAGTAGACAAGTTCTGGACTGCAGGCTGCATTTGCAGAACAATCCAGAGTAGTTGCAGTAACATCATTAACATAAATAAAATATGGCTATATAAAAGAAATCATGTCTTTGCACTTTTGAGTTATGTAGTTATTCATTTTTTCATTTATTCAAAAATCATCATGGATCTACTACATGCCAGGCATTGTTGTAGTCCATAGAGATACATGATGTCTATCACCAAATGCCAAATCGTGTGTCTTTGTTGACATAAGGCATTATCCCTCTTGCTTTATGCCATCAAATAAACCAAGCTCCTACTTTGGTTTTAACTATAGAAGTTAAATCTTAAAAGAAAGATTTTAAGTCATTTTGGTTTTCTTTTAAAGTTTTCCCATTCCCTTAAGACCTGAGCTACCAGATGTCCTGTCTGATTGTCCCTTCCTTGGCCTCAGTCTAAAAATTCACTAAGGAAGAAAGAATCATCAGTAAACAGAATTGTCTTAGAATCCATTCTCAACCCCTCAAGTGCTATATGGAAGTAGGAACTTTAGATGTCCACACAGGTTTGGTTGTTCAAAGACCATGACTGACCCAAATAGACAAAGTATTTCCTTTCTTGTATTTCTCTCACAACTTTTGCTGAAGTCTCCTGATCTCCTTGGAAAACTTGAAAAACAGTATATATGTTTTTATAGGGGAAAAAACCTCAGCCTCTGTATTTCCTTGGAGCATCACTTCTGTGCTCTCCCTCCCCTCCTCTGAGGCTTTGCTTATTATCCCTATTGGAGATGGATCAGATGTGACTGGGGTCTAATGAGCCCTGAGGAGGGGAGGACCCTTCATTCCAGTTGGAATATGCTGCATGGCTCTGACTTCTCACACCCTAGCTGAGTCACTGCACTGTATTATTATCAGTGTGAACGACTAAAAAATCAAAGAACCCTAAAGAGAAGGAAGTTTCAGGACAATGTTTTTAAAAGATAAAACAGCAACAGAGCTGTGGCTAGATGGAAAATAACAGAAGGGGCCTGAGGAGACTGGAAATTCCAGTTTATTTAAGGGTACACGTGTCTGTAACAGTGTCTCCACCTCTCTGCAGTCCCTGGATGTGAATTCCCAGGCTGCACCCATCCCTGAGTGAAGCAGAGACTGGGGTGTTTCTAGGTTCCAGCTGTGCTGAATCTCACCTGGAGCATGAGTTTGAGGCCAGTGTCCCCAGCCTGCCCCACACCATGTGTAAGCAGAGGTGGGAAGTTCAGCCTGTTTGCAGCTGCAGTCCTTCTGCCCTGTGAAGCTGGGAAGCATCAATTTGTACTCTTTGCCTCTGTGTCTCCCTCCCCCAGGATGCCACTGTGCACATATGGTTTTGTGTTTTCCTAAGCCACAGCAAAATACAAGCAATTGCCCATTGTACCTCTACATATCAACACAGAGTTGGCTGCACTGGATTTATCAACTTTTTGCTTCTAGGTAATAATAGCCAATCTAGAATGGAAAAGGGGGAAAAAATGACTAGGTTGCAGATGGTCCCCTGAATACTATAAACCTGTTTCTACAAGCAGTTTCTCAGTCTCAGCACTCTTGATATTTGGGCCAAATAATTTTGATGTGGGGCTTGTCCTGTGCATTATAAGATATTTACCAGCTTCTTTGACCTCTTCCCCCTAGATGCTAGAGTACTCTCTACCTCTGTCACAACAAGCAAAAATGTCTCCAAACTGCTAAAAATCCCTTTGAAAGTATAATTCCCCCCTAACTTAGAACCACTGCTTTAAAGCTTAGTAACAACTTTTGATTTTGTATGCTATTTTACCTGTTTTGTCACTAAACGTGAAACAAATTTATCAATTCTTAAGTAATAAACTTCAAAAATTACATAGAAGCCCTCAGCCACACCCTATTTGTGATTATACCCATGGTACTCTGGTTTACAGGCCTTTGTTTAAAATTTCATTTGGGCTATTAAAATAACATAAAATGATTTTCTTAGAAGCTTTGCTGAAAGTTAAATTAGCCATTGTCCTCATACATTCCCTCTGTCCATAACTTGACCTACTCAAAAGTTTTAAACATCAGCTTTGTCTAGCATGTTTTTTTCCTTTAGAAACCATGTTGGTTATGTGTGGATTGCCCATCTTTTTACAGTCTCTGCTCAATGAGTTTATACAATGAGTCTCTGGTAGGAGACAGACGTGGGAGTGAAAATATTTCTCCTTAACCACAGGAAGGGATTTTTTTTTTACAATGCCTTTTAGCAGCGGATGCCTAGGGTACCTCGCCCAGCAGGAAACAGAGAGAACTCTCTTTCTGCAATTGGAAAGTAGAACTGTATTCTAGCTAAACCCTTTCATAAGCTTCCTCTCCTGGAAGAGACAATCCAAGCAATGGACATCTCTCTAAATAACCATGTCTTGATATAGAAGGTGGCCCTTTAGTTTATGAGAAATGCACTTAAAATTAATGAATGCTGTGTGATTTAAAAAAAAAAAATCCTACACATGCATATTCAGTTGTTTTATAGTGAGGTGAGTTTTATTATATAGTATTAAACATTTTCATTGATGATCAAAGACATCGTATCTGCGCAGACATAGAAGAGTCCAGGTAGACCCAGATAATAACCTCCAAAGGATCTAGGGAATGAAAGAGGGCATGCCTTTTGTTCAGTAGAAATCTTAAAAACAAAAATAACTCACATGGCTTTAACTTCAATTGTTTAAAAAAAAAAAAGATTGGGAGAATGGTTGTGTGGTCAGGCAGTTATTTTTATCATGTGGACATAATTTTTAACTAAAGAAACAGCAATCGATAGTGTTGTAAAAGCCATTTATACTCTGAGCTTGAAACAGCTTCTTTATGCCACAAAATTCCTGTTGCTACCTCCATTAGTGACAGCGTATTTCAATATGTCTTGAATGTCAACATATTTTTATTACTCAACCAATGTTGGCTTTGCTGGATTAAATGTCATTTAAAGTGATTAATTGGAAGCTTGTTCATTTTTTGTTTTTTGGATTTTTTTTTCCCCCAAGTCTATGAAAGAAAAAAGTGGGCAAGATACAAATGTTCTTGAAGCTTATAGGTGAAGTCTGTTTTCTGGTAAGCTTGGTCCTTCATTTGTCATCCAAAGAGCAGATAACAACAATGAGATCCCAGTTTGATGCCTCTGAAAATCCAACACGATACCCCAGTGTCGGGTCAGCCCTGGCTTGTTGAAATGCTGTGCTTGACATTTCACTGTATTATGAGAACTAGTATGTACTATAATGGTAAAAGAGAATAGAAATAAAGCAGTGGAAACCCTGTGCAGATGGGGATGATGTCAGAACCATGCAGTGGGTGGGGTCAACCTCTTTCTTGTACTGGGAATGCTAAGGTCCACCGCTGGGCCCCTGGGTGTCATTGTCCCTGAGTGGGCAGTCAGAGGGCCTTGCCTTCACAGCTAACCCTCTGCCTGGAGGCGGTTTCGGCTCACAGTAGGCCCCTAGGGTGCAGAGCCTTCTGCCCAGAACCCAGAGCATCTCGCTCACCCTTCTTCTGGGCAAAATTTCTTTATAGCAGAAAAAGACAACTGAGTAGTTTCTTTATGTAAAATTGTGTTAAAATGAACACACTGGAGAATTCATTCTCATTCCAGAGGCATCCAAAGGTATCCTCAGCCTCTTTGTGGTAAAAGTGATCCTAACCCTACGAGAAGACCCTGGAGGGGTTAGATAAAAACCACCTTTGTTCTTCCTGACTTACTGGCATTTTTATGATAATATTTGGTTTTGTCAGATGTTTTCCAGATGGGAAGAACTATGAAAATGAAAATGTGCCTGCCATTTGGTGGTAGGACAAAAAGTAGATAATTGAACCATAACTCAGTACTTGTCTTAGTCCATTCAGGTTGCTATGGCTTATAGATAACAAAAATACAGTTCTCACACTTCTGGAGGCTGGCAAGTCCAAGATCAAGATACAGGTAGATTAGAGGTCTGGTGAGGGCCTACTTTCTGGTTCACAGATAGCACCTTTTTGCGGCATCCTCTTATGATGGGAGGGTGTGGGACCTCTCTCAGGCCCACACCCCATGGCTTAACCACCTCCCAAAGACCCCACCTCCTAATACTGTTACCTTGGGGGATAGTATTCAGCACATGAATGGGCCAGGGACTTAACATTCAGACCATATGTTCCCTTTGTAATGAAAGTGAGGCAGAAGAGGGAGGTAGCTGAGAGATAAAGACACTGCCTACTCCTCTGTTTTGTCTAGAAACTAGAGTCATCCTCTCCAAGTGCTTTAAAAATGAGCTAGATTATTCTGTCTGCAGTAGTGTGGTGCTGACTTCTCAGGGTACTTAGGATAGTAGGGTTGGTGGCCTGCTTGCTTCCCCCACCTCAGCCCACACTGGGGCAATAATGAATGAATCCTCAGGAAGTGGTGGGAACAGAAGGGGTCCCCAGCTTCTGATGTAAGAAAGGGGTTCAAACTCCAGGACCGTGGTATCATTGTTTTAAGAAGGGCACTATTTGCCTTTTTCCAAAACAACAAATCACAGATCACATTAATTTTTAGGCAGAGACAGTACAAAAGAAATGATACACTAAGGGATACTAAAAAGATTTAGGGTCATTTTAAGGAATGGTAGTTCCTTAAAGGATCAAACTTCCTGGAAAATCCCCTATTTTTTGCCAGTTCCTTCAGCTATGCGAGAAAGCTGGACTTCACAAAGAATTCACTAAGCAGCTAAACTTTGCCCTAGAAAGTCCTTAGGTTTTTACAGAAATATACCCATTGAACAGCATCTGAGAATAGAAGTCGTATCCGGAACTGTGGCATGGCATAGGCTTTAGAGACAAGTAGAGCCTAGAATCATGATGTACCCTGAAGTGAGTAAATCACCAAGCCCTCTTGGCCCCAGCTTCCTGGCCTATTAAATAGGAATAGCAACAGCACCTGCCTCATGGTGGTGTAAGGGCCAAGTGGAATCACACTCGTAGAAGATACAACACAGCGTCTGCAAACAGCAACCAATAAATATTGTTATTTTTATTACTTTCTTTTAACTCACATTATCACTAATACAATAATCCTGTAAAGTAGGTGTTGCGATTCTCATTTCATAAATGAGGAAATAGAATCTCAGGGAGATTAGAGGTTGCTTGACTAAATTCCCCTTATAAACATACTCTCTCCAAAGAAGGGTGACTTCCTGTCTCTGGCATGTGAATGTGCCGACTATAAGATATTCTGAGTCTCAACTGGACATGCCCTGCCCAGATGTGCCAGGCCCAAGCCCTAGCCAGTGTACCAGATAGCACATTATAGTGTAGGAGCCAGGAATTCAAATCCCACTGACCTCAGGCAAGTTCTTGTGACCTCCTTGAGGATTAGAAATAATACCTATAAGTGCCAAACACATATTTGTCATTCAATCAGTGATCTTCCATTACCAGCTATTCTGGCAAGGGCCAGAATCATACAGTGACCACCTGGAAATGACACCTCTAATTCTCATCATCTGGAGGCCAGTAAATCTAGAAGGTACATGTCTAAGTCACCTACCTACCAAGGTACTGCTAGAGGACAAACCACGCACCTGTATAGCACAAACCCAGAAACAGAACAGGAAAAATGTGTGCATCCCATGTCTTCTCTTTTAATTTGCCAATTCATAGCCAAAAGCCTTGGCTTAGCACAGAACCAGAGCCATTCTAAGTCACTTAATAAATATTTGTTGCCTGAACATCAATTTTTGCAAATGGAGAAAGGATTTTCTGTACCAGGTTCCTTTCCACCATGATTCCAGTATAGTAAAGCAGTTTAAAGACCTCCAAAGCATGATATCATGAGAATATCTGCATTTCTTTTTAAAGGTGTGCTAACCACAATTACCACTGTCAGCGTCACCACGCCACATAGTTTTCACTCATCACATTGCTTTTGGGTCATGTTTTATCCTAGCCCAGTCTTCTCATGTTTATCCATTAAGCATGTCTACCAACACCAAGAGTCTTTTAGCCCCACCATTTTTACCACACCACTGTCTCTGGAACTTTAAATCTCTCTTTCCACTTTCACCCTGCTAACCTGTTTGCAGGCCTCTGTGTCAAAGCCAACTCATTCCCAGATAGAACTTGCTCCGTCTTTCAATGGACTGTTCACAAAGTTCAAGTTCTGGCCATGACCGAGGATAAGTCTTTTCCTCTTTCTGGGTCACTGTGTCCTCATCTATGGAAGGGCCCAGAGGATCTCTAAACCTTCATAGATCAAAGGTCATACTTCTCCAACACAGTCTCACTCACTCTCTCTAGACCTTAGATTCCTCCCCCTAATCCAAACCAGGCAACAGTGGTAACTGAATTCTTTTCTGATTCTTGTTTTAGTCCCTCAACAGGAAACATTTTCAACACTGTTTTCCCTTCATTTTCCCCTGTAGACTGTAGACTGCTTTGGGATTACGTCTATCAGTTGCTTTCTGACAGCCGGTACGAAAACTTCATCCGATGGGAGGACAAAGAATCCAAAATATTCCGGATAGTGGATCCCAATGGACTGGCTCGACTGTGGGGAAACCATAAGGTAAAAGGGCAGCAGATATTTGCTCTATAAACTAGTGCCAAAGTAAAATGTGCATCCCTGGATTGGAGGAGGATCATCTGTTCTACTTCCTAAGTCTGCCCATTATTATTTAGTTTATTCCTCACTGGGAAGACATTCACAAAGGAAGGAAATAATTAAAGATGCCTCTTTCCATGTTCCTTATGCCAAGTACCCATTAACTCAGCAAATCCCAGTTTGATAGATTATATTATAAGTACCCTCATTGCCACTGCCCTTGACCTGGCCCTGCCACCCTACTGTCATACTAACTAAGGTGACAGGGAAGTGTTGTGAGCTGTATGACTCACGGGGGACCTTTGGGAAGTGTCACTTCTGTCCTGCTCAGTTGGAAACTCCCATGTTCACAGATGTCCATTTCTACATGGAAAAATACTTTTTTGGACTGTAAAACATTCTCTTTACAAGAAAACAGTGCAACAAGTTTGCCCCACAGTTTCCAAACTAGGGGGAAGTGGAATTTACAAAGGAAGTCTTTTTTAGTAAGGGAGACTGTTCAAATGTGCAGATATAAAAAGTGGAGAATGTAGTTCAAGTCAGACAATACATAGGCAGATCTGAGGTCAAGCTGGAGACACCATGGTGGCACAGGGTGGCACAGCCTCAGCTCAGGGACTGAAAGGACAAGGATACACAGCTGAGCTCTGCTGGGCCTTTAGCCTCCTAAGAAGGCAGCCCATGCTCTGACCGGGTTGAGAAGGACCTGATGGAGGCCATGACCAAATATGGCGAGGCCTCACTGATAGACTTCAGTGTGTGAGACACTGAGAAATATTCTCTGCAACTCCCAGATTGTACCATGGCTTGAGGGCTCACAACCACTATATTCTTCTTGCCATAATAGGAATTTAAACAACAACAACAAAATCTCTACCTTAAAATGACAGACCAGAAACAAGTTTGAGAAAGGTCACTGCAACAAAAGAAGAAATTCTGTATGGGTCAAGAGGCGAAGGAGGACCCAGATTGGGGACCTTCAGCAAATGGCTTGGGCATAGCAGAGAACAGTCTTGGAGGAAGAACCTAAAGGAGGTGGCTGGGGGTTTATTGGCCAGACCTTCTGACAAAGGATGGTTCACCTTAAAAGAAAACCTTGGCCACAGTGTATGTGAAAGCCAAAGGGCAGGAACAGAGAGGTCTGGAAGGCGGCAGGTTAGCAGGTAGAATTCCCAAGCTGGCAGGGCCACATGGATCAGCTGAGGAACTTTTATTTTTAATAGTTCCCCCAGTTCCTTTCTGAGGTTCATTTCATTGTGTCTTTGTGCTTTTTTTCTCTCTTCCTCCTTTGAACAAACAGAACAGAACAAACATGACCTATGAGAAAATGTCCAGAGCCCTGCGCCACTACTACAAACTAAACATTATCAGGAAGGAGCCAGGACAAAGGCTTTTGTTCAGGTAGCACTTCCGTTTTCTTCCTTTCCTTCTTTTGGGAGGATATTGTCTTCTTTAAATAAAGGGGAGGAGGGAGACTGTTAAGATCTCTACTTGCCTATCTGATACCCAGAGCCATTATTGCCAAATATTACAGATTGGATACCAGGTGCTGGTTTGTTGGGATTTAAGGAAAAAATTTTTTTCATTTTGATATCTGGCCTGTAGTAAAGCCAAAACTAAATAAAGATAATCTGACTCATCTTTAAAATAATGCAGTGACTAATGCAGATAATAATATTATCTGACTTTGAAGTCCACTATAGGTAAAGGGAACAATCAGAGTAGCCATTGTCAATGGCAAAGTAAGGAATTGAACCTGGACTTCCAAGTTCCCAGCCTCATAAACTGGGGTTTGCAGGTTACAACCCAGAGTGAGTCATAAAATAGGCCTAATGGATCAGTCTCTGTTTTTTTATGCAATAGAGAATAGGATAAGATAGAGATGAAGATATCAGACTATATCACATGAAGAGTGTTGATTTGTGAAGATTTGGTTTTAGCCGTGTGTGTGTGTGTGTGTGTGTGTGTGATGAGTCATGGTGTAAAATATATTTCTTCTAATGCATCACAGTCAGAAAAGCGTGAAAGTCCCTGCACTAGGCATTCTTCTTTCCAGAATTCACACAGCTAATGAGTTCCAGCCGTTTATCCCACCACATAGATTACGATTTCAAGAATTGGGAAAGAAAAAGAAGGGATCTAAAGGACCACTCAGGAAAGGTAGAAGTAGCCCCCAACACTGTTAGTAATTGATGCAGTGGGTTCAAGCACAGGTTGGGAGAACATGCGAGCAACAAATATAACCTTAGGTTAGGAGTTGGCAAGTGGACAAAGAAAAGAGCCACATATGGAGCTAGAGATATGGATTTGGAGTTATCTATATACAGGTAGAAAATGACACTGTGGATGAGCAGATGAACTCTCTAGGATGGTGGTAATTATTGGAAAGAGCAGTTGGGCTTTAGCTTTGAGATGGAGTGGAAACTTAGGAACAGTAAAAATAATTGCAATCTTCCACAGAAACAGAAAAGGCTATTCAAGAAATGGAAACAGAATGGAATAAATGTGAAAGAACCCTCCTATCTCTGGCTCTTCCCTCCATCCTTCACCCTAAGTTTAGTCCTTGGGTCCCTGTTCTTCCTGCTCTATCCTTTTTTCCTGGATGTATTGATCCCATTATACAACTTCATTTGTCACCTCCATTTTGTCACCACATTTAAATCTAGCTCTAAAAATTTTCCTGAAATTCTAAATGTGCATGTTCAACAACTTCTTTTAGCACTTTTAGGACTCCCACTTAAATATCACATTAGTATTTCAGACATGATACCTATAAGACAGACCTTTACATATTAGACATTCTTCCCAGAATCCTTGTTATTCATCATTGGCATCACCATTCTTAAGCAGTCTTGAAACTAGAACTATTTTTGATTCCTGTATCTGAGTGAGTCATTGTGCAGAATTGTCCATTCCATTCTGTGTTGCAGGGGCTAGAAGCCTGGGAACTACATTTCCCAGGATTTGATGCCAAAAGGTGCCAAGGTTGGAATCTACCAATGACAGGCTCTTGCATGAGATTGGGAAGGTGGAGGAAAGGCAAAAACATTGTCCCTGCTTCCCTGACAATGGAAGGTGATGTCCATACTTTGGATGTTCACACCAGGATTAATTAATTCAGCAGTCTCCTTCTATCTCTGATCCACCACTCCCCTGCCTCATAAATTCGTAATACATACTTCCAGCCGCCCTATGACACTGATATGATTCCCTTTGCCACAAATGCATATCTCTTTACCTTTTAAGAACATATGCCCTCAAGGCCCACCTCAAGTCTCCTACCTTTATGAAGCCTTCTTCAACTCTCCTACACTCTTCCTCCATCATCTCTTGGGTTCCCTTGGCCCTTAACTGCACCTGTTTCCTATTTTTAATAGGTGTATGTATGAAATCCTTCCCACAACTGGATCATAAGCTCCCAGAAGATAGAGGATTATACTGTATATTACTCTATTTTATACCTTAGGGAGGGTTTCAGTAAATATGTCATGACAAGCCTCGAATAGAAGACCAGAAGATTACTATGACATAATAGTCAAAAGAAGGAGGAGGTAGTTTCTAGAACCAAATACAGCATATCTGTGAAATTGTCCTAGAGGGATTGTTAGTGTCTTCAGATGTTGAGGGAGCAGTTTTAGCTAAGGGATAAAAGCAGAAGGCTGATGCTACAGATCACACTGCTTTAGAAGGTTAGCAGTAATGGGCAGAAAAGAAAATCAGTAGTAATTGGAAGGTTCATGGGCTTCCAATAAAAGATTTTCAGCAAAAGAAAAGAATAGTGCTGTTAGTGAGGGAGCCATTAGTTATTTTTGAGGAAATGAGTTTTGAAAGCTAAACTTGCTACAAAATGATGGCTTCTTTACAAGATTTTTAGATATTAAAGGGGCCTGGGGGTTTAACTCAGTAGTAGATCACTTTCCTAGCATGTTCAAGGCCCTGGGTTTAATACCAAAAGCACAAAAAAAAAAAAAAAAATGAATGAGTGAAAGAAAAAGAAGTTTAGATTTTGAGTGAAGGTACATTTTAGTTTGGACTGACACATTAAGCAGCTCTTTGATGATAAAGCAGAACACAAAGAATGAGTAGTGAAAGGAGTCAAGAGGGTTCAGAACTCAGTTAAGGACAGAGCTAAAGATTTATGGGAAGATGTGAGCAAAGGTCTGTTTAAGAAAAAGATGGGAGTGGAGGGTTCATGGAAGTGAGCAGTGGAAGGTAAGATTTCTTGGGCAGGGATGATAGAAAACTCAGATAGGCAGGCCAGAGAATATGTCTTTGACTTGATACTTCATAGGCTTTTGAACAAAGATGATGAGAGAAAATGTATGTTTTAAGGTAGTTTGTCTGCTGCAGGCAGAATGTATAGAAAGGGAACAGCATGCAGGTACATCATGGCTGTGGAAGGACCACTCCCACTGTAAGGACAGACATTTGTAACCAGGCCACCTTCCTGAGCATGTCATTCATGGTCGAAACAGGTTACTGATGTTATTTCCAAGTGAATCATTTTTATTTAACACTTAATTGTATCCTTCACATTAAAATCAAGTTTTGAATACCATTCCCTGATCCCATGATCTGGAACAGAAATGGATGTATGACTCTTATGGATCTTTGTAAAACCTAACTCTCTAAAAATCAGAAACACAAATACATGAGCTATACCTGAGTCTCCTTATGTGGTCCTGCAAAACAGGCCCCATAGCTTTGAAGGGCTGTCCATCCCGCCATAACCACCCTAGGCGTCATAGTCATCTGCCACTTTTTAGGCAGTCAGAGCAAGGGGTACCTTTTTCTAATTTGTACCATGTTGGGATCAGCATTTGGGTTCAGTAGCTCTCCGGCTACTGTAAGATGACAAGGCCTCACTTTATGGGTTGGAGTTCAGAGTGAAGACAGCTTTGGAGAAATGTGCTGTCTTGACTCCTCCATTTTCTCTCCCAAAGGTTTATGAAAACCCCAGATGAAATCATGAGTGGCCGAACAGATCGACTGGAGCACCTTGAGTCCCAGGAGCTGGATGAACAAATATACCAGGAGGATGAGTGCTGAAGGCAGCCACATGCCACCTGGGTGGGCTGGGGAGGGAGCTCCCGCCCACCAGGATTGCTGGAGGCTTGATGAAGTGAGCGGGCTGAGGCCAGCTGGAAAGGAGGAGACCCAGCAATGGCAGGAACACTTCTCTTGCAGACCAAGAGGGACCCCAGAGCACCTTAGACAAACCACCCAGCAAAGGCGGGGCTGGAATTCTGGCAGAGGGCACAAGCCTGGGACTCAAGAGTCACGTTTCCTTCTTTGGAATCTGTCCACCTGTAATTCCTCACCCTCACCCTTCCACCTGTTGTTAGTCTCATGGTGTTTTTGTTTTTGTTTTTTTAAGAACCTGCAGTTTGACTTTTCATCGTTCATATAAGGGAAGACATCGGATGTTGTTTTCCTATGGAAATTTATATCTATTATATATTTTTTTGCAAATCTCACCAAGTACAGCCAGCCCAGCTGGTCAGGAAAGAATATTTGCAGAAGGGATCAGGTTCCTCTTTTTCCTGCCACATGGATCAGGTTTGTTTCTGTTGCAGTTGGGTCTTGGCTGAAAAAAAGAAAAAAAAAAGATGCTTTTGAAAAATGATCACAAGAGAAGGAGAGCTCTCCCTTTTACTCTTGCTCACCTTCCTTCCCTGGCTTCCCCATGTTTTCCCTCCCTGCCTGCTGTGGCATTTCACATGCCTTTCAGCAGAATTCAGTCTCTTGCCGAGTCTTGGGGACTCTTGGCACCTAAACAGAATCAGTGACCTGGGTGCTTTGTGGCCAGCAGCCAAAGTAGACCCCCATGCCAGCATCTGGCCACCCATCTGAGGGAGGCCAAAAACCTCACAGATGTTGCTGTGCTTCAGAAAGATAAGTGCTACTCCAGCAGGCCGTCCCTGAGATGGCTGTGAGAACCAACCAGCTAAGGCATCAGATAAGACAAATTATTTCGAAGGCCCCAGCAGTTCGGGATTAGCTTGCAAGTGCTGCAAATACAAAAAGACCACACAGGCCTGGTGGTCCCAACTGGGCAAAAATATTTCTGCAGTGGGGATTTATTTTTGTGAAACAGATTATTGAAAAAGAAAAGCTCCTCTCTGCTCCATTCCAAGGCCATCTTGTGGTCAGTTTCATGCCACACTTGATTTTTTCCCCCCATTTCCTAGCATTTTAAAGTTTCCTGGTCTCCACTGAACACAGAACATTGTGAGGGGAGTACCCAGAATGTAGTCCCAGATGCAACCAGTGTCTGCCCAGCCTGGGCAGACGGGAAGTTCCTCAGATACATTACTTTCTCCTTCCTTCATTGCTGTATTTCAGAAAGGACCCATTCATGACTCTTTCACCTCTCAAAATAAGGTTGGTATTTTACAAAATGAGGGTAGTGCCATCCCTTAGTACTTCTGATGATAACAGACTTTTTAGAAAACTTTTTAGATTTTTTTTTTTTTCCTTTTCTAGCCATCTAAATGAACTCTTCCAATATAGATTCAAGTATCCAATTTTTGGAAAGCTGACTTTTTTTAATTCATAAAATTAGACCTGCCTTGAAACGCACCCCCTCTTCATTCCTCTGTTTCCTCTGCTCCGTTGGGTTAGCATCTCTCGGCTCCCTGGGGTACTTACATGCTCCACCAGCAGCAGTTCCCTGTGAAGCTGGCGGCCCCAGGCTTATCCTCCTGCCATTTCTGAGTTGAGTTGGGGCCACACAAACAAGAGGAATTCTCCCTGGGCCTTACTGACAAGGATACCAGCCTGGGGTGGGGGGCAAATAAATAAACTACAGTCCACAGACACTGGAATTGAGGAGCCCATCTGGGCTCTTCAGTCTCGCTCTGTCCCTGCCTCTTACCAGACCAAGATGGCGGCCATCCTCCTCTTACTGTCACATCCTTCCCCCATTCTGCCTTCCGGAAGAACCTTCTGTGTGAGCCTAGAGGGCCTCATTGTGAAGGATTTGGTCTCAATCTGCTTAAATAATGATGTGATTCTGCTGGATCCCAGCATGCTGTGGATGTCTTTCAAGAGTATTCAGGTGATATATTTTTCAGCCTCTAAGATGACTGGTACTATATCTCAAATGGAGAGATTAAGCCAAATACCTGGTGTGTTGTGAAAGCCACTGAGTTTAGGAACTGGAGAGAGAGGGTGGACTTTTTACTGAGGTTCTTTGTATGAATATGAAAACAGAGACCAGGGCATGAGGTTCCTTTACTCCGAGATGAGAACATCTCATTCTGGCCATTTTACCCAAGTTTCAGAACTCAATCTCTTACTATTGAAAGAGTCTTACAGATGAATGACTTTTTGCCCCAAGGATTTCTGTATTCAAAGCAATACCCTATGAATATGTAAGACTTAGGATGACATCTTCACCCACTTGAAGTAGAGATGTTAATTCCAATATAATCTTAAGTTCCCATTCCAATATTGCCAATAATGATTTTCTCTTGATTCCGTTAACTGCGAAAGTCCTCATTTGTTCTTTGAGAGAAGAGCTGGACAGTGCTAATCCCAGAGTTACAGTATTGACTTACCGCAGACCCTGAAGATTTCAGATTCAATTTACCAAACCTTCGGGAATCACCTAGCAGACACTGTGAGAGATTCAAAGATGAAGCAGGCATAATCCCTCCCCTGAGAGTTTAGATTCTACCTACAGGATCATCTAGAACGAAATTTCTCAGTTCAACACTAAGTACTAGCAGTGATGAAAATTTTGCCCCAGACTAAATTAAATGTATATGTATCATCTGAATAATTGACCTTTCTCTGTTGCCATCATGGGAACTTGTGACTCACAAAATCTGAAGTTAGGAAAGAAAAATGCAGAAGGGCACTGCCGTGTGAAAGGTGGATACTCTCGCTTGTGTCCTGAAATTCTCTTTCCCCAAATCATGAATTCTGCAGGCTGTCTTCTCCCTGTCAGAAGAGAGCAGTGGTAGCTGGCCATGTGGGTCATGATGAAGGTAATATCATCTCTCAGATCTTCTCCATCCAAGGCAACTTGGTCTTGCCCTTAAGCAGCATTGCCAATGTCCAAATCCTTTTTTGGAGTCCCCACAAGAAAAGAGGAACTGATGGATTTTCTCCATTCAACAATCTCTTTAGAACCTTCTGATCAAGGGCAGATACCTTATCCAACTGTCCCTTTAGCTGAAATTTAAATGGCTACAACAGAATTTGTCAAAATGGTTAAGTAACCCCCATGTCACCCTTCCCTGCCTGCAATCCAACCCTGGATATATTTTTGAAACATTAACTGCCTTTTGCAGTAGGGAAGCCTAAGTATCAGAGAGGTAATGTAACTTACCCTAAGAGCAGACAGCATGGCAAGGACAGAATTAGGATTGGGATCCAGCTTGGCCACTTCCCCACTTGATCCTTTATCGCCCAGGAAACTAAAGATAAGAGATTTGGAAAAGCAAAGAACAAAGGGTAGTTTTCTTTCCCCATGTATTTGGTGCTAGTTAGAAGCTTTCATTCACTCAGTTTGCTCTTCTGAGCACTCCCTGGAATAAAGGGAGTGATACAAGGCAACCATGGGGACGGGGGAGGAAGAGGACACCCAATAATCCCTGTGTGTCAGAACCACAGAAGACTAACCTGATACTCTTTTGGCCCATCCACATCAACACTAAACAACTGCAAGCTCCCTGCGTCTTTCACACATGCCAAGTGAACATTCTCTTTGTGACTACACCCACCTGCAAACCAGAACGAATCTAGAATGAATTTTTTTTTTTTTTGGTCTAGTTTCTAATATCTTGTTTATGAGGTGTGGGGTTTATAAGGGACTGAATCAAATGAATGTAACAAAAAAGAAAAAAAAAAAAACAAAAAAAATGCCTTTTCTCAGGGCCAGTGAGTTGCAAATAATTTTTAAAGAAAAGCCTATAATTACATCATCTCAATAAATTTTTTATAAAAAAAAAAAGTCCCAAGTCTCTGTTTTTAATAATATGAAATGGAATCAGGCAAGGTGTTCCGATGAGGTAAATCCTGTCTCCATTCAATTACGTTATAAAGAGCGGTCATGGGTTTGCACTGGCAGGAAGCCTCTGTTACCAAGCAGTCTGTAGACAATCTCTAGACAAGTGGCACCAGAAAGGTCAGAGAAGATCATTCAAAGCTCAGCAGCTGCCACAGGTGGAAAAATTTCACCAAAAGGATCCCTGATTACAGATGCTTGGGCCCTGTGCTGGGTGGGAGATGTATAAGTTCACTAAGATCTTAGGTGGTACCAGGACTTACAAGACCTCGGTTCTCACACAGTATGTTGCTCCCCTTAGGGTCTGAGCCTACAAGCTAACAAAGGTGTAAATGTGACTACAGTGACATGGAAGTCATCACCTAGCTCAGAGCCAGCCCCATACCCAAGGTCTCAGTCACACTGGCCACTGACCAGCCAACCAGGGGGCACTTAGGATTTCAAGATCAAACAGTGCAGTCAACCAGAACTATCTATCTGCTATCAGAGGTAGGCAGAAACAAGGAGAGTAGGAAGGGAAGAAAAGCTACATTGCTTTTTAGCGCCTTGGATATTACTTTGGAACAGAAAAGTTTGAAATCAATGGTCTCAGAAAATATTGTTAGATTATTCCTGTAAATTGCCCCAGGTACTCTGTATCCCTTTGACAATGGATTTCTGAAATTTGGCCTTCTATTCTGTATCATCAGAACACAGTGTCAAATAAGAGTCTAGATCCTTTAGTGCTAAAAATGCATTTGAAAGTACTATTTCTAATAATTCACCATTAGAATCATCCAAGGATTGCTGGAAATGCAAATTGTCAGTTCCCACCCCATAAACTAAATCAAAAATGTTAAAAGTGGGGCAAATCTGCTTTTAACAATAGCAGAATGTTAGCAGTCTGTTTTAACAAGATCTCCAGGTGATTTAAATACACACTAAAGTTTGGGAGCCACTGCTATCAATCTGCTCATCCTAGTGTGAAAAAAAATAGTATGTGGCATTTTAAACAAGAAGTACTCAGAATAATTGATGACAACTAATTTGCATTAATCCCACCCACAAATAATAATGCTACATTTTCCTAAAAGTAGATACTCTGTGGAATGAGGGTCAGGGAACAGGAATCACACACCAAAGTCTTTATCTTGTTTCCTCCAAACCTTTTAAGCAGTTTGCTATAAAGATGAGCTGTTTTAAAGTGTAACTCAAACAAGCTGACCTGCCCTTGCAAATTACAGCACAGCAATTTATCCACTTAAGCCCACTTATCTGCCTAACCAGCCTGATCTAAAAAGAAAAATAAAAGGACCATTCTCATCTGCTGAACGACCTTGGCTATCTGTCCCTAGAATTATTAAGCAGAGCCTGGATGAACACTTAGGGTATTTGCAAAGGACTCCAGAACCACTAGATGAGACCAGCATTTTGCAAGCCTGAATGTGCTTGCAAATCACCTGGGGATCTACGTGCAAAGTAGATTTTGCTTCCATAATAACCTCTTGAGCAAGTATGGGCAGAAAAATCTACTCTTCTACCCTACTCTCTGGTTGGGGCTTGAGAGTCCGCATTCCCATAAGTTCAGGTGGTGTGAATACAAGTGGCAGGAGTGTGAATAACATCCTTTCAAGCCCTAAGGTTCTGACACCAAGGCAAAACTCAGTGAGCCTTTCTCTTTGCGGTAGTTTCTTGAAAATTCCTCCCTAGGATAGGCCCTAGGGCAATCTCACTCTGCAACAAGTTGTTCTTTTTTTAGGACAGCAACCAGAGTAAATACCATGGTCAAATTTTTGCCAAAAAGGAACAGCCATTCACAACTGAACCTTAATACTGGAGCTCATCACCAGATGCCTCATGGTCACCGACCATAAATTAAGAATGAGAATCCAGGCATCACTACCTCTCTTGGCCTCCGGAAACCTCTCTTGGCCTTCCTGAAAAAGACAGGAAGCTAACAGTGCCACCCTTGACGTTCCAAAAGGCATGGGGAAGGATGAGCAGATCTCCCACCCAAACTATAGAAAATGATACATTAAAAGAAGATGATCTTGGGTCAATGCTCACACTGTCAGTACTTACAGATTCTATCTCTCAAAATGAAGGCCCTCAGCCTACTGGATTGAAGAAAGAAATCTCTCCTAAGAAAAAAACACTAAGATTCTGCCTAATGTCTTCTGAGGTTCTTCTAGAACACTATTTTAACCTCTCTGAGCGATACTCTCATAATCCTCTGGGGACTCAACCAGAATTTTGGTTGTCAAGACCATCCACCCATGTTGACCTTTGCTTTTCCTCTGATCCCTCATTCTTCCCCCAGCTACAAAAATTTCTGTAAAAGCAACTAAATGCTTCCTTGACCTGTACCTCTGACCCTGCCAGAGCTCCTGGGGCAGGAAGAACGAACACTCTGTGTACTCCCTCCACTCAGCCTCCAATGGCACCGTCCATCTTATTAAGTGCTTTGCATAAGGGAGTGAAGTTATAGACCCTGTGACCCTGAGTTAGACAAAAATTTCTTGGCTATGACACCAAAGAGGTAATCCATGAAAGAAAAAAAAATGATAAATTGGACTTCATCAAAAGTAAGGGACAGCTTTAAGAAATTGAAAAGACAAGTTATAGAAGGAAGAAAATAGTTGTCTAAGTCCTGTGATAAGGAACTTTTATCCAGGATTTATAAAGAACCCCTACGATTCAATAGGAAAATGGACAACCTGATTCAAAATGGTCAAAAGATTTGAACAGGTATTTTGCAAAAGATGGTATTGAAAAGCTAGTAAGTACACAAAAGGATGCTCAACATCATTAGTCATTAAAACCACAAGGAGATGACACCACACCCAAAAATGACTATAATAAAAAGACTATCAGTACGAAGTGTTGCCTAGGACATGGAGAAACTGGAATCTTCCTATACCACTAGTACGAATAAAAATGGCAGTCATTTCAGAAAACAGTTCATCAGCTTCATAAAAAATCAAACATAAATTTACCACATGATCCAGAAATTCCACTCCTAAGTATCTTCTGAGACAAGAAAGCATATGTCCGCACAAAGACTCAGACACAAATGTTTATAAACACAACAACTGGAAACAGTTCAGATGTCCACTGGTAAGTACATAAATAAAATAGAGTATATCCATGAAATGGAATACTATTTAGCAACAAAAATGGAACAAACTATTTGTACAGGCAATAATATGAAGAAGCCTCAAAAACATCATGCTAGGTTAAAAGAAATCAGATACAAAAAAAACCCACATGTTGTGCAATCCCATTTATATAAAATTTTCAGTGAAGGCAAAAAAGCAGAAGAGTATTTGCCTGGGAATGGAGGTGAGAGTGGAGATTGAATAGAAACAAGCAAGACGGAACTTTTGGGAGATTATGGTTTATGATGGTTGCAGGAATCTATAAATTCACTAAAATTTATTGAAGTATAATTTTATAAAGAGTGTGCTTTTTGGTTGTAATTTTACTTCAAAAAA
Organism: Sciurus vulgaris; assembly: GCF_902686455.1. NCBI lineage: Eukaryota > Metazoa > Chordata > Mammalia > Rodentia > Sciuridae > Sciurus > Sciurus vulgaris. Next base: position 80,875,419 of record NC_136465.1, read on the forward strand.
GTTGTTAAAATGCAAAAAAGAAAATTGAATCTAGATAACCAACTCATGCTGGTTCTATGGTAGATGGACATTTTAGCTTTTTCATTGCTCTGACCGAAAGACCTGACAAGAAAAATGTAAAGGAGAAAAGTTTATTTTGGCTCACATTTTCAGAGATTCAGTCCATGATGGACTGGCTCCTTAACCCTGGGCCCAAGGTGAGGCAGAAAATCATGGCAGAAAGGCATGGCAGCCAAGAAGCAGATGGAAGGGGGGTGTGCAGAGAGGGAGTGTTCTCTGCTCACCTGGGACAAAATACATACCCCAAAGGCACATCCCCAGTGACCTCCTTCCTCCAGCCACACCCTACCTTCCTACAGTTACCATCTAGTTAATCCTTATCAATGGATTAATCCACTATTAAATTATGACTCATAATCTAGTCATTTCACCTCTGAACATTCTTGTAGTGTCTCATGTATGAGCTTTTGGGGAACAGTACATATGCAAACCATAAAAACAGGGCTGCCTTCAGAGTGGCACATAGAACTCAAACATTAGAAAAAATACAGATATGTCAAAATGAAACATTCAGAGAACATCAGGGAATCATCGTCTACATCCTGTTCATCCAGCAAAATCCCCAGGTCTGTAAGTTTCACCAGTCTGCAACTCTCTCAGAAATCCTTGGAACTACTGACATCCCAAAGAAACCCCAGAAGCACACAGCCCTCAATTGACCCCTGCCATCATGAAGTGGCTCCAGCCGTATGTACGTTGGTGCTGACTTGAACCGGTGGCCTTGGATATTGAAGCTCATTTGGTGCTGAGACTTCAGGTTGTGGATTCCTGGTGCTGGATGGCAACACTTAGGTCCCTAAGCTGTTAGCTGTGTTGTGTGTGAACATGGGACTTTCCAGAGGGATTGCGGAGGAACGTCTCAGAAATGAAGCGGGAAGGCTGAGAAGGACCTGCCTGGAATCAGATGGGTAAGAACACCGTAAGGAGATGATTCGGCACACCATTGAACCATTAACTGTTTAATTAACATTTATTTACTTGGGGTGGGGAGAAAAATAATAAAAAGATGCAACTCTTCTTTGCACGTAATAGATTCATCGCATGCCCTGAACATACCTCCACATTTTTACTTCATCTAAAACTATCTTGAAAGATAATTATCTTTCCATTCAAAATGGGGTAGTGTTAGTCACTCATGCATAAAAGAGATATATTACATGTCTATTGTAATGAAAACCATCTTCGAAATGTGTTTTAAAATTATTTCTTTTGTCATGTTGGCAAAACACTGTTCACATTCCGTAGTTCATTTTCCTTCTTCCCTTCCTTTTGTGGATGTCTGAACCAGAAAGCCTCTTGGGGAAGCCTAGAAAAGTATCCTAAAATTAGATAATAAAATCAATCACTCATTCCTGGTAAAGGATATTATATACTGAATCATTCAGTCTCAGAATTTCACTGATTGAAACTATAAGCAAAGTAACATTTTTAGAGACTGTGCCTAGAGGTTAGGGGAAGCAGCATGCAGTCTCAACATGTGACTTGCCGTGTTGGAGCTAAAACTGTCAACAGAGATGGGACAGCACTAGGAAGGAGCTTTATCTCGTCCACTTGAGAGAATTCTGTCTTCTTGGGCTTTCATGCCCCACTTCCACTTCGCCAGTTACATCAGGAATTTTAGCTAGAGCCCTGTGTTCCATGGCACCTACTTTCTGATTTGTTCTTTTCTGATTCAGTGTCCCTCTCATAGCCTGGTACCCTGCATGGCTGGCAGGCTGGCCCCAGAAAGCTACGGAACAGAATGGAGAAGCCAATTCTATCCATGGCCCAAGCACCTGGATCTAAACCACGCCCACTCTCACCGGCTGTGTGATCTCGGGCAATTCCCGCAAGCCCTCTGTGCCTCTTGTTTCCTCAGATGTAAACTCTGGATGATGGTGATAATACAGGATGGTTGTGAGGCATTGTGGGAGTGATTCAAGACAGAGAGGACTTAGAGAAGTGCAAGGGTGTAACTATTGACCGTCATTATTTCCATACTTCACTCTGGGTCTGCTGAGCTAACCAGCTGCCACTTCCCTCAGAGCTCAGAGCAGCTCTGCTTTTATTGTTTCTACATATTGGGTTTCCCCAAAGAGACCTTCTAAAAAAAAGTTTCCACTGTTTTTGTTTCACTTTGTTTTGTGCAAACATCATGGAACCATTGCAACCCCCTCACTTTTACAGATGAGCAGTCTGAGGCCCATCAGGGAGCGCGGCCATGGGCCTCCCTTGCACAAGTGGGCTGAGCCCAGGCCCCTACCTGGCACTCACTGCGTCTCCTCCAGGCCAAGTTCTCTGCCTCAAGGAGCACCTGGGCAGTCAGGGATGTTTACTTTTGTGATGGACTCCACCCAATGGAAATATTGGTTCAATTCAGGTTTACTGAGACTATTTTGATCTGGTTTCGTTCCAGTTCATAGCTTAGGAAATGTGTAGGTTTCATTCTGTTTAAAATGAGTTTTCTGGGTTCTTTGATTTTGTTTTCTTTTGAAGGAGGTCCTGGCTCCGCATTCCTGTGCACAAAACAATGCTGACTGGGTTTAGTTTGGGGACTAGTTAATTAGAACGTTACTTTTGAGAACAGCCCAAACGTGGGGAGCCACTACAGAAAACCCTAGAAGTCTGGCCACTGGGGTAACCAGGAGGTTGAGCCAAGAGAATCTCTTGACCTCTTACTGCCTGCTGGGCTCCTACGGTTTTGCTAGGAAAGGTAAGGTGCATGGGGGCAGGCGGACTCTTCTCTTCCAGGTGGAGAGGCAAGCTTCCTATGACCAATAGGAGGAACAGCAGTCACACTGGGTTCTTGTCCCACATCACCTAAGGTTTGAGCCCTCATTTCTCATTGAATTATTTTCCTCAGAGCACACTGCAGATGATTCAGAAGAAAATGTGTAGTAATCCTAGCAGGTACCTGATAGCTCCCTTCCCTCCTTACCACACCTGTTGCCCCTCCCCAAGCCCACTCCCACACTGTCCTTCCAGCACTGAATTCTGTCATTCTGATTCTACAGAGTAAGTGGGAGAACATCAATGACAACTACAACATCAATCTCACACCTTTTGTTTCTAGTCACCTGAATACTTTGCCTTGAAGACACTTGGTCAAGATTTTGAAGGATGGGTAGGTTACCTTTCAACATGACATGGAAGTCAGAATATCCTTCCAGGGGAGGAATCTCCCCAAGACTCTTCTCCCCAACCCCTCCCTCCTAGAGAAAATCTGTGTATGCCATTTGCATCAGCTTGGAGCTGGTCAGTCAAATCAGTACCTGAATGCAAATCTCCAAGGGATTTGAAATCAGCTTTGGCAGTTGAGTTTGGAGAGCTTTCTTTTCCTTTCCCTCTGGATTCCTGGCTGAGGTAAACCTAAGAGACCAGAGAAAAGTCCACAGGAGGCTTTATCCCCAAACAAAGATTTTTTTCATTTAATGGGAAATTTGGGTTTTGATTTAGCCTTTTTAGGTGTAATTGATGTTTAAACAATCAAATAAATCTCCCTTATACAGTAGAATAGAGGCAAGGGACCATGGTAGGGATGAGGAGAGGGAAAGGAGAACTAATTAGGAACAATATTGACCAAACTACATTGTTATATCGTATGCATGTACAAACAAGTAACACAAATCCCACTATATGTATCATTACAAAGCACCATAAAAATATGGAAAAATATCAGCAAATTGATTGAGAAATCTAAAGTAAAGGAGTTTCTAAGGATTTCTTTAATTGCAGTGGATTAGGAGTAGACTGGAAAACAGGAAGCAGGGTGGAGAGACTGAAGTTGATGTTTTGGCAAATAAAAATTGCACCATTTATCTTATGTAGAAGTTGTTAGAAACTCTGAACACCGAAATTTAGTTTACCAAATCTAGCTTCATTTTATTAACTTATATTTGATTTAAGTATCTGGATACTGAATAAAGATCAGGAAAATGAGGCTTTAGTAAAAAAATAAATAAATAAACTTTTAGAGTATATTAAAAATATTTCCCTTGCTAATAGATATTTAATTCTGATCCCAGGGTTCAACCTTCATGGTCATCTTCAAATATTGCTTTGGTGCAGATAATGACACATGCGAGGAAAATCTATCCTTATGGGCCACAAGCCTTCCCCATGAAGGGTGAAGACTCAGGAAGAGGTGGCCACTTCAGGACTTTTGGGCCAGGCCATCTCACTGGAATATTTGCCAAGAAAAACACCTCTTCAGTTCTGTGATACCTACAAAGTCTTCCACTTCAGACATGTAGGGTGGCCTTAACCAGCAGTCAAACAGGAATTTCACCAATATAAAATAATTATACAGTGTCATGATGTAGCTGCTTCTTTAGTCTCCTGCACTTTGTAATCTTGAGTACCAACCTTTGGATGGGCTCAGACTTGCCAAAGCACAGTGCCTTTTCTACTGGGTGCTCCCTAGAGGACCCGGATCTGAGGCGACTTCTTAGACAACAGCACAGTTCTAACAGGTCCTGCCAAAGGCCTTTACGCCAGTCACTTTCAAATTATTTTGGAACAAGCCTGCTCTTTGTTTTCTGAACATACTTTGAAGGAGCTCCAGGTGCCCTGGTGGCATATGGCTCCTGGGATGGATCACTGAGACTTCTCGAGGAAGTAAAAATAAGGCCGTCTGGTGAAGAGAGCACAGGTCTTGGGATCGGACAAAACTGATTTTGGACCCTGACTTACCCACAGGAATACGATTTTGCAAAAATTACTCATCGCTCAGTGGCTGTTTCCTTCTCTATAGTTTCAAAGGGTTGGTCTTGAAAAGTAGAGGCCTTGTGTGCAAAGCACCTGGCAGAGGAGACATTCAGTAAATAGTGCTCATTGTTATTCAGCTGGGTGAGTCCTTTCTCCAGACAGAGGATGGATAGCTGAATAAGGAATCTTCTATCCAAGAAAATTGTTTTCCACTCATCAAATCTTAACAGCTTCTCTCTTCAGTTTGTTGTCTCCCTCTCATTACTCAAGGAAAAAAAAATTACAGGGACTATTCTAATGTAACTTTTTGTTGTTGTTTTGTTTTTGCGATATTAGAGAGTCAACCCAGGGACATGACCTGAGTTATATTGTCTTTTTATTTTTTGTCTTGATACAGCATCTCTCTAAGTTGCCCAGGCTGGCCTTGAACTTGCGACTCTCTGCCTCAGCTTCCCAAGTGGCTGGGATTATAAGTGTGCACCACGGCCCACACCCCTAATCTCTCTCTTTTCAAATGACCTGATCTCTTTCCCAGATAGTGTATATGAATAAGCTGAGAAGTAATTTTTTAATCCCAAGTAAATAATCTTTTATGCTCTCACAGTACTTACAAAGAGTGTTTGCTCACACTGTATCCATAAACCCTTTAATCACCCCATGAAAACCCTCATTTTAAGGAAAAGAAAACTGAGCACCAGAGAGGGTAAGTTACCTGGTCAAGTTCACATAGAAAGAAAGCAAGAAAGCTTGGTTTCAAACTAAAATTTTCTGATTTTCTTTTTCTTTTTCTTTTCTTTTCCTTTCTTTCTTTCTTTCTTTCTTTCTTTCTCTCTCTCTTTCTTTCTTTCTTTTTTTTTTTTCAAATTCTGTCATATTATCCAAGAACGGAAACTCTTCAAGCCTCTGTCAACCTTTGATTACAGATGTTTCTTGACTACCTAGCAAAGAATAGGTAGGGTCTATAGAACACACACTGGCCAGTCTGACTGAGGGGAGAGTTGGACATGACAGTCCTGAGGACTAGGTCTGGGTGCCGGGTGCCAGGGGTATCTACTAAGAAGACCTAGGCAGCAGGAGAGCACTGGACATGGTGGGCTGTGGCATGACAAAAGAAGGAAAGGCATATGGGAGAGGTCTTAAAATAAACTTCCCTACGTTGCCATTTGGCTTTGGCCAGTTCTGCCTCTCTTCTTTACTACACTGACTTCATAAACCTTTTTGACGGTTGCTGCAGCCTTTTCTCAGGAATCCTGTCACCCTCAAGAACGTAGCCCAGTTCATTCGTACCCTGGAAATGGCTAGGGAAGCAGCAGGTGTGAGTCCTCTGTGCCAGGTGAGGTTGTCTGGTAAAAGGGGTAGGGAAGGAAATAATAAGGACTAATAAGGAAAATCTGCTGGCTCAGCAGGTAAAAGTGGGCACAAGGCCAGGAGCAGAGCTGTGAGGGTTACCAGGTAGCTGAAATAAGTACAGGAAGCCATGAAGTATGTGAAACAAGAAGTAGGTGAAACAAGCGAGAGGCGGGTAAGAATCAAGAGATTTATGGAAACAGCTTCTAAGAGTGAGAGCGATCAAAACCAGAGTGTCAGAGGATAACAAAAGAGGAGGGGTACGTGCATGTGTCCACACCTGCATGTGCGCACGCAACTCCAGCCCCACTCCCTGATGGAGAGAGTTGGTGTGCCTTGAAAGGTGTAGTCCAGGCCGCAGGAACATGGTATGTTGGCCTAGGAGTAGTCTCGAATCATTTTATGTGAACTGGAGATCACAGGGATGGAGCCACTGACCCAGTCACACTGCTGCTCAGTGGTGTTGCTATTTTGCTTCTGTATGGTTCATCGGCTTTGCTCAGAGTCAGAAAAATACCTCAGCAAGGAATCACAGGCAAAGAATAAAAAATCCTCAAATGCAACCAACCAACAGCATAAATATGAAGGCAAAAAGAAGAGAGGTCAATATTCTGAAATCATGAGTCCAGAAATGAAAATTACCATGCATGAGAAGACTTAGGAAAAACAGACAGAAAGTGGAGAAGGCATAAGATGCTGTCTCAGAAAGAAGTACAAAAAACAAAAAGGTTAATTTTGTGGACTACTTGATGTCAGAGTGCTATAAGAAGCAGATGCCATAAATGTTTGAAATTGCACAAAGAAATACAGAGAACCTGGTTGTATGAGAGAAGGAAGGCTTGATGCTCCTGAAATTTAAATTTAAAAAGAGGATGAATAAAAATAGTTTTTAGGTGAAAGCCTGCAATTGGGCATTCCAACAAAGTGGCTTTCTGCAAGCTTCTCAGGGATTTATAAACACATATGGACAGTTTCAGAAACAAGGAGTCTACTGGGGCTATAAACTAGGCCTTGGTTTTCACTCTTGTCCCAGAACTTATTAGGTAGACCAGTGCCCAAAACTGCAAAACTTAAAATGGGATTAGAGTAAAATTACGACATTGTGGTGTGGGTTTCATAACATACAAACATGTAACACATATGCTGACCACAGCATAAATTACACAGAAGTGGTGGCAGAAGATCCTGTGTGGTTAACAGGTTCTTATTTTCTTATTTTTTTGTCGGGGTGGGGAAGCTACCGGGGATTGAACTCAGGGCACTCAACCACTGAGCCAACATCCCCAGCCCTATTTTGTATATTATTTAGAGACAGGGTCTCACTGAGTTGTTTGTTTAGTGCCTTGTTTTTACTGAGGCTGGCTTTGAACTCGTGATCCTCCTGTCTCGGCCTCCCGAACTGCTGGGATTTTAGGTGTGCGCCACTGTGCCCGGCTGGGTTCTTATTTTTCACATGAACTAGTACAATATTAATTCTATGATCCTAAAATGTTAGGAATATATATTGCAATGTTTAAGCAATCACTTTATAGTACAAAAAGATTGACTGAGGATGTCGCTTAGTGGCACAGTGCTTGCCTAGCATGCAGAAAGCCCTGGGTTGAATCCCCAGGGATGCAAAATAAACAAGTACATTAATAAATTGAAAAATGCAAAAAGACTAATAAATACATTTAAATGGAATTTTTAAAATAGTCAACTGATGCTAAAGAAGCCAAGCTAGGAATAATAGAGTAAAAGAATAGGACAAGCATAATAAATAATAAAATGTAGACTTAAAGGCAATCAAACCAATAAATAGATTAAATGTTAAAAGTACTAAATATTCCAAATAAAAAATAGAAAGTTTCAGAATGGATGAAAAAGCAAGATTCAACTATATGCTTTCTATAAGAGACCTGCTTTAAATATAAGGACATGAAAGGTCAAAAATAAATGGATAGGAAAAAGGGCCAATGAAACAGTAACACAAAAGAAGTCTGAGTGGTTATGTTCGTATTAGATAAAATGGACTTCAAGTCAAAAACGTTTAGGAAGAATAAACAAAGTGTGAACCCCTAGAAATATCATCAGTTTCCTGTCAACATAGAGCATAAAGAGTCCATAGAAAGTCAAAGGGAGAGTAAGACGTAGTGCACAATCTAGTCCCACTTGAAAATAAGACAACTTGGTTCAGCAGCACATTGAACTTACTGGTTCTCACTAGGAAAGATAAAAGGAAACTTCTCAAGAATTCGAATAGGCTCCTCACCTGAGAAGAAACTTGGGAGCACTGAGTTATGTGTCCTTTCAGCTTTGTGTATGCTTGAAATGAATAATGACAAATCATTTGTTTAATGAGTATCTGTTAAGTTCTTCCCATGTGCCAGGCACTGAACTAAGCTTTGGATCAATAATGATGGAAACAACATATTGAATAAGAACAAATTTAAAAATCAACATATCACAAATACCAGTTAGTCGAGCTTTTGCTACAGTAATAAATACCTAAGACAACCAACCCTATAAAGAGAAAGGTTTATTTTGGTTCAGCTTTTGGAGATTTCAGTCTATGATCAATTGCCTGTTGGTCTTGGGCCTGTGGTAAGGTGGCCACTCATGGCTGGAAGACTAGAGACAGAGAAAGAGACTGGGGTCTTCAATTCCTTTGAGTGCATGTCCAAAGGACTTGAAAGACCATCCCACTATGCTAAGCCCCACTTTCCTAAAGGTTCCACCACCATCCTAGGGCACCACTGGCTGGGCCCAAGCCTTATACTACGTGGACCTCAGGGGAGACAATATCCAGAGCATAGCAAGTGTCAAGAAAACATTCATGATATTGAAACAGAGAGAATGACAAATGAGAGGGAACCTTGGCTGAGATAACAAGATCAGAGACTGCTTCAGAAGAGGAGGCATTAAGGAAGAGCCTGTCTGGGAATAAGGAGAGTGGGAAGGTCAAGGGAATGGTATGTACTAGGACCAGGGAAGACAGAGCTCAAGTGCTTTTAAGGGACTGAAATATGGCCGTACTGGCTGGAGTCCAGAGGAAGGCAAACAAGGATTAAATCCTGTGGGAAAGTTCTACCAAGCCTTCCAGGAACATAAAATCCAATCTTATATAAAATTGTCCAGAGAGTAAGAAAAAGAAGTAACATTTTTCTTATTCGTTACAAGGCTAACATCACCTCAATACCAAAACCACATAAGGATGGTTTTTAAAAGGGAACTATGAGATGATCTCACTCATTAAATAGATATAAAACTCCCAAATCCAGTAAATAATAATAATACTGATGTGAGCCCAGGAAGTATATGAAATAGCCCAAAGCATCTTTGAATACTGGCAAAACAATTCATTGTTGCTTTTCATAATGCTGCGACATTTGCAACTGACTAAGATGCAAACAAATTGTTAATGGGTGGTGCTTGGAGTCCTGGAAGCATCCAGGTTTCGGATTTTATATTGCAGAAGAGAACTGGCCACTATGCAAATTTGTAATTTTGCCTTTGGAACCTAACCTGCTCCTTTCTTTACTCTCCCGACCACCGTCGACCACAATGCTCCTACCATCCTTCCCACTGGGGAAAGACGTTGAGGTCAGGGTTGGCCACTTACTCCCTATGTCACTTCTCTATAAAACAGTAGTAAAACCTAATTCTTTCAGCTGTTGTGAAATGATTGAATAAAAACAGGATAATGAATGGTAGATGTCTATAATAGCACTTGGAAAACAGTAGGATTCAGCCTCCTTTTTTTCTGTCCGTAGAATGAAAGTTTTGCTTACCCTCTAAGTTTGCTGATCTTTCAGGAGTACAGAGAGGGACGATATAAAACCTCAATGAGTTATATATTATATAATAAACCAACCAGATGCTGAAACTTACTCTGAGGGGCAGGTGTGTCAATCAAAGGCTTAATTTTATTTATTCCCAAATAAAGTCTGAATAGCCCTTTGGTCAGTCCATTTTCTATCCTATGAATGATCTCTTTCTTTTAAAAATCTTAACTGCTTCTATCCAACAAAGTAGAAGTGTCTCAGTACACCACAGACTTTCTCTTAATGACTCAATAAATATTCACTAGATTGAATGAACAATGTAAACAGACTGCTCTTAAAGGACCTTCTTTAAGGTCATTCCTTGATTCATCTCAGTATCATCAAATCTGTAACAGAGCCATCTGTGATGGTGTGAAGTTGGTTTGTCCCCACCAATTCCTCGAAGCAGCAGTGCTAGGAGGTGGGGCCTCAGGGGAGTTACTTGGGGCATGGAGGCCATTCCTCACTAATGGATTAGTGCTGTCTTGTAGTGAGTTGTTTTGTGGGGCTAGATTAGTTACTGCAAAACCAGGTTGCTGTAAAGCAAGGTTACTCCTCATGTTTTGTTTCTTTTTCGTGTGCCTGCTTGCTCTTCTGCCCTTTTCCTGCCTTATTATGATGCAGCATGAGGCCCTTGCCAGATGCAGCTGCCCAGTCTTGAACTTCCAGCCTCCAGACCATAAATTAAATAAAACTCTTTTCTCAAGTATTCTGTGATAGCACTGGCACTACCTAACATTTGACGTCTTGGGTGTTCAAAAACTTAGAGTTGGACAAGTATCATCCAAAAAAGAAGCAGATTTCTCCACTCAAAGAGAGCTGTCTGTTTCACAGCGTTCCGGTGCCTTTTTGAGCCCTCCATGCTTAGTATCCTACTTCGACTCTGCGGTAAAGGGGAACAATGGAGAAAACATGGGAGCATTCGGACATAAGCCAAAGCCACTTAGCACTTAGTCCATTTCCATGGTAAAGGTGTACCATTGCCATGATAAGGTGCACACCACCTCACAGGAAGGAACTGCATCATCTTTTCCTATAGCTACTTTCCGTGACAGCAGACACTCATGGAAGTGTACCAGCCACAAAGAAGCAACAACATCTTTTTTATTAACATACCCAGAACTAGATTCCAAACCACAACTAAGGCCCCAAATCAGTCCTGATAAATACCAATTGGCTGAACGATCACTTCTTTCTATTAATATCAGTTCTCAATGGTTTCTGACTTGATGCCTACTAAATTACGCACTTTCTAGCTGCTCCTCAGCCCACTTAATTTCTTAAAGGTAGGATTATGAATGGCTCATGTCCCCTATGCTTTATTGCCCTGAGAGCTATGTTTCAAGAAAGAGGGATCAAGATTTGGCTGTTACTATTCACAATAGCTGCAATATGGGATCAATGAAATGTCCATCAACAGAAGATGGATAAAGAAAATGTATATATATATATATCTATGTATGTATATATACATATATATAATATAATATGAATATTACTAGGCCATAAAGAACAAAACCAGCCATTTGTGCTCAATACAGAGGGAACAAGAGAACGTTATGTTAAGAGAAACAAGCTAGGAGCAGAAAGCTAAGTACTATATGCCTGTCACTCATATGTGGAAGTTATAAAAGTTGATTTCATAGAATAAGAGAGTATAACAGTGGTCACTAGGAGATAGGAAGATATCAGGAAGGGAGGATAGAAGAAGGTTGAATAACAGGTACCAAAATATTGTCGGATAGGAGGAATAAATTCTAGATTTCTATGGCACAAGTACGATAACTTCAGTTTACAATAATTTCTTTTTTAAAAAATATTTTTTTAGTTGTTGATGAACCTTTACTTATTTATTTATATGTGGTCCTGAGGATCAAACCCAGTGCCTCACACATGCTAGGCAAGCGCTCTACCACTGAGTCACAACCCCAGCCCCCAATAATTTCTTATGTATTATATAAAGAGAAAATTGAAATTTCCCAATGAAAAAGAAAAAGGATAAATGTTTAAAGAGGTGAAAATGCTATTTATCCTGATTTGATCATTACACATTGCATACATGTATCCAAATATCACACTATACTCTATAAATATGTACAATTATTATGTGTCAATTAAAATTTTTAATTTTAAAAAAGTTCCTGTGGGAGCTCTAGCGGAATGAAATGGGGTAGAAAGTCTGCTCTGATCATCCAAATCACCAGGTTAGGAGGGAGAGTGGCATTCTGGGCCCCGAGCTGATGCACGAATCAACAGACAAGAAATCATTCCTAGATTGATAGATAAGAAAGGAGGAGGAGTGCTCCCTGAAGGGTTAGGTCCCTCCACATCGCCACAGGGTGACTGCTGAGGGTCCTATTTAGTAGGGCAGTTCTGTCTGGTTGCAGGAGCTTGAGGAAATGAAAAAACAAAACCAGTCCCCAAAAGCTAAGAGATCTGTTAGACCCAGGACCTTAAGACTCAATAAATACTTGGTAGATGCAATAGATGAAATGTAAACCATGTTGCTTTTAAGGTCATTTTTATCATTCCTGATCCATCTAAGATGACTTCCACTACTAAGATTACCTACATGATACCTGAGAAAAAGCAAAGAGTTGACCCAACCAGTCAAGTTGTCCCAGCTACTCCCTGTGTCCAGCCACAAGGACTGAAGTAACCCACCAGCCTTACCAGCTGGGTAAAATAGCCCCACAGCCATCTTTGATCCTCTCTGTCGTAACTATATCCTTTCCCCCTTCAGAAACAGAGATAGAGTTTCAGGTGCAAATGCTAAGATGGAATCCAGCTCAAGTGGCAATCATATGTTCAGCTTTGCAGAAGAAACACCTGCATGTGGTAAGGTGTTATGGCCATTCTCTGTCTTTAAAACCCACTTATGGTTGTAATTATAAGTCATCTACTGGAATCTTCCCTCTGACCCACCTTGCTTCTCTACTTTCTTCCGTGGCTCTGTCTCTTCACCAAGAAGTCTTCCCACTGGGGTGACCCTCCAGCCTCTGCCAGCTCAACCTTTACACATGAACTAATATTCTTAGCCCTGGCTGTACAAAAAACCTCATTCCCAGATCCCACCACAGCCTTTAGTTGAGACATTGCCTAGGTAACAAATAGGCCAGAATGAGTTATCTAAATGCAGCCACTGTGGAGCTCCTGTGGTAACATCTCCATCTTCCAATGCAAGGGCTTTACTTCCTCACACACCAATCACACCAATTAAAGTTCAGCTGTCAGGATAGCCAGTTTATTCTCACTTTTGCATAATAGAAAACTGTAGCAGGGGGAGGATCTAGGAAGCAGAGAGTCAGAGAACATGCTTCTTTCCTCTAAAAAGAAAGATATATTTTAAAATAAAATTTAAAAAAAGAAAGATATATATTCCCTGGATCCAATAAGATTATAATTCCAGAAGAATTTTGACTCTCTTGCCTCATATTCTTAAGGTTCTCTACTGGATTTCTGTAGCCTTTATGAAACCCAAAGCTAGAACAGTTAGTAAGACTCCCAGACTTGCTCTATTCTTAATATTTTAGAAATCCAGTATTTTTAGAATTCAAAATTGTGTTAAAGAAATAATTCAATTCTGTGCATATTGATGATATATAGTGTTTATATACAATTTCAGAAAACACAAATTACTATTTTAAGTCTCAAGTGACCCTTGATGGATGGGTGGCTATTTTTAGAGCAGTTTTAGATTTGCAACAACCTTGAGCAAAAGGTACAGAGATTTCTCATGTGCTCTGTGGTCCCAAACATCCATAGCCCTGTTTCAACATCCACCCCCAAAGTGGTACTTCTGTTACAATTAATGAACCTGTATTGATGCATTGTTACCACCTGAAGTCTGTAGTTTACATTCAGGTTCACTCTTGGTGGCGTACATTCTATGGGTTTTGACAAATGTACAATGACATATGGTATCACACAGAATAGTTCCACTGCCCTAGAAATCTTCTATGTTCCACCTATTCATCTTTCCTTTCTCCCAAATCCCTGGCAAGCACAGATCTTTTTAGTATCTCCATAATTTGTCATTTCCAAAATATCACATAGTTAGAATCATTAGTGTATAGGCTTTTCAGATTGAATTCTACATAGTACTATGGATTGCAGTTTCTTCCACATCTTTTCACAGTTGAGAGCTTGCTTACTTATTTATTTCTTTATTTGGTACTAGAGATTAAACCCAGGGGCACTTAACCACTAAGCAACCTCCCCAGCCCTTTTTTATATTTTGTTTAGACATAGGGTTTCCCTGAGTTGCATAGGGTCTCGCTAAGTTGCTGAGGTTGGCCTCAACATTGGACTCCTCTTGCCTCCGGAGTCATTGGGATTATAGGCAGGCACCAACACACCAGGCTCATTTTTTTGTTTAAGATTGAATAATATTTGCTACCCTAGATTGCCCATAGTTATTTTTCCATTCACCAGCCTTGAAAATTATCTTGGTTGCCTTCCAAGTTTTGCAATTCTGAATAAAGCTACTATAAATTTCCGTGTGCAAGCTTTTGTGTGGATATCGGTCTTCAAACTCTCTTGGGTAAATACTAGGAAGTGCAGTTATGCTAGATCAATATGGTAAGAGCATGTTTAGTTTGTGTGAAACCACTAAGCTATTTTCCAAAGTGGCTGTGTACCATTTTGCATTCCACCACACACAAAAATGAATAAGAGTCCCTACTGCTTTGCATCCTCAACAAGCATTTGAAGTCAGTGCTTTGGATTTGACTACCTTCATAGGAGTGTGCGCATCTTGTTTCAATTGCATTTCCCTGATGACATCATGCATCTTTCATAGGGTGTAATCTGCCAAGTGTACATCTTCTTTGGTGAGATTGTCCAAGTCTTTGCCATTGTTAATCATGTTTTTTTGTTTTTGGTTGTTGAGTTTCATGAGCTTCTTTGTATAGTTTTGGAAAACAGTGCTTTATCTGATGTACACTTTACATATATTCTCTCCTAGTCTGTGACTTATCTTCTCATTTTCTTGACAGTGTCTTCAAGAGCAGAAGGCTTTACTTTTAAGGAAGTCTACTTTATCATTTCTCCACGGATGGCACTCTTCAATGTTATATCTAAAAAAGTCAATCACCAACTGAAAACATCTTGATTTTCTTTTAGCTATGTTCTAGGGGTTTTATAGTTTTGCATTTTAACATTTCGGGCTGTGATTCATTTTGAGGTAATTTTGTTAAGAGTAGAATGTCCTGTAGTCCAAGTTTTGAAACTCCTTTGCATGTGGATGTCCAGTTATTTCAGAGTCATTTGTTGAAAACTAGCTTTTTTGCCCATTGTACTCTGCCTTTGTTCCTTTGTCAAAGATCAGCTGAATGTTTTCATGTGGCTCTATTTCCGGGCTCTTTCTTCTGTTTCATTGATCTGTTTGTCTTTTCTTTCAACCATACTATGCTGTCTTGATTACTGTAGATTTCTAGTAAATCTTGCAGTTGGGCAATATCACAATATCAACCCTTCAACTTTGTCCTTGACCAATATTATGTTGTCTGGATAGCTTTTTAAATTAATTGAAACTGTTCAGATTATAAAACTTTACCAATGTTATAATGCCTTGGCTTTTTGAACAGATATTTATATTTTTAGAAATTTTGATGACTTGGACACGTGTCACTTGCTCTTTGTCCCCACACAAGATGATCTTAAATTGCATTATCTTTTGGCGATTTGACTTTTTCTTACTTCTTCTCTTCTTTCTGTTCCTTATCTTCAGTTCCTTCCTGACTTTGTCTTCATATGTAATGTCATCTAGCTAAGTGGAAATAAACTGAGGTTCCCAAGGAAACTTACTGTACATTCAGTTTTAAGATACACACTCTAAGAGTTCCTGAGGGGGATTTTGTGTGCCTCCCATGAGGTGAATTACTTACCCACAGAAGCTCTGGACTCAGAGATCTATGCAGCTACAGCCCCCGAATCCCTACCTCAGGATGTGAGGACTCTTAATCTGACACAACCATAACAATGACAGCAGTAACTAGCGGGTAGATATTGACTGGATCTCTCTTCTTCAACAACTTCTTCCCTTTAGCGTTCTTCCTCCCACTTCACTTCTATAAAAGTAAGCAACTGGAGCTCCGCCATAATCTTTAAATTTATCTAGGAGATGTTGCTATTGATAATCACCAAACCTGCATCTATCAGTGGACATATATTCCTCTTCAAAAACCCCCCACCCAGACACCTGCATCTAGGGAGGTTGGGAAGGACAGTAGCTTGGGAAAACGACAACAGTTCCAGGATAAGAACTGACCTGCTGAAAGTTGATAAGACTCGTTCGCCTGGGGTCATTGATTTGCAGCCAAGCCCAGTTCAATGGGTCCAGTTTCCAGCTTATCACTTTTCACCCTTCACCAGGAACAGGGCTTGAGGGACAGCTGAATCCACAAAGCCAGTATTGTTGCTTGTGATTTAAAAGAGTGTGGGATTCACTTTCTCTCATACAAGGGGAAAACAGAAGCTGACTCAACGAAGAGGGCAAAAGGAATCCTAGCCAGTGTCACCTCACCTGGAGAGAGAGAATACAGAGAAGATGGGTTTCCATTGCACAGTGCCTGGGGAATGCTAGAACAGGGCTCTCATTGTTCCATTTCTAGCATTTAACTACCAAAAATGAGAGCTTCCTTTCTACTTATTACCTATGGTCCAGAGTTGCTGTGGGAGGAAATCAGACCACCCTGCCACATCCTCTAAACACCCTGGAGAGTTCATGCTACAGTAGAGCATGGGGATCCTTATTAACTCCAATTCTCTTGGGTCATCCTCTGCCATCTTTATTATCTGTGCAGTCTCTCAGCCTTGTTCAGTCATTCTTCATTCTTTGCTGTTGCTGCTTGTCCAAAGTCCACTAAAAGCTTAATCCTGGAAGTAGAAACTAACATAAAAACCCAGTTTAGCTTCCTGAGCTCCAAAATACAACCTGGAACAGGGGGCTCAGTAAGCATGAATTCAGTCTCTTTGTTAGAGTAAAAACAGCACACGCTGATTCTGCAAACTTGCAATCATCAAATAGGCTTTGGTCTTCAGTCAGTGTTATTGTGCCTATATTAACCTTTCTCAGAAGGAAAGACATTCTTTTTTCCTTCTACATTCTCTGTACTCTTATTCTCCTTCATAAACTCCAAGTCAGGAGTTCATTATTTTTCACATTAAAAAAGGAAGTTTATGAAAGGGTCTACAAATTTTAAAGATGCTGGCAAAAAAGGAAACATGAATGGAAACACTACTTTCTAAAACTGAATTCCCTTCTAGGAAGATCTGAGAAATGCAGGCATCTAGAAAGATACAGGATCATTTCAGAATATACCCTGTTGGATTTAATCCTCAATTATGAGCAGCAATTCAGTCTGATGATTGAGAATCAGGGAAATTCAGAAATGGATGGATCCCTTTTGCCCATAAATAAAAATGATTTCTGCTGCCACATGCTTTGCTGTAAAAAATTCCCCCTTTACAAACTTTATTTTATCAGAAGATAAAATCTAGATATCTCTTTTTCTTGCTAACCTATCTTCTGTACCAAACTTCTGTTTGTATTGTCTCCTATCTGGTCAATAAATCTAAAATGCAAGGCCTTATATCAATTTTATGTTTCACAACAAGTCTTCTAAAAAGCTAAAAAGGCATCAGTCAGTAGAGTGTTTGCCTTGCAAGCACAGGGCCTTGGGTTCAATCCCCAGCACTGCCCCCGCCCCCAAAAGGCATCAGATCAAACTCGTAACAGAATGGGAATAACTGGGTACTTCCTTGACAATATTCCATACATACACATCCATACTGTATATATATAATAAGGAAAATAAATACATAATTTATTCCTGGTTGACCATAAATAATACAAGGTCATCAAGTATTACTATTTCTATTTTTGTTTAATATTATTCTGTAAGTATTATTGAAATCAATTAGACAAAAAGGAAAAAATGAGAAGTGAAATAATTGATAATACTATGATGTTTCCCTGGAGAACAACAAAATGCACTATTTTTTTTAAATAATAAGAAATAGAAGCTGTTTGGATACAAAAGTAACATTTGAAAATCAAAGTCTTTGTGTACACAAATAATATCTGCTTAGAATTTATAATGATAGGAAAGTCCTGTTGACAAAAGTTTTTTTTAAAAGGATAAAACAATAATACACTTAGGAGCAAATTAAAGAATGCAAGAAAATAATAAAATGCCAATGAGGGAAACCCTGCTTCCCCCAACATATCTTGAGCAAATATGTTCTTAAGTGGAAAGACTTGATATCATAAAGATTAAAAAATTAATCTACAATTCATATCATTCTTTTAAAAATCAACAATTTTTTTAAAAAATCTGTTTTTGTAGTTGTAGACAGACAGCATACCTTTATTTTATTTGTTTATTTTTATGTGGTGCTAAGCATCAAACCCAGTGCCTCACACATGCTAGGCGAGCCCTGTGCCACTAAGCCACAGCCACAGCCCTCAACAGAATTTTTTTTAACCAAACAAGATAATTCAGAAGTTTATTTGAAAAATAAACATGCAAGAAATGCCAGGATGATTCTGGGGAGAAAAAAAAAAAAAAACAAAATAATTCTATTCTAACAAAATTCAACCATCTACCAAAATATTGTGGTACTGGTTCATAAATATATCAAATAGAATAGAAATGTACTCAAATTCATTTAAGAATTTCATGGAAGCTACAGGTGGAATTTTACATCAGTGAAGGCAACTAGATTATAAAGAGTGTATACAGCTGGGTTTTCATCTCAGGGAAAAGTTGGATCTATGTTCTAAAATTAACAAATGGATCAAATAGTTAAATATGAAAAACTATAACATAAAAATACTAGATGAAAACATGGGGAAATTGTTTCTATAATCTCCCAGAGGGGAAAGCCCTTTCTAGTATACCAGAATGTGTGAGTTGCCTGTCCATCATATCCATAACTTACCTCCCTCTTCCTCCCAAGTAAATGAAACTCCAATTCTGCTCATGGTGGCAAAAGGCCCAATCCAAAAAGTCTTGCGCTATGGTGTCTATGTGGCTTGATTTTGCTCAATAAGACATTAGTGGAAATCTGCTGGGAAATTTTCTTGCTTTTCCCTAAAAATGGACCAACACACTGGCACATCATCTTCCCTGAAAGACTAGTCCTGTAGAATCATCTTGGGACTTGAGGGAAAGCCAAGAGAATAGAATAAAAGACATGGACACTGACATTGTTGAGCAGCTGAACTAATGTAGCAACCACCTATCATTAGACTTCTCATGACATGAAAAAGAAATCCTATTTACTTGAGCAACAACATCAGTCAGGGTTCTCTAGAGGAACATGACCAATGGAATATGTATATGTATGATTATAAATGAAATTAGATTGGCTTACATGATCAGAAGCTGGAAGGCCACAATGGCCATCTCCAGCTGGAGAACTGGAGGAACCAATAGCTGCTCAGTCCAAGAAGTTGGAGCCTCAGAACAAGAAGGACCAACAATGCAGCCCCAGTTTATGGCTGAAGCCCTGGAAGCTCCCTGGAGACTTGCTGTGAGAATCCACACTGGAAGAGCAAAGGGGCTGGAGTGTGAGGCCCACGGCAATGGCAGCAGCAATGGACACAGCCGCTCAATCTCGCATCCGCTACAGCTTCCTCCTTTTTCCACCTCATGTTCCTTCCAGGGACCCAACCTATCAGACAGTGCTGCCCATATTCAGGACAAGTCTCCCCCTCAGTTTGCTGTCCCCCCTGCCAATCATCTCTGGGAATACTCTCATAGACACACCCAGAAGTCTGTGAATCCTAGGTATCTCTCAGTCCAATCAGGCCGATGATTCAGATCAACCTTCACAGCCACTGTCTTGGTTTCTCACAGTTGTATGATACTTGCAATGCAATGTGACACATCTAATTCAGAAATCAAAAAGGAAAAGGATTGAACAATTTGACAACTTGAAAATGTTTAAAATTCTTTGGGGAGAAGAAGAGTGAGATTTAAAATTTTACATTCAAAGACTTATATCTTCACTGTATAAAGAGCTCAATAAATAAAAACTTAACAGATCATAGTCCAATAAGGAAAAGGGGCAAGGGTTATAAATAGCATTCATCAAAAAAGAAATGTAGATGGTTCTATTTGCTTGCTTTTTGGGTGCTGGGGCCTGAACTCAGTCCTCTGGTTGGTTATTAATCATATTGAAAAGATGTTCAACTTCACTCATATAAATAACAAAATAATTAAAACTATAGTACTATATCATTCCTATGAATTTTTTGGACAGATATTTAAGGTGAAGTTTGACAATACACTGTATTTGTGGAGAAATTGGGCCTTTCTGTTAGGAAGAAAAACTGAAGTGGCCTCTACAAAGAGCAACTTGTCCATGTCCCCAAAATTCCAAGGGCCACACCAGCACACCAAACCTATTTGTAAAATTCAAGGATTAAAAATCATCTGAATGTTCCTGAATATAGGGCTAGTTATTTAAATTATGATTATGATAATAATAAAATTAGTGTATAATTATAGAAAAAATGGTTTTCTATATGTATGGGTTGTAGAACAATCTTCAAGGTATGTTGTTAAATGACCAAAAATCTAAGTGGCAGAACAGTTTGTTTGATATGTAACCAGTTGCACTAAAAATACATATCAAAAGAAAAAATCCGTGATTTGTGATTCAATCATCTATCCTTAATAGAACACACAAGAAATTGGCAAATGGTGGTTGTCTCTAAGAAGGAGAACTAAATATTTGGGGTATTTCAGTTCTACTGCAAAAGAACCACTCCAAAGCTTAGTGGCAAAAAGCCACATTTCATTTTTTTATGCTCACAGGGTTCTGTAGATCAAGAATTTGTGGCCTCAGTGGCACACGCCTGTAATTCCAACAGCTCAGGAGGCTGAGGCAGGAGGATTGTAGTTCGACAAGCCAGCCTCAGCAACAGCAAGGGGCTAGCAACTCAGTGAGACCCCTGTCTCTAAATAAAATACAAAAAGGCCCAGGCATGTGACTCAGTGTTTGAGTGCCCCTGGGTTCAATCCTGTTACCAAAAAAAAAAAAAAAAAATTTGTACAAAACCCCACAGGATGCCTGATCTCTGCTCCTTGATGTCTGGAGTCCCAGCAGGGATTGATGAACACTGTGTGACTCAACTGACTGGAAGCTGGAAAAACCTAAAGGTTTCTTCTCTTGAATGTCTGGCACTGAGGTCAGGATGATTCAGCTGGCACTTGGAGTGCCTGTATGTGACCTTGGGCTTCCTCACAACATGGTGGCCTCAGAGTAGTCAGACTTCTCATCTGTCACTCAAGAGCATATGTTCCAATGAACTAGGTACTGCCAGTTATGACCAGCTTCAGAAATCCAGAGCCTAACTCACTTCTACCTTGCTCTACCAGTCAAAGTTGTCACCAGACTGCCCAGATTCAGAGAGCAGAGAAATAGAAATTGAGAACATCAATGTGATAACCTTGGTTGACTCTAGGAAGTGGAACTTGGGGATGATTTTCATTTTCTTCATTTTTTTATTACCTTTATTTCCTCATTTCTCTACATAAGTAAGTACTACCTGCTATAAAATAAATGTTTTAGAAAAATCATGGGTCTCTCTCAAGATTCTCTTCTGTATGTTACAGCAAACCATATTTTTCATGCATTTTTCTTATGAATTTTAAACAGTGACAGAGTTAGGAAATATGCCCATTTTTTTCTCATGAACCCTCTGGACACAGGATTATGAATAAGCAGTGTTGTAATTCCATGTGACTGAGTGAATGAAAGTACACCTTTTTTTTATTTGTGGCACATTTCACACCAGAATCCGTCTCTGTGGGTGTGGAGAAATGCTGCTTCCATTGGCTTTCTCTGGACCTTCTCCAGCTGTGTGACTTTCATTGGGACCCACGTCTGGGGTCCTGTCATATGCTTAAAAGCAAGCCCAAGACAGCGAGCAGCTGGCCTGCCTGTCCTTGCGCCTGACTGTTCTGCCTTCAGTGGACAGTTTTCTCCCTCTGTTTTTTTTCCTTCCTGTTTCTGTGTTTATTCTTTCTTCTCTCCCCACTCCGTTGCCCCCTCAGATTTTCCTTCTTTAACTGACTTATTCTCCTACCCTTGCCTTTTACTTTCTCCCCCATCCCACACCCACCTCGTAGAGATAACAACAGAGCACCCTGGCAGGGCTCGGTGAGTTGGGAGGTGGGCGGATCCAGACAATTAATGATATAAATAATTAGACAGGGTCTGTTGGTCCTTTTCTCAGCTACCAACTTGGTTCTTTGTTTTTTTTTCCATATTGCTCTGTTTTATTTCATCATGGATCTTAGCATTACCTGATACTTCTTAATTTCCTTTTTTTTTATTATGGTAAAACATAAATAACTTGACTTGACCACTTTAACCCTTTCAAAATATACAATCCAGCAGCTTTAAGGCCATGCTCATGGCCGCGTGACATCCATTCCCAGAACTTCACTCATTTTCCAGAACTGAGGCTCCATGCCCATTAAACACCAACTCTGCATTCCCTGCTCCTCCCAGCCCTGGCAACTGCATTTCCATTTTCTAGATCTCTAAATTTGGCTAGGTTCGGTACTTCATATAATGCAATTGTACTGTGTTTGTCCTTCTGTGAGTGGGTTACTTCACTTAGCATAATGTCTTCAAGTGCATCCATGTTGTAGCCTGTGTCAGGATTTCCTCCCTCTATAAGGCTAAATAATATTCCACTGTATGTATATACCACATTTTGCACATTTTGTTTATCCATTTTTCCATTAGTGGACACTTATTTTTTCAACTAAGTTCTTTCCAAAGTGGGGTACACCTCTCTCCTCTACTCACCCAGAGCAGGGACACCCTCCCTCCTTCCACTCCTGCCTTCCGGCCCTCAGACTTCCCTGTTCCAGTGCCAGAGACAGTCAGAACTGGGTCCAGCACACTCTCACCTCTTCCCTCCCCTCTCTGGAATGATGGCCTCCATTTCCATGGCCTAAAATGCCCTCCAGGACTGGTGACTCCAGGCTTATCTCTTCAAAGACTTCTCAAGAACCAAACCTAACAACCCCGCCTTATGCTTCACAGCACCACTTACAAACACCACTTACAAATACTCAAACCTTGAGTTGCTGGCTTTTCCTGTCCATCCATGCTCAGCATAAAAGTGACCAGAACCCTTCCCTGAGCCAGATGAGAGATCAAAGGGAAATGGAAGCGTCTCTGTTCTAGACATCAGGCATAGAAAGGAGTGAGAGTGAGATTAAGAGCTGGAAATTAGTGTGTACAGATTATGACACGAAGCAAACCCAGCCTCATTTCCCTGACTGCACTCCCAGAATAATAGGGCCTGTGCCCAGGCAAGAAGCTAAAACATTCCTCCTTGGAGAAGCTGAACGAACCACAGAAATGACCTTCAGACATGGCAACTTGGCTCGCTCACTGCCCGCTCCCTCCTGAGAAGCCTCCTAGTCAGCAAGGAGAGGCCCAGACATGCACACGAAGATTTGACCCTAGGATTTTAGGCCATTTCCTTTTAAATATAAGTAAATGACCAAGGATCAATGGACATTTAAGGAAAATAGCAATATACACATATTATTTAGAAACTGAGAAATAAATACCAAGACAAGATCTGTAAGAGTTGTAGATAGTTGTCTCTGGAATCTGGATAGGAATGAACCAATGTGCTTGGTTATACATACTTTTAGTGCCATGCTATGATTTGCATAGTGTCCCTCGAAGGCTCATGTGTTAAAGACTTGGTCCCCAGCCTGTGACACTATTGGGAAGTGGTGGAACCTTTGACAGATGGGGCCTAGTGGGATCATCACTGGTAATATGACCTTGAAGGGAGTATTGAGACCCTGTCCCTTCCTTTTTCTCTTTTGCATCTTGTCAATAAGATGATCAGCTTTGGTTTGCCATGTGCTCCTGCACTGAGTGCTACCAGGCCACCAAAATTAACAAGGCCACTCAATCCTGGATTGAAACCCCTAAAAGCATGAGCCAAATAAAGTATTTTCTTTGCATAAGTTGACTTACCTCAAACACTCGTTATAGTGATAGAAAGCTGACTGACATATACTGATTTTAAAATGTATATGTGTACACAGTACATGTGCATGCACACACAAATGAGAATAATTTTATTTAAAAAGAAAATATAAGTGCTACCATCTACTTATCTGCTTGAGACTGGAGAAATCTGGAAATTATCTCTGATTACCTCTTTTTTCTCACCCTACAGTATTTGATATGTCACTAAGACCCATCAACTTAATATCCAAGAAATTTATATATGTATATATTACATACACACTATATATATACACACACTATATATATATATTGTACCAGGGATTGAACTCAGGGCCACTTAACCACTAAGCCACACCCTCAGTCCTTTTTTAAAATTTGTTTATTTTGAGACAGGGTCTAGCCAAGTTACTGCAGTTGGCTTTGAACTTTCAATCCTCCTGCTTCAGTCTCCCAGGAGGCTGGGATTACAGGCATGCACCACTGCCCCAGCCCCCAAATATTTCTTGATCCACCAATTTCTTTCCATTGTCAAACATGCTACCACCACGTCTTCCCGATTGCTCATAGGGTTGCCCTCTTTTCAACCCTGCCCATTCCAAACAATTCTCCTCAAGGCAATAGAAGTGATTTTTTTTTTTCCAGGTCTGAAAGTATATTTAATAGCTAGATTCAAGTTCTAGAGTTGTATGTATGTTCTTGGCTCTATGGCTTTGGGCATATCAATATGTTTTATTTATTTATTTATTTTATTGTAAAAAAATGGGATACATGTTGTTTCTCTGTACATGGAGTCAAGGCATACCATTTGTGTAATCATAAATTTACATAGGGTAATGCTGTTTTATTCATTCTGTTACTTTTTTCCTTCCCCCCAACGCTCCCACCCCTCTTTTCCCTCTATACAGTCCTTCCTTCCTCCTTTCTTGCCACCCTTCTTATCCCTAACCCTAAACCTAACCCTAACCCTAACGCTAACCCCTCCCACCCCCCATTATATGTCCTCATCCGCTATCAGTGAGATCATTCGTCCTTTGGTTTTTTGAGATTGGCTTATCTCACTTAGCATGATATTCTCCAATTTCATCCATTTGCCTGCAAATGCCATAATTTTATCATTCTTTATGGTAGAGTAGTATTCCATTGTATATATATGCCACAGTAATAGAAGTGATCTTGAAAGCTAAATCAGGTCACAGAAAAACTCCCTAATGTCTTCTCATCTCCCCAGGAAGGTTACTCCAGGCCCTGCCTGTTTGGACTCTTGCTACCTCTTTGACTACATCTTGCTTGCTTCAGTCTCTTCCTTGTTCGTTAAGCTCCAGCTTCATTGTTTTCCTTTTCTATAATTCCTTACCCACAAAAGTCAAGGTCTTGCTGCTCTCTATGTTCTTCCATAATCATGGGATATTTTTTGTCCTATTCTTCATCTGGCTGATCCATTCCAGTTCTTCAGTTCTCAGCCTACACATTATTTTCCAGGTCACCTCCTCCAGTCAACCTATCAAAACATCACCATTATTGTTCTCTAATTCACTCATTTACTTGCTTCCTCCATAAAATTTCATTTTATTTATTTACTTATTTTTGGTTCTGAGGTTTGAACCCAGGGGTGCATAACCACTGAACCACATCCCTGGCCCATTTTATTTTTTATTTTGAAACAGGGTCTTACAAAGTTAGCTAGGGCCTCACTAAGTTGCTGAGGCTGGCTTTGAACTCTTGATCCTCCTGTTTGAGCCTCCTAAGCCACTGGGATTATAGGTGTGCGCCACTGAGCCTGGCTCTTCTTCATACAGTTGGGGTTACTGCTGTTTTATCTATTCATGGGTTTTATTTTTCTTCTTCCCCAGAAGAAAATTAGTTCCAAGAAGGCAAGGACCATGCCCTCGCTCTAGGATCTGGCACAGACCTGTTTGAATAGGTTACATCCTAAAGGGAATACAAGGATTGTTTGCATCTCTCTGGGCAGTTTTCCAGGTTGCACAGTTTTTTCAGAGTAAGCACAACAAACTCGGTGAAGGACCAGGCACGCATGACAACGGCGTCAACAGGGCTCCACGCTGCTAGCACCTCTCCCTGATGGGCTCGTGCCACGGTTTATCTATTGATATTGCAGGAGAAGAGAGCAGTAAGAAGATACCGACGTTGATTCAGGGGAGGAAAGCTGCTTTTTAAAAAACCTGGTCAAAAATATTCCTTAGATAATAAGGCGGAGCCTCTATCTTTGTGGAATAGTAATAAAATAATTTCCATTTGAATCAAATGAGTATGGAGTCATCATAACTCGGCTCCCCACTGCTATGTTGACTAGTGGAGCTGCAAGGAATGGCAGAGAACCAGAAGATAAAAAGAGACGGAAAGTTTAAGTACCCTCAGCTGGGTCCTTCAGGCACTTTAGTCGTGTCTACACCATGATCCTCAACAGAAAGGTCTGCAGTAAATTAGAACAATTCTATTGATAAGGCATTTGCACTTTTTAACCTGGGAAGAAATAATGACTTTGTTACCTTAAAATTTGATCCTTGTCACCCCTATTACCTTTCCTGTCCGAGTCATGGTGACTTGTACTATTGTACACATATTTGAAAGGAAATATGTACCTGAGGTGATGCTGAAGTATGACAGCAATCCTCTCTTCCCTCACACTTACATTGCCTGGAAGCCCCCGTCCTGCCTTGAGAGGAGGGACCAAATGACACTCTAAGATTCAATAATTGGATGACCTCATTTGCTAAGGGAAGTTAACCTAGGAGATCGGCCTGTGCATTAAGCTGTGAAACGCATAAGCCTGGTCATACCTACTAAGCTGCTAAATCTGTACATTGGCATCTTTGAAAAAGGAAAGTCCAGAGGAGATAAAGAGAACATGTCAAAAAAAGAAATGATGAAATCTCACTCATCATTTGCTCATTAAGCAAATTTTATTTAGTACTTACTGTATAAATTGGCAGGGTGCTTGAAAATGAGGGCAGATATGTAACATAAGGGTTCAAAGAGTAGTGGAGATGGTTTCTAAAATAAACAACTAGAGCAAGTCTGATGAATGCAGCTTTAGAAATCAATATTATAATGTTCTATAGAAACCCAGGGGAATTAAGAAAGACTTTATCAAGGAAGTGGGCTTTGAAGTATGGGTAGGGGTTTCTTGGTGAACAAGAGGAAGGGGATTCCAAAAGAAGGAGTGGCATATAGAAAGGCATAAAGACATATTTGCAATGAGTGAACAGGGGTACATGGAGAGGAGAAGCTGGATTCAAGGCAGACCGGGAACTGATGACAAGGTGTTTTGTACACCATGCTGAAAAATAGAGATATTTTTCCCTAAAAATGATGGCCATAATTAAATAATTTACCAAGTGTGCTTCATAATCAGATTGCTTTTGTTAGAAAGACTTTCCTAGTGGGGCTACAGAAAACTAAAAAGGATAAATTCAGGGAAATCAATCAGGAAGCTACTGTAATAGCCCAGTCAAGAAATGAGGGTATGCCTTAGCACATGGAAATGTTCTATAATGGGAGAAATTAAAACTTGATCCACATAGAAACACCATTGCTCATCTATCAAGATGACAAAAATTCAGATTCTTGAGAACATATTTAGTTGATAATGCTGTAAGAAAACAGGCATTCTTCTACTTGTTGGTTGGAGTACAAAATAGTACAGCTGATGTGGAGAAAAATTTAGCAATGCCCAATAAAACAGTGCATGTCCTTACTCAATCATGCTTTTAGGAATTTACCCTGAAGATGTGCTTTTACAAACACAAAACAGCATATGTGTAAGGATGTTCAACTGTAAAAATTATTTATATTAGCAAAGTACTGGAAATACCACAAATCTACTCAAAGGAGTCTGGTTGAATAAAGTAAGATAAGTATACACAATAGAATACTATGCAGCTATAAAAAGAATGTGAACGATCTCTATGAATTTTTATGAAATGATTTCCAGGTTATATTGTTAAATGGATAAAGCAAAGGGCAAAAGAATATATAGAACATGTTATCCACTTTTTAAGAATGACAAGGAAATAGAAGTATGAGCAAATATATTTGCTTATTTCTCCAATGTGAGGAAAATCATAAAAAATTAAATGAAAATTATTGACAAGGGAGAGTAGATAAGAATGGAATAAAAGGAATAAGAATAAGAGTGATAGGCATAGAGGCTTTTTTTTTTTTCAGTAAAGCCTAAGATTAAACGCATATACCAAAAATTATGCTTTCAATGACATACTGGAAGTTTTAACGAGCAAAATAGAGAAATAAATAAAATGTATAGAGATTGGGAAGAAAGAAATGAAACAGATGACTCAATTGTCTAGGTAGAAAATCCAAAAGAAAGACTAAATGGATAAATAAATAAGCAAGAAAGCAAAGTTGTGGGAAATAAAGTTAGTGTACAAAACTCAATAGTTTGTCCATATGCCAAAAATGCATAAATAAAATTTTAAATTAAAAACATTACCATTTACATTAGCACCCCCAAAAGTTGAAATACTTAGTTATAAATCAAACAAAATATGTACAAAATCTATAAGAGGAACAGTATAAAGCTCTAATGAAATATATAAAAGAAGACCAAAAGGAGATATTCCACATTTATGGATAGGAAGCCTCAATATTGTGAAAATGTCAGTTCTTTCCAACTTGATCTACAAATTATACACAGTTTCAAAATATTCAAGCAGGTTATTTCATGACAATGAATGGATTGATTCTAAAGTTTATATAGAGGCAAAAATTCCAGAATAGTCAACAACACAAAATTGAAGAAGAATAAAAATCAAAGAATTGATACTACCTGACTTCAAGACTTACCATAAGGCTTTCATAATAACGGAGTTGGTACTGGTGTAATAGACAAACAGATCAATAGAACAGAACAAAAAGCCCAGAAATTGGCCCACATAAATATAGTTAACTGATCTTTGACAAAGGATCAAAAGCAATACAATGCTGATCAAATTATATTGTTATATTGTATGCATGTACAAATATATAACAACAAACTCCACTATAATGTATGATTATAATGCTCAAAATAAATAAATAAAAATCACACACACACACACACACACACACACACACACACACACACTGGTACATGTATGATGAAGCAAAGATAATCTTTTTAACAAATGGTGCTAGAACTAGTGACATCTACATGCAGAAAAGAAGAAAGGAAAGAAAGAAAGAAGGAAGGAAGGAAGGAAGGAAAGAAAAAAGAAAGAAAGGAAGGAGAAGAGAAGAGAAGAGAAAAGAAGGAAGGAAAGAAATACTTTCAATTTAGTCCTTTTACCATGTACATGTCATTAAGAACCAAGTTTTCACTGTGAAAAAAGAAATAAAAATTTAAAATTGAAGCACAAGTAAGGATAAATTTCAATGATAAATGCCAGGATGAACTCATCATTTATTTTTTATTTTTTTACTTTTTGGTAGTAAGGACTGAACCCAGGAATGCTTTACCTCTGAACTATATCCCCAGTACTTTTTTTTGTGGGGGAGGGGCGCCAGGGATTGAACTCAGGGGCACTCAACCACTGAGGCACATCCCCAGCCCTATTTTGTATTTTATTTAGAGACAGGGTCTCCTGAGTTTCTTAGCACCTTGCTGTTGCTGAAGCTGGCTTTGAATTCTCAATTCTCCTGTCTCGGCCTCCCAAGCTGCTGGGATTACAGGTGTGCACCACCATGCCCAGCTCCAGTACTTTTTATGCTTTTTTTTTAAAGACAGGTTCTCACTAAGTTGCTGAGGCTGTTCTCAAATTTGCAGTCCTCTTGCTTCAGCCTACAGAGTTGCTGGCATTATAGGCATGTGCCACCACTTCTAGTTGAACTCATAATTTTTAAAAATATATTTGTTATCTCTTCCATTGAAAGGGCCTAAGTACAATGACATGCCAATAGCAATGAGCACACCTGGCAACCAGAACTTGACTTCTAAATACCATTCTTCATTAAAAGGAACAAGGTTTCCTTGGAGAAATATCTGTTTTTAGGTCTAGGGATGGAAAACGTAAGTTGATCCTAAGATCTCTCCCATCCCCACAAAGTAAAGAAATAAAGACCGAGGGTCGTGTTAAAGAGTCACAGGCCCTGGCCTGAAGGGACTCACACTGACCATGTTTGGCCAATTTAGGTAGTTTGTAGAAAGTAGAAGATGCTGGGACCACTGGGTAAACTTCACTGGGCATCAGGATATTCACACCATCTCACAATATCACTCCCAAATTACTTACTAATTACAAAGTGGGAAAGTGACTTTTGAAATTGAGAACTGTAGGTGATATTGTCTCTTTCAGACTCTCCCTGCTCTGGGATGCTAACCACGCTTAGTATCTGTGTAGCTTCATGCTGTGTCAGTTTAGCTAAGCTGGAGCCATGTTTCCCAGCATTCCCTTCCCTATGTCTCCTTGAGTATAGCTGTTCACAAGAGAAACCTGTGAGAGACTTGTAAGGTGGACATGAAGCAGCAAAACCAACAAAATATAGGGTTCTAGGGCCGAAATTCCTCTGCGTTAGGGGCCATTCCACGCCTCTGCTCCTCCATCCAGTTCCTCTGCTTCCATTTCTTGGACATGAGGTCAAAGATCTGGCTTAGAAAGTAGACCTTACAGGAGGAATTGACTTTCTTATCTTCCTCCTTAACTTCTGCCATCATCCCATAGCTTGTCTTGGAAGTCCTGGAAAGAAAAACAAAATCGCATATTGATATTACACTTCCGTCACATGTGGGCTCCAGGAGTTACATAGGCCCTTGTTTGATCATGAAGAAAGAAACTCATTTAAAAATCAATGAAGCAGCCTAGCGGTGGCACATGCCTATAATCCCAGCAGCTCGTGAAGCTGAGGCAGGAGGATCGCAAGTTCAAAGCCAGCCTCAACAACTTAGTAAGTCCCTGAGTAACTTTGGGAGAACCTGTCTCAAAATAAAAAATAAAATGGGCTGGGGACGTGGCTCAGTGGTTAAGTGCCCCTGCGTTCAATTCCTCATACCAAAGCAAAGAAAAAATAATCAGTGGAGCAGATATTGATGAGATAGATGGACATGGCATTTTCAGGGTAAGATGCTTTCTTAGCCCAACAGAAAAACTACTCAGCCCACCATGATGTTAGTGGTTCATGAGTGTCAGTAGTGACCGTTCACAA
The DNA here is from genome assembly GCF_902686455.1 of Sciurus vulgaris. Classification (NCBI taxonomy): domain Eukaryota; kingdom Metazoa; phylum Chordata; class Mammalia; order Rodentia; family Sciuridae; genus Sciurus; species Sciurus vulgaris. The sequence continues at coordinate 80,906,498 of NC_136465.1, forward strand.
CTCTACTGGGGATACAGTCAATTTCTGCTCATTCTCAAATAGATTACTTTGCAAAGTATTTGCACTGCAATCTGTCCTGCTTGGGCTACCACTGTTGGTCCTTTCTTGGAGTTAGAGCCACATAAAGGAATGTGGAGGGAATACAGAACAAAGGTTAAGGATAAATGTTATTCATCTGTGTCATCAAATATTAACTGACTATCTACTATGATTGGGACACTATGTGAGCCAGAAGAGATTCAAAAGCTATGAATTAGAGTCCTAAGTTCAGAAATCTTACATTAGAGTTTAGGACACAAACATAAAAATATATGCATGAATATTCACCAGTAGTGGCAAATGCTCTGGTGTGCTGTTAGACAATCGAGTGCTGAGAATTAGCCACTCTGCAGACCAAAAGGCAAATCACAGAAATGAGTGATTTCTCCAGGAGAAATAAGCAAAAAATGTTTGTTAAGCATCTACTAATGATACTGCTAACACCTACCATTGGGTGCATTTAATAAATGCCAAGGGCTTTACCCGTTATTTCTCATCTAATTTTTGTAATCATGTAATAAAACAAAATTATTTTTTCCATATTATAGTTAACTAAGTGCAGACTCAGAGAAGTACTTGCCCCAAATTCACAGTTTGTAAATAACAAGAGAATTGACACACAGGTTTTCCAACTCAGAGTTCGTGCTCTGTCTCAAGGCCTGGGGTCTTTCCTCTGTGTCTTTCCTCACTAGGAAAACATCATGTGTGTCGTATGTAACCTCCATGGCTTCTGCTTTCCAGGAGGAAGTCCCAAACACAAGATGGTGGGGGACAAGAGAATGCCAAGCCAAAGGCGATTGACTGCTTGAATAGACGGCAGAGAGCATTTTGTGCCGAGAGGGGTGAATGTGCCATGGGGAAAGGACATCCTTCCTAAAGCTAGGTCCCTCTAGTTGCCTCCATGGAAACCCACTAGTGCTTCCAGAACAAATTCTGGGTACCAAAATTCAAACAGCAACACCCGCTTGAAGTCTCTTGATGCTACATAGTGAGGAATCCTAATTGTGTTTTAATAGCAGAAAAATGGCTCACGGGTGGCCTGGCTGCTCTTAGAGCGTGGACATAGGAGGCAGCTGCCATTTCCAGCCCCTCCCCCACCCCACAAACCCATCTGAGTGGTGGCAGCTCTCCAGGGGCAGAGAACATTTCCCTGCCTATAATACGCCTTAATAGTGTCAATATTTACAGACTCAGGAGACAACAGATGGATGGGCTGAACCAAAAGACAGCCTCTTCCCAGTCTTCAAAAAGTCCCTGTTGCAGTAAAGGAGGAGCAAATTCAGGCAAAGAGGTGCTCCATTGTCACCTGAGCAAACTTGGTGGCCTCCTGGTAAACATTTGAGTAACCACCCAGTGAAAGGTGGATAATAAATGGCAAGAGTTGCATGCAGTGTTAGTATTTCTGTCTTAGGATAAAACAAATCTGTCCTCTCCCCTCCCCTGGACTGTAATTTTTCTCTGTATCATTTTCAAGCAATACTTGGCAGGTTTTAGAATCACTAGCACATGGTCATTAGCTGGAAAAATGGTATTGGATAATGCTGAGAATCCAGAGGGAAGAGAATTGGCCAAGAAAAACCCTGGGGAACGCCAACCTCTAAGGTTGTGATGTACAGAAGACAGCTGTGGGCAGGACCACCTTTAAGTGATCACAGATGTATGCAGAAAACTGGGACTGTTGGTTACCTTGGGAGCCCCCAAGGGTCAAAAGCAGCAGAGAAATCCAGGAAGACGAAAACAAAAAAGTGTCATTTGTGCTTGGTTTATAAGTCATGAGTGACTTTTGCAAAAGAGTTTGGGTAGAGTTGTGAAGTTCAGAAGACAGACCCACGTGGAATAAGGAGCCAAAGGGAGGCGAGTGAGCAAACACAGGAGAAGTGAGCGTTCAGAGGAGTCTGAATACAAAGCTGGAGGTTTGCTAACAGTGGGGGTCAAGGGAGAAGAACTATTTTCAAGATGAAAATCATTTGAGGGGCCGAGGATGTGACTCAGTGGCAGAGCACTTGTCTAGCCTGCCAGAGACCCTGGGTTCCATCCCCAACACTGCAAAAAAGAAAAAAAAAATTAAAAAGTGAGCATGATGTTGAATAGAAGTGGTGAAAGAGGGCATCCCTGCCTTGTTCCAGTTTTTAGGGGGAATGCTTTCAGTTTTTCACCATTTAGAATGATATTAGCCATGGGCTTAGCATAAATGGCCTTTACAATGTTAAGGAATGTTCCCACTACCCCTATTTTTTCTAGTGTTTTGAGAATGAAGGGATGCTGTACTTTATCAAATGCTTTTTCTGCATCTATTGAAATAATGTGATTCTTAACTTTAAGTCTGTTGATATGGTGAATGACATTTATTGATTTTCAGATGTTGAACCAACCTTGCATCCCGGGATAAAACCCACTTGATCATGGTGCACTATCTTTTTAATATATTTTTGTATGCGATTTGCTAAAATTTTGTTGAGAATTTTTGCATCGATGTTCATTAAGGATATTGGTCTGAAATTTTCTTTCCTTGATGTGTCTCTGTCTGGTTTAGGTATCAGGGTGATATTGGCTTCATAGAATGAGTTTGGGAGGGTTCCCTCCTCTTCTATTTCATGGAATACTTTGAGGAGTATTGGAATGAGCTCTTCTTTAAAGGTTTTGTAGAACTCGGCTGAGAACCCATCTGGTCCCGGACTTCTCTTTGTTGGTAGGCTTTTGATGACCTCTTCTATTTCATTGCTTGAAATTGATTTATTTAAGTTGTGTATGTCCTCCTCGTTCAGTTTAGGTAATTCATATGTCTCTAGAAACTTGTTGATGTCTTTGAGGTTTTCTGTTTTGTTGGAGTATAGATTTTCAAAATAACTTCTAATTATGTTTTGTATTTCAATCCTGTCTGTTGTGATATTTCCTTGTTCATTCCGAATTTTAGTAATTTGAGTTTTCTCCCTCTTTCTCTCTGTTAGTATGGCTAAGGGTTTATCAATTTTGTTTATTTTTTCAAAGAACCAACTATTTATTTTGTTAATTTTTTCGATTGTTTCTTTTGTTTCAATTTCCTTGATTTCAGCTCTGATTTTAACTATTTCCTGTCTTCTACTACTTTATCCCAGGTTGCAAAGTTGGTTCAACATCAGGAAATCAATAAATGTCATTCACCATATCAACAGATTTAAAGTTAAGAATCACATGATTATTTCAATAGATGCAGAAAAAGCATTCGACAAAATACAGCATCCCTTCGTGCTCAAAACACTAGAAAAAATAGGAGTAGTAGGAACATTCCTTAACATTGTAAAGGCCATCTATGCTAAGCCCATGGCCAATATCATTCTAAATGGTGAAAAACTGAAAGCATTCCCCCTAAAAACTGGAACAAGGCAGGGATGCCCTCTTTCACCACTCCTATTCAATATTGTTCTTGAGACTCTAGCCAGAGCAATTAGACAAACCAAAGAAATTAAAGGGATACGAATTGGAAAAGAAGAACTCAAATTATCCCTGTTCGCTGACATTATTATATATTTAGAGGATCCTGGAAATTCCACCAGAAAACTCTTAGAACTCATAAGTGAATTCAGTAAAGTAGCAGGTTACAAGATCAATGATCATAAATCCAATGCATTTTTATACATAAGTGATGAGTCTTCAGAAAGAGAAATTAGGAAAACTACCCCATTCACAATAGCATCAAAAAAATAAAATACTTGGGAATCAATCTCACAAAAGAGGTGAAAGACCTCTACAATGAGAACTACAGAACACTAAAGAAAGAAATTAAAGAACACCTTAGAAGATGGAAAGATCTCCATGTTCTTGGATAGGCAGAATTAATATTATCAAAATGGCCATACTACCAAAAGTGCTATACAGATTCAATGCAATTCCAATTAAAATCCCAATGATGTACCTTACAGAAATAGAGCAAGCAATTATGAAATTCATCTGGAAGAATAAGAAACCCAGAATAGCTAAAGCAATCCTCAGTAGAAAGAGCAAAGCAGGGGGAATTGCAATACCAGATCTTCAACTCTACTACAAAGCAATAGTAACAAAAACGGCATGGTATTGGTACCAAAATAGACAGGTAGATCAATGGTACAGAATAGAGGACATGGACACAAACCCAAATAAATACAATTTTCTCATACTAGACAAAGAGGCCAAAAATATGCAATGGAGAAAAGATAGCCTCTTCAACAAATGGTGCTAGGAAAACTGGAAATCCATATGCAACAGAATGAAATTAAACCCCTATCTCTCACCCTGCACAAAACTCAACTCAAAATGGATCAAGGACCTCAGAATCAGACCAGAGATCCTGCATCTTATAGAAGAAAAAGTAGGTCCAAACCTTCAACTTGTTGGCTTGGGATCAGACTTCCTTAACAGGACTCCCATAGCACAAGAAATAAAAGCAAGAATCAACAACTGGGATAGATTGAAACTCAAAAGCTTTCTCTCAGCAAAGGAAACTATCAGTAATGTGAAGAGAGAGCCTACAGAGTGGGAGAATATCTTTGCCACTCATACTTCAGATAGAGCGCTAATTTCCAGAATCTATAAAGAACTCAAAAAACTCTACACCAAGAATACAAATAATCCAATCAACAAATGGGCTAAGAAAATGAACAGACACTTCACAGAAGAAGATGTACAAGCAATCAACAGATATATGGAAAAATGTTCAACATCTCTAGTAATAAGAGAAATGCAAATCAAAACTACCCTAAGATTTCATCTCACCCCAATTAGAATGGCGATTATCAAGAATACGAGCAACAACAGGTGTTGGCGAGGATGTGGGGAGAAAGGTACACTCATACACTGCTGGTGGGGCTGCAAATTAGTGCAGCCACTATGGAAAGCAGTGTGGAGATTCCTTAGAAAACTTGGAATGGAACCACCATTTGACCCAGCTATCCCACTCCTTGGCCTATACCCAAAGGACTTAAAATCTGCATACTACAGAAATACAGCCACATCAATGTTCATAGCTGCTCAATTCACAATAGCCAGACTGTGGAACCAACCTAGATGCCCTTCAATTGATGAGTGGATAAAGAAACTGTGGTATATATATACTATGGAATATTACTCAGCCATAAAGAATGATAAAATTATGACATTTGCAGGCAAATGGATGAAATTGGAGAATATCATGCTAAGTGAGATAAGCCAATCTCAAAAGCCAAAGGACGAATGATATCGCTAATAAGTGGAGGTTGACACATAATGGGGGGGAGGGAAGGGTTAGAGTTAGGGTTAGGGAGGGGGGCAAGTATGGAGGAAGGAACTACTGTATAGAGGGTAAAGAGGGGTGGGAGGGGCGGGGGGAAGGGAAAAAATAACAGAATGAATCAAACAACATTGCTCTATGTAAATTTATGATTACACAAATGGTATGCCTTTACGCCATGTACAAACAGAGAAACAACATGTATCCCATTTGTTTACAATAAAAAAAAAAAAAAAAAAAGAACACAAGCAACAATAGGTGTTGGTGAGGATGTGGGGAAAAAGGTACACTCTACATTGCTGGTGGGTTTGCAAATTAGTGCAGCCACTCTGGAAAGCAGTATGGAGATTCCTCAGAAAGCTTGGAATGGAACCACCATTTGACCCAGCTATCCCACTCCTTGGCCTATACCCAAAGGACTTAAAATCAGCATACTACAGAGATACAGCCACATCAATGTTCATAGCTGCTCAATTCACAATAGCCAGATTGTGGAACCAACCTACATGCCCTTCGATTGACGAATGGATAAAGAAACTGTGGTATATATATACAATGGAATATTACTCTGCCATAAAGAATGATAAAATTATGGCATTTGCAGGCAAATGGATGAAATTGGAGAATATCATGCTAAGTGAGATAAGCCAATCTCAGAAAACCAAAGGACAAATGATCTCGCTGATAAGTGGATGAGGACATATAATGGGGGGGGGGGAGGGGTTAGCGTTAGGGTTAGGGTTAGGTTTTGGGTTAGGGATAAGGAGGGTGGTAAGAATGGAGGAAGGAAGGACTATATAGAGGGAAAAGAGGGGTGGGAGGGTTGGGGGGAAGGGAAAAGAAAATAACTGAATGAATCAAACAACATTGCCTTATGTAAATTTATGATTACACAAATGGTATGCCTTTAGTCCATGTACAAACAGAGGAACAACATGTATCCTATTTGTTTACAATAAAAAAAATTTTTAAAAAAAAGTGAGTATGATGAAGAGGTTCAGAGGAAAGATCCTGCAGGGGGTGAGAAATCCTAATGGCCGTGGAGGCATCACAGAGAGAGCCCAGGATGTGAACTGCCCAGCCTGACTCCCAAACTTTTCTGAAGAATCTGTAAGCACCTGAAATGGTTTTCTTTTAGGTTCCTTTTTTAACCTCTTCATGGACAAAATGTCCTGACTGACCATCTACATTAGCTGTTAGCTAATCAGTTTACCTCCCCCTAAAAAAGTGCTGCTAAGTTTACTTGATCCCCACTCTTTTTTACATAAAATCTTAATTCATCTTAAGAACTGAATCCCTCACATGAGGAAACGATTTACATACAAAATAATTAGCTGACGTGCACACTAAGTGTTTTTGCATTTTATTTTTATTTATTTATTTATTTTGGCAAGAGAACACAGGAGATGGAGGAACCAATGGCAATGACTGGGGAAGTAAGGTCCCCAAGAAGGTCAGAGGCGACCGGATCAGAGGCACTGGGAGGGAGCAGGTTGTAGAGGGAATGCCCCATGCAGGAAATTTAGTAAGTATGCACATAGATGGGCAGGGCACAGGGCTGAGGGTTGGGGTGTGAGGTCCCTGGAGCAGGAAGTTAAAGGGCTGCCTGCTTAGAGTGAAGAAAGTCATGTATGCAGGGAATGGGGAAAGTTTCGAGTTGTTGAGGAGAATGGAGGATGGACACGACAAGAGAGTAAAAGTTTTGCTGAGTCTCTGTGAAGGCCCAGTTGAGGCTGAGACACAGTTGGTGTCATTGTGCTGGACTTTGTGACTCCCCCCCTTCCCCAAACATTGCCTAAGAGTAAAAGAGAAGGAGAGGAGGGTAGGGATTTTGTTGAATGGGTGCAGAAGGATGGGGAGGGAAAACAAAGACTTCAGGGTGAGTGGTTCAGATGGCCACAGGCTTGGACTGGAAAGGTCTCTGGGCAAAGAAGGTGCTCCTATGAGCCAGTGTGCTTGTTAGAGAAAACAGAGTCCACTGCTGTTAGTTTAAGTAGAAAGGGATATAGATAGCTCAAAAAAAAATCACTGAGAAGTGTAAAGAAACAGACTCTTGGCTAAGCTTCCCTCCACCACCAGCACCCACTGTGGAGCTGGCCCATCAGAGGAGCTGAGCCTCTACCATAATTATGAAGCTTTGATTAAGAGATGGACCAGCACAGTTGCCAGCTATAAAACCAACCCCTTCTTCCACCACTCTCCCAGTAAGCAGATGCCCTGCACTGCCTTCCCTGTGCAGTTCAGCACTGAGTCAAAGTCACATGCAGGAGCATTAGGTCAGTGGAACCTAAATCACATAGGTGCTCCTGGCAGCAAGAAGGACTGGGAAATTAACTGTATGCACGTGTGTGTTTTATCCCCTGCCCCTCTGCACCCCAGCTGGGAGGTTGTCGCTGCACCACGGAGAACCATCATAGTGTAGAAAGAACTCGCATAGTCTAGACAGTCATCCACTGTAGGGTATATCAAGGTGGCTGCTTGCCTGCATTGTTCTCCCTGAACATCTTTTAAAATGTCTGCAGGACAGATGCCATCCTGTAGGCACACGATTCTGCAAGCTCCGTAATTTATGATTAAAAAAACAAAACAAAACATGTTCCTTGTTCCAGAGGACACCACCCTGCTATGGTGCACAGCTTGCTGAGCGAAGGGCCACTTAGGTTCCAGCCCCTCTCTCCCTACTCAGCTGGCAGATCCCATACAGCACTCAGCAGACGACCATTTGTGACAGCTCTGGAGCTCATCAACTGGGAAGAAACTGTGGGATCAAGGGCCCCTTGGTCTTCTGGAGTCTCCACAAGGTGAAAGGGCACGTGTAGTGGGAATGAGAAGTGGAGGAGACAGGTGAGAGGCATTATGGTCACAGCAGGAAGCCTAGGAGTCTGGAGTTCTGGCAGGGAGCTCTTGGTGTGTGGTGGGGCAAGTTCCCAGGGAAGGGTGATGAGTAGCGGTGTTAAGGATCAACTGGAGAGATAGCTCACCTACGTGGAGGCTAAAAACCAGGTTGGAGCAAGAGGAGGAAGAAAGCCAAATCCCAAAGCTCCCAGTGAGAGGTCTACAAGGAGGCAGTGGGTGGAGAAGGAGGTACAGCCAGGCAGCCATGACCTCGAAACAGGAAGGACTTCACGCAAGGGTGGCAGTCGCAGCAGGGAGCAAACAGATAATGACAACAGCAAAATCCCCACCTTTCTTTCCTGCCACATGGGACATGAATGTATTCATTCAAGCAATAATGAATCCCCATGCCTTAGTGGGCTCAGGCTGCCATACCAAAATGGATGTCTCTCAGTCCTGGAGTCTGAAAGTCTGAGCTTCAGGTGCCCTCAAGGTTGGGTCCTGGTGAGGGCTCTCTGTGGCCTGCAGGTGACCACTTCTCACTGTGTCCTTGCATGGCAGAAAGAGGAAGAGCGAGTGAAAACACACTCTGGGATGTCTTCTTTTAAGGACACTAATCCTGTCATGAGGGCCCCACTGTCACAACCCCATTGGACATACTCACCTCCTAAAGGTCCCATCTCCAAACACCATCACACTGGGGGCTAGACCTTTGACCTATGAATTAGGGTGGGATACTAATCAGTTCATAGTACTCCATTATTTGTGAACAAAACAAAGTCCCTATTCTCATAGAGCATATATTCTTTTTTTTTTTTTTTTTTTTTTTTTTTTTTTTTTGTGGTACCATGGATTGAATTCAAGGGTACTTGACCCTGAGCCACATTCCCAACCCTTGTTTATATTTTATTTACAGACAGGTCTCACTTAGTTGCTTAGGGCCTTATTAAATTGCTGAGTCTGACTTTGAACTTGTGATCCTCTTGCCTCAGCCTCCGAGTCACTGGGATTGTAGGTGTGCACCACTGAGCTCAGCTCATAGGGCATATATTTTTGTGGAAGGAGCCAGAAAACAATAAATAAATAAATACATTGGGATGATAAGTGCTGTTAAAAAGATTAGGTTAGTGGGGTGAGGAGACTTGCTCCAGGCAAGGGCTGAGGCCCAGTGTGGGATCCAAGGGGCAAGGTTTCAGTGTTTGGAGGCATGTGGGCCAGAATATGTGGACACCCCCATCACCAGGGATGAGAAGAGGATAGCTAGAAACTTTCTGTTCAACATCTACCTAGTGGTAAATTTTAAGAGGAAAAAGTTGGAAGGAGCGGAACTTGTCCAACCCAGGGAAAGCTCCCACCCCAGGACACCTGACTCAGCCTACAGGTTCTGACAGCTGGTGATCAGGGAGGGAGAGCTGGCAAGATCAGAGGTGCTCACAGGGGAAGGCAGACCAGGAAGGCAAGGGACTGCCCCCTGGGAGCTTCCTCCTTTGTGGCTCTGACCTCCTGGTGACCTGGGCTGAAGGAGACAGGGAGGGCAAGGAGGTGGCCACCACTTGGTGGAAAGAGAATCAGCCACAAGGTAGATCTAATCAAGAGCCACTCTGTATCCTTGTTGGCAATTCTGTTGCTCCTTTGGCAAAAGGCCGGGGGCAGTTGTTGGTCCAGAGAACCTTTGCCAGGTGAATCAGAAGGCCCCACGAGATGTCCCACTGCTGCCAGCCATAGGCCCAGGGGCCTGACATTTCCCCGACTCCCAACTTTCCTAACTCCAGGCTGGGAGTTTACTGGGGAGAAAGGGAGGGGAACAGGAGAGAGAAGAGGCAGAGGGACAATCTGGGAGCGCTGGCTTTCCTTTGGTTTCCGGTTAAGGTAAGACACAAGGTGCTCTTTGATCTGTGCACTCCACCAGTTCTGAAAGGGCTGTGTTTGTCTCTGCTCCAAGAGCAGAGGTTACTTAGCTACGGGTGAATAATAATAGGACATTTGTCTAACAGCAACTGTACTGATGAATAATTAAATTTTTTATTATAATTGAGGCAAAAACTACTCTACCCTCATGGATGGGGTCAGCTGCACCAAGGGAAAAGCAGATAATCCAGGAGTGCATTCCCAGGGCTGAAACAATACTCATTATTACAGTCAAGATGTCTGGAAAGAAGCTGGGAGGAGTTACAGGTGAAGTGGACCCAAACATCAAAGTCTTTCCCTTTTTAGGATGAAATAAGTTAAACCAGCTTGAGCTAGCCTTGGGTATACAAACGACTGAATTTGCCAGGGAAAACCAGAGAAAACCAGGAGACAACAGAAATAAATAGAAATATAAAATCACTCAAAGAAACAAATCTTCTTGCATTTTGACAGATGAGATGTTGACAGAGAGGGACCACTGGAGAACAGTGGAAAAAATTCAATGGCTTGGCTTCTTCTTGTCTGTGACCTTGGTTGGGCAAACCCTCCACAAGCCTACATTTCTGCATCTGTACAATGGGGACAATACTCTTGAGGACTCAGCAAGATTATTGATTCATTGTTAATGAAACTATCCAGCAATTATGAAGACAAATAGAAAATGCAAGTAAATAAGGATTAAAGATAAATGAATCTGAACAGCATATACATTAAGGTAGGTTGAGTCAATTAGGATAAAGGCAAAAGTAGGAAAGAAAATGTATGGTGTTTGGGTTGGACCATGTAAAATTACCAATGGAGTTTTGTTTTGCTTTGGTTTTTTTGTAGTACTGGGGATTGAACCCAGGCCCTTGTGCTTACAAGGCAAGTACTCTACCAACTGAGCTATCTCCCCAGCCCACCAAGGAAATTTAAATGGTTCAACTTAGATGCATTACAAATGCAGGTAAACAAATGTAACTAATTATCAAATGCCATTTCATTTTTCTCTGGTTTATCAATGGGACAGTCCATTGAAAAAGATGACACTACATGACATTTATTTTGATGGAGTGTGTCTTTAGAAATCACACCTCCACCAATAAATATTCACATGGTAGGAAGTGACCATGGACAGGAGAGACAATTGTGTCCCTTATTTGAGTGTGTCATGTGCAACCGAACCTGGACAGACCTGAGAGATAAATGCCAAGAAAGTCCCAACTCCCCAGATACAGAAGGATAATAGGGGCTGGGCGGGGGAGTACTCTTCTCCACAGGGACCAGCCTTGAAGTCCATGTGATTCAAGTTCACAGTCAGAAACAAAAAGGTTAATGTATAAATGCCAATCATCCAAGGCACATTATCTCCCTTAATCCACACACTATTCCTGTGTTCCTGATTTTACACAGAATGAACTGAGGCTCAGAAGGGTTGAAGTAACTAGCCCAAAGTCCCAAGGCTACCAATGCAAAGAACTAGGATTTGAAGCTTATTATCTCTGAAAACCATCAAAACATTCACTGTAACATTCCCTTTCATAGTTCATGTGGCCACTCAACATTGGCTATAACACCATCTCTTTCCCTTACAATCTACTAGGAGAAATGATGTGCAACAAATTAATTCACATTTATTGGGTATAAATATTCAAGGTGCGGGCAATCTCCTTTATGAAAGGGAGAGGTGAAGCCCTATTCTTGGGAGTGACTATGAGTCATGGCCTTGTCCATGACACCCAGTACAGGAGGCCTTGCAGGGCCACCCCATGGCCTTTGGGGGTGAATCCCTCATGTTCATGCCATTTGTACGTTCACAGACACCGTCACCACCCTTGCACCCTCTACTAGAACTGAGTGTTCAGAAACTGGGGGACAGCAGGCAGTCTAGCATGGAAATGACCAAATGAGGATTTGAAAGCAGGACTCTGGGTCTAGTTCAGGCCTCACCATCACTAGGTCTGTGACCTTCTGTAAGCCCCTTGACTACTGAATTAATTTAGTATTCTCAAAATGGTAATTTGTAGTCAAGAGGGACAGGTGAGAGATTACCCACAAGTGCTTTGAAGATAATGCCAAATAAATATTAGTCTCTATTTTGTTTTGCAGTCCTGCTAATCAAACCTCAGATAATTTGCATTTGGAGCAATCTGTGTGCCTCCATTAAATACTATATTTGAATATTCCAAACTTCTCCTTCTCTGCAGGAAGGATTAATCGTGTCACATGCTTCTGCCTTGAGGGTGACACAGTTCCGCAGAAGGTGAAGAGCCACAAAGAAAAATGAGTGCCAGGCATCTTTCCAAGCCAGCTCCTTCTTTCTATTCTTCTTGGGCACAGATGTGTGTAGCACATGCTGGACCCTTGTGTAGTTTTAATTATCAAAGCGCCAGTGAGTAAAAAAAGAACTGCTAAATCTTTTGTTAGAAATTCTGCAGTATTTAACTGCACTGAAGCTCTGTAGGGGTGCCGCCATCCCCTCTGTGATTCTGCCCTGCTGCAGACTGGACACCGTGTCTGAATGATGGTGCCCTGACCACTGAGCTCCAAGGGGCTGGAGTGCTGCTACATATCACAGGATGACAAGCCATCTGAGTATGCCTGGACATCTGGTTGGTGTCCTTCCAAAGGGCTCGGTCCTAAGCAATGCTCAGGCAAATGCTCTAACTCCCACGTGGACGTGGGCCAGGACCCTGCACTGGGCTGCTGGCAGCCAGCTGCTGCACTCTAGATGACACGGGTCATGAAGAGTTGAGCTGTTAGCTCAGTTCTTTCAACAACTAGATCAGATGTGACAGGTGAGCAGGCAGATTAACTTGCTTTGCTCTAAACTCTTGTACCTATCAAAAAGAAACACAGCCAAACCCAGAAAGGTCAATTTGGGGTGCTGTGTAAACAGTCTTCACTGTGTCTTCCGACTTCCCTCTTAGTTATCTCAATCCATGTAAAGGGGAACTTCAGGTAATTTGCTTGCAGGTGTGCAGGGATGGGCATCCAATAACATTTCACTGAAACTGTGGTCTTCTCCACAAACTCAAGGACATTTGCAGGCAGCTCATCTGCATTTGCAGTGTCCCTATAGTGTCATGGTGGGGAGGCATGGATATTCATGTTATCCATCCTCAGGGAGAATGCACTCCTGAGCTGGTTCCTGTGGGATGGTAGGGAGAGGAGAGGACAGGAGAGAGAGAGAGAGAGAGAGAGAGAGAGAGCGCTGTGAAGACAGTGGGGAGAGCTCCACCCTTGAAGTTAAGACCTCCCTCCCAAGTGCAGGCCCAAATCCCACGACCTCATTGATGGGGAGTCCCCCGATTGCTGCATTTAAACCTCTTGGGCGTCCGCTGCGTGAGGCTGCCCCTCGCTCTGATAGACATTCAATTATTTGAAGTGGGGGAGAATTCCTTATATTGAAATGCAACCAGCTTCTCTAGAACTTTCTTCCCAGGGTCCAATGATATGCCATGTTTTTATCATGACTTCAGAAAATATGGGGCAGTCAAAATGACAGCAACAGGTGCCTTCACTCTGTCCTTTCTAGATCCTTCCTCCTAAGCTATCCCAAGAGGTTCTTTAGCTTATTTTCTGAATTGTTTTTTTAAAGTAAGACACTTAGACCTCATATCTTGATAAATTGCAAAGGGCTTTTCGCAGCATGCCTCTTTCCTTGTGCCCCCATCCTCCCTGACAACACAAAACCTTCCCATCTTGCAGTGCACACCATGTGCATGTGAAGTGTTCCACACAGAACATGAGGCAACCTGAGCATCAAGAAGACAGTTGTGCCTTCTTCTCAATGCCTAATAGGGAAAAAATAAATCCCACAATGTTGAACTATGCTTTCTAGTGAGGGAGTCATCAGATACATACGTAAATATCACTATATATATGCACCTAAAGGAACAATGGAGCCAGGCATGCCGGCGCACACCTATAATCCCAGCAGCTCAGGAGGCTGAGGCAGGAGGATGGGGAGTTCAAAGCCAGCCTCAGCAGTTTTGTCAGGTCCTAGCTAACTTAGTGAGACCATGTCTCAAAATAAAAAAATAAATAAATAAAGTAAAAAGGGCTGAGAATGTGGATCAGTGGTTAAGCATCCCTGAGTTTGATCCCGGATACCAGGGGGCAGAAGGTGGGGGAAGAAAGGGGAGAGGAATTTTATTTTAAATTTTTAAATAAATTATGTAATATCGTATGTCCTATTCTGTGCTTGCTTTTTTCATTCTGCATTACACTTTTAGATTCACCCATGATATGTGAACTCTAAATCATACATTCCAATGGCTATTGTGGTTATTAATTCTTCCATCTTAAAACAAAAACCTTCCATTGACTTTGCCAGCCATCTACTGCCCTCTTTTATTTTTTTTCCCCTAACACAACTCCCTGAAAAGGGCTGTCCATATTCACTAAGTATTTCTCCTAACTTTCTTACTCACTCCATTAGGCTTTTATACCCTTTGCTCAAATAGCAAAAGACCTGGGTTTTATAGCAAAGGATCATGAGATATTATATAGATGTGTGTTTGTGTATATATACATACACACACATATATATACATATGATCCACTTCAGGAGGGATGGCTATTTGGCCACATCGGCTGCTATGTGAGAGTCTGAAGAACCTTGCACATACAACAATACCCAAACTAGAGGTCCTGACAACTCCTAAGGAGATGCATAAACTTCATGTTGAGCTCTCCTTCCCTTGCAAACACTGCCAAGCAAGAGAAGAGGAAATTGCCAAGAGCCCCTCTCCACAATCCCCGCCTTTGGGTGGCTCTTGGCTTCCATGCATCTCACAGGCAGATGTTCCTGGCTGCTAGTAAGGTAGAAGAGCCACAGTGTGGGCCAAAGATAGCTTTTCACACAACACCTTCTACCAGTGAAATCATACCTTTGTTGGAGTTTGTAATGGTCTGTGAATGAATGATCCCATCCCCAGCAGGCAGACTTAGCAAACCCAGGAACAACAATACGCTGTTGCCTGCACTCCTGGCTATGGCAACACCAGCTTTATTATCCACAAAAGCTAACCACCACCACATTCTCTCCCCACCTAACCCATACACTAAAAAGTATGTGCGTGCGTGCACACACACACACACACACACACACACACACACACACACACAATGCATAAACCTACACACATATATATAGATACACACACACATATCTATATAATATCTCACAATCCTTATAAATCACACAAACACACAACTTGGACTCATGATGGGTAAGGTAAACATTTCTTTCTTTTCTTCTTTTTTCTCTCTTTGCATCTAGCACTTTGCATCTAGTTGGATATTGAAATATCAGTGCGTATGCATGATTTCCAGACACCTCCTTGTCCTGTTGAGGAAATGTGAACAAACAAAACAGACACCCAACACCTCCAGTGGATATCCTTTTCCAAGCCAAGCACAGAGAAACAAATTACCTGTACAGAGAAAACCACAAAATAGCCACTGCTTACTCTGTAGATATATTTTATAGACTAATTTTTATTTTGCATTATGCTTTTCATATGATTGCCTCCTAAAAGGATTTTCACAACAAACTAAACATAGTAATGATTGCAGAGAGAGGTAAATACTAAAAGATATAGGCAAAGAGTTCTACCAGACTTGGAAAAGAAGGGATGTCTAAGAAAAATAAAATATTTAAAAATGGGTACTGTGTAATTAAATGATCAGAGAAATAACTCAAGACAATTGAAGTGACTTTCTTCTCTTTTCTTCACATTTTTCATCCTGAGATCTTGGTAAGACAGCTAAGGTGAACCTCAGCTTTCTTCTTACTGTGTGACTTTATACAATTCATTATATTTATTTTACCTTCATAAGCCTCAGTCTCTTTATCTGTAAAATAAAAAGTAAATTTGTACCCTTCTCTTTGGCAACTATGAGTTTTGGGTTTTTTTTAACTTTTTTATTCGTGGGGCTGGGGTTGTGGCTCAGTGGTAGAGAGCTTGCCTAGCATGTGTGAGGTACTAGGTTTGATCCTCAGCACTACATAAAAATAAATAAATAAAATGAAAGAATTGTGTCCATGTACGACTAAAAACATTTTTAAAAGCATCTTAGGAAGAATTCTTTGGCACTTGCCTCAGCCTTCCTGGCCTATGATAAGATACAGTTCTCAGTGGTCAATGTGGATTCAATGAGCACCCCATACCCCATACCTACTGTTTTGTTTTGTTTTGTGTTTCTGAGGTGGAAGTTTTAGAGAAGAAATTCCTTGGGAAACCCTGAAGATCCCTCATCATCTCACTAAAGCAGTGGGGAACCCAGAAATGATTCACAGTTGAAACCACTGTCCCACATCAATACATCACATCATGTGTCATTTAAACTGGACACGGCCATCTGCACACACAATTGAGACATATTTTTGGAAGTTGTAAAATACAGTAAGAGGAGTCCAGTAAAACTGGATTATAATGTTAGAGCTGGGAGTCATGAAGAACACCCCATAAAAGACATTTTCTGATCTGGCAAAAGACACTCCCCTGTTTAGTATGGAGGAGAGGATTCCACCTGCCAGAAAAACAAATCCAAAGGGAAGAGAGGTATTTCCCAGTATGTTTCTTGCTCAGGGGCTCTTTTGGTTGTTTGGGGGCTCTGTTTGGTTTTGCAATAGCTCAGTTCTATTGGTAGGAGAGTGGTATTCCACAATGTGGCACAAGTACCCCGAGTTTTAATAAAAATCAGGTTAAAAGAATGACCTCCATGGCAGACTCAAAAGATGAATCAGCAAGTGAAAACAAATCAAGGGGGAAAAGTGACTCTCGCAATTTCACTTGGCTGGTGGTAGACCCAGGTGTTTTGACCACTCACCAGTCCTCGTTGCTCTACACGAGACTCCTTCTAGGTCAGAGCTGGGAACAAAGGAGGTGGCAACATGGCTGGTGGGAAAAGGGTAAGGAGGAGCATAGAGGGAGGCAGTTCAGGCCCTAACTGCAACAGTCTGGCTTCAAAACCCAGGTCAGTTCTTGGCAATTCTGAAACATCAGTCCATTTGCTTAATTTCCCTATTCCTCTAATTCCTTATCTGGAAAATGGGATTCGTGATAACATGGGTCAAAGAACTCAAAGACACAGCAAAGCTTTGGGGATAGAGCCTGGCAACAGTGAGGCCCATGCCAGCTGTTATTCCTCAGATGGCAGCTTCTCTGTGAGCACAGAGTTGTGTTTTGCTTTGCTGTTGTTGTTTTTGCTGTTGTTGTTTTTGAAGGAGTGGAGAGCATGAGTTTGTGTATTCCTTTAATCATGGCTATGAATTTGCTGTGGCTTCAGAACTCCCAAAGCAGAAGCCTCTGTCAAGGTCCCCAGGCCCAAGATCCATCTCTGCTTGGCAAATGTTTAGCAGCAGTACTCTCTGCCTCTCAGGAAGGTCCTTTCCACTGTTGGACAACTTAGCTCTTAACAAAGATCCCTCTTACGGAGATAGACTCTGATCTGTTACTATGACTTCTCTGCTTGGTTAAGACGAAACTGCTTTATCTCTCATGCTGGGATAAATGTTTCCCCAGAGACCCTTGGTGATGTGCTGGGGATCTGTAAACCCATAAAATAAATATGGCATGTTTTCCTGATGAATCAAATTAAAACAAAGATTTATAGAGGGATGGAACTTAAGCACTGCATTGAATATCTGTGCTTTTAAAAATATTTTCAAATTCAAAATATTTTATTAAAACAAATAAGCATATTTTAGTGTATAATCTAAAGTTCAAATGATTTTGTACAGACTGAGATTTGGCACAAAACTTTGCTTCGGGCAGCCATTGCCAGCTCTACCCCAGACCTCCCAAGAGTATCTATTCTCTTGTCTTTGACATTGGGGATTTCTAGATGGAAAAGTCTGAGAAATGCTACTCTATTGAACACAGCTACAAAGAACAAATCTAATTCTTTTCCCACAGGACTGCCCGTCAAGTTTTCACAAGATCTTACGGTTGGAAAGAGACTCAGAAGTTGTCTAAATCGATCTCCCTTCTGCAACAGTCCTAACAGATGGTCACCCAGCCTCCGCTGGATCAGGCTCAGCACAGAGAAGAGACCACATGGTAATCATTGCCATTCCATCCCTGGCCAACTCTAATTGTTAGAATGTTCTTTTCTTAAGCCTAGCAGCATGCACGTGGGCCCTAGAATGAGAGGCAGACCCGAGTTGGACTCTTGGACCTTTCACTTAATCCTGCTTTCTGAGGGTTTTCTGGTTGTTTGGTTTGCTCTGTTTTATTTCACTATAGCTTAGTTCTACCCGTAGCACAGTGGGATTCCACCATGTGGTACAATCTGGGCCTCAGCTTCTTCAACTGTAGAATGGGATGAATGGCATTAGCTATATCACAGGAACTACTGAAAGAGAAACACATATAAAGCACTAGTGTGCTTCTAGACACACACCAGTTTAGTCAAGTTTCACCATAGCTATCACTTTTCTCTGCATAACTTCATGAGCTAAAATTCCAGAGCTTATAATGCCTCTGCTCCAAAATAATGTTATAGATATTTAATAACAGTTCATGTGCTCTCCTCTACTGCACCTAAAAATCTTTTTCCTAGGTTAAGTAAGCCCTGAGCTTCCTCAACAGAATAACAGCCATGCCCTTCTGTTAATGTGCCTTTTTTTTTTTCTAGAAAGTCACTGAAAATATGTTAAAGGCTGGGCATGGTGGTGCACACCTGTGATCCTCCTGGCTTGGGAGGCTGAGGCAGGAGGACTGCAAGTTCAAAGCCAGCCTCAGCAACTTAGTGAGCCCTGTGTGACTTAGCAAGACTCTGCCTCTAAATATCATAAAAAGGGCTGGTGATGTTGCTCAGTGGTTAAACGCCGCTGGTTCAGAAAAAAGACAGATTCTTACAAAGGTGCTGGAGAAATGTTAAGATGAAAAGTGACACAGAAAAGAAAAAGAGCAGAGAAGGGTATGGAAAAGGATAGGATGGGGTGGGGGGAGTGCAAGTTAAAATTCAAGATCAGAAGCTCTCCCTGAAAGAACTGGGCTTTCTCATAAAGGCTGATGGGAGAGCACAGCTGGGACCAAAATGTGTGAGAGGCAGGGTTGGGGGGCTTCTCACTCCTTGTTGGAGCTGCAGACAGATCTACAGCACAGCACTCGCCTGACTTAGCTACCCAGCAACAGGTAGAAAAGCAGGAAGCCACCAAGCAGGGTTTAGCTAGGACAGCCTATGTTAGCTCACTGTCTTGCTCACCCAGGGTGGTCAGAAGCACAATGTCAGCCCACAGGACCTTGTTAGAGAAGGTGGGGAGCACAGGTGGGGCACAGGAGCCCGCATCTTTACATCATGCCCGGCCCCTAAAAGTATGGTCTAATGGGTGTGTTGAGCTCCCACCCATCCAAGTTACTCCCCCTCCCTTGAGACAGGAAGGGCCCAGGTATTCGAGGAACTGAACTGTTTCCCCAAAATTCATATGCTGAAGTTCCAACAGGCAGATCGTATTTGGATATAGGGCCTTTATGGGGGTAACTAAGGTTAAATGAGGTTGTGATGATAAAACCTTAAGCTGATAGGACTGGTACCCTTATTTGAAGAGGAAGAGACACCAGAGTGCATGTGCTCTCTCTTCACGACACAGAGGAAAGATCACAGAAGCACCTGGCAAGGAGGCAGTCATCTGCAAGCCAGGAAGAGCACCCTCACCAGGAACAAGTCACCCTATACCTTGATTTGTGGCTTCCAGCCTCAGGACTGTGAGAAAATAAATTTCTAATGTTCAATCCACCCGGTGCAGGATTTTGTTCTGGTAGCCCAAGCCAACTCAGACACCAAGCCTAGCAGCAACTCAGAAGAGTAGTATTGCTAGTGGGAGTTTCTTCCTTTATGGGTTGAAACAGATCATAGAGAAGGAAGAGTTGCCCACTACAGGCACATTCTTAAAATAATTCAATTCAGTAATTATGAAAGACAATAATATAAAATAAAACTAAATTCAAGTAGAAAGTTACTTATCGTGCCCCTTTATGGGTACAGTACATGGTCCCTCCTTCCAGAATGCCCTGCTGATACCAAAATCTGAGGATGCTCAAGTCCCATATATAAAATGGTATAATATTTACATATAAGTATATGGGCCCTCCCAAATACTTAAATCATCTCTAGCTTACTTATAAGACCTAATACAATGTAAATGCTTTGTGCATAGTTGCTATCCTGGATTGCTAAGGGAATAATGACAAGAAAACAGAAATCTGAGCATGTTCAGTACAGATGCAACCATCGTGGACTAACTGCAGAGTACACAAAGGAGACCAAGGCAAGCAAGGCTTCCACAAGGAGTACTGGAGAGAAACGGAGGAGCTACGAAATGGTGGGAAAGAGTAGCAGGTGTGCCTGACATCACTTCATTCTCAGGGATTCAGTGTAGTGCTTAGTGCCTGGAAAAATTAAATTTTGCTTTTTGGAATTTTCTGGAATATTTTTCCAGAAAAAATACTTTTCCAAATATTTTCAATCCATGGTAGGTTGAATCTGTGGATACAAAATCCAAAGATCTAAAGTACCAACTGCATTACCTTATTCTTAGAAAAGAAGGAAATTAAATGAAGCCTTGGACAGGTGGAAGAGTAAAGAGGAAAAGTGGGGAGGGAGAAGATGGAGGTTGTTAAGTATTCTTTAGATCCACATTCAGATGGAGCAATCCTAACTGAAGGTATGAACATTTGTGAAGTACTTACTGAATGCCTGATGTATCTGAAGTGCGAAGTAGGGAAGGTACAATCAAAGGTGGGCTATAGATCCTGTCCTCTAGAAACTTACATTTTGGAATGCAAATATTAATAATATCCATTGAGAATCTTAGAGACCACTCATACTTACCCTCATTGCCATCTGTGGTAAAATCAAGAAGCTAAACAGGAAGTCAAAAGCTCTAACAGGAAGAAGGAACAAGAGGGAAACTTTCACTTAAATAAGTGTGAGAAAAGTCGAGGTATTTCGAGGGCCACAGCTAAAAACTGAAAACAGTCCCAGGCTTTGGATCAGGAGGTCAAGGCCAGAAACAAAGAAGGACATGACCAGCACTGTGCTCACAGCTGGGGATGAAATTTCAGAGAGGCCATCTGGGTCCAAACCCACAGACCCACATGGGCTTGGAGCACAGGATCATAGAGCTGGATTCTCATGCGAATTTGCATGGGTTCCCACTGCTTGTGGACTTCCTGAGGGCTTTGATGCCACAATAATGAACAGGAGCCAAGACTTGGAGACTGGGTTGGAGCCCTTGGAAATCTCATCCAGTCCCTGGAGTTTGCTGATGAGAAAAAAAGGAAAAGATGCTCAGAGTGGTGGTTGAATGCTTTGCCCACACAAGAACATCTTCAGTCCTCCATTGCTCTGTGCTGACAGCAATGGAGGGCTTTCCAGGTCCAGAGGAGACAGAGGCCCCTTCCTCCTGGGATGGGGTGCTGGCAGGCCATAGATTATGTAGCATGAAAACGCAAATGATTTCTCTCCAACTCCATCTGATTCTCCTTCATTTTGCTCTTCCAGAACTTGGTGACAAAATGCTTCACCACATGCTTTATGATTTCACAGGCTGTCTGTCTTCGATTGCATTCTCTCTGAGAATAATCTCTCCTGAAGAAAGAGTGCTACCTCTTTAGTCAGCCCTTCCAAATGTGAGAAATTAAAGTCCTACCAAAGCAATGGTGAAAAGCATGCTCACCCTCCCTCCCTCCCTTCCTTCCTTCCCCTCTCCATAGTTTGCCAAATATTTTTGAGCCATTTCTTTGCTGGTGATCATAAAAGGCATGTAAAGATAAGTTCTAGGTCATGCTTTTGCAAAGTTCAGAGTTAGAAAAGAGAGAGAGAGGATTTCAAAATTAAGCCAGCTTCACAGAGGCAATGAAACTTTTAAAAAAATGATTACAAGTCCCCCAGGTGGAACTGGAATAAAATATTCTGAGCAGAGAGGTGACTGAGTTCTTTTTTTCTTTATCTGGTACCAGGGATTGAACCCAGGGGCACTTTTACCACTAAGCCTCATCCCCAGACCTTTTTATTTTTTATATTGCAACAGGGTCTCACTAAGTTGCTGAGACTGGCTTTGAACTTGCAATCCTCCTGTCTCCACAGAGTTCTTCTGAGAGTCCAAATCCAGTCCTGGGTGCTCTGGGTGGGAGGAGACCACAGCTCAGTGGAGGATTCCTCTCTGTCTTCAAAACACTTCTCAGATGTGACTTGTCTTGAGTTACTCAGCTGAAAAACAAGCCAGAAATACCTATTTTGCTAAAAATAACCAAGTCCTCCTCCTTACACCAGGTTCTCCAAATCTGACTTGGATGCCTCTGCCCCACGCAAACCCCCATCCCTCCCACATCCGTGACTGGTGATGTAAGCAGAGGATCCAGAAGGGAAAACAACAGCTTGGCTTCACTGCCCCTGCTTCTTAGGCCCATTTTAATCACAGTTTCCCAGATCCTCACGTCTCCCACTCCTGCTAAGTCCCTAACATCTACTCATTAATGGTTTCTTTTTTTGAGTGCTAGGCACTTTTCATGTATTTTTTTTAAAACAGTCTTCAAAACAAGTCCAAGATGTAAGTATTATTGCCCTATTCACAGATGAGAAAACTGAAGGTCAGAGAAGTTGTACCATTTGTCTAAGGTCACAAAACTAGTTAACAATGGAAATGTAAAAACCAGATTGTTCTCAAAGTGTAGACCCTGGACCAGCAGCGTCAGCACCTCCCAGAACCCATCCAAGACCTCCTGAATCAGAAACTCTGGTGGAGTCACGCCCAGCAAGCTGCGTTCCAGCAAAGCCTTGAGGTGCTTCTGGTAGACCATTGCTTCAAGGGTGGACCCTCACCTCTGTGCTGTGTAGCATCTCCACATTGCTGCTCTCCAAAGGCAAAAACATCACAGGGGCATGGGAGTAATCATCCAGAAAGAGATGGTTTTTACTTCTCCTCCTAGACATATCCAAGAAATTAAAGGCTACTCTTCACTCAAGACTCTTAAGTTGGCCCATATCTCAGTTCACGACCCCAGGTTCATTATCACATCGATCAGTTCATTGTCAGAGTTCAAAATTAAGCTCTCTCACCTGGTTAGGTATTCCAGGATTGCTCTCTGTGAAGAGGGAAATCAAATTTTAGCCACTGACTACAGTTTGATAAGAAACTCTCTTTGTGACAGGGCAATGGCGCACGCCCGGAATCCCAGTGGATCGCAAGTTTGAGGACAGTCTCAGCAACTTAGGAAGACCTTATCTCAAAATAAAAAATAAAAAAGAGCTGGGGATGTAGTTCAGTGGTAGTACTGGGTTCAATCCCCAGGACCAGAGAAAAGGAGAAGAAAGAGAAGAAGTTCTATCTTTATTCAATACAACCCTACCTTCCTTCAGACTAACAGCTCATTCCAGGCACTACCCCTAGAAATGTCGCTTGATCACAATCACCAGCCAACACTCACTGAGTACTTGGTCTGTGTTAAACCTTCTGTTAGGCACATAGATGCATTCTCTCAATCGATTCTTACAAAAATCCAAGAGGTAGATACTTACTATTATTAGCCTACTTCAAAAATGGGGCAACCAGGGCACAGAAGGATGGAGGAATTTGCCTCAGATCACAGCAAATAAACTGTTGAGACTCAAACTCAAGCAAGCATATCCACATCCACCATGCTTCACTGCCTGGCCTGGGCTGTTCTCAAGCCAGGCTTCTCTCACGGAAAGGCCAGTTTCCACATTCCAAGTTGAGAGGACTCTTTGCAGCCATGCAAATCCAGCCCCTTGCTCTGCCTTCTCCTCCAGCACCTCCTTCAAAGCAGTCTTCTGTCACCTCCCACCTGGGTTAGGTTTCCTGCTGGCCAGCATCATTTCTTCTCCTTTCAGACCAGCTTCCTCTCCTTTAAGTGCTATTCAGCGTGGAATACACTGTATCTCCTGCCAACTCCCAAGTTTCTAAGGCAGGCTTTTTTATCTTACCATCTCCGCTTTGACCAGACACTTGGTACAACTTCAAACATTGTCGCCTGTGGTTTGGCTGCCTAACAAGGAGCTCTTGGAAGCCAGCCTCTTTTGAAGCCCACCTGACATTTAGCACCCTTAATATAGACTTTGTCTACTAGGGAGCAGGGTACAATGAGAAGTTAGATGAGAATCCGGGCGGAGGCTATTTCTCTGCTTGTGATTTTAAGCCTAGTGGTGGAACCAATTCTAAGCCTAGTGACATAAACTGAAAATGAGAAAGCCGGGAATGCAGGGTGAGGCGTGAATGTCGCTTCTCAGACTTGGCTCATTAGAGTCCATAGCAAGACGCCTCTAACAGAAGTAGGGAGGCCCCCTGGAGGGTCTTTTCCTCCCAGAATGACTGGGGGATAGGCCAGCTCAACCTTAAAGGCAAACAGGAAACTCTGCCAACAAACAAAAGGAAAAAGGAAGCTCCCAGATTCCTGTTCCAAGAAGCCTCCTGAGAAGGACTTTATCTTTGGGGAAAATTTTGCTGAAGGAAATTTGAAGTTGCAAGTTTCCTTTGTTAAGAAAAGCAAATAACATGAAAAGGGAGAGAAGCAACAAGGCAAAAGAGTGGTCATTGCAGAAGCTGATCTAATCTCTCTGGTAACATAAACTGGAAAGATCTAGACTTAAATGCACTCCCAGAGAGGAGAGGAGGGAGTGGCAGCAACCATGGTATGAGCAAAAGGGCTGAGCAGAGAAGGGCAGTACAACAGTGCTTGTTAATCTCAGGAGCCATAGACAGCTTTGTGCTCCAAGCATCTAGGAAATGAGATAATTGAAGCATATTAATAACACCAATCAACTTTATTCTCAACAGTCCACCATGTTTTTAACCCATACTAGAATCATCTTAAGTTCCTTGCACATATTAACTAATTTAAACCTCACAACAACCCTATAAAATAGATCCCATTATTATCACTTCCTTTGGCAGAGCACAGAAAGGTCGAATGTCTCGTTCTAGGTCACACAGTTCATAAGGCTCACAGCAGGATCTGAATGCAGGTCATCTGGTTTCAAGTTTTCTAGTCTTACTTACCAACTGCAAAGCAGCCCATAGAATTAATAAAATGTATCTTCTCTCTGTTCTTTAAGGATTTTAATAACTCCTAGAATAGAAATAAGGTATAGTAGAAAGAAACTTGAGTTTGACTTCTAACTCCAGGACTCAGAGTGCAACCTTGGATGTTAAACCTCATAGATGATTGCAAATAATAAGTGAGATGATGCATATGTCAAGCATATAGTAGATGCTCAGTAAATCTTTAGAAGAGCTTGTATTCATTGCTGCTTATCAAATGTTTGGCATGTGCTCAGTCTAGCTGCATGACTCTTGAATAAAATCCAGTGGGACTCTGTTACATTTTGCACTCCTGCTTCATTATAGGGCATGAAGAATAGTTATGGTGTGCATCTTGAGGAAAACTGCTCATAACTTCACACTAAATTTGTGTAGTGGAAGCTTAAGCATAATTCAGATGAGATTCTTGTTTTAGTCAGCTTCTTCATCACTGTGACCAAAATACCTGACAAGAACAACTTAGAGGAGGAAAACGTTATTTGGGGCCCTGGTTTCAGAGGTCTCAGTCCATAAATGGCCCACTTCATTGCTCTGGGCTCAAGATGAGGCAGCATAAAATGGGGGAAGGGTGTGGTCCCCCTCAAGGCAGCGAGGAAGCAGGAGGGCTTCCCCAACACACACAGAAAGAACAACCTTTCCAGAGCACACTCCCATGACCCACCTCCTCCCGCCACACCCCACCTGCTTACAGTTTCCACCAGTCAATCCATTCAAACTAGGACAGTATCAGGACCCAGATGCTCTCTGAGACCAGAAGGTATGCAAAATTGCCCCTGGTGAGAGGAAGTTGCTGGTTGCTATGGGAACTTCTGATCCATTCTCCTTAACATGAGGCTGACTCTATGTCCCGTTTGCTGGGACGGTTCCAGTTGAGGTCTCTTTCTTCAGCAGATCTGTCAATGGAATCTCTTGTCTTTCTCAGAAGTATCCTCCTTTCTAAGATAAGTCATAGTCACCCTACTTATCATGGATGAGGCTTCTTCTGAATGGCCAAATTTCAGTTTCTCCCCAGATTTGTAGGCTCCTGGTGGTCTACTCACTCTGGTCACTCCATCCGTCCAGGGTGTCTTCAGGGACAGAGTCCTGTCAGGAGGGCTCTGGGCTAGCTCTGCTCCCACAGGCTCATATCCAGTATCCTTGAGAAATAGAAGCTTTTCCTCACCATTGTCTAAGAAACCGCAGCTCAACCCTACTGCAACTCGTTCTCCCTCCCTCTCTATTTTTAAAGGTTGGGAGTAGATGACAATGAATGCTAGCAGGCTTGGTTTTACCATTTTCTAACCTGTCTTCAGGAGTAGTTTGATATCCTATTCTCTTATAATGTGGTGTTACTTAGCACCTTCAGTCATAGGGTCTGACTTTAGGACTCCGTCTATCTCCTAAATAATAGAAGAGTTGGATTTAACATGTAATTGTATATCATTTAATAAAGGATAAGCAGGGGTGGTGGGGGAAGAAGCCAGGTCTCCTACCAAGCAGGAGATTCTAATAGCAGCAGTCTATGACCCCATGCCACAGCAGATTCCAGAAGTATAGTGTCGATAATTCAGGAAAGCAGCTGAGCAGATATAGCTTTGGTGAGGATTTCCCCAGCTTAAAGAGAAGATAGATAATCCATCAGGCTTCTATCAGTCTTGCATTTCCTCTTTGACAATTCCAATGCATGTAGCATCTCAAAATCTGAAGCATTTCTTTGTTACTAGTGCACTAGATAGATAAATAGTCTGGGCAGATTTTTTCTCAGTTTTGAACATATAAAAGGAAAGTCCACTTTAGAATTGCCCCTCTGACTGAGGACACCTGGCCTCACTACTAGCTGGAGCATGCACGGACCTATTAACCTTGCTGGTTCCAGTTCTTGATCCTCTATCCAACTCAAAGAATGGAGAAGGGGGCAGAGGCAAACTTGTTTCTCTCTGCATCTCCAGAGAGTTGACCGTGGTATCCTTCATCGCTGAAGGGTAACTGAGAAATGTGGCATACTCAGGATCACTTGTCTTGTCCCCATTTTTCTCAGGGGAACCTCAACAAGACTTCTGGATCTTCCCAAGCCACAGGCTACATCAGCGACTTCGCCAGGTCTGACTTTCCGTTCCTGCTGGCTACGCAACTTGAACTCTGTGGAGTAGAGGGCAGAAACAAAGAAAAGCTTTTTAGAGTAATCACACCTTTCCCCACAAGCCATGTTTTCATAGGTTTTGTTTTTTTCCCAGCAGCAAGGTAAAGCAAGCAATTGAACTAACTTGCTCTCGGATCAATGAATCCATTGTGTGCTTCAGGGAGCAAAAGGGTTTTGTTGTTGTTGCTTCCCCCACCCCCCTCTCTGTCTTTCAATGTTGGTTTGGAGCAGAAATTAAACTTGGCCATGGGTTATGAGGGAAAAGAAGTGGTTAGACAAACCTTCCTTTGGTTGGGATTTAGAGTTCTGTATAAATCCATAGGTTTATAAGTAAAATTGTTACCAGATACGTGTTCACTTGCACACATGTACTCATTCAAGCCTCCTTCCCCCGCCCTTCCTCACACCAGCTGACCTCCAGAACCTGGAACACACTTACAAAGCGTATGTGCCTGACATGGCTTGATTATTTCGCCAATAGAAACCGATGCAGGGTTACTGAGTTACTAGCCCATGCTGGCCAAGAAAGGGAGAATCCATGGTTCGTGCTTCCCACGGACAAAGCTTCAGATTAAAATTCTAGAATGTTCTCATCTGCTTACAAATGGGTAAGGAGTGGTGTTATTTATTTCACTGTTTCTCCTCAGCTCACAGATGATTTGGACAGATTCTATTCTCAGTTCTGAGCTAATTTAACAATAACTGGAGCCAAGACAATTCAGTGGGAAAGAATAGTCCTTTCCCTGAATGATGCTGTCTGGGACAACGAGTTAGCCACTGCAAAAGAAGGGTGATGGAACCTTATGTCAGATGCGGGGCTGCCATGACAAAATGCCACAGAGTTGGGGTTTAAACAACAGGTATTTATTTTCTACCAGTTCTGGAGTCTGGAATCCAAGATCAGGATGCCAGCAAGGAAGTTTCTGGTAAAGATTCCCAGCCTGGCTTGCAGATGACCACCCTTTGGCTGTCCTCACATGGCTGGGGTTGGAGAGACAGTGAGAGTTTCCCCTTCTTAAAAGACTAATAGATCTGATTAAGGCCCTAACTTTATGACCCCATTTAGCTTTAATTACTTCCTAAAGAACCTATCTCCAGATACAGTCCATGGGAACTAAATGGAAATAAGCCAGGGACCTGATTGTAAGAGCAAAAACTATAAAACTTTTAAAAGAAAATATAGTACATTTTCATGACCTTAGGTTAGCCAAAGTCTTTTTAGAAATGACACCAAAAGCATAAATGACAGAAGAAGAAAAAAAAAGATGAATTGATTTCATCAAAATTTAAAACTGTACGTCAATGGACACCGTCAAGAAAGTGAAAAGACAGCCCACAGGCCAGGAGAGAATAACTGCAAATCACAGGTTCCCATAAAGGACCTGTGTCTAGAATATATAAAGAATTCTTACAACTCAATAGTAAAAAGACAACCCAATTAAAACATACGCAAAGAATCTGAATAGATATTACTTCAAAGAAGATGTAAAAATGATCAGTAAGCATATGAAAAGGTATCCATCATCATTAGCCATCAGAAAAATATTAATCAAAACCACAATAAGCAATAAAAATAAATTTTAAAAAAACACACACTAAGATACCACTTCACCCATCAAATGAATATAATCAAAAAGGTAATTGCAGATGTTGGCAAGTTTCTGTGGAGATATCAGAATCTTGAGATATTGGTGGCAGAATATCAGCTGGTACAGTCATTTTGTGAAACAGTCCAGCAGCTCATCAAAAGACTACCCCTCAAGTTATTATGTGAACAAGAAATTCACCCTATTTATATGTCCAGGAGAGATGAAAACATATATTCATACAAATCTTGTACATGATGTTCACACACACGTGTAACTGGAAAAATTATCTCACTAAGTTGATGTGTGTGTATAACTGGAAGAAAAAATATTACCTGTGATGTAAAACAAAGATGAAATTACAAGAAAAATATGGGGGTTAAACCCAACATATGGGCTTTCATTCATTCTGGAGAAAATATCAAAATGTCTAAAAGCTACAAAAACTGAATTAGGAAAAAATATACTCAGGAAGCCAAGCCAAAGATCAGACTATGTTAAACAGAAAAAATAGTAAAGCTTCATCTTATTTAAAGGAGTGAAAGCCCAGGGAAGTAACAGTTACCACACTTGGAATTCTTCCTGTCAGGAGGGAAATGTAACCCCCACAGACCAGTCACACACTCTTTCCCTGGAAGTGACCTAAAGAAAAGCAACACTTTTCCTAAATATAAAATAACATATTTAAGAAAATATGAAAAGTATAGAAAAAAAGAGGAACGATCAATCTCATTGTACCCCTATAAATTCTGATATTTGATAGTGGTCTCTCCTAAGCACATAGGTCCATATATTTGAGCTCATACCACACAAACAATTTATAGTCAACATTTCCCATTATTTAAAAAGTTCAGGAGTATCACTTTCAATCAGAAGGATAAAACATAATTTATTTAATTATTTTCCTAATAAAAGGCAATTTTTTTTCAATCTTTTACCTTAAAAACTTTGCCAAGGAAATTTTGAGGTAGATTCTTGGTCATGTTCAAATTTTTCTTAAATAAAAATAGTATAACAGATTAAGTTATGAAATTATTTAACTATCTTGTTAGTACTGATCAAAAATGATCTATTACTTTATATATTAACAGTAGTATGTTATGCACCCATCCCTCTACAAAATATGAGGCTCTTAAAAATAATTCCTATTTGTGCTCTAAGAAAGAATTCTCAACACAGCAGTATTTACAATAGCAATAATTTGGAGAAAAATAAACAGCTGTCAGTAGCAAAAAAAAAAAAAGTTAAATGGCTCACAATCATGATTTTTTTTCAGTAATTTAAGTTGAATTGTTTTGAAGAATATGAAACAACAAAGAAAAGTAATTTCACAAATTCTTAAATGATGTGCATGATAAGCACCAAATTCTTTGTGAGGTCAGACAATAAAGAAACACTACAAAGATTAAGTCTGGGTTATGGTTTTGTTTTCTTATTTATACTTTTCTATATTTTCCAAACTACTTATGCTGACAATTTATGACACAATTTTCAAAAGTTAGTGGATTTAAATCATTAACTCATGTGTTAATCCACTTTCAGTGCGTATCTGCATAGGAAAGACAGGAAAGGTGGAAGTCTATGGGTACCATTGAAAAGTCTTGCTACTCTGGCTTCCAGCTCCAGCCATGCTGCTTTCTAGGTGTGCTTTGTGTCCAGGCCTTGACTGACCTTCATTTCTCCTTTGTCACCGGGAGGGTGTCACATGACCTCTCTCTGCTAAGGTCCCTGAATCTGTGTTTCTCAAGGCTGCCTTCCTGGAACTGGATGCCGTCCTGAGCCATCCAATGAGCTTTAACGATGGATGAACCTGAGGCAAGCATCCAAGAAAGGAGGTCTGTGTTTCTTGCCAAGCAGTGAAGGAGAAGGTGAACCTGGATAAAGATTGCACATGGGAATCTAAACATAATTCTGACTTCAAGGACTCCCCAGATAGCAAAGTTCTTCAGACAGGAAGCAAGATGCAACCAACATCCATGCCACACCCACCTCTGTGAGTCTCTTGATACCGGTCTCCACCATGACCTCTGGCTTGTCCAGCAGCCTGCTGGATCTCACACTAAGAATAAAACAAAAGTGGGAGGAGAGAGACAGCCTATGGAAAAAAAGGTAGGATTGACAGAAAACCCAGCTGTCGTGGAATAGTCTGGACTTCCTGGTTTATATGCCATTCACTCACTGGTCAGGCAATGACAGCATGCTGAATTACTGTAGACCTAGAGCCATAATGTTGGTGAGGTGATCCTTAATTTCAGGGACCCAAACAATGCTAGGATGCATGTAAATCAGATAGAAAATGCTATCTGTATTCTGGATCAAAAAATCACTGGCAGTTGGCTACCAAGGATGGGAAGTCAGGTTGACCATATTCTTTTCCTAATCAAGTAATTGTCACAATATGTCCGTTTTTTCATCCCCATATGCACAAGTGACCATAAATCTCTTCCTAGCCATCAGAGACCCAGACAGTTCTGCTTCTCTGTTATCCATCCTCAATGATGCTGCATAATAAATTGTTTCAAAACTCAGTGACTGGACTAGGGGAGGCTCAGTGGTAGAGTACTTGCCTAGCACACCGTGAGACCCTGGGTTCCATCCTCAGCACCACATAAAAATAAATAAATAAATAAAATAAAGGTTAAATTCTTAAAAAAAAAAAAAAAACAACTCAGTGATTAAAAAAACAAGATTTAGTCTCACAATTACAAATCCTCAAGATTAATGAGGGCTCAGCCAATTTAGACTGAACAGGGCTATAGCTCCCACCTATCATTTGTTCTAGCCTACAGGCTGGGCAGTAGGCACCTGTGCTCAATCTGAGGGCCAGACTGAATAAGTAATAGTGCCTAGGGGAAGTTCTCATGATGGGTCACCTGGATATGAAAAGATGGAGCTTTAAGGTACAGGATCATTTCAAACCTCTGTCATGTCACATCCACTAGTATTCTCTTTGGCCAAACTCAGAGTTAAGGGGCAGAAAGTGCACTGCACCCACCACAAGCCACAGCAAGCATGTTGATAAAATTCTTTTAGAATGCTATGAAGAGTAATTCTATTTTGCACAGTGATGATTAAATATTCAATATCAACCAATTCTTTCTCTTCTGAATACTTTCGCCTCTTTCCTCTGGCTTCCCAGATGACATTTGCATCCCTGAGGGTGGTAGCCGGTAATTTGCCAGGAGGCCAGTATTATCCACCTAAATGGAGAAGGAACAACTTTTCTTTGGGAAGGTTCTGCCCAACCTGAAATGTGCCAAGACATCTCCACTAATTGAAAGGGGACACAGTTATGTAAAGCCACTGAGTGTAAAGAACTTAGAGGCAAAAAGGAAGTGAAGGAAGTATATTTAGCTATTCAAACTAGAAACAAATTTTAAATGTTTTCAACTAAAACATCCCAAGCAGAGAATGTCCTCCTGAATCCCTTTTTTTGTATTTTTACTATTTTATCACCAAGACAATCCTAGGGAAAAATACCAATCTAATGAGTAGAAAACACAACTATCACTCATAGTTAGCTACTGTTGGAATTTTTTTATACACGGGCAACTGCAGAGCCCTGGAAATCAAGGTGACCCTACTTAGACAATGCAGTGAAAATTTAAGACTCTGGATCCTGGCTGCTCAAACACCAGAAATTCTTGTTCTCATCCCTCAACTACAAATGTCTGAGTCAGTCCTTTCTTATGGACTTGTGAAAATGTTTATTGAATTTGCATAACTACTTTTTATTTTTGCAATGGCATCATGTATTACATGCTACCTTTCACAGCAGAACAATTTTTCTTAACAACAAAGATTTGATTATATAATTTTAACTTCTGCTTTGTATTTCATTTATGAATTACCACAAACTTTTAAACTAATGCTCCATTGATGGAAGTTTAGGTTATTTCCAATTTTTCAGAATTACTTTCTGCATGCATAATAACCCACATCTCTTCATCTAGAAACTAAGGCATTTATTTTCATTTTCAGGTCTAAGAAATCTGAGCAGTGTCTTATTGACAATAAATAGAACCACCCTTTTGGTGTTAGAGTGTGGGCAGTAAGAAAGGAAATTGTGTAGCTGGGTGGAGATTAGTCATTTCAGAAAGGGCATGTGTGTTGACAGCAATCCACTCAAAATTGATAGATGCAGGCTAGTTCCAGAACCCAGCTCAAGCTCTGAATCAGCATTAAGCACTCCTAAGTTCAGATGTTCATCTCCGTCTCTCAGGTCTGCCAACTAGGGTAGAGACAAAACAAGGCCAGATGCCTGGTGGTCTCTTGGCAATCCTACCCCCAGAAAAACAAAGGAACCCCATGGACTCTTGTGCCACTAGGACAGAAATGCCACCCAGCTTCTCAGCCCATCTCCATCACCACCACAGGGGAAAGTGGCCCAGGCATTATTACTTTGGTCAGGAACAGCTTAAAGCCAACATCACACTGGTTGATGATAAGCTAAGCCAGGTATTCAAGAGAAAGTCATTGGAGAAAATAAGCCAAAAAGACAGCACCAGAAACCGAAGCACCATTCCTTATCCAACTCTACTCCCCAAGAGATACCAAAGTGCCATGGCCTAAAGCAGGTGTTGAAATTATTACTGCTATGGAGCAGCATCGTATTGGCACTGGAAGAACATATTGCTTTCCCCCAGATTTATTTTCACTCCTTCCCATAGTAAACCAAGATTGTCCAGAAAAATACATACTTAGCCACATGACTCAGAATCAAGAAGCTCTCCTTTAGTCCAGTTTATGACTTTATATCAATCCTCCACCTTCTTACACTGTAATGTAGGGTCAAGATAAGAGATTCATAAAAAGCCAAAGCCTATGAAGACCATGGAGATTGTGTCCAATATCTTCACCCTTCAGTAAGAGGGTAAATGGACTCATGGCCCCTTGGAGTTGGTGACAGAGTCCAAGACTGTTGGCCCCCATCCACTCTGTCCAGACTCCAAGTTGGTCCTCTCGCCAATGTTCCACACTGGTAGCAGCCTTTTTGCCTGAGTGCCTCCTGGGGCTGTCATGAAGACAAATTACCCTCTAGCTGTATGGTCCTTTAGTCCTTTGGATCAACTTGTGTGTATCAGTGTAGCTGGCAGACCACCACGCACACTGAAGCTGGGAAGAAATGAAGCAGCCCACCTCGGTTAAAACCATCAAAAGAACACTCTCTCTAATGTTTCACTCTCTAGACAACCGAGCAGGTCATTTGTGAGGCATTATAGAGAGTTAATCCTCATATCTCAGTCATGTTAAAAGAACAGTTTATTCATACCCTTAAACTTTACGAGAATAGAACACAAACTACAAGGCAGTAAGAACAAAGGAACAGACTAGATACATATTTTTTCAGAAATTTTAAGCCATGGAAGAACAAAAAAAATTTTTTTCTTCAAATAAAACTTAGGGGCAAGGGATTGAATTACATGCAAAGCTTATTTTTAGTGCCCTTTATGGATATAAAGTCATGCTGTTAGTTTAGGAACAAAAAATGCATTATGTATAACTTGTTTCACTCATAAAATTACCATGTTTTGTATATTGATATATTTAGACATTGGGAGAACTGAAAAAAGATTTTTTCTGATTTCTTTCCTGGTTATTTTCTTGGGCAAAAGAGAATTTTTTAAAGTCCTCAGTGAGAAAACTTTTTTGAGTTTTCAGAACATTAATAGATTTTAGAAGGTCTTTTTTTCTCCCAAAATGATTTCAAGTCTTCAGGTTCTCAAATCAAGGAACTCACACGTGTTCACCGGGGTCCTCTTGTCCTCTGTCTGGGCAGATCAGCACAGCCTGGTTTTGTCTTGGTGACCTATGGTGGAACTTCAGAAAGCCCACTATGGAGATCCCACAGACTTGAAATTCACTTGGCCCTCCAAGGCAGATCTCTTCTGTACTTCCCACGGCTGTACTACATTAAGAACACTTCTAGAAATTAAACAAGAGACCACAAGTCATTTAGGTTAGACCCCACAAGAGCACAAACCCTCCTTCTACAAAGCCTACAGATGATTGACTTTCCCTCGCCTCCCTGACAATCAATGGTTTGAGACCCTGGTGTTATACTTATTACAATAAGTAATAAGTATATACCTGTGATTATCAGATCAATATATAGTCTTACTCACTAGATTGTAGATCCATCAGGGCAGGAACCCAATCTTCTCTGCTGACTGTTTTGCCTTCAGCATCTACCAGTAATGGGAACAGAGCAGTAAATGTATGCTCACTCTTTTTTAAGATGGCTCTTACCAGAATTCCCCTCTATACAGAACTTGAGTTATTCTCCCTGTAATTTCCACTCACTGACAGGAGTCTCCCTTCTGGTCCATCTAGAAACTAAGAAAGCTACCTTTCACAAAGATAGCCCTTGAAATATGGGGAACTACTTGGTCATCATCAAGGTTTCTTCCTTCTAGGCTAAATATCCTCAGTTTCTCTAGCTGTTCAAGAGTGACTGAGGTTTTTAGTTCTTTCATTATCTTGGATACTTTTCTCTGAATATATCATTGTTCTAGTTCTATAGACCCATGTGGTTAACAGGGAAGAGTTGTAGATATTGGAATAGTAGGTTACTGAAATATTAAGTTATCTCCCCCTAAAATG
Source organism: Sciurus vulgaris (assembly GCF_902686455.1). Classification (NCBI taxonomy): domain Eukaryota; kingdom Metazoa; phylum Chordata; class Mammalia; order Rodentia; family Sciuridae; genus Sciurus; species Sciurus vulgaris. The sequence continues at coordinate 80,941,864 of NC_136465.1, forward strand.
TGCTGAGGTCTGGGACTAAACTGGAACTCTGTAATGTTCTTCACCAAAAAACTGATTGGAAACCAAGACTTCAGGAGGTCTCCTCTCTATGGTAATAGAACCCCCAATATTTAGCTGGATATGTAGCTGCCTGCAGTAACCTATGTTCCTGGCCTCTTTCATGGCTACACACAGTCTGTGAAAAAAGTTCTTATTGATGGAATCAGTAGAAATGTATTAAGCGGACTTGGAGAACGTTCCCAAGAGGCAGTGCACCTACATCTACCTCTTCTATTCTTTTTCCTAGAATATGAATGCCCTATCTTAGACCATGAGCCCAGGTCACACATAGCTGAAAAATTACATACATGAATTCTGGGTCCCTGACATCAAGCACTGTTCTGAATCAAGACTCTTTTTGTCTGAAAGAGAAGTAAACTGCTATTGTATTTACTCTGGGTTCTGTTTTGCCCAGCCAAAACTAAATCCTGATAGTCTGTTGCTCTCTCTTCAACTTTAATTCAAGTAGTTTTGTAACTGAAGCAGAACATGGTGTAATTACATGTGAACTTGCAAGTTGAAAACTTTCCCATTGTTTTCTGCCTCGCCCAGGGTGAGGGAGGGAGAGAAGCACAGGGTTTGATACAAAAAGCATTACAGAGAAGGTGTCCATGGCTTACCTGGAAAGAGCTTCCAAGAGTTGACTCTCTGTCCAGTAGAACTACAAAGGGCGAAAAAAGGAGGAGAGGCCAGCATGCAAGAGGAAACACAGACAATATTTTGCAAAAGAAGATATACTATGTATCTTTTCCCTCATTAAAGTATTGTAATGTAATTTTTAAATTACTGACTGGGTCAAAAACACGGCCTTAGAGTCAATCCATCAATTCTAGGAGACCTATAGGGATTCTCACATCAAGGCCATTGAGAAGGTGAGTGGCAGAACACCATACTGCTGCACATGCCACTGAGACCAGGGGAAAGACCAGTCTCCATGAAGACTCTCCAGGAGTGAAGGCACTAATGTTCCAAAGCCTGGAATTTCAGCCTCCATGTGCTGCTTCCTGGATTACTGTCTATATTACTGGTTCTTGTTAAAATCAAACTTCCTGGGCTGGGGATGTAGTTCAGTGAAAATGCTTGCCTAGCATGCATGAGGCCCTGGGTTCAATAGCCAGCACCCCAAAACAATTTTTAATTAAGTTAAATTTCTATTACAAAACCATAAAAAGGATAAAAGTATTAGCAACAGGCAGGTTATGGTAGCTCCATATTTTCAAACAGTCCCAGGCATCATGCTTTGATTTAGAATGTAGAAAATCACAAGAGACCATCACTCTCCCTATATTGAGGACAAGCTGCAAAAGCTTTAAAAGTCATCCAAGAGATGAGGACACAAAGAAATCTGAATGGATTCCAGAAAATAATAAACTCTTCCTAGGAAAGAAGAGATCCATGGCCACTTTCATCCTTGGCAGAGTGAAGAGGAGGAAGTTGCCATAGATAGCAATAAGGAGAAAGTAGTTGAACTTTTAATAAATTTAGCTGTGTATGAACTAACATGATAGATTAGAATATCAAGGAGCTGCAGTGCAGAGCAAGTTGGCATCTACCCAACTCTTCATAGGCCTTTACCAAGTGCATGAAGCTGGTAGGCAACAAGTTGAGGCAAAGCAAGAGACCTCAGAGACACCCAAACACCCTGCTCCACCTCCTACCCCAGAAAGATGCACAGAGCCATTTCCAAGTGCAAGACAGCAGCTAGAGACGGAGGGCAAGACAGTTGAGAGAATGCATTGGGGACACACTTCATCAATGCCCTGGGGGTGGCAGCCTGCCGAAGGTTTGAAGTGGGGCTGGAGAGCTGGACGATATTCTTCCCATGCTTTCCAGGCCTTTATTGATTGCAAGACAACATCTTCCAAAGGCTGGAGATAGAGAAGGAGAGCAGAAAGAAATACCTCCAAGGCACTCTAAGCCTTTACCAGCTGTACTCCAGGTGCTGGGAGAAGCACAGAGAGCCAGGAGAAATCCCTGCAAAATGCTCTAAACTGAGTGCACTGCCAGAGACAGGTAAGCCAGGTGAAAAGAGATCTCCTAAGGAGCTGGAAGCTAGACAAATAGTAAGCAAAGAAAACTCCCAAGTACCCAAGAACTGGCAGTTAAACATGAAGTGAAGAAAACCAAGAGTATTAACCAGTGCTCAAATCCTAAGTGCTGGTAAAAGGAAAATCATGACAGTAATCATGAGTTGAATCTAACTAAAACTAACAAAACTCAGACCCAGTCTGACTGCAAAGTATATTGACCCAACCTCCACTCCAGAGGTCTGACAACAGGAGTACACATTTTGGGGGGACACATAACATTTAATCTTCTCTTTGACACAGAAAGTCTAACATGCAATCAAAAATTTACAAGATATATGAAAAAAGCAAGAAACTGAAACTCATGGTCAAGAGTGGAAATTCTCATTAGAAACAGACTCAGAGATGACCCAGATATTGGAACTGTCAGATACTGACTTCAAAAGAATTATGGCAAATATATTAAAGGATATTACAGAAATGCTGGACAACAAGAGTGAACAGAGAGGGAATTTCAGCAGAGAGGGGATTTAAAAAAAAAAAAGAAGAAGTAGAAATTCTAGAAACAAAAAATATGATATCTGAAATTAAAAATTCATTGAATGGATTCAAAAATATTGGGCTGCTTGACTAGAGGTGAAATGCTGCTAGGGCAACAGTATCTAAAACCAACTTGGTCTATCGGAGAGACAACCGTTCAAAATGCTTTGCCTCCGGTTTTTTTCCTGACAAATTGAATCTGACAATAATGCTAAAGTATAGGCCTACATCAGTTGACCACTTTAGAAAAACTTTTCCTGGTGAGTTTCTGATAAAGACAAAAATACAACTGTCAATATGAGACTAGAGACAGAGGTGAAAATAAGGGTGAAGAGGAACTATTTTCTTATTAGGATACTCCTGCTCATGTCCTGTTCTTAAGTCTCAAGTCCCATTATATGGCCAAAAACTGTGTGATTTGGGGCTAGATTAGGTTACAAAGGATGGTTGTACACATTGGCTCCTTTTTCTGCTATCCTCCCAGTACCAAAACCACCCTCTTTGGTAAAATCCTCTTTGGTATGAAGGCAGAAAAAGCAAGGAAACAACAGGCTTCCACTCAGGAAAGCTAGTAACTGACCAACCCCCACCCTAAAAAAAAAAAAAAAAGAAAGAAAGAAAAAGAAATGAGCACTTCCATTTCCTTGGCCAGGATTTCTCCCAAACTGCATGCCAATAGGCAGGACAGACAGAGCAACACGACTCCATGGATTATTTATGCTGCTTCGTCCACACTAGCAGAAGTGACCTCACACACCATATCCAAAAGCCTCTTGAGTTCACAAGTTCACAAAAATATCTCCTTTTATTCCAAACTTGAACATTTTCTCATGCAACCTGCCACTTCTACACAACCCCCACTCTACAAGTCCTCCTCAGTTCTTTCTTTTCTCTAGGGTCACAAATACATCAAAGCAAGACAATTTTTTCCTTTTTTTAAAATCACAGTTGCCTCTTTAAGCTACTTGATAATCAGGTCATATTTGTCTAGTTTATTTGTACCAGAAACATATGAAATATTTCCAAATAGACACATTATGGAACATATTGGAAAAGTATATTCTCCATATACTGCATGTTACTTAAGCAAACAATTTTAAGTCATATTGCAAAAATTTAAGGCCCTACCACTTAGAGTTGCATCATTATTTTAGTACCATTACATATACCTAATGTATTAGGAAGAGTGATACCAATAAATGAAGTAAACACACTAGCCTCTTGTTTTCTCAAAATCTGAGATTTGCTTATTTCTCCTGCCTTATTTTGCATTGATCAGTGTGCAATAAAATATCAGAAGATATTTCAAATCACGAATTCAACATTTGTATGACTGACAATGAGCATAACCTAAGCCAAGTGTAGACATTGTGAAAAGCTTTAGAAGAAATTCACACATATACAATGACCACAGTCTGCTGTCTGGCCAACAGTGTTTGTGAGACTGTTAAGAAATTTCTGATTTCAAAAAGGTTAATATAGGCAAAAAATGTGCATTTTAGAATCATTACAATGTGGACCATAAACTTCCTTCCTGATCAATACTACCTTTGACTCCTCCATCTGTTATTTGTGTCTTTCTAAAAGTCTTGTGTATCTAGAAAAAGATACTCATCCGTATCTATGATAATGATAACTGCACAGATAACTATGATACACAAAGTATCTTTTTATAGCCATAGTTACCTTTTAATACTCATCAGCATGTCCTTTCAGAGTTCTGTTGCTCAGTGGGAATGTTTTAAAAAAGAAACAACAGCTCTGTGCAGTGTTCCACACCTGTAATTCCAGTGGCTCAGGAGGCTGAGGCCAGAGGATCATGAGTTCAAAGCCAGCCTCAGCAATTTAGCAAGGCCCTGAGCAACTTAGCAAGACTCTGTCTTAAAAAAAAAAAAAAAAAAAAAAAAGGCTGAGGACGCAGCTCAGTGATTGAGTGCCACTGGATTCAATCCCTGGTACCAAAAAAAGTAATGATATGTATGTAGATCAACTAGAGATATATCCCATAAAATATGAAGTTATCTGTGGGTGATTATTTAGGAGTGAAATGTAGTGGGTATTTTAATTTTCTTTTTGGGGTTTATTGTTTTATAATTTTCTATTAAAAATAATATTACTAGGTAGTTTCCAAATGTTTAAAAGATATAAACCTCATACATAATTTTAAAAATATCTTTTGACAAAAGGCAATGGTAAGAAAAGTCAAAATACAAATGAAAGCTGGAAAAAACTCACAATATACATAATGACTAAGTCCAACTCAATACAATAGAGAAGGCAATTCACTCAAGAGGGAATCCAAATGGTCAATAAATCTATGATACGAAGCACATTCAAATTAAAACAAGAGATATCATTTTTCTCATCCTTCAGATTGACAAAGAAATTTTTAAAATTTTTTTAACTTACAGTATTCCATGCCAGCAAGGATGAGAAACAAACATTCCTATGTTGCTATTAGAGTGGTTATTGCTAAATTCTTTTTTGGAAATCAGACTGACAATAACTACTAAAAATTGAAAAATGCATAATCTTTGCATCTCCACTTGTATGTATCTACCCTGTAGAAATAAGCACTAGTTGGTACATTTACAAGAAGATTTACTGCAGCATTGCTTCTAGAGGTGAAAACCTGGAAAGTTCCAAAAATCCATCAAATGGAGATTAAGTGAATTTTGGAATATCTATAACATAGATTACTATGATACTATTAAAAAGAATGATCTAACTGTGTTGCTCTGGAGGGATATCCATAGCAAATTGCTCCATGAGGAAAACAAGTTGCATAGAAATACGTACAGTGAGATCCCAATTTTTTTTTAAAAAAGTAAAATTATGTTCTACACGGTGGCACACACCTGTAATCCCAGCTATTTGGGAGGCTGAGGCAGGAGTATCCCAAGACCAAGGACTGCTTGGGCAATGTGGTCATTATCATTGGTTACCTGAGGGGACCAAGGGTAGAAATGCAGAAATGATGCTTAATTTCTTTTCCTTCCTTCTTCATGTTATTTTACTAATGATAAAGAATGTGTATGAATTTTCTAATTTTGAAAATGAGATTTTAGAAAAGATTTTTTTTTTAACTAAAGAATATACACTGTGTATTCTTGCCCCTCTGGAATGGCAGAGTCTCAAGATTTGGTCTCCCTCCAGGTGATAGAATGAATTCCTCTTCTGCTAAGATGATTTATAGCCATTAAGTTTCCTCAGGAGGCCTGCTTCATTGACTGATCTTTTGATAGATGAATATTTTTACATTTTTATTTCTTGTAAAAAGTTATAGTGTAGTCATTCCATCATGAGGCTAACTGGACAGAGCATTCTGTCTAAGTCATGCTACCCCCTCACACGCAGCCCAATAATTCCAAGAAGGATGTTTTATGGTTGAGAGGGAGTCATCAGTCCTTGGCAAGAATGAGGCCTTGTTCCCCAAAGTGAAAGCAGGATGATGATTTGAGAACTATTTGCTATGGTTTGAACATCCCCTCTAAACTGATATTTAAAACTTTGTCTCCAATGCCACAGTGTTGAAAGGTGGGACCTTCAAGATCTCCTCCACCCCTCTCTGTTTCCCTCTCCTTCCCTCTCTTTCTCTCACTTTCCCCCTAACTAATACACTCCCCAAACAAAAATCTGTGCCTGTTGCCAGAAAAAGTTGGAATGGATGTTGAGGAGCCACATGACAATTGCATACTCTGTCTCTAAACCCAGTGGCTACCGTTCTAGGTCCTTTTTCTCTGGGCTCACTTTATTGTCTGGAACATATTTAGAATGTGTGAGTAGAAAAGGGTCCACTGGGCACCTTCCTAAAGGTTGGAAGCCAGCTAACCCGAGACTCCTGCTCCTCTCCTCAGTAGACAGTTTCCTGGAGGAGAGGGTTGGTAAAAACAGTAATTTCATGTTTTGCTGAAGCATGAAGAGAAATATGGACTCAAGTGTCTTCCTGAACTACCAGGCACATAAGAATAATTAGTGTTCCAATGATCTCTGCCTCCCAGTAGGTGCTTGTGCCTTGTCAGCTGTCCCTACTTATAATCTGACCATTTCCAAGCCTCTGCCTTCTCTTTCCTTCTACTCTCTATCCCCAAATGAAAGCAAAGGAGTCACAATGTGGTGTCTGAAGATGACTTTATCAACTAGGAATCTGGCGGTAATTCCACTTCCTGGTTTGATAATAAGAAAGCTTTAGGCCATTTGATTTGGTAATTACTGAAAAACAGAGGAAGGTGATTTTTGCTCTATATTCCTGGAAAAGGAACACATAGAAGAATGTCACTGTATCCCCTCAGGGTTTCCTAGCTTTGAAAGAGGTTTGACCACTGTTGGAGTCACATATTTTTTTCACATAAAAACTGGGCAGACTGCAACAAGAGTTTCTCTTGATTAATTATCTCTTAATTAGATTCTGATAGCCTAGTTCCACCGGATGCTATGGCAGCTGTAAGGTCTTTCTCACTATCGACTGCTGTGCTGGAACACACATATGGCAGCTGCTGGCATCTTCAGGAGCACTATGGGCAACACAGAAGGCAAACTTGGGTGACACTTTAAATCCCTATCAATTGTACAGCTGTTTGGTCCAACTGAGCTCCAGTGGTGGCTTACGCAAACAAGAAGAATGAAATTAGAAAGGGAGAAACCAAAGAGACTCTATTTGGATGGTGTCTTGGTTTTGTTTTCTGCTGTTAGAATACCACAGGCTGACTAATTACAAACAACAGAAGTCTATTTGGCTGCCAGTTCTGGAGGCTGGTAAGTCCAAGATTGAGGGGTCACATCTGGCCAGGGCCATCTTGCTGTGTCATTACATGGCAGAAGCATCACATGGCAACAGAGCCGCAGCGTGTATGTGGGTGGTTGGGTGTGAGAGAGAGATTGATTGTGGGAATTAGCTCATATGATTTTGAAGGCTGAAGAATCCTACCATCTGTTATCTGGAAGCTGGAGAAAGCCAGTGGTGTAATTTAGTCCAAGGCCAAAGGCCTGAAAACAGAGTGGGAACCGGTTGTGTAAATCCTAGCATCTGAGGGCCTAAGAACCAGGAGCTCCAATGTCCAAGGGCAAGAGAAGATGGATGTCCCAACTCAAGAATGGAGTGAATTTGTGCTTCCCCTGCAGGTCCTCAAATGAATTAGAAAATGTCCATCTGCATTGATGAGGGTATATCTTCTTTATTTAGTCTAATGACTCAATGATTCAGTCTAATGATGGCAACTATCTGGACATCTCTTATTTCAGCCTAGTTGACACATAAAAATAACCATCATAGGGATCCATCTCTCCTTCTTTCAGTGAATCAAAACTTTGCATTCTCTACAATAATCCAATAGCACCAATAATATAATCCCATAGTACAATGAGACGAATGGGACTTTTGCTGAGACAGATAGAAAACTAGCCTAGTGCCTTTTCCCCTGAGATCTGAGGGTAAGAAGAGGTGGACCTGGATCTGTGCAGCCAATAACCCCAAAGGAAAAGGCTCTGAGAATAGAACCAGGATGAAGGTGAGTAGTTATGGTTCGTGTAGAGAGAAAAGGAACACGATGACAACATTATGGCAAGTAGCCCCTCCAGGCCTGAGACTACCACATAGGCAATAAACTCCCTTTTTGTGTAAACCATGTGGGGTAGGATTGTTTTTGTCACATGCAATAAAGAGTATCCCGGATGATAAGACATGGCAGGTCAGAATGAGGACAGTTGCATGTTCTCTTTTTCCATTTTAAATTTCCACGCCTGGTGCTTACCATCCACATGCCCGAGGAAGGTTACATCCTCACCTGGGTAGGGACTCCCTCCTGTCTGTTCCATATCTTCCGTAGGAGACTATTTTCCTGAACAAGAAATCTTGGTGGGTGGGGTGTGGTGGCACACCCCTATAATCCCAGCAGCTAGGGAGGCTGAGACAGGAGGATCATGAGTTCAAAGCCAGTCTCAGCAAATTAATGAGGCCCTAAGGAACTCAGTGAGACCCTGTCTCTAAATAAAATACAAAAAAAAGGGCTGGGGATGTGACTCAGTGGTAATTTTATTTTGATTAATAGTAATTATAATGCATCTCCAAATTCTCAGAGATTTCTTAATTGGTCCAACATTGGAAGGAAGTTTGTTCTCTGATTGTGGAGACAATCTCTACATTCTTATATAGACTTCATGGTAACAATGGTACACTATTATGCAAAGGCTTATCCAGATCCTCCCTTCTCCTCCTGTATTCTTTAATTAAATTGGTCACTGAACATTAGTCATTTTAAAAAGCAGGGTTATTAAAGGTTGTAAGCAAAAGAAGAAAATGACAGAAAAGATATCACTGTATTCTTCCACTCCAGGTCCCCATGCAGATGTTCTTTCAATCTGGTACAGGAGCCACCCTCCTTATCCCAGGGGGATACATACAGTGCACCAATGGATACATGAAACCATAGGTAGTACTAAACTATATTTAAATGCCTTTTTCCATCTTAAGGAAGTACTTCTTATGTACCATGACCTTAACTTTTGCAGTTTGAGGTGCCACTGCCAAGTTATCGTGAATTTCATTTTTCTTCTTCACAATTTCACAGGTAGAAAAGTCATTTTTACCATAGATCTTAGCAACCTCAGTACAGATTTTTTTTTCTTTCCTTCTAGATAGATAACTTTAACCTTTTCACTTAATGGAAACACTATGTTGCTTCTCTTGTACATAACCAAATTGCTGGAATCACTACTCTTGTACTTTGGGGACATTATTAAGTAAAATAAGGGTTACTTGAACACAAACACTGGGATACTGTGACAGTGTATCTGATAATCAAGACAGCTGCTAAGTGACTAACAGGCAGGTAATATATAAAGCATGGATACACTGGATGAAAAAGTTCACATCTTGGGAGGGAAAGAATAAAGTAGAACAAGAGTTCACTGTGTTATTCAGAATTGCATGCAATTTAAAACTAAATGCACTGTTTACTTCTGGAATTCCCTTTTTTAATTTGTTCTGATTATTTAATATTTCCACACCACAACTGACCATAAGGAACTTACACTGCAGAAAGCAAAACTGTGGGTGAGGGTAGACCTCTGTGTTCTTTACTCTGGATATATGAAGTATGAAGATGCTAATAACTCCATTAGCTTATGACTTGGCTGTTCATGGGCCCCTATTTCTTTCTTCTTCTCCTTTTTATGTGGGAAGTTATAAATATCATATTAGAACTTAAGTTATCATGCAACCAAACAAAACATGCACCAAAGCATTCATCTTCCTAATATCCCCCCAAAGGAATAGAGAACGGATTGTTATTTGCTACACTTGCTTATTGTACTAAGGTTCCTGTTACCTGTAGAAAGAGAATTTTGGAGGGTCTGGGTCTCTGTATATAGAACAAAATAACTGCTAAGTTAGTTAATTTCCAAACCAAATCATACTTAATATCTATATAACATGGTCAACATAGCTTCTTTCCCCTTTCTCCAAGGATGAAATTCTAACAAAGATATTCTATGGGAGGGGCTGGGGCGATAGCTCAGTCAGTAGAGTGCTTGCCTTGCAAGCACAGAGCCCTGGGTTCGATCCCCAGCACCGTTAAAAAAAAAAAAAAAAAAAAAAAAAAAAATTCTATGGGAAATTTCCGGCCTGACATATCTAAGTTGTCCTGAACTGACACTTGTGTTCCATTTTCCTTACTCTCTCCAGGGGAGATCATAACAAACAGAGCTTAAAGAAACCTCATGCATTGGCAGGGTGGATGGTGAGGATACGCAATGGGACAGGAGATCCAAGGCTCCCTTCCACTTGGATCCAAGTGTCTTACAGCAAGAAAGTGTGCTCTGGATGGGCCCAGCCCACTGCTTCCTTGTGAGAGGACATAACACTTGATGTCTTGCAGCTGAACTTGTGTTTATATTCAGCAGAAAGTATCAAAAGAATAAATCCAAATGGTGTCATAACTGAAAATAATCAAAGGAATATCAACAAAATAAAAATAAATAAATAAATCAAAGGAATATCAACAAAATAAAAGATTTCATAGCCAGTGAGCATCAGTGCACAGAGAACTAAAATAAACTCCTTTCCCAAATCAAAGAACCATTGTATGGGCAAAATATACTTACTTGTAAAATATCAAACAAAAGGAAATGTCAGGGGTTCATGACTATGGCATTTTCTGCTTTAAACTCTGGAATTAGTTCAAGGACTCTAACTCTATTTCTTGATTATATCCATCAAAGTATGTGTGGATATGTGTAATACTGACAGTATTACCAGTACAAGCAAATAGTCCAGGGTAGGAATTGAAAATTCCAAGATCTGAGATATGTCAACCTTATGTCATTTTCTTTATTTAGAAAATAAAAATTAAATAACAAAAATGCAACCAATTAAAATTAATGTCTTTTTAAACCTTTTACCATTTTGAACACATCTATTATGCATTACACAACTATGAAACCTATTGTGATCTACATATTATTTTATAAGATATATGTAATATCTGCTCAAAAAGGTATATACTATTATCCCCCTTTCTGCAAAGGAGGAAATTAGATTCCATGGAACTTCAGGACCTTAGCTAAGGACAAAAGCTGGTAAGGAGTTTACTGGATAGAATCCAAATCTGGGCCTGATTTTAAAATTTTTGTTCTATTATACAGTGTTGTCTCTTCTCAAAATATTTCTTTCTGCTTAAGAAACCCCCACCTATTCAAACCAAGGAAAGAATCTAGGATTTCCAGTTATTTACAGTCTCTTGAAGGAGGAAAATGTCTTCTACCTTGCGCTCCCTGAGGAGAATCTCACCAACCACCACAAAACATACTTCCTGCAAGGTCATCAGTTCCACTTCCACTTGGAGGAATCCTGGTCTTCCTGCCATGAATATTCTCCGGCCCATCCATCCTCTTGGGGGTGCCAGTTTTCCTCTGTGACTTCCTGACCAACCAGTCCTTTTCCATGGCACCTGCCTCTTTTCTTCTTCAAAGCACTCTTGCCCTTCCTGAGGGGAAGCAGCTCTGCTCCTGTTTGGGCTTGGCCATCCTCTTCTGGGATTTCCCATACTGTCACTCTCTTTCCTTGGGTTGGTTTGATGAAGCAGTAATTCCAACCCAAATTAACTGCCCTCACCTCCTCAAGTCTTCATATTCACAAACAACACTCATCAGGCTCCACCTGTCCTTGCCTGATCCTCTCCAGGCCCATCCTAGTCCAAGTTCAGTTTTCCTCCAGCTTAATCTATGTGCTCGGTTAAGGTCCTGACCTGTTTCCTCCTTCCCTCCAATATCCAGAGATGTTTTAGAATATCTGATTAAATTTTAATAAATTTACCTATTAAAGATTTGTGAGAATATTCAGATTTAAAATGAAATGTAAAACAAAAGCAATAAAGATGAATAATAAAAAATCAATAGATATTCCAACATCAAGAAGAAAATTATAACAAAAAAAAATAGATCATACCAAAGGCAATAAATATTTCATTAAGAAGAGGGGGATACCTTTGAAATAGAAGTAATGATAATAAACTCTTGGATTTGATAATCCAATTAATGAGAAGTGAATCATAAGAATACATTAGGAAACTATTTAAATTTTTTGCTGAATTGACACAGAATCTTGGCATTAGTGAAGATAACATAAAATTCATAGTGTACCATGAAAATGAGGACATGGATGTCATCAGTTCAGAGTATTTAAGATAAAAATTCACAATAAAGTCTCAGAGGCCCTGAAATCTTACAGTCCATATATGAAAGAAATTTGACAGTGGTTTGCCCAAATTTGACAATGTAAAATATTTATGAAACTGTTGGAAATTTTTCTAAGATATCAGTAGTAAAAAATTAATAATTTTTATCAGTTATCCTAGATAAAAAACTGAATAATCTTTCCTTTCTCTCCATAGAAAATAACACAAGATCCAGTAACAGTGATACATGTCTATAATCCCAACTATTCAGGAGGCTGAGGCAGGAGGATTGAAACTTTAAGGCCTGTTTGGGCAGCTGAGTGAAAGCCAATCTCAAAATAAAATGTAAAGTCTGGGGATGTAGCTCAGTGGTAGCGCACTGGCCTAGCACGCACAAGGGCCTGGGCTCAATCTCCAGTACTGTCAAAGAAAAAGAAAGAAAAATATATATCACAAAATTGCATACCAAATTTTGCATTGTTTTATTAAAAGAGGGCTCCAAAAATTGTCTAAATTTCATCTCAATAAACCCTGGATTCATTCTCACAATGGGATGGGATCTTGGATTTGTCCCTCCCTCCTTGCCCAAACTTGGGGCTAACCCCTTTCCAGGCAGATGGACAGTGGCCAAGACAGAAACAGAGCAGGAAGAACAGAACTTCTATTTGCATGAGTTTTCTCCTTGGAGTCAATAGGATTCATTCACTTACCAATACAAAGCCCATGAAAATACAGGATGCTCAGAGACTCAAGGAGCTATTGTTCTCACCAAATCACCTATGAACTCCAAATGAATATAACAGCTGGATAGAACATGTTCCACCTAGCAGCTGTATGGTTTTCTTTTTAATTATTCTGCATTTCAGACGTAAATATGCTGCTGACACAAGTCAGCAGAGTAAACATAGGGCTTTCCTTCATTGCCTGACGAGACCACAGGTGACTGAGGTGTTCATATACTTGAGGAAGCTCTGACAACCTCCTCACACTAACCTCAAGCACGCTATTTATTTGGACTGTGATCCCTGTTTTAAAAAGAAGCTCTTTGTTTCTTGAATAAGCATTTGTTGGTACAGTAGACAAACTAAAACCATTTCATTCTAACTGTTTCACTATACAAAGGTTTTTTTTTTAATTTCATTATATCTTTGATTCTTATTTGTCCATGGTTAGGCCTTAGGAATTGTCTATTTTATGTAGTTTAAAAGGCAAAGCTTTACCAAAAAAATGTAATTCTACATTCCATTGATGTGTTTTTCACATCTATTCCATTCAGCTCTGCAAACACTGGCTGAGACCTTCCAGTGTGACAGGTGCTAAACTGGGCACGGGGAATACAGGGATGAAGATGAAGGTGCTTCCCACAAACGTGTCAAGGTGATAAATGCTGTTCTGATGATAAGATCGAAATGTTGAAAGAAAGAGGGAGGAAGGAGCAATTAATCTTGTCTGGACAAGAAAAGTGAATTTGAAATGTTTTTCTGTGACTTGCAGGGGCTCCAGAAAAGGGGTGGGGGAACAGAGGTAGGGCTCCAGGGCTCCCCTTATTGCTTCAACAGAAGCATAACCCCTTCCATCTGTTTTATTGAGTGAAATTCTGCATTAGACTTCTTTGACATAAAACTTCTACTTTGCAAAAATATTTTTTTAACTACTAAATGAGTCCTGGACTTCAAAGTTTATAGAATTTATACAATGGCTTTAACTCCCTTTAGTATGTTAAAAATTCCCCAACCTGCATCTTTAGCCCTAACTTCTCCAGTACTAGTAGCCCTCTTCTTCAATCTGTCCTCTATTTGCCATAGCACACGGTTGATGGCTCCCATTGCCTGCAGGATAAAGTCCAGTCTCCTTGGCATGGTCTACAAATTTCTTCTTAATCTGGCTCTAAATGCTTTCTACCATTCATTATCCTCCACTTACCCAAAGATACTGTTGGGAAACAATTCTACATGGGTCTGTCACATTTCTGTACTTCTTGCAAAAAGAGACACTGACAAGTTTTGTTCCAGACTATCTTTTCGAGAATGTTTGTGTAGTGAACAGCTTTAGAAAATAAAGATAGTGAATCTTTCCAGAGCAGAGGGAAGGTTCGTTTGCCTTCAGTATAGTTAAGATAATATCTCCCTCCTGGGAAAGATGGGGCAGGTTTGCTTACAGTTCACTAGAAAAGCTTGGGTTTTCATAAGTTTGGGGTTCCTCATTTGAGACACAAACCATTGGATGCAACATCTATCTGGGCCACTGAACACACAATGAGACTTGAAGGGTGAGGGAATCAATGCAAAAAAGGAACTCGTGCTGCTTGCTTTGCTATGAGTAATAAAATCCATTGTCTCTGATTCAGGACTCTTGTGCCTTCTGCCAACATCCATGTAACCGTGATAGGCCAGCTTGTTAGCTTAGATGCAATGTAAAATTTCAGACCCTTTATAGTTTTTCACAGATCCTTGTACCGTCAGGATAAACTAAATTATGCTACTATAACAAATGACTCCCAAATCTCAGTGGCTTATAACAGAATTTTGTTTCTTGCTCATCCCCCATATTCTTTACAGATCATTTGGTGACTCTGCTTCCATAACCACTGTCTTCATTCTAGGTCACAGTCTGACAAAGCATCTCGTCTCTGAACATCATCAGTGGCTAAAGATCAGAGTGTGGCTAGAAATGCAGCAGCTTTAAACTCTTCTACCTGGAAGATGGAAGACATCCCTTTTGCTTACTGTCTTTGCCCACATCTAAACTCAGGTCTGCTGGGAAGTGCAAAGCTACCATATGCCAGGAAAAAGAGGGAATATTGCTAACCATTCCAAATGACTGCCAGGGCACCCTGTCTATCCACAAGTGACTGGTCTTTATGTCAACCTGCTATCCTTGTGTATTAGTGTATTTCTTCTTCCCCAAATGTGCTCCTTCTCTCTGCCCCTTCATCCCATCCCATACTTCTTATTGTTTAGCTAACCCCTACTATTCAGGTATGTGTGTACACAAGTACGTGTGTGCACCACTGTGCTGGGGATCAAACCTAAGGCCTTGCATATGCTAGACATGTGCTCTACCACTGAAATACAACCCCAGATCCATACTATTTTTCAATACCCAGCCCAAATATTACCCCCTTTCTAAAGTCTTCTCTGATCACTCCTCTCCCAGAAAAATACCTCATTTCCTTAAACTTCCATGACCCTTTGTATATTGTTAGAATAAAACACCGAACCCACTACTTCACACTTGTTCATGGACTTCACTCCTTCTATCAATAAAAATCTCTCAAGGACAAAGCATGGAGAATGAAGCCTTAATTTTTTAAAAAATCTACATATATGCCAATATGACACCATTTTGATCTAAATATTGCAGAGAATTGTCACTGGCTCTTTGCGGTTCCAAAATCCATGGATATTTGTCACCGCCTGCAGCAACAACTTGCACGGGTCTTATGGGTGGTGGAGTGGAAACTGAGGCACTTTTATCTTTCCCTTTAGTACACTGCTTTCTTGCTTGTTTACTTATAGAGGATAGAGGAAATGAGGTTTACTTGCTTTGAGAGGAGAGAGAGAGAGACTCTGCTTATCAGAGAGAGAGACTTTGCTTAAGAGAGAAACTTGCTACGCCTTAAAGCCCTGCATCCTGTGAACTAAGGGTACGTCCACCCAAGGTGCCCTAGTGATGCGTCTCAGTTCTCCGTTCCGCGATCTGCCTTCCGCCGCTGCCCCTACTCGCTGCTGTGTTCTTTCTTCTGGCTTTTTTGCTAATGGCTGCTGTGGCGTGTCTTCTCTGGCTACTGCCACGCTGCATGTCTTCTGCTACTGCTTTTCTTCTGCTAATGACTGTTGTAGCGTGTTTTTCCCTCTGGCTGCTTCTAATGGCTGCTGTGTCTCTGTCTCGCTCCGCCTACGCTTATATTACCTCCAGGAGGCGGAGAGCAGGACCACGCCTCTTACGCAAAGATTAGGCGAGATGCTCGGAGCAGGCAATTAGTGCTCGAGAACACATGCGCATACATTGTGTGCGTGGACAAGAAAATCACTTGAGTGTGCTTATGTCAATTAACCTCCTCGCTGCCGATGTGATCAGGTGCCATCCTGGCACCGCCAACATGGCACAGCCCCCAACAGAGAATTTCTAATCAAGATCAAAAAACAAAACCAAACAAGATCCTTAAAAAAATCTTCAAAGTCCAACAGTCTGACCATCTTCAACCTCACACATTCCCTCTGCCTTCAAGTCCCACTAAATTTCTTTCAATTTCTCAAATACATTACCTTCTCTCCCTCTACAAGATCCCTACCTCTACCTGACTCACCTGAAAACACCCCCTGTCTTGCACATCTGAGCAGAAGCATCACTTCATAAGGGAAGTCTCCCTACCACCCATCTGCCACTCTCCCCAGACCCAAGGCAGATTCCTCCATAGCAATTTGCACTTCTCCTTCAGCTAGTATTTTACTCAACACAGCAAATATTTTATAGTTATTTGCATTTTAATATGTTTCTCCCCCTGCTTGACCTTAAGCTATGGACTCATGAAGGCATGAATCCTGTTCATTGCCCACCTTTGGATCCTTAGTTCTTAGTATATTGCCTGTCATGTAGTAGAACTCAATAGTTATAGAATGAATATAATGAGATACTCAAGATGTGTAGGTTGAATGGAGAAATTTCAGTAGAAGCAACAATAGTTAAAAAAAAAAAAAGCATAAAAGTTTACAAGGCCTTTGGGACAAAAAAAAAATTTTTAATGAATGCCAAGAAGAGCCTGAGGGCAAACCAGATTTAACATAGATCTTCCAATATTTCATCTCAGTTTCGAATCTGAATTATGAAAGGTTTACTTAGTAGATGCTAGGTTTCCAGGAAAGCGTAAGAATATAACCTCATTACACTTTAACCTTTGTCTCTAGGTATAATTTATACCTAATCATTTAAATAAGTGGAGATCTTCAAATCCTGTTATTACTGTCTTTATGACACATTTATTTGGTGATTTATGGTTTACAAAGGAAGGAAAAACCCTTATGCTGCCATATTTAACACCAAACAACACTCTGATAATCAAGATTAAGGCTGGGGGTATAGCCCAGTGGTAGAGCACTTGCCTAGCATGCACAAGATCCTGGGTTCGATCCCCAAAACCTCAAAAACATATAAATAAGATTACTATCCTAAAGTCTAACTTTGACATCTCTACAGAATAACTTTTTATATATTTGTGGAATAACAAGGTTCTGGGAAAGGCAGAAAAGAAACCCCCAGAAGGCGAGTAGAGCGGTGGCAGAGGACCAGGGAGGGAGATCAGAAGACAAAGAACCAAGGGTAAGGAGAGGAAGCGCGTTGCCTGCAAGGGATGCAGAGAAGGTCCACAAGGCAGGGGAGGGACAGTGGTGTTCTCCGAAGGTGGCATTGATGGATCATGGGAAAGGAGAGATGAGTGGGAAACTGTGGAAGGGCAAGTCCCCAGGCAGGGATAATATGGGAGTCTATCAGGACACCGTTGGGACCTAAACTTGACAACAAGAACATAAAGGACATTCTAGTTGTAGTTGTCATTAAAAGATTTCTTAAATGGGTGGAGGGGAGGTCATAAGGTTAGAGGAGAAAATGGAGATTGGGTAATAGGTCACAGAAAATGGAAATTAGTCATTGTTGTTTGTCTTAGAGATTCCGGGGTTGGTCTGGGGTTGGCCTAGTTGAGGAAATGAGTATCTTTTTTAAAAAATTTGTTCTAATTAGTTATGCATTGCAGTAGAATGCACTTTGACACATCACACATAAATGGAGTCTAATTTCTCATTCTTCTGGATGTACATGACGTGGAGTTACTCTGGTCATGTAGTCATATGCACATAAGGTAATAATGTCCGATTCATTGTACTATCATTCCTCACACCCCCTCCTCTCCCTTTGCTCCCCTCTGTCTAATCCAAAGTACCTCTATTCTTCCTTAGCATCCCCAACCCTTTGTGAATTAGTATCCGCTTGTCAGAAAATATTAGGCCTTTGGTTCTTTGGGATTGGCTTATTTCACTTAGTATGATATTCTCTAGCTCCATCCATTTACTGGCAAATGCCATAAGGAAATGCGTATCTTGAGTAGGAAGGATTCCTGGAAATCTGAAAGTCTGACAAGCTACAAAGAATGCATAAAGGCCCTCATCTTTGCATCGAGGTGCACATACTTTCATGACACTCCCAGGAGACCTGAGGTACCCACGGGAGACTTGCACAGATCTGGAGACTCCATGCTGCCGGCAAAGGCTTTCCCAGGCCTGGGCAGCTTCTGGGATTCTAAGGGAGCCAACATTAGGCAACCCTACCCATTCACACATAGAGCCCCCTGCAGGGCCCAGCCCAGAGAATTAGTATCATCATCTACTGGTTGTTCAAGACAAAAGCCTGCAAGCTACCCTTGACCCTTCTCTCATTTCACTCCCCACATCTAGTAGACCATCTCTTGCTACCCCACTGCCACTGACGTGGTTCAGGAAACAGTCAATGAAGCATGCTCTGACTTCCTCCCTACCTCTGTCTGGCTCCCTTCCTATCTGTTTCTGACGCTGCAAAACTGATCACAGCCTTTCCTCTCATCATAATTCTTCATTAGCTACTCTCACCCTTGCGATAAAATCCAAGTTCCTAACACTGCCCTCAACATCCTGCGTGCACTGGCCTCTGGCCTCATCTCTGACTTTATCATGGGGCGTCCCATCCAGTTCTTCCAGCTACACTGAACCACCTTCAAACCCAGGCGAATGCCTCTCCCCTTTCATTCCTGGGTTCTGAAAATGCACTCTACTTTCCCTGCAGATCATCTTAACTTCACCTCAGCCCCTTCAGTCCTGATTCACCTGGTTGATTTCAGCTTTTGAAATCTCAACTGTATGTTTCCTACTTCACAATATCTTCCAACTCTTTCTAGGCTGGGTTAAGTGGCTCTACTTTTGTGTTCCCATAGCAGCTTGTATTTACCAAAATCAGAGCCTGTAATACTGTGTTGCGGTTTGGGGATTTTGGTTTTCTTGGTGGGAGGGTGTGGGTTTATTTGAAGTTATATGTCTCTCCAATAGATTGGTGATTCCTGACTCTGACAGTACATCATCATTTTAATAAGGTTACCGAGGACCTTGTTAAAAATGCTAATGACAATTAAGAAGAATCTCTTAAGGTCAAGATCAAGAATCTGCACCTGCCCCAGTCACGCATGCCCCAAGTTAATTCTATTGGGCAGCCAGAAGTGGGCACACTGAGCAGACTGCCTTTAGCTTAGAGACTGTGCCAGATTGGTGCACAGAAAACAACCCAGAGGATTTGCTATGCTGTTGGTTCCACTTTGGTCTGCCAGGTAGAAGTTCTGCTGAGTGGGTGCGAAGAAGAAGCAGCGGGTCTTAGAGAAGAACCTTGCCTGGGGAGGATCCACCTCTTACCCGTTCAGCAGTTTTCTGCTCCAAAGTCACATGGCTGAGTTGTGAGCCCACGGTTATGCAATACCTGCATGTAACTGTCCTTTTGGAAAGGTTTTGGAGTCAAACAGTCACTTCCTCCTATTTATGGAAGGGAGTGCAAATTTTGAAGTAGAAATTTATTTTTCAGAGATCTTTAGATTTTATTATCTCTTCAGAGCAAGTACCTAAATAGATAAACTGAGGCCCCTGGAACTGTAAGAAGCCCTTACCTCAAATTCTATCCAAAACAAGGCAGAGCAGAAATCAAAAGTAGGTGACTTCATACTGGATTGCTTCAACACTGACCCTATGGCTCCTGCCTCCTAGAGCAGATAAAGTGGGCCCACTGCAGGGCCCTGCCTTCTGGTGTTGATGGATGTGCTTCTGCAGACCAGGAATCTGCCAGTTACATTGGAAAAAGGGAGCATAATGACCCGTTGGCACCTGAATAAACCCTTTTCTGAAGAATGGGATCATGTTCAGTTTTACTGAGAGAAGGGGAATTTATCAAGAATCCAGCACCCTAATTTGTATGGGAAGACAGAGGTCTTTACCAACAATGCATTGACAGCACCCACCCAGCTCCACCAGAATGCCCAGTTAGAATCCACTCAGTATCCTCAGGCTCCCAAATGGTGCGACAAAGGGTGGCAAGGAGGTGGGGCTTAGGGCTGCACTATTAGATGTCTGCAGGGCAGAACTGGCTTTGGCATCCAAATCTCTGGGTTCAAATCCTGCCTGGCTTCTAACACTTAACTCTCAGCCTTGAGTATGGAAAGATCCTAAATCTAAACTACTACCACTAAACAAATCTGAGTCCTGATTATTGTTGTCATTGTTACCAGGAATCCACTGAACAGCTGCCCTGAAAACCCCTCATCCCTAAAGCGTCACTAGAAACAGGGAAGAACCCAGTGACCAAGGGAAACTGCAAGTGAAACCGAATGCAATTGCCCTGGCTGTGGTTTGCGGTGTTTGACACTCTTGCTTTGTTGATTGTCTGGAGGGGGTTAAAAGGCCTTGATTGGCTCCTCCTTGTAATAGACAAGCCAGGACTCCATTCAGAGTCACAGCCCTGCCAGGTGGCCTCCTGGGCTCTGAAGCTGTGGTTCTAAGTGCCTGGGACACAGGCATTCCAGCTCATTTCCTGCCTGCCTGTCCCCACAAGTAACGACTCCTAAGAAAGGGGAACCAAGTACTGTCTGCCTGTTTCAATCCTTTCCATAGCTGACAACGTCTGGGTTCCCATTCTGAGTAGCAAAGTGGAGACTGTCCTCCTGACCCTCCTGCTTCATTGCTGTCAGCAAAGCTAGCAGGCTGAGGGGGAAGTGAGCCGCCTATCAACCCAGCAATCAGCAAAAGAGATGGTGTGCCTTTAAGATGAAGGTGGTGGGCAACCATCCATCTTCCCTAAACACAGACTCGCCTTGTTCTTCCATTTCTGGCTGAGTGATAAAAACGTTAAATGTCATTTCCTGTATCAGTGGTTAACCACTAGATGCTGGATCAGAGATTTACCAGAAGTGCTGAAGTTAAGGAAAAAAAAAAAAAGAACCTGCTGTTTTCAATAACCCTTTCTTGTACCCTGTGGGAACTATTTAACCTTTGGGGGAGAGGGGTTCCTGGGTCTGACCAGAGTGATGTGTTTAGTGCTAGACTGGCCTGGTGCTTTCTTATGCATCCTTCGGGAAGTGGAGAGAAGCATGTTTTAAGCTCCTGTATCCCGCCCCGTGAGATTGGGCATATGGGTGTGTGCAGGAAAAGCAGGGGAAGGCAGGAGTGAAACTTGCCTGCGTCCTCTTTACCCACTTCACTCTGAGAATACCACAGTCATTGGGTTTTATTGACCCACTGTTTTTGTAGAGGACAGTGGCCCCAGTTATTTGGTGTCCTTGGCTTCCTACAGCAATGAGTGTCCTCCAGTGGCAGGAAGGCAAAGGGGTGGGAGCACAATGCTCCTGGGAAACTTCTGCATAAAAGTAGCTGTGGTCTGAGGGCTGGAGAGCACAGTTTGATCCTGTTGTGTCTTCTCCATTCATTTCCTTCATTCAATTAAGTGCTCAGGAAAGTAAAGCTGGGGAGGCCTGGCTTAGGCCTCAGGAGACGTGGTTGGATCAATTGCAGATGCCCACAGCTTTGCTGGAGGCCCAGCTGCTTGGCCATGCACTCCTGCCCTGGGGTGACCTTCACCAGGACCACAAACACATGAAGCAGCCCTAGGCTCCTCCTGCTGTCTCACAGGCCCTGTGCACTTCTGAGTCTGCACACACAGTGAGCTACACTTTGCTCCAGCAAATGAGTTTCCTCCCTAATGCCACCCAGGACGTTCTGTGCACACCAAGTACTTAGCCTCTCATGCCCATCTAGGGTGACAACAGCCCTGTTTGCCTGAGATTCATGGAGACAGGACTGTCATTATCAAAACCAAGAATGTTCTTGGCAAATTGAAATGACCTGGTCACCTACAATGGATACAATGGTGTGCAACACCATGTACACATTCTACACTAACACTGTGGTGAGAGGTTGAGAACGGACCCAGCCAGGCTGCACTGAAGAGCACAAGACACGGTGTACAAGTTCCCAAGGGAGAAGGAAGTTCATCGCTGTTCCCCCAGCTCATTGCTGTTCTCCTGACCCCCTCCCAGAAGTCATCTTCACCTAAGTGGGGAGCTATGCGGAAATAAATCAAGATCAGGACAGGAAAGGAAAGAGCATGGACATAATATATTCCACAGAATCTCATGTGGGCCTCTGAATCTCAGACTCATTGTTTCCTCCTCAAAGTCTCCCAGAATAGCACCACCAGCCCCCGGCGCCGGGAAGAGAGCCTAGAGCTGGAGCACGGCACCATCCCTCCCTCTGCCCCAGTCCCACTTTTGAACCACCACTGATGAGGCCACCTCTTCTCCTTCCTCTCCTCCCCACTGCTGCAGCCTGGCTCTGGTTCTCACTGCCCCTCAGCTGTCTACAATCTCAAAATTTCCCTTGAAGCCTCCATTTCACCTGCTGCCTGACCCATCAGATGCTCCCTTCTTCTTTAAATACAATTCCAAAAACTCTGAACACCTCGACCAGAAGGATGCCATAGGTGTCTTGTGTAGATTCTACGTGACATCGGACATCCTCACCCATGAGGTCTTCCAGACTGAGAAAATCTCCCTCCCTGACATCCCCAGGTGAAGCTGAGCACTTCCTCCCCCCACTTCCGGATTCCTATTGCCCTCCAGCCCTCATTTCACCCCTGTGACTACTGCTTTACACTTCCTGTCCACTAGCTGGGAACCCGTGCAAGACACTTCCTTCATACGGGTCAATCCCAGACCTTGACAGATAGTAGTCATGAAATAAGTACAGAAAATGAGTACATATGAAGATAAGAAGGGAAAATAATGGATGGGTGCTACTGTACTTCAATGATTCTTGTAGCTATTGGAACATATAAAATTCAATTCAGAGGCTGGGTTGGGGCTGGAGCTCAGTGGTAGAGAACTTGCCTAGCATGCGAGAGGGCCTGGTCAGCACTAAAAAAAAAAAAAAAAAAAAAAAAGGCTATTGATTATAGTTAAGCTAATTTGAGGACAGTCTTAACAGATACATGAACGAGTTGCAAATAAACCAAAATTGAGAAATATCACTAATATGTAGAAAGCTAAATTTTATGTTCCAAAATTATCTTGGCTTACTCAACTGATGGGCTCAAACTAAGAAGATAAAAATTCACACTTAGAAATGTAACTGCTACCGTTGTAGTAGCACCATGCACGCACTAGTACAATGGGGGAGATCTGGGTTAGCCACAGCTCGTATGAAAAAACCCTATTATTCTCAATCTTTGAGCTAGTAGAGAACCAACAGGTTATTTAATGTAGACAATCTCAAGCTCTTTTTAAACACTGGAATATTTTCATCAATTAGAACTTTACACAGAGGCAGATTGGTAAAAGAAAGAACGATGCTGTTTTCTTTAGGGTAGGGACAAAGGTCCCTCCACCGTTTCCTCTCAGTAACTCCACCTTAGGGAGACCCTAATGTGCCTTTCCAATTTCCAGGGCTCTTCTGAGCACTACTGAAAACAACATATCTGAATTTATTTCTTTGTTCCACCAAGGTTATACTACTTACACGAACTAGTTAGTGTAAGAACTCCTGGAACCCTCCAATCCTTTAGACAGTTCCATTTTTTGTTTCTTTTACTTGCATTTATTATTTTTGTCCCACCCTGGCATTGCATTATACATCTTACTATTTGTACACCACCCAGTTCTGTTACAAAGAGATATTTTTCACCACATATTCCCAATGCATGGTAGGAGCTCAGTTAATGTTTGTTGGGAAGTTTGAAAGAAATAGAGAAAAACCCAGGTGTCTTGACCTCCAACCCCAGTGTGCTCTTCCAGGAGTGTAACTATCCCCAACACCATGGAAACCAACATCACATCAGGCTGATGGAAATATAATTATGATAACTAAGAAATGGTTTTCTGGTCCACATACAGAGTCACCTTCCTCCAACTCTGCCCTTTGATCAGAAGCCCAGGTTTTTAAACCACACCCTCCTTGAGGATCTGAATCCTGCTTCCTTTTGTCTGGATCCAACCAGGACAAAAAGGAGTAGGAACGAGTGCTGAGGAAGACATGGAGAATCCACAAGGAGAAGCAATGCTGAAAGGACAGGTGGGAAGACCTCCAAAGGGAGGGGCAGAACCCTGTCTGGAAGGTAGACGTGCAAGAACCTGCAGAGTCATCAAGTTCAATACTAATATACTTAACTTGGCCAGTCACATGTCAGATTCATTCCAATTTCTGAACAAAAGCAGCCATAGACCATACCTAATAGAATG
The DNA here is from genome assembly GCF_902686455.1 of Sciurus vulgaris. NCBI lineage: Eukaryota > Metazoa > Chordata > Mammalia > Rodentia > Sciuridae > Sciurus > Sciurus vulgaris. The sequence continues at coordinate 80,966,430 of NC_136465.1, forward strand.
GACAGGGTTGGGCACTAATCAAATTTTACTTATGGATAACAAATTTTGAATTTCACATTATTTTCATATGTGATGAAAAATGTTATTTTCCTTTTAATCATTTAAAAATTAAAAAGCCATTCTTGGTTCACTGGCCTTGCAAAAACAGAATGCGCTGGATTTAGCCCTTGGGCCATAGTTTGTCAATTCCGGTTTGTCTAGTCCAAACCCTTCCTGAGACGTAAGAAATCTGACTCCCAGGAAAGGCAGAGACCAGTGGGTCAGCCTAGGATTAGAATCCACATACGTGATTCTAGTGTTGTGCTCTTTCCCCTGCAAAGTGATACGTCTGCTGTCCCCATTTCCCTTAGCTGTGACCTGCCTCCATGGCAAGGGCAACAGCCTGGTCCAAGCCCTGCCAACCGTCGCTTGTGATATAGAACTTTTGGGCCTGACAGTCTCTGTTTTTGTCCCATTTTTCTATCCATTCACAGGGTGACCTTGAGCAGGTCAATTACCCTGTCCGGACCTAGGAGAAGGTACTACCATGGGTCTAGACTCAGCCATCTCTCAGAGTGTCCTCACTCATTGTCCTCCCTTTGTACATCCCACTCATCCCTGCCTTCCTCTCTCTTGGGATGACAGTTTCTGGGATTGGCAGGCCTGGCGTCCTCTCCAGTTGGCACTGCCTGCTGTCCTGACCAGCAACCACCCCCTGGAGCAACCAGCTCTGGTGCCACCAAAGGATAATGACTTCTGGGCAGGAAAACTAGAAATGGAAGCAGATGAAGTGTCTATTTTCATACAGATGAAGGAGTGGGAGGATATATGATTCATGTGTTAAGTGCTTTCTGAATAGCATGTTTCCATCATTTTCTGGAAGGCAGCAAGTTAGCTTCTTCCGAAGTGTGGGTGAGGATGTTGTTTGGGGTTTCCTCTTATAAGGGGGGTGGGGGTTGATTTTGTTTCTGATGTTGTTTAGTTGGTTTTTAAAATATTGATTTTTGTTTTGTTGCAACTTGTTTTAATGAAGATTTGAAGACAACTGTCAGAGAGAGATTTGGGGGTGGGAAACAAAGCAGAGCCCATGTACAATGCCTCTGGGGTTTGATCCTAGAGAGGTCAAGGTGGTTCAAAGTCATAGAATCAGACGCCTAGAGATCTGCCAAACACCAGATGCCTTGGTTAGGAAATTAGTGACAGTTTGACATCTGGGTTTTGCATGATTGCCACCAAAGATAAGGAAGGGAAAGGGAGAGTTCTGGCATGGAGTTCCAAGTAGGCTCAGAGCCCTGGACTTGTCCCTGCCATCACATTAAAGAATGTGACCACTCTGCCCCAGAGCAGTTCCTTCCAGTCACATCAAGATCCTGGGGCAGAAGGGGCCTGATCACGGTCCAGCCCAAAGTGTTGCTCAGTGTTGGCTCTCTATGCTACTCTCCCAGGATATCCAATACCCAAAGGTGGGTGCCTTGGGTTAGGGCATTAGGTCACTGGATCTTCTTGGGAAGCTGTAGGCCTCTGGGAACTTTGGTAGAAGTCAGTCCAAGAACTAGTCTGGATCCTGCATCCCCTTAGCTAGCTAACAGTGTGATAGTAAATATTTAACATCTAGATGTCCCAAAACAAAGACCCTGGATTTTAGCATTTGCTGGCTTCCAGGATGTCAATACTCCACCTCACCCGATTTCAAGTTGCCAGTGGGATTGTAACTGGCTCACGAAAATCCTGAAAATTGACATTCAGTTTGAAATGAGCCAGCTCTAGTACAACACAGACCTGAGCCCTTTGGAACCCAAGGAGAGGACAGAAATCAGAGTGGGCTGCCCAGGTACCGCAGTGAACAGTGAACGCTGGGAAGCCTGAGGCTTTCTGAGCCTGAAGCACATCACAGTTGAGGGACCCTGGTAGGGGTGGAAGGGAAGAACAGGGGCTGGCTAATTAGAGGCCCTAAAAATCCATAGAGATTGTCTGTAGGATTTAAAAGGGAGCAGGGATAAATGGTAGAATCTGCAGAGGCATCAAACCTCTGTGATTTAAAAAAAAAGAAAAAAAACTATAAAGTATTTAACTATCTCCCCTCCCTAATTCCTGAGCTCAGTCCATCATTTTAGAAGCCTTACACAAGGACATTTTGCAGTCACACAAGAGCCCTGAAAAGAGGTGCCCTGCCTTTGCAATGTGTCAAAGAAGAGATAGTAACTGGCATCAAAGAGTCTGTCCCCTAAAGAGAGCTGCTCTGTCCACCCGGCACCAAGGACAGAATCCCACTGCCCCACGCCAGGCTCCCTCCCTACTCATCCCACCAACGTGCTGCTTCTAGGTGAAAGAAGGGGGAAAGCCTCACCTCTGATTCCTCATATCCCCCACAGTCCACCCAACTCCTTTGTTAAGGATTCATGGATCAAGGAAGGCCCTTCCCTTGGGCAGTTTCGGCTTAGCAGGCATTCTGGGAATAAAGCCAAACAGTAACTCACTTATGAAAGTCTTCATTCTGTGCCCTGCCCTCTTGCCCAGCGGCTGACACACACAAGATCCATTTGCTGCCAGTTCCCCTGCCCCTGGCCTTGCAGAACCCACTCACCTGGCCTGAGACGCTCACGTGATCCTTCCTGCTGCCTCTGCTCCATCCCTTAGGGACAAGACCCTGTCTGGGTCACACATTGCCTTCAACACTCATTGAAACTTTTTGAACTGTAATTTCCTTATCCATAATAGAAAAATGGTTGGACTTTAAGACAATAAAAAGCTATATAAATTTTATCAAAAAATAAGATCGATGTGGAACTCAAAAATGAACAAATACTTCATTGAATGGTTGCAAAAAAAAACCCATAATTAAGTAGTAATGTTAGATATTGGGAATATTAAGAAGCTGAAAATCAGACAGTAGAATGAATCAGACATAATTTTTCCATGTTCATGTATGAATACACGACCAGTGTAACTCCACATCATGTTCAAGAATGGGGTCCTAATTATAATAAGTTGTACTCCATGTATGTATAATATGTCAAAATACACTCTACTCATGTATATCTAAAAAGAAAAAATAAAAGAATAAAAACAAGGGGAAAGAAAAAGAAGCTGAAGTTCAGAGGATTTGGGAAGTATATCCCAGGTTACCTAGATGAGAGGTAACCCAGTGAGACCTGAGCTCATTTCTCTGATGTGTGCCTCTCTATGTAGACCCCTGAGCACAACACTGCACGTAGGACCCCAATCAGAGTCCCTCAGTTTTTCCTCCTGTTTGACTCAGCTCTGCAGTTGACATTAGTGTCCTTGTGGCTCACTAGTTTGACCCATCAAATACTACTCAGATTGTCCCATCTGCAGCCTGGGTGACTAACGTGAATGTGCCCAACAAAGAATTTCCAATCCTGTGGATCTGAAAATTGGAAAAGATGAGGTTCCCCATCTGAATCATTCATTTTTGCTTAGGGAGTGTCCTAAGTGAGTGGGTGCAGTTTGTCTTTGTGAGCCCTCTCACCTCCTGTCCCCAGTTTCACATCCTCTACCTATGGAATCTGGCAACACATCTTTGTCTTAATACTGCCCAGGACCCTCCAAAAGATTCAGTCAAAGAATATTATATCCTGCCTCGCCTGCTTCAATAAAGCAATGCTGACACCCACCCCTCCTCAAAGCAGGAGAGAGGACCCCTCTCACTTGACATATGGATTTCTTTCCACCTCTGTCCTGTGCTGTCCTCCCCACCTCCTATAGAATTTTTCCACCTGCACTTAGTCCTTTATTTTATGCTTATTCTTTGCCACTGTCTATGGTATATCCTGGATGCCAGCCATGCCCCCTGCTCACATAAAGAAGGAGATAAAGTCCAGAGGAAGACACCAAAAAAGGAACCAATACTACCATTTCCACAGCACTTTGTAACAATGATACACTTCTAAAACCCTCGTTGAATTCTGAAAATAATCCAATAAAGTAGATACTGTTATGCTCATTTTTATAGATGAAGACAATGAGTCTCAAAGATGTTATAGATCCTTCAGCAAGGAAGGAGAAGAAACAGGATGGGATCCATGCTTCATCCGACTGCAAAGGCAATGGCATGACTAGGGTAACCCCTAAAAAATTATTAGATCTGAATATTCAGAAATATTCCCACTTGAACATCAGTGGCTTGAAGCTAGAGTCTCACAAACTGACCGAAAGTGCTCTAAGGAGCCATACCAATATTTGCTGATGCAATCATACAAAAGACCCTGTGGGTTTGAAATGTGGCATTCTGACACCAGTTAATCACCAGTGCTGCTGACTATAAGACCAACCATAAATATAAACAAAGAATTCCCAATCCAACGAGTCTGGAAACTGAAAAAGATGAGTTCCCCCACCTGAATCAGAGCTAATCTTAAACCTTAAGCCTTGATCCAGATCCTATGGGAAATTATAGGTAATAAGAGATTCCCTGATGCTGCCTAGGCACTGGAAATAGCAACCATACAGTGCCTTCTTGAGTCCCCTGCAGTATGAGACCGGTAGGGAGATGCTGCTTTCAATTCATTATGGATGAACCCAAAGTACAGAGTTGTGCTTCATAGAAATGAGCAGTATCTTCAGATCATAGAAAAAATCTGACATCATCCACAAAAAGGGGTCAAGATACTTTAGGAACTTTATGGTGATTCCCCTTGGGCAGGTCAAATCTAAAGGCCTTGTTTACAAAGACATTGCAATTCAGTTGATGAAACTTAGTGAGGTATTAACCATCCTGGTACAGACAATAATGATCAACCATTATGGAATTTGACCAAAGAAACAGAAAATTGAACTGTTCAGAAAAGTTTGACACTTTCCTATATTTTTTATACATGATAAAGACCTGTAAAAGATGAGGCTCAAAATATGTGGAAAAAACATAAATGCTCATCAACAGATAAGTGGATAAAGATGTGAGCCATACACATGTACACACATGCACATGTGCACACAAACACACATACACACACACTCATGCACACACGGAGTTGAATATTATTCAACCAAAAAAAAATGTAGATGAACCTGGAGGACATTATGTGAAATAAGCCAGACACAGACAAATATTGCATGATCTCATGTATATTTGGATGTTAAATAGTCAAACTAAGACAGAGTAGATCAGTGGTTGACAGGGCCTAAGGTGTGGGGATGTTGACCAAAAGGTAGAAAGTTTGAGTTATGCAAAATGACTCAAACTAAAAAGTTCTGTTTTAGTCAGGTTTGTCACTGCTGTGACAGAAAAGACCTGACAAGAACAATTAGAGAAGGAAAAGTTTATTTAGGGGCTCACGGTTTCCGAGGTCTCATTCCATAGATGGCTGACTCCATTCTCTGGAGCCCAAAGGGAGGCAGAATATCATGGCAGAAAAGTGTGGTGGAGGAAAGCAGGTGGGCACATGACACTGTGGAAGCAGAGACAGAGATCTGCTCAACAAGACAAAATATTTACCCCAAAGGCACACCTCTCAATGACCCATCTCCTCCAGCCACATCCTACCTGCCTTCAGTTACCCCAAGTTAATCCCTATCAGAGGATTAATGAACTGATTAGGTTAAATCTCTTGTAACACAATCATTTCATCTCTAAGCTTTTTTGCATTGTCTCACACATGAGCTTTTGGGAGACACCTAATATTTAAACCATAACAGTGACTACCGTTAACAGTACTGCATTGTACACTGAAATTCACTAAGAGGTTTGAGGGCTGTCACCACAAAAAAGAGAAGAAAGGTTATTATGTGAGGTGGCAAGTAAGTTAATTATTTCAATTATGGTGATCTTTTCACAATGTCTGCATATTTCACAATTCCCAATCCTACACTCTAAATATATGCAATTCTATTTGTCAATTATACCTCAGTAAGAGTGGGAGGAGAAAAAAGATGAGGCGGAAGAAACTATCCAAGTATGTCAGGAAGTCAAACTTCAGGTATTGAGAGAAAAGTCCTAATTACCTATGTGCAGCCTTTGTTGGAGGAAGACTAGGCAAACTGCCCGAGAGCAGATCACAACACCAGGAGGCTGGACCAGCTGGGTGTCTTCGGTTGTGCAAAGGAGAAATGATAAAGGTGAACCGGGAACATCTGCTCAAATGGATTCCAGGAAGCCACCTGGGACCAGGAAGAACAAGAAAGCAGGTGAGTAGAGGTTCAAGGAGAAATGGGGGTTATTTCCCAATCCCTGAAGATTGACTTCAGATGGAGGTGGGGGAAAAGGAAGAAGAAAATCTGCCAGGGAGAGGCAATCAGTGCCCAGAGCCATTATCTAGGAAAAGGTAGCTTCTAATGAGAAAGTGCCAAGGCAGGTAAGCCTGACCCAAGGAAACGTTGTTTGAGATAATGAAAGAGTAAACTGAGGCAGAATAGCTGTTGAAATCAACAGAGGAAGAGACTTGGCTGACTCATTGCAGTCAGCCTAAAGTCCTGGAAAAATGGGCAGAAAAAAGAAGGCAACAGAAGAGAAATGGAAAAGAACCCCTCAAAGACCAATTCGATCCACAAAAAGGGAATAAAGAGTAATTAAAAGTAGAAATGTGAAATTGCCACTGAAAAGAAGTCCAGCATTTCCAAGTAAAGGACTTCAGGGAAAGAAAAACCAGACATAAATTTATGCATGACGAAATCTAGATGTTAACCATTTGGAGCAGAGTATTCGCCAAAACATGGAGAGGAACTGAATCTATGGGTTTCCTTACCAGCTTTCAAAGAGTGAATTTTTTGTTTTCAATTTATAAAAGGAATTTTGCAAAGATAGATGGAATTTGGATCTTATACATAACCATGCCTGGAAATGGAAGAAGCAAAACCATCTACTTCGTGGATACTCGTTTCCCCTGAAAGAAAAGCTTCAAACCTCTGTTATAGTTTGGATCTGAAATGTCCCCCAAAGGCTCATGGGTTGAGGGCCTGGCCCCTGGTTGGTGGTGCTCTTAGAGGTGGTGGAAACTAGGAGGTAGGGTCTACTTGGAGGAGGCATACTGGGAACATGTGTGGGAGGGTTTTCCCAGTCCCTTCCTTTCTCTCTGCTTCACCAATGCCACAAGGTGAGCACTTTTGCTTCACCATTCGTTCCCCGCCATGATGTTCTGTCTTGCCAGAGGCCCACAGTGATGAGGCCAAGCAATTATGGACCGAAACCAAGAACCAAAATAAATCTTTCCTCCTTTAAGTTGTATATCAGGTATATTGTCAGAGTGATGGAAAGCTGACACAACCACTGAAATAAATTTGAAAAAGAAAAGCCATACATAAAAATATAACTCACTTCTTTAACACCACAAGGGAAAGGGTGGAGTGGAGAGAAGACTTCCACTGACTCAAGAAAAGAATGAAATGGGCGAACTAGGAAGTGTGTCTGACAAACCAAATGACCCAGGTGTAAGCGCACATGAGTGAAAGGTGTTTATTCAAGCACACATGCCAACAGCTGGCTACTAAAATGAAAACCGAGCCCAGGGAGCTGACGTTGTTTATGTACAAAAAAGAATAAAGGCTATGACATATAATGTGAGTGATGTTCCCATTTTTATTTTCTGAAGGAAGTAGCCAAAATTCATCTTTCAAAAATGAGAAATCTGGCTATGGTATAAAGAAAAGAGCAAATTCCTGATGGAACAAGAAGAGATTAAAACAAAAAAGGAGAGATGAAGGAGAGGCCAGGCTTCTGATCCTCCCAGGCTGGCAGTGGTAGATGCCTTAGAAAATGATAGGAGCAAGTGTTCAAGGAAAGTGGCCCCAAAACCAAAGGTTTTAAAGAGAAAACCAAATTCTCTCAAGTAGAAGCAGTAAACAGATCAGGATGAAGAAATTGGGATATGAATGATAAAATTTTTAGAACCCAGAAAGGTTTCTAGAGGAGGTGGCACAGAGATAGGAATGAGGAAAAGAGAAAGAGACAGCAGAGAAATTCATACAAAATTCTAGAGTGTGCTGGAAATGTAGGGGAGAAGAGAGAGATGGTAAAATCAATTTTATTTGCATCATTGACATGCATAATAAAGGGGTTCTTTTTTAAATTGTTTCCAAGAGGAGTATAGCATGAGGAGCAGTGGACTGATTCCAGTATGCCAAGAATAATAAAGAAATGCATGAATTACCAGCCAACAACCCACATCAAGAGAGAAGCGCGTCCAAGCTGTGTGTGAAGCACACCAGCCTCAGGGATCTCCCCGCTGACGCCTGTGAACTCTGCCTCCTCACCTGGCCCTCACCAAGCACCTACTTTCAGTGGCATATGGTGACGAGGGTGAAAAGATGAATAAAATGTTACTGAACAAAGGTTCTGTCAACAAACATTTATAAAGAGGTGACTATGTGCCAGGCACAGCGCCCAATACTGAGAAGGTACAAAAATAAATAAGAAACATTGCCGTATATTCTGACCAAAAAAATGGAGCAGAAGAAGGTGAATATTTAAAATACAGAATTTGCCAAAGAAGGCAGAGAAAAATTCAAATCCATGAAAATTAGAGACAAGGTGAAATATGATCAAATTAAAGATATGAAGGTAGACAAGAGATTACTGTGTGTTCTCTTTGAAGCAGAACAGATAGAAAAGGAAACTGGGAAGCCAAAAGGGGAAGCAATGTTAAGAGCCTGCTCTGTAAGCCAGGGAGACAGGGGCTGTAGCCTGAGGCCTAGCCAAGTTCCTCGCTGGTTCGGGTGTTGTCTTGAGCAAGGTGCTTATGTGCTCTGAGCCTCAGTTACCTTGACTCTAAAATAGATTAACAACCTCTATCTAATAACAGAAACTTCTGGTTGTTGCTGACCATAAACAACAATAAAACTGGACAGATACATAAACAACAATCTTCAGGCACCACACTACAGATGATGCAAGGATGTGACCCTTGAAAGAAGAAAAACACACTAGGTAAAATCCGTATTTCCACTCTTCCTCTGCCTGGAGGCTATCCAACCACAGCACAGGGAAATAGAGGCTGAACCAAGGATGAAAGAAAAAGAGACCAAATGTTAGGGCTGTTCAAGGGACTGAATTTGTGGGGCAGGGTACCAGAAAGGAAGGAGCTGCACAGAGTAGAAATCTGCATGGGGGCCACCAAGTCTTTGGCTGTAAACAAAGTTGCACAGGTGCAGTATAAGATCTCCCAAGGCCTACTAGAGATAGATACTAGGAGCTGCATACTGATCAGAGATTACAGAGATCACACAGTGGGGCGAGACACTAATGTTCTCAGTGTCCACAGTGGAGAGAACTTGATGAATGCTCTGGGCATTCATCTGAGCTCCAGAAAAGGTCACGACTTTAGAATCTGCCCACCCAGCCTGAGAGAGGGGCTGCATGGCACCCCCCCATGAAAAAAACCAAAACCTAACACACCACAGCACCAAGCTGTTTCACCAGTAGATCAACTGCTGACGAAACAAATGTGGTGCTCTTTGAAATAAAACAATAAAATCCATGGTGTTTGGCATGTAACAAAAAAAATTACTAGACGTGGAACAAGGAGAAAGAAAGAAACAATAGAGTCCCGGATGTGAGACCAGTGGAATTAGCAGGTAAGAACTTTAAAATGACTAAAACAATATCTAAGGATTTGCAAATATTTAAAGAAAAAAATGGACATAAGGAATGAATTGATGGATGATCCTATGAAAGAAGAGAAGCTATAAAAAAGAATCAAATTGAAATGATATAAATCAAAGTATACAATAACTGAAATAAGTCACAGGATGGACTTAACAGGATATTAGACACTACAAAACAAGAGATTCGTAAACTTGAAGACAGAACAATAGAAATTATCCAAATTGATACACATAAAAGGACTGGGGAAAAAAGAACAGGTCTGGAATTATATGTGGGTCAATATTACCCAGTCTAATTGGGTCAAAAGAAATATTTTTAATAAAATGAAATGCTAATGTGATCAAAAATACCCATCCAGAAATTCAAAAATCTCAGTGTATCTTAAACAAAATAAAGACAAAACCACCTCTATGTGCATTATGTCAAGTTACTGAAAAACAAGATTTTAAAATGATCTTAAAAGCATACAGAAGACAAAAAAACCTTACTATAAGGGTGCAGCTTAAGAAAAATTATCACTGACTTCTCATCAGAATTAGGATAGGACAAAAAATATGGAATGACAGCTTTGACACTCTAAAAGAGAAAAAAAAAAAACTGTTAGCTTAGAATTCTGTCTCCAGCAGAAACATCCTTAAAAATGAAGGCAAAATAAAGAGTTTTTTGATAAAGTTCAAGAGAATTTATCAGCAACAAAAATAGACAATTAAAAATTATTAAAGGAGCTGAATGCAGTAAGGCACACTCGTAATCCCAGCAACTTGGGAGCTGAGACAGCAGGATCACAAGTTTAAGACCAGCCTTGGCAATTTAGCAAGGACCCTGTCTCAAAATTTTTTAAAAAAGCGGGGGGACTGGGGATGTAGCTCAGTGTTAGTGCACTCCTAGGTTCAATCCCTAGTAAGAAAAACTTGAAGACAGAACAATAGAAATTATAAAATATAAAACTTATAAAGAAAAATAAAATAAAATAGTTACAGGAAGTTCTTCAGGCCAAAGGGAAATGATATTTGAAAGATCTATGCTATACAAAGGAGGGTGCCAGATGGGATAAGTAGAAAACATTTTATTTTTAAATGACTCAACTACAATGAATATATAAAGTGAAAATGATGACAGTGTGTTTCAGGGTTCATAATACGGGGAGAAGTGAACTGTATGGCAACAGCAGCATAAAGAGCAGAGGAGGGGTGAATGGTAGCAGGTTATAAGGTTCTCACATCTCTTCAGTGAAGTCTTTCTAACTCAAGTCAGACTGTGATGAGCTAAGGAGGCATATTGGCAACTACTAAAATAAAGTCTTGCAGGTAAAAGTCAGTAGAGAAGATAGAGTGGAATATATTTCACTAATCTAGAAAGAGACAGGAGGGGGATAAAGAATCGAGGGGGCCAGGCTCAGTGGTGTACACCTGTAATCCCAGCTGCTTGGGAAGGAGGCTGAAGCAAGAGGATTGTGAGTTCAAAGCTAGCCTCAGCAACTTAGCAAAGCCCTAAGTAATTCAGAGAGACCTGTCTCTAAATAAAATACAAAAAAAGTGGGGGGAGGGCACTGGGGATATGACTCAGTGGTTAAGCACCCCTGAATTCACTCCCCAGTACAAAATAAAATGCAAACAACAACAACAAAAAGAAATAGATGGGGTGAAGGGTACAGTGGTGTATGCCTATAATCCCAGTGACTCGGGAGGCTGAGGCAGGAGATCACAAGTTAAAAGCCAGTCTTAGCAATTTAGTGAGTCTCTAAGCAATTTAGTGAGACCCTGTCTCAAAATAAAAACTAAAAAGGGCTAGGGATGTGCTCAGTGGTAAATCGCCCCTGGGTTCAACACCTGATACCAAAAAAAAAAAAAAAAAAAGAAAAAGAAAAGAAAGAATAGATGGGGAAATCAGGAACAAATAACAAAGAAGTAGCATGAGACCCAGCCCCACCAACACAGCAGCTGTAGAGAGAATGAAATCATGAGTGGGCTCTGTGATAAAACTGCCTTGCGGGGCTGGGGTGGAACACTTGCCTAACGTGTGAGGCACTGAGTTTGATCCTCAGCATCACGTATAAATAAACATAAAATAAAGGCATGCTGGCCATTTACAACTACAAAAAAATTTTTTAAGAACCTGCCTTGATCAATCATCAAGAATACAAGCAACAATAAATATTGGCAAGGATGAGGGGGAAACGGTACACTCATACATTGCTGGTGGCACTGCAAATTGGTGCAACCACTATGGAAAGCAGGATGGAGATTCCTATGAAAATGTGGAATGGAATTACCATTTGACCCAGCTATCACCTAGGTTTATACGCAGAAGACTTAAAATCAGCATATTACAGTGATGCAGCCACATCAATGTTGATAGCAGCTCAAGTCACAATAGCTAAACTGTGAGACCAACCTAGGTGCCCTTCTACAATGAATGAGTAAAGAAACTGTGGTATATATACACAACAGAATATTACTCAGCCTTAAAGAAGAATGAAATTATGGTATTTGCTGGTAAATGGATGGAACTGGAGAATATCATGCTAAGTGAAATAAGCCAATCCCAAAGAACCAAAGGCTGAATGTTTTCTCTGATATGTGAATGCTAATTCACAATAGGTGGGGGAGGGAGAAGGGAGAGAATAGAGGTATTTTGGAATAGACAGAAGGGAGTGAAGGGAGGGACATGGGGGTAGGAATGATAGTACAATGAATCGGACATTATTGCCCTATGTACATATATGATTACACAACCCCTGTTACTCTACATTACATACAACCAGAAGATTGAGGTTACATTCCATTTATGTATGAGGTGTCAAAGTGCATTCTACCGTCATGTATAACTAATTAGAACAAATAAAAAATATTAAATTTTTAAAAATAAACGGCCTTGGTAACAGACATAAAGTTTGGCAGTGGGTTCAGGATGGAGAGGAGGAGATGGCAGTGAAGGAAGTAAAAAAGTAAACCTGGGGAAAATGGAAATTTTGATTGCATAGTTCCTAAGTACTCGAGCTGCTTCTCACACTGGTTTCTCAGGGCCCCACAACTCTGCTCTGCTCTCAGTGGCCAGGCACACAGCTGGTGAGGGTGCCATGTTCCTGGCTTTGTGGAACACCACATGAACCTGGGTTGGGTATGGATCGGCACAGGAGGGAAAGCTGAGCTGGTGTGCAGTGTTGCGGCTGGAGATGTCAGGAGACATGTGGGTACTTGGTAGGAAGAGAATGTCCTGCTCAAGAAAACAGACGAAAAAGGCTCTGTCCACTGAAGGGCAGCGGAAGATAACAAAGACACAGGACTAGACAGGAAAATTACAATCAAACCCATGATGTGTGGGGAGCTGGGGCTCACACCTGTAATCCCAGCAACTCAGGAGGCTGAGGCAGGAGGATTGCAAGTTTGAGACCAGCCTCAGCAACTTAGAGAGACCTTAAGCAATTTAGCAAGACCCTGACATTAAGGCCTTTCTAAAATGAATGTGAGGAATTGTTTTCACTTTAAGACTTTTCTTCTGTTCAGTAAAACTCTAGGAGGTGTTATAAGGGGAGGAGTGGGGGGAAATCCTTGAACTTTTTATTTGACTTGTGCCATGTTATGATCATGTATCTTTTAAATAAGGGGAAATAGTATCTTTAAAGTTAATGTCTAGCCAAGAGTTTAGTTAATGAAAAATTAAATTGCACTGTTGATCGGTGCTTTGTGTAAATACATCTTAACACTTGGGTTGAGAGGGGACTTAAGAAAGACAGACTATTATAGAAAAGCAATTCTGTACATGAGTTTAAGCATACTTGTTGCATTGTCTCTGCAGATTCTATTTTTGTTTATAATATTAAAATGCATGTTAGCAAAATGGGTAGATTTTCAAATAAAAAATGCAGCTTCCACAAAACTTGGTTCATGGTAAAAATAAATAAATAAAAAATAAAAAAGGGGTAGAGATGTGGCTCAGTGGCTAACACCCCAGGGTTCAATCCATAGTAATAAAAAAAATGACATAGAAATTAGGTGAATGTAAAATTAGATTTAGTAAGGTTTTTAACAGGTGGTAGGCAAAAGATCCATTAAAACAGAGCTCTCATGTGATAACAATTTACAACAACAAACTTGGTTATTTGGTCCAGCGAAGACCTGAACACACAGCAACATTTGGTCTGAATGTGTCATTCCAACCCACATTTGTTGTTTTCTGAGGACCTTATGACACCAGGCTCTGTCAGGAGCTGGGAGTATAAAAATTACTAAGACCAAGTCCACGCCTTCAAGAAATACCTAATGCTAGTGGGGAAAAAGAGGCATAGAAACAAATAAAAAAAAAGTAGTGTGGCTTGGTCCTTGTGTCCATCTGTCACCAGCTATCAACCTTTAAGCAAATTACTTAACCTTGGATTCTGGCATCCATGAAATGAGGGTAATGATACCTACCTGTAGAGATTGTTGCAAGTTTTACAGACATAATTTTAAATTCACTTAGCACACTGCATACTACTCTCTACTACAACTCTCTACTTGAGAACAAGACACATATTAGGATCTGGGTGGCAGGTGAAAGTTGTTTCTAACTATGCCTTGCCTCCCTCCCTCTGGGTATCCCAATTCCCCCAGGAGAATGTGCCCACCTATTCCAAACTCATATGAATGAAAAAAACACCATGAGAGAAGCAAACTATGAGAGTATGTTTTGCATATGAATGGAACATAGACAGAAAAAAGTTTGAGAATCACTGAGTAAGCCTTCTTTTTTTTTTTTTTTTTTTTTTTTTTTCTTGCACAAGCCTTTGTCTTAACTCAACATTTGTGAACCACTTACTATGTGCCAGGCTTATTTTTTTTAAATATTTAAATTATTTCCATGTAATAATAAACATATTGTTTTAGTCTGTTTTCTGTTGCTATAACAAAATACCTGAGGCCAAGTAATTTGCAAAGAATAGAAGTTTATTTGGCACACAGTTCTGGAGGCCAGGAAGTCCAAGAACAGGCAACCACATTTGCTCAGCATTTGTTGGAGACTTTCTTAATGCATCATAACATGGTGGAGGACGGTGTAGGATGAGACAGAGCAAACATGCTAGCATGGGTCTCTTCATCTCCTCTTACAAAGCCACTAATGCCATTATAGAGGCCCCATCCTTATAACTTCATCTCCTCCCAATTACCTCCCAAAGAACTTACCTCCCAATACTATTGCTATAAAAATTTGTGTGTTTTCAACACATAAAGTATTAGAAGGCACACTCAAACCATAGCAAGTATGTACAAAATGCTAAATGAATTTTAAAAAGAAAGTACTCAGCCTGGGGGTTGGGAAGACCCATAGACCATAGCTATTACCAGATAGGCAAAGTAGAAAAGAACATTGCAGGGGAACAGAAAGGTGTGATCTGGAAATAAAAGGGAACTACAATCCAAGTACTAAATGTGGTTGGGGAAAGTTATGTCTGGAAGGTCAACAAGGGCAGGTTCACAAAGATATGCCACAATACTCATTTCATCCTGTCGGTGGTGAGTGCCATGGGAGAACTTGACAAAAGGAAGACCCAGGTCAGTCTCTCTGCAAACAGTTTCCAAGTTGGACTAAATGAGAACACATCTAGCCTCCGAGATCCCAGCTTCAGGAAGAATTTCTCAAGGAGAGGGTCCACAGCTCCCCCTGCTTTGCTTCTGGAACACCCACCAGAGTCCAGCCCACAGTTAGGCAATCTGTTTGTGGTACGGAATTGAAATTGATCAATTTTCTCATCCAGAACCCTGTGCACATGTAACCTTGTCTCCAACTATAGGATGTGTTCCATCACAAAGTTTTATTAAGCCCCCCAGGTGTATACCATCAAGTAGGGAAAGAAGATATTAACACAAAAAATTTCATTTAAATAAAGGTAGTAATTTGAGTGCGTCCTACGTGCTTCAGGAGACAGGAAAAGGAGCAGTAATCTGTCAGGGGAAGCCAGGAAAGGAAATATTTGCCAGAGAGGAAATATTTGAACTGGGTCTTGAAGAATAAATAGGAGTTCAGTCATTAGAGACCAATGCAATAACTGACCAAAAAATTCTTGCCAGACTGGGATGGGCAGAGGTAGGGGAGGAGAGAGCGCCAGAGTGTTCTAGGACAGGTGACTAGCTATTACCCTCACTGGGGATGGGGATTAGATAGGAGAATACAGTAAGAAAAGACACTAGAACCCTGATTTTTCAAACCAGGCTGCACATCAGAAACACCTGGGGAGATTTTAAAACTTTCAATGACCAAACTAAATTCTGAAATCACTAAATCAGGATCTCTGGGGCTGGGAGCCAGAAATCAGTATATTTTTTTAAAGCTCCCAAAGTGACTCCAATGTGCTGCCAAGTTTCAGAACCACTAGTCTAGAAAGAAGAGATAAGGTTTTGCAGCCTCCCCAGAGGACGGGCCCTTTTGCCGACCCTGCAGTCCTGGTGCACACAGCCCCCTAGGGAGAAGGCCAGCCAAACCACAGCCATCAGCTCTTCCTGCCATTCCTCCTCCCACCCCACCAGCATTCTGCTCTGAAACAGTGGTTCTCAAAGTGTGGTCACCAGACCAGTAGCCTCAGGGGAAAACTGTTTAAAATGCAGATTTCCAGCTGCACCCCAGACCTACTAAACCAGATATGCTAGAAGTGGGATCCTGCAACTGATACGTGCCAAAGTTTGGTAACTTCCACTCTGCCACACTGATCCAAAACTGCAGCAAAGCAAGCATGTAGGTGTGGTTTTGCATGCACGGGGACTCATGTGGGACCTGGTAGAGTCACTGCTTAGTCATCAGAGAAGCAGAGGGAACCAGCCCGGGTTCCATCACATTGATGGTCACCAGGGCCCAGTAGCCCTTGGCCTAGAATCCAAGGTGCCAGAGGGCTAAAAGTAAGGCTTCAGGGTTGTAGGTATTAATTCTTTAGTTTATCTCCTTTTTAATACAAAGTGGCCCTTTGAAAGCAAATTTTCAAAGATACTTTAAATCAGAACTGACCAAAAAATTCCAGGTTGTCAAAAACACATGG
The DNA here is from genome assembly GCF_902686455.1 of Sciurus vulgaris. NCBI lineage: Eukaryota > Metazoa > Chordata > Mammalia > Rodentia > Sciuridae > Sciurus > Sciurus vulgaris. Next base: position 80,982,971 of record NC_136465.1, read on the forward strand.
ATAGGGCAGGGGTTGTGGCTCAGTGGTAGAGTACTTGCCTAGCACATGTGAGGCCCTGGGTTTGATCCTTAGCACCACATAAAAATAAACAAAATTGTGTCCATTTACAACTAAAAAAAAAAAAAATTTAAAAAACACATATGATATACCATATACACTTTACCACAGGACAGATGGGAGGGTCTTATGCAGGGGAGGGTGCTGCTGTTTACTTTGCCCCTCTTTCCAGGCTCCAACCCAGTCCGGAGAGGAAGAAAATAAAAGAAGCCATAAGGCAAATGAATTCCCCTTACAGAAATAGAAATTGCCTTTCCTCTTAAGATCAGGCTAGTCGAACCTAAAGGAATAATACACCTAGTGACAGCCATTGCTGGAGCCCAAATCCTGTAGGGTTTTGCCCTCAAGGAACAAGTGGAGCTCTCCTGCTGCTGGAGCCAGCCACCTCCTGATCCCCACTAGAGGAGTAAGATCAGCTCCACATTCCCTCAAGGAATCTGAAGAACAGACTCTCTGCTGCAGAACTGGACAGGGCAAGTTCTTTGGGGGTTTGCTACCAGCTTTCAGCTCTAGTATTCTAAGCTGAAGTGCTGGACCTATATATTTTTTTCTTGCTTCTGTAAATCAGGAGGAAAAAAAAAAATCCCCCAGGCCTGGAAAAACTGTTAGGTTTGACAGTGTGTATGTAGCGCCACCTGGTGGCCATAGCTTATCAACACAGCTTCCTCCCTGGCTCTCCTGTGTGGTTATTAGAGGTTCAGGGAGTACATTGCAGGTACACATTGCATTCTCAAGCATGGTCTGCTTTCTTGTGGAAATTTCAGCCACTTCAATTTGCACTGGCTGAAAATCACTTTTATTTTCATACGCACAAAACACATAATGCGAACAAGCTGTTTTAAGTAACAAAGCCTTTAAAACCTTACCTTCTCTGACAAGAAGCAAGAGAGAAATTCCTTACTATACTTATAAATCATGACAAATGGCAGGAGATACCTCTCCCTAACCATGATTCCTAGGGTCTCAGTTTATAGGAGACTTGAAGTGCTCCTGACACTACAAGATCCTGGGTTCCAAGTCTCCGAAGCAATGTTTGATAGCCAAGATGGACGGACATAGGTGGTGGGAAGAAAACGGGGTCTTCAGAGCTGCAGAAGGTTAGGGGAACATGCTGATGCGTAGGTAGCAGGAGAAATAAGTTCCAGTCTTGCTGCTACTAACAAGTCAAGGTCACCATGTGACCTTGGGCAAGTTACTTTCTGGATCTCAATGCACCAGACTTGTCAAATTCTTTATTATTTTCCACATAAATTCTATGTTTTTAAAAGATGTTGCCCATCCACATTCATTTCTAAAACAATAATAAGTTTTCTGTCCTTTGTAATCAGATATACGAATGTCAGACAGAACTTCAGATCATCATGAGGCACCCAGAATTAAAACAATGAGTTTATATCACGGACAAAAACAGATACTGATCCCTTCTTATCCCAATCCCAGGATTATTGCAGAGGTACAGGAAGGATGTCTTTGCAGCTTTTAGTATTTTTTTTTTACATTAAATACCATTTTTTTTATTGTAAACAAATGGGATACATGTTGTTTCTCTGTTCGTACATGGCGTAAAGGCATACCATTTGTGTAATCATAAATTTACATAGAGCAATGTTGTTTGATTCATTCTGTTATTTTTTCCCTTCCCCCCACCCCTCCCACCCCTCTTTTCCCTCTATACAGACCTTCCTTCCTCCATTCTTGCCCCCCTCCCTAACCCTAACTCTAACCCTAACACTAACCCCTCCCTCCCCCCATTATGTGTCCTCATCCACTTATTAGCGATATCATTCGACCTTTGGTTTTTTTGATATTGGCTTATCTCACTTAGCATGATATTCTCCAATTTCATCCATTTGCCTGCAAATGCCATAATTTTATCATTCTTTATGGCAGAGTAATATTCCACTGTATATATATACCACAGTTTCTTTATCCATTCATCAATTGAAGGACATCTAGGTTGGTTCCACAGTCTTGCTATTGTGAATTGAGCAGCTATGAACATTATGTGGCTGTATCTCTATAGTATGCTGATTTTAAGTCCTTTGGGTATAGGCCAAGGAGTGGGATAGATGGGTCAAATGGTGGTTCCATTCCAAGTTTTCTAAGGAATCTCCATACTGCTTTCCAGAGTGGCTGCACTAATTTGCAACCCCACCAGCAATGTATGAGTGTACCTTTCTCCCCACATCCTCACCAACACCTATTGTTGCTTGTATTCTTGATAATTGCCATTCTAATTGGGGTGAGATGGAATCTTAGAGTGGTTTTGATTTGCATTTCTCTTATTACTAGAGATGTTGAACATTTTTCCATATGTTTGTTGATTGCTTGTAGATCTTCTTCTGTGAAGTGTCTATTCATTTCCTTAGCCCATTTGTCAATTGGATGATTTGCATTCTTGGTGTAGAGTTTTTTGACTTCTTTATAGATTCTGGAGATTAGTGCTCTATCTGAAGTATGATTGGCAAAGATTTTCTCCCACTCTGTAGGCTCTTTCTTCGCATTGATGATAGTTTCCTTTGCTGAGAGAAAGCTTTTGAGTTTCAATCTATTCCAGTTATTGATTCTTGCTTTTATTTCTTGTGCTATGGGAGTCCTGTTGAGGAAGTCTGGTCCTAAGCCGACATGTTGAAGATCTGGACCTACTTTTTCTTCTATAATTTGCAGGGTCTCTGGTCTGATTCCGAGGACCTTAATCCATTTTGAGTTTAGTTTCGTGCATGGTGAGAGATACGGGGTTAGTTTCATTCTGTTGCATACGGATTTCCAATTCTCCCAGCACCATTTGTTGAAGAGGCTATCTTTTCTCCATTGCATATTTTTGGCCCCTTTGTCTAGTATGAGAAAATTGTATTTATTTGGGTTTGTGTCCATGTCCTCTATTCTGTACCATTGATCTACCTTCTATTTTGGTACCAATACCATGCCATTTTTGTTACTATTGCTTTGTAGTAGAGTTGAAGATCTGGTATTGCAATACCCCCTGTTTCACTCTTCCTGCTAAGGATTGCTTTAGCTATTCTGGGTTTCTTATTCTTCCAGATGAATTTCATAATTGCTTGCTCTATTTCTGTAAGGTACGTCATTGGGATTTTAATTGGAATTGCATTGAATCTGTATAGCACTTTTGGTAGTATGGCCATTTTGACAATATTAATTCTTCCTATCCAAGAACATGGGAGATCTTTCCATCTTCTGAGGTTTTCTTTAATTTCTTTCTTTAGTGTACTGTAGTTCTCATTGTAGAGGTCTTTCACCTCTTTTGTGAGATTGATTCCCAAGTATTCTATTTTTTTCGAGGTTATTGTGAATGGGGTAGTTTTCCTGATTATTCTTTCCAAAGATTCATTACTTATGTATAAAAATGCATTGGATTTATGTGCATTGATCTTATATCCCGCTACTTTACTGAATTCATTTATGAGTTCTAAAAGTTTTCTGGTGGAATTTCCTGGTTGCTCTAAGTGTATAATCATATCATCAGCAAATAGGGATAGTTTGAGTTCTTCTTTTCCTATTCGTATCCCTTTAATTTCTTTGGTCTGTCTAATTGCTCTGGCTAGAGTTTCAAGGACGATATTGAATAGAAGTGGTGAAAGAGGGCATCCCTGCCTTGTTCCAGTTTTTAGGGCGAATGTTTTCAGTTTTTCACCATTTAGAATGATATTAGCCATGGGCTTAGCATAAATGGCCTTTACAATGTTAAGGAATGTTCCCACTATCCCTAATTTTTCTAGTGTTTTGAGCATGAAGGGATGCTGTATTTTATCAAATGCTTTTTCTGCATCTATTGAAATAATCATGTGATTCTTGACTTTAAGTCTATTGATATGGTGAATGACATTTATTGATTTCCTGATGTTGAACCAACCTTGCATCCCTGGGATGAAACCCACTTGATCATGGTGCACTATCTTTTTAATATGTTTTTGTATGCGATTTGCTAAAATTTTGTTGAGAATTTTTGCATCGATGTTCATTAAGGATATTGGTCTGAAATTTTCTTTCCTTGATGTGTCTCTGTCTGGTTTAGGTATCAGTGTGATATTGGCTTCATAGAATGAGTTTGGGAGGGTTCCCTCCTCTTCTATTTTATGGAATATTTTGAGAAGTATTGGAATGAGCTCTTCTTTAAAGGTTTTGTAGAACTCTGCTGAGAACCCATCTGGTCCCGGACTTTTCTTTGTTGGTAGTCTTTTGATGACCTCTTCTATTTCATTACTTGAAATTGGTCTATTTAAATTGTGTATGTCCTCCTCGTTCAGTTTAGGCAATTCATATGTCTCTAGAAACCTGTTGATGTCTTCAAAATTTTCTATTTTGATGGAGTATAGATTTTCAAAATAGCTTCTAATTATGCTTTGTATTTCAATCCTGTCTGTTGTGATATTTCCTTGTTCATTCCGAATTTTAGTGATTTGGGTTTTCTCTTGTCTTCTCTTTGTTAGTGTGGCTAAAGGTTTATCAATTTTGTTTATTTTTTCGAAGAACCAACTATTTATTTTGTCAATTTTTTGTATTGTTTCTTTTGTTTCAATTTCGTCGATTTCAGCTCTGAGTTTAACTATTTCCTGTCTTCTACTACTTTTGGTGCTGGTCTGTTCTTCTTTTTCTAGGGCTTTGAGCTGTAGTGTTAGGTCGTTTATTTGTTGAGTTTTACTTCTTTTATTAAATGCACTCCATGAAATAAATTTCCCTCTAAATACTGCTTTCATAGTGTCCCAGAGATTTTGATATGATGTTTCTTTGTTCTCATTTACCTCTAAGAATTTTTTAATTTCCTTCCTAATATCTTCTGTTATCCATTCATCATATAATAGCATATTGTTTAATCTCCAGGTGTTGGAATAGTTTCTGTTTTTTACTCTTTCATTTATTTCTAACTTCAATCCATTATGATCTGATAGAATACAAGGTAGTGCCTCTATCTTCTTATATTTGCTAACATTAGCTTTGTGGCATAATATATGGTCTATTTTAGAGAAGGATCCATGTGCTGCTGAGAAGAAAGTGTATTCGCTCTTGGTTGGATGGTATATTCTATAAATGTCCATTAAGTCTAAATTATTGATTGTGTTATTGAGATCTATGGTTTCTTTGTTCAATTTTTATTTGGAAGATCTCTCCAGTGGTGAGAGAGGTGTGTTAAAATCACCTGGTATTATTGTGTTATGGTCTATTTGGTTTCTGAAATTGAGAAGGATTTGTTTGACATACATGGATGAGCCACTGTTTGGGGCATAGATGTTTATGATTGTTATATCTTGCTGATTTATGCCTCCCTTAAGCAGTATGAAATGTCCTTCCTTATCCCTTCTAACTTTGGCTTGAAGTCCACATTATCTGAAATGAGGATGGATACTCCAGCTTTTTTGCTGAGTCCATGTGCATGATATGTTTTTCCCCATCCTTTCACCTTTAGTCTATGGGTATCTTTTTCTATGAGGTGAGTCTCTTGCAGGCAACATATTGTTGGATCATTCTTTTTAATCCAATCTGCCAGTCTATATCTTTTTATTGATGAATTCAGGCCATTAACATTCAGGGTTATTATTGAGATATGATTTGGTTTCCTGGTCATTTGGTTCATTTTTTAAATTTTATTTATTTATTTATTTATTTATTTTTTTTACACGACTTGATTCCTTCTTTATCTGATAATTCCTTTAGGATAATTCCTCCCTTTGCTGATTTGCTTCTTTGTTTTTCATCTCTTCCTCATGGAATATTTTGCTGAGAATGTTCTGTAATGCTGGCTTTCTTTTTGTAAATTCTTTTAGCTTTTGTTTATCATGGAAGGATTTTATTTCATCGTCAAATTTGAAGGTAAGTTTTGCTGGGTATAAGATTCTTGGTTGGCAACCATTTTCTTTCAGAGCTTGAAAAATGTTGTTCCAGGCCCTTCTAGCTTTTAGGGTCTGGATTGAAAAATCTGCTGATATCCGTATTGGTTTCCCCCTGAATGTAATTTGGTTCTTTTCTCTTGCAGCCTTTAAAATTCTGTCTTTATTTTGTATGTTAGGTATTTTCATTATAATGCGCCTTGGTGTGGGTCTGTTGTAATTTTGTGTATTTGGAGTCCTATAAGCCTCTTGTACTTGGTTTTCCATTTCATTCTTCAGATTTGGGAAATTTTCTGATATTATTTCATTGAATAGATTGTTCATTCCTTTGGTTTGTTTCTCTAGGCCTTCCTCAATCCCAATAATTCTTAAATTTGGCCTTTTATGATATCCCATAGTTCTTGGAGATTCTGTTCATGACTTCTTACCATCTTCTCTGTTTGTTCAACTTTGTTTTCAAGGTTAAATATTTTGTCTTCAATGTCTGAGGTTCTGTCTTCCAGGTGATCTATCCTATTGGATATGCTTTCTATGGAGTTCTTAATTTGGTTTATTGTTTCCTTCATTTCAAGGATTTGTTTGTTTTTTTTTCAATATCTCTAACTCTTTATTGAAATGATCTTTTGCTTCCTTTATTTGCTCTTTTAACTGTCGATTGTTGTGATCATTCAATGCCTGCATTTGCTCTTTCATCTCATCATTCAGTGCCTGCATTTGCTCTTTCATCTCATCGTTTGCTTCCCTGATCACTTTAATTATGTACATTCTGAACTCCTTTTCTGTCATTTGTTCTACCATGCTGTCATTGGGTTTTATTGATGTAACATCTAGATTTGTTTGGGGCATTTTCTTCCCTTGTTTTCTCATATTGTTCAGGTATCAGAGGACCGCTGAGATATTGCAGATTTCCTCTATTGACTTCTAATGTTCCTGAAGATTTCTATATATCCCCTCTTAGCCTTCAGTAGGCTGAAGTCTTGGAGGAAGTTGATAATGCGGTGCTCCACAAGGAAGCTGCCTCTCTAGGAGTGGTGGCCTTCAGGTGGGGTATATTCCCTGCTAGTGTGCAGAGGTGCCTCCACTTGTTGACCAATGGTCATCCAAAGGGGAACTAGACTGCAGGCTGAGGCAAGGCCTGTTTGGGCCTGTGTCTCTGGTTTTACCGTCCTTGTGGGAAAACCTCACCCAGCAGGGAAGACTCACCTGGGTGGGGAGGTCTCGCTGGTCAGTTCCCCTCCTAGAGGTTCCCCTCAATCTACAGCTACTGCCTGGGCTGGGCTGCCTTCCTCTGCAACGTTCCCCAGGGCCTGGACCTACCTCGTGGGCCTGGGAGCCTCACCCTTCGCAGACAAGTCTCCTTAGGCTGCCCCTCCTCAGAGAATCTGCCCATAGGCCTGGAACCTTCACTCCGCCCCTAAGCGTGTCTCTGTGCGGCTCTTCCACCAAGAAGCCTCCTAGATCCTGGGACCCTGCTCTGCACCTAATCGCCTGGCTATGCGGCCCCTCCTCTGAGCAGCCACCTGGGGCCCCGTATAATCGCTCTGAGTCCCAGTGACCCGCCGCACACCTCTTCCTCCAGACAGCTGCCTGGTGTTCCAGTGCAGTCACTAGGAGTCCAAGCAACTCACTACGTGCCTCCTCGTCCCATCGACCACCCGTAGCCCTGGGCAGTCACTCCACGTCCAAGTGACCCGCCCCGTTCCTTCTCCCCCTCCAGGTAGCCCCCCGGGTGTTCAGGAGTGATCACTCTGAGTCACTCTGAGTCCACGTGACCCACTGCACGCCTCCTCTGGGCACCCGCCCAGAGCTCTGGTGCGGCCACTCGAGACCAAGCGACCCACCGCGCTCCTCCTCCAGGCAGCCCCCCGGTGTTCAGGAGAGGTCGCTTTGAGTCCAAACAACTCACCACTCACCTCCTCCTCTGAGCAGCCGCCTGGAGCTACAACGCAGTCACTGCGAGTCCAAGCGACCCACTGCGCCTCTCCTCTTCCTCCTCCTCCTCCTCCTCCTCCTGCTCCAGGCAGGCCCCAGTGTTCAGGAACGGTCGCTTTGAGTCCAGACAGCTCGCCACGCAGCTCCTCCTCTGGCAACCGCCCGTAGCTCTGGTATAGTCACTCCGAATCCAAGCGGCCACGCTCCTCCTCCTCCTCAGGGCAGGCCCTGGTGTTCAGGAATGGTCACTCCAAGTCCAAACAGCTCGCCACGCAGCTCCTCCTCTGGCAACCACCTGTAGCTCTGGTATAGTCACTCCGAATCCAAGCAGCCACGCTCCTCCTCCTCCTCCTCCTCCTCCGGGCAGGCCCTGGCGTTCAGGAGTGGTTGCTCTTAGTCCAAACAGCTCTCCTCACAGCCCTTCCTCTGGGCCGCCGCCTGGAGCCCTAGTGGTTGCTCCGAGTCCAAGCGCTGTGCTGAGCGGCCTCCTCTATGACGCTCCCAGTTGTCTGAGTTCACTGCTCCAGCGGGGGGAGGGGTGTCTCGCCGGGCAGCTCTACTTCACAAAGTTCCCTGTGTTCTGGGACTACCGCCCCATCCGGGATGCCTCCCCAACGGGAGAGACTCACCTGGCTGCTTTGAGTTGGTCCCAAGTCTCTCAATATTTCCTCTTTGAATCCTGAGTCCTGGAGCAACATGAAATGCAGCCACCCTCTAGGCCGCCATCTTCAGCTTTTAGTATATTAAAGAACCCAGTTTGGGAACCAACAGACTAGAAAATCTTGAGAGTAACTCAAGCTTTTCTGAACTAAAAGAAAGGAAGATAAAGGTTGGGTGTATATGTGCAGGTAAAATCTCAATTCTAAAAACAGCATTACAAGGAATTAACACTTAAGGAATGCCAGCTCTGGCCAAGCTTGGTGGAACACACCTGTAATCTTAGCTACTCAGGACTCTGAGGCAGGAGGATCACAAATTCAAGGCCAGCCTGGGCAACTTAGCAAGATCCTGCATCAAAATAAAATTAAAAGGTCCAGGGATATAGCTCAGTGGTCTGAGTTATACCCTAGCAGGCTTGAGAGCCCAGATTTAATTTTAAAGAAAGATGAGGATTTTTTTATCATATAATATAGATCATGTATAACATTATGTTTTGAAATATATATTGTTATAGTTTGGATCTGGACTGTACCCAAAGGTTCATGTGTTGAAGATTTGGTTCCCAGTTAGTGGCACTACTGGGAAGTGGTGGAAACTTTAGGAGGTGGAGCTTAGCGGAAGGAAGTAAGGTCACTGGGGTGTGCCCTTGAAGGGGATATTGGAAACCCAGTTCCTTCCTTTCACTCTTTGCTTCCTAGCCACCAGGAGGAGCACCTTTGCTCCACCCTGCACTCCCAGTCATGCTGTGTTGCCTCATCACAGGCCAAAAGCAAGCCACCATGGACTGAAACCATGAACCAAAATAAATCTTTCCTACTTTAAGTTGATTTTCTCAGGTATTTTGTCACAGTGACAGAAAGGTAACTTATGACTCAAATGAGCTAATTAACATGTTTTACCTCACCAATCTTTTTGTAATGAGAACATTTAAGATCTACTATTTTAGGAATTTTCAAGAACATTTATTATTAAGTATAGTAATCATGTTGTACAGGAGATCTCTTGAACCTATTCTGTCTAACTGAAACTGTGCTTTTTTGACTGACGTCTCTCAGACCCCCACTCCACACACATACTACCTCTACCTCTAGACTACTATTCTACTTTCACATATTAGCAATTTTTATCTTTCTGTGCTTGGTTTATTTCAATTAATATAATGTCCTCAAGCTCATCCAGGTTGTTGTAAATGACAGGACCTCCTTCTTTTTATAGCTGGATGATATTCTATTGTGTATATCTGTGAAGTACTGCATTAAACATGGGCATACAGAGGTCTCTTCAACATGTTTTCATTTCCTTTGGTTACATCCCCAGTAGTGGGATTGCTGGATCATATGGCAGGTCTATATTTAGTTCTTTTGAGTAACATCCATACTGTTTTCCATAATAATTTACATTCCCACCAACAGAATGCAAGAGTTCCCTTTTCTCCACCAGGACTTATTATTTTTTGTCTATAGCCATTATAACAAATGTGAGGTAATATATCATTGTGGTTTTAATTTATATTTGTCTGATGATTAGTGCAGGAGTTTCAAATATGGAACCCTTATCAGTCCTCACAATAACCTCTGATGTAGTTATGCAGATAAGGAAGTAAGTTCAGAGAAGTTACTTGCCTGCACCTTACAGATGGGATCAGAACCAGGCCTTCCCAGAAAAAAGCCATTCTGTTGAATAACCTGGATATAGCTATGTTCCTACAAGTTCCCATGTTCTTAAAATGTGGCATTTTGGGTTTAGCATTTATTTTAAAAATACTTTGAATATTTATTCAACACTAATTCCTTTTACAATGTGTTATTTTATTGCAGTAAAGCCAGTTTCCTGACCTCTGACACATTTATCTGAAAGTAAACTGTGAAGTAGTTCCGTTATACATCCTAGTGATTTTCAGTGACTTGATGTTACTGTTTTAATGTACGTATCCCTTCCAAAATTCTTATGTTAGAACTTAACCCCCAAGATGATAGTATTAGAAGGTGAAGCCATTGGCAGGTGATTAGGTCATGAGGGCTTATAAATGTGATTCCTGCCTTAATTCAAGGGCTGAAGGAAACCAGCCAGACCCTTTTATCCTTCCATGTCTTCTACTATGTGAGGACACAGTATCTGTTCCTTTCTGCCTTTTTACCTTTCCCACCATGTAAGGATACTAGAAGAAAAAGTCTTCCATGGGAGGAACCCTTTAATAAGGCCCACCAGTTCAGGTAACCAATGGTCATGAAAATGATACTGTGCTATAAACCAAAGTACTAAAAATATGGGCATCCAAGAGATGACCAAGGATCAGCACCAGCAGGGTCTTGGCACAGTGTCAAGCAAGGATTCACTGGGCTGTGCAAGGCCCAGTTTCAACAGTGAGACATCAGGGCCACGGGTGCTCTCAGCCTCTCCAGTTCTCTGCCCAGTGTTTAGACACCAGTCTGGCTTCCTTGCAATGAATAAATCCCTGCTACAGATATGTGATAGCCTGGATTTCCTCCTCCCCCTGGTAGTAAAGAGGAGCCTCCCCACTCCCCAGGGCAGTAGAAATATCAGAGGGGGCCTTATAGAGAGTCAGGATGCTATCAACCATGGTGTCAGGGGAGACTCAGGACTTGTGGTACTATCAAAAGATCTAACAGTCAAAGCTTCTTCTCAGCAAAGGAAATAATCAATATTGTGAAGAGAGAGCCCACAGAATGGGAGAAAATCTTTACTACACACACCTCAGATGAGCACTAATCTCCAAGACATACAAAGAAGTCAAAAAACTTAACACCGAAAAAACAAATAACCCAATCAAAAATGGGCTAAGGAACTGAACAGACACTTCACAGAAGAAGAAATCAACAAACGTACGAAAAAATGTTCATCATCTCATGCAATTAGAGAAATGCAAATCAAAACCGCTCTAAGATTTCATCTCACTCAAGTCAGAATGGCAAGTATCAAAAATACAAGCAACAATAAATGTTAGCAAGGATGTGAGGAAAAAGGTACACCCATACATTGTTGGTGGGACTGCAGATTGGCGCAACCACTTTCAAAAGCAGTATGGAGATTCCTCAGAAAACTTAGAATGGAACCACCATTTGACTCAGCTATCCCACTCCTCAGTTTATACCCAAAGGACTGAAAATCGGCATACTACAGAGATACAGCCAGTCACATCAATGTTTATCGTAGTTCAATTCCCAATAGCTAAACTATGAGACCAACCTAGACTCCCTTCAACAGATGAATGGATAAAGAAACTGTAGTACATATACACAATGTAATATTACTCAGCCTTAAAGAAGAATGAAATTATGGCATTTGCAGGTAAATGGATGAAACTGGAGAATATCATGCTAAGTAAAATAAGCCAGTCCCAAAAAAACCAAAGGTTGAATGTTTTTCCTTATGCTGATCCATAGTGGGTGGGGGGTAGGGAAGAACGAAGAAACCCAAAGCAAACATGGAAATGATGTAGGTAAGAGTAAAAATCAATGAAATTTAAGACAGAAAAACAAAAGTCAAAAGAGCTGATTCATTGAAAAGGTCAATAAATTGTCAAATCTCCAGCAAAACTAAAAAGAAAAAGGGGAAGGCACAAATTGCTAATATTGGAAATGAAGCAGGGATTATCATTATAGGTCCTGAAGGATAATAAAGGAATACTACTCTACACTCATAAAAATAAAGGACACAACTTTGTACACATAGATGTGAAATTTCAATGAAATGGGTCTATTCCTCAAAAACAAAAACAAAACACCACAATTCACCCAATATGAAACAGGTTGTTTTTCCCTTTGTTATTTTTAGGTACTGGGAATTGAACTCAGGGTTTTGCATATACTAGGCAAGTGCCTTACTACTGAGATACACCACTCGCTCCTGAAATAGATAATTGGAATAGTCATACAACTATTAAGAAAATTAATCTCATAATTTTAAAAAAGAAATCTACAGGCCTAAATGTTTTCACTAAACAATTATACTAAATGCTTAAATAAGAATTAACAACAATTCTACACAATCTCTTCTGGAATATGTCCATTTATGCTGCTATAACAAAGTACCTGAGACTGGGTAATTGATAAACAATTTAAATTCATTTCCTGTCATTCTGGAGGTTGGCAAGTCCAGGATCAATGCATCAGCAGGTTTGGGTGTGGTAGGGGCTATTCTCTCTGCTTCATGATGGCACCTTGCTGTCACCACTCCTTGAGAGAGGAATGCTGTGTCCTCACGTGGTGGAAGGGAGCGGGCAAAAGGGGCCTCACTAGTTCCCGCCTAGTCTTTTATAAGACACTAGTCCACTCACGAAGGCAGAGTCCTCATGAAGTAATCATTTCCCAAAAGGCCCTGCTTCAAAATGCCACCACAATGGGGATTAGATTTCAATATGAAGTTCTGAGGGGTTGTAAAAATTCAAACCATAACACCTTTGTAATATATTCTATTTATACCAAAGTAGACAAAGACATAAAACTACAAAAAAATGAAAGATGAAAACTACAGACCAATATCTTCTTGAATCCAGATAAAAAAAATCCTTAACAAAATATTAGCAAATAAAATTCAGTAAAAGTATTATACATCCTGACCAAGTATTCCTGGAATTTATTCCAGGAATGCAAGGCTGGTTCAATATTGCAAAAAGTAATTAATAGCCATATTAATAGGCTACAGAAGAAAAGTCAATTGTTCATATCAGTTAAGGTGGAAAAAGTATATGACAAAATTTGACACCCATTCATAATAAAAAATAAATAAAACTCTTAGAAAAAATATTAACAGAAGGGAAATTTCTCAACTTAGCACCTATAAAAGATTTACAGCAACTTATACTTAATGGTGAAAGCTCAGAACTAAGGCAAAGTTATTCACCCTCAATCCCTTGGTGAGCATAATGCTGGAAGTTTAAATCAGTGCAAGAAGGTCTAAAGCAGAAGGTGGGGGTGAGGAATGGAAAAAAAAGAAGAAGAAATAGAAAGGAACATATCATTGTCTATATAGAAAATCCCAAGGGGTATACAAGAAAAAGCAAACTCTTAGTACTAAGAAATGAGTACTAACAGTGAGCTCATCAAAGTTACAGGACATAAGATAATCATACAAAAATCAATATATATCTATCTATGGACAATAAACATTTGGATACCAAAGTCTAAAATATGATAAGTACTATTTACAATCACACAAAAAAGAATGGAATACTTAGGAGCCAAAATAACAAACATGGACTTTTATACTGAAAACTGCTCAATAATGAGGAAGAAATTAAAAAAACCTAGCTGGGTGTGGTGGTGTACACCTGTAAACCCAGCAGCTCAGGAGGCTGAGGCAGGAGGATCACAAGTTCAAAGCCAGCCTCAGCAACTTAGAGAGGCCCTAAGCAACTTAGTGAGAACCTGTCTCAAAATAAAAAATAAAAAGGGCTGAGAATGTGCTCAATGGTTAAGGACCCCAGTACCAAAAAAAAAAAAAAAAAAAAAAAAAAAAAACCCTAAACATAGGAAGAGCCACATAATAAAAATGTCAGTTCTCCCAAATTGATATACATTTAAGCATAATCCCTTATCAAAATCACAGAACTATTTTTTGTAGATATACACAAGATTATTCTAAAATTTAAATGAAAAGGCAAAGGAACTAAAATATCTAAAGACCATATTGGAAAAGATGAAAAATATGGGAAGAATCAGCCTATCTGATTTCAAGATGTACTATGTAGCTACAGTAATCAAGACTAAATGATATTGGGGGAGGGATGGACACATAGATCAAGGGAATAGAATAGAGAATACAAAAACAGATCCACAAAAATATGCTCAACTGGTTTTTGACAAGGTGTAAAAGTAATTGAACAGAAGAAAGTTTTGTGGGTTTTTTGTTTTTGTTTTGTTGTTTTTTGGGGATACTAGAGATTCAACCCAGGGACACTGAGCTACATTCCCAGTCAGTCCTTTTCTTTTTTTTTTTTTTTTTTTTTTTTTTTTTTGAGACAGAGTCTCACTAAGTTGCTTAGGACTTAGCTAAGTTGCTGAGGCTGGCTTTGAACTTGTGATTCTCCTGCCTCGGCCTCCCAAGTTACTGGAATTATAGGTGTGCACAATCATGCCCTACTAAAGATAGTTTTTTCAACTGTTATGGTTTAGATATTAGATATCCCCCAAAAGTTCATGTGCGAGACAATGCAAGAAAGTTTAGAGGTAAAATGATTGGGTCATAAGAGTTTAAAACTAATCAACACAGTAATGCTCTGATAGGGATTAGCTAGGTGGGAACAACAGTCAGGTAGGATGTGGCTGGAGGAGGTGAATTGTTAGGGGCATACCTTTGCAATATATATTTTATTGGTGGTGAAGGGAATCAATCTCTCTCTCTCTCTCTCTCTCTCTCTCTCTCTCTCTCTCTCTCTCTCTCTCTCTCTCTCTCTCTCTCTCCCCATCCTTTCTGGTACCATATTCTGAGCTTTGCTCTGCCACACATTTCGATCATGATGTTCTGTCTCACCTCAGGTCCCAAGGAATGAAGTAGCCACCTATGGACTGAGACCTCTGAGACCATGAACCCCAGAATTAACTTTTCTTCCTTAAAATTGCTCTTGTCAGGGGCTGGGGTTGTGGCTCAGTGGTAGAGCACTCACCTAACACCTGTGAGGCACTGGATTTGATCCTTAGCACCACATAAAAATAAAATAAATAAAATGAAGGTATTGTGTCCATCTGCAACTAAAAATATTTTTTAAATGGTTCTTGTCTGATCTTTTGAGTCAGTCACAGTAGCAAAAAAGTTGACTAAAACATCAACAAATGGTACTAGAGCAATTGCACATCCATGGCCAGCAAAACAAACCTCAATCTAAGTTTCATGTCTCATACAAAGATTAACTCAAACAGATCACAGACTTTAATATACTATGTAAAACATACACCAAACATAGGAGAAGATGTTCTGTGTCTAGAGTGAGGTAGAGTTCTTGACTTGTCACCAATAGCATAATCCATAAAAGGAAAAATGTACAAATTGGATTTTGTCAAAACTGAATGCTTTTGCTTTGTGGAAGACCCTGTTAAGAAGATGAAAGAAGTTGTAGAATGAGTTGGGAAAAGTATTTGCAAACTAAATAATCTGATAAGGGACTAGTATCTAGAATATATAAAGAACTCTCAAAACTGAACATTAAAAAGAAAGCATCCAATTAGGGTATGGACAAAACACATGAAGAGACATTTTGCCAAGTATATATACCTCCCACTCCACACATCTGAAATCCCAACTACCCAGAAGTCTCAGGCAAGAGAATTGCAAAGTCAAGGCCAGCCTACCCATGGCCAATATCATTCTAAATGGTGAAAAACTGAAAGCATTCCCCCTAAAAACTGGAACAAGGCAGGGATGCCCTCTTTCACCACTTCTATTCAACATCGTCCTTGAGACTCTAGCCAGAGCAATTAGACAAACCAAACAAATTAAAGAGATACGAATTGGAAAAGAAGAACTCAAACTATCCCTGTTCGCTGATGACATGATTATATATTTAGAGGATCCTGGAAATTCCACCAGAAAACTCTTAGAACTCATAAGTGAATTCAGTAAAGTAGCAGGTTACAAGATCAATGCTCATAAATCCAATGCATTTTTATACATAAGTGATGAATCTTCAGAAAGAGAAATTAGGAAAACTACCCCATTCACAATAGCATCGAAAAAAATAAAATACTTGGGAATCAATCTCACAAAAGAGGTGAAAGACCTCTACAATGAGAACTACAGAACACTAAAGAAAGAAATTAAAGAAACCTTAGAAGATGGAAAGATCTCCATGTTCTTGGATAGGCAGAATTAATATTGTCAAAATGGCCATACTACCAAAAGTGCTATACAGATTCAATGCAATTCCAATTAAAATCCCAATGACGTACCTTACAGAAATAGAGCAAGCAATTATGAAATTCATCTGGAAGAATAAGAAACCCAGAATAGCTAAAGCAATCCTCAGTAGAAAGAGCGAAACAGGGGGTATCGCAATACCAGATCTTCAACTCTACTACAAAGCAATTAACAAAAACGGCCTGGTATTGGTACCAAAATAGACAGGTAGATCAATGGTACAGAATAGAGGACATGGACACAAACCCAAATAAATACAATTTTCTCATACTAGACAAAGGGGCCAAAAATATGCAATGGAGAAAAGATAGCCTCTTCAACAAATGGTGCTGGGAAAACTGGAAATCCATATGCAGCAAAATGAAATTAAATCCTTATTTCTCACCCTGCACAAAACTCAACTCAAAATGGATCAGGACCTCAGAATCAGACCAGAGACCCTGCATCTTATAGAAGAAAAAGTAGGTCCAAACCTTTAACTTGTTGGCTTAGGATCAGACTTCCTTAACAGGACTCCCACAGCACAAGAAATAAAAGCAAGAATCAACAACTGGGATAGATTCAAACTAAAAAGCTTTCTCTCAGCAAAGGAAACTATCAGTAATGTGAAGAGAGAGCCTACAGAGTGGGAGAATATCTTTGCCACTCATACTTCAGATAGAGCGCTAATTTCCAGAATCTATAAAGAACTCAAAAAACTCTACACCAAGAATACAAATAATCCAATCAACAAATGGGCTAAGGAAATGAACAGACACTTCACAGAAGAAGATGTACAAGCAATCAACAGATATATGGAAAAATGTTCAACATCTCTAGTAATAAGAGAAATGCAAATCAAAACTACCCTAAGATTTCATCTCACCCCAATTAGAATGGCGATTATCAAGAACACAAGCAACAATAGGTGTTGGCGAGGATGTGGGGAAAAAGGTACACTCATACATTGCTGGTGGGGTTGCAAATTAGTGCAGCCACTCTGGAAAGCAGTATGGAGATTCCTCAGAAAGCTTGGAATGGAACCACCATTTGGCCCAGCTATCCCACTCCTTGGCCTATACCCAAAGGACTTAAAATCAGCATACTACAGAGATACAGCCACATCAATGTTCATAGCTGCTCAATTCACCATAGCCAGATTGTGGAACCAACCTAGATGCCCTTCAGTTGATGAATGGATAAAGAAGCTGTGGCATATAATGGAATATTACTCCACCATGAAGAATGATAAAATTATGGCATTTGCAGGCAAATGGATGAAATTGGAGAATATCATGCTAAGTGAGATAAGCCAATCTCAAAAAACTAAAGGACGAATGATCTCGCTGATAAGCGGATGAGGACATATAATGGGGGGTAGGAGGGGTTAGCGTTAGGGTTAGGGTTAGGTTTAGGGTTAGGGATAAGGAGGGTGGTAAGAATGGAGGAAGGAAGGACCGTATAGAGGGAAAAGAGGGGTGGGAGGGATGGGGGGGAAGGGGAAAAATTAACAGAGTGAATCAAACAACATTGCCCTATGTAAATTTATGATTTTTAATTTTAAAAAAAAGGCCAGCCTAGCCAACCTAGCAAGACCTTATCTCAAAATAAAACATAAAATAGGCTAGAGATGTAACTCAGTGGTTGAGCACTTAAAAAGAAGAGAAAGAGAGAAGGAGAAGGAAGAAGGAGGAGGAGGAAGAGGAAAAAGAAAGAAAATATACAGATAACAATAAGCACATAAAAAGATCATAGCATTATCCAGTAGTGAAACACAAATTAAAACCACAAGAAGATATTATTATATATCTATCAGAATGGCCAAGACAAATAATTTTAAATTCCCACAAGGAGGCTGATAAACTGGATTGCGTGAATATTGCTGGTAGAAATGTAAAATGGGAGAGTTTGGCAGTTTCTTCAGAAAAAAACTAACTGCAAATGCCAGACAACCCAGCATCTGAGCTCCTGGGCATGTATCTCAGAAAAATGAAAACTGATATTCAAACAAAAATCTGTACCCAAATGTTTATAGCAGCCTTATTCATAATAGTCCAAACTGGAAACAATCTAGATGTCCTTCAGTGGGTGAATGGTTAAACAAAATGTGGTACATCATATCATGCAAGATTATTCAGCAATAAAAATAAACAAACTGCTCAACAAACCCAACCACCTAATTGGATCTCCAGATAGTAAAAGGTTGCATAGTGTATTGGTTTCATTTACACAGCATTCTTAAAATGATAAAATTGTAGAAGTAGAGAGTTAAGCAAGAAGTGGAAGTAGAAGGAAGGGATTGTGGCTATGAAAAAGCATGGTGACGGACCCCCATGGTGATGAAAATGGTCTGTGACTTGACAGTATCCAAGTCCACATCCTGGTTGTGATACTGAGCTAGAGTTCTGTATGAGGCTACCATTGAGGTAAACTGGGTAAAGGGTTTATAGAATCTCTACTATTTCTTACAATTGCCTGTGAATCCACAATTATCTCAAGAAAGAAAACTTATCTATAAAAAGTTTAAGTTTTTATTAAAAAAATTCAGGACAAGAAAAAATAAGTTTATTTTTCCTGTGTTCACAAAGTTCTGCTGAGTTTGGCTCACTTGTTTGCATTCAGGTCCGCTCGGCTGAGTTCCTTTGGGTCAGCTGGAGGGTTTGAGCTCCATGCAGGCTGGCCTGGGCACGTTCTTGTGGCTTTGGCAGAAGGTGCACAAGAAAACAATCTCTAATGGACAAACGCCTCTCAGGCCCGGGCTTGAGGCGTGGTTCTTACACTGTGGAGGCCGAAGCAAATCATGCAGCTGAGCCTAGAATCAAGAGACAGGGCACTCATTCTACCTGTGATGGGAGGCACTGCAGAGCTACACGGCAGCAGGCGTGGGTTCAGGAAGGACGGAAAGCTGAGGCCCCGGGGCCTCTACCACACCTTCCCCGACCACCCCACCACTAAGAACTGCCCCCACCACATTTCTGTCTTACTGCCACAGCTCTTAACAGTTCTGCAAAACCCCTGCCTCACGGAAGCAAGGAAGGAAATGAGAGGAGGACAGAGAAGAACAGAGCAGAATGTGGGGGGGGGGGGTGTGGCATCGATGTCTTGGGGTGGTTCGTAGAAGTCTCCTCTTAGTGGAACCTGAACCCCTCCCACAGCCATGTAAATGCTTTCCTTTCTATGGCCAAATGTGACTATTGTCCTTTGCTGCCAAGTCCACACAACAGGATGAGGGTGTCCCCTTGCCAAAGCCAAATCACAAGGGAGCATGCATCTATAATTCCCCTACCCTGAGGTAAGATGCCTCTGCCATGTCCCACTGCCCACTCCTTCACCAGCCTTTAATCCATCCACTGCCCCATCTCTGGTTCTCTGCTCATCCCTTCCATCTTCTAGAATCCGATTCCTTGCCCAGGACTTACTAGATTTCATTTTACTAGAATCCCTACTCCAGTCACTGAGAGCAGTTCCTTTAGTTTTGATTTCCTTGTCTGTAAAATGTGACTTTCAGTAGTCTTGATGGAATGACAAAACAACATAATTCCCATATTGATTTTACACTGCCGGGAGTGTAGCAATTCCTCAAAAAAACTGCAGGTTTTTAAATTTTAATATGGGGTGGAGTATGCTCATTCTCACTACACAGTTAAGAAATCTTAGTATTCCAAGTTGGAACTCTGGAAATATTTCCACATGGGAACACTGTTCTACATTGTGATTGTATTCTATACAACTATTATTACTACTAAAGATTCTCTGGCTCCAGCACTTCAGCTTAATCCGATAGGTTAAATGGGCTCTCCTCCACCAGCCTGGCAAAACTAACCACCATGAAGAATATCACTGCAAAGACAAAAAGTGAGTTCTATACAAGTTCCTCAGGAACGAGGCTTTGAAATAGAACCTGCTTGTCAGTTAACAACTGCCTAGAATTTAATGTTTAAGGGAAGATGCTTTGGGGACACTATCAGGCTGATGTATGGTAGATATTCTTCTGATACCACTGATAACCTTAAGAATGAGGTCAGATGGTAGAGATGCTCAAGACCAAAGGTAGGAAGAAAAAATTATGCTGTAAAGACAACGAGGTGAAAGAATGGGAAGTTATACTCCATGTATGGATGTCAAAATACCTTCTAGTGTCATGTATAACTAAAAAGAATAAACAAAAACATTTTTAAAAAGAGGAAACTAGATGGACTTGGGGGTGTTCAGTAGAGGTCATAATCGGTACCTAGGTGTGCAGAGGCTGGGGATGAATCTTGGAAACAAGCTTCAAACCATGGAAAGTAAACCGGGCATGTAGCTCAGTGATAGAGCGCTTGTCTAGCAGGGGTGAGGCCCTTGGTTTGATCACCAGCAAAAAAAAAAAAAAAAAAAGAGAGGGAAAATGAGATCCCAATCCCAAGAGCAATATCATCGGGTACCTATATGTTCGTAAGGAGTACGTAAAAACAGATTTTAACCAGAAACTTAGAGGAGTACAATCTCCTTCTGTCCACACATTCTGCCTCCCTGGATTCAACCAACCACCTATCATATTTTGGGGGGAAATTGCATTTGCATTGAACATGTACAGACTTTTTTAACATTATTCCCTAAACAGTGTAACACCTGTTTGCAAAGCATTTACATTGTATTAGGCATTACAAGTAATCTAGAGATGATGTAATGTATACAGGCCGACGAGGGTCAGTTATGTGCAAATACTACGCATTGGCGTCCAAGGATTTTGGTGTCCCTGGGAGTCCTGGAAACAACCCCCACAGATCTTGAGAGACAGCTACACACCTGTGAAACCCACAATAAATGCATAGCTACGCCCACAATTTGAGAATGAAATAGAAGAGCCAGAAGAAATACCAAGACTATAGTTTCAAGGCCGAGTGCCTAGAAAAGACCGATTTGGGGCCATTTTGAGAAAGCACGTGATAAGGATTGAACAGCACTGTAACTGAAGCTAAGCTGAGAGGTTTTAGGATTCAACAGGAACACCCCAAATTTGTTCAGATGAATCTCAGAACTTTTCAGCAGTGAGCAGCAGGGGAAAGGGTGAGGGAAGGGAGGAAGTGGGGAGTATCTGGCTTCTTGTGAGCAGTCTCTGCACCCTGGACAAGCAAGAGCCAGAATGAAACTGAGTGAGACCCAGGCCCACCTGGCAGAGCTGAGCCCCATCTCAGCCCCGTTGGCTTCATGCCCCAGGCATCTCGTCCATCTGCTATGTATTTGTGACTACATGTGAACCCTAAAATGTCACCAAAACCTTCAGTGATGTCAAAACCCAGTAATAAACCGTCCATCTCAAGAGTGTGTCCTGTTTCCCCCTCTGCTGCATCCTCAGTCTGCTCTCTGGGTTATGAATCTAGATCTAATCCTTCTTCCCCACACTAGTTGGTTCCAGTCCTACCAGAATAAGCAGTCCACCTCACACAACCTCAGTCACCAACTCAAGGCGTATTTCATGACAGCCGATGTATGCCAAGCCCCTTGCACGTGCTGAGTGGGATCCTAAAGTGAGACCTTCCTTGCGCTTCAGGCCAACAGGATGAAGACAGAGGTATGGACAGCGGACTCTAAAGAAGACCAATAAAGTACTATAATGAACATTCAAAACTACTATGCTGTAGGTATGGGGAAGGAGTAGACACTCAACTCGGAGGATCTGGGAAGACTTCTTGGAAGAGGCGGGATTGTGAGTTGGAGTTTGAAAGACTTCTACAAGGAGGTGTAGGGAAGGGGGCAGGGAGGGGTGGAAAGAGCACAGGGCATTGAGTGAGTACCTTGGCGCCTCTCTCTTGTTTTCAAAATGTTGGTTTTCTCCTTGCTTTATTTGGTTTGGGGGTTTTCTTTAATTTTATTTTTCATTGACAAATAATAATGTATATATTTGTGGGGTACCATCAGTGTTTTGATGTGTTTATAATGTGGAATGATTAACTTAGGCTAATTAACCCATCAACTCATGTACTTACCATTTCTGTGTGCTGAAAATATTTTAAATCTATTCTTTTAGCAATTTTGAAATAGATAATGTTATTGTTCACTTATTCACTGTTATAAAATCACTATTCTGTGTGATTGATCACTAAGGCTCTTCCCTCCTGTCCACTCTGGCCATCTTCCCTTTCCCCAGCCACTGCCGTCCCCAGCATCCTGTGACCTCCATTCTCCTCTCTACTTCTATGTGATCCACCTTTTTAGATTCCATATTTAAATAGACCAAGCAGCATTTGTCATCCTGTGCCTGGCTTATTTCCTTTGCTGGAACTCCTTCTGGTTCATACATGTTGTCACAAATGACAGGATTTCTTCCTTTTTAAGGCTCCATTTTGTTTATATACCACAATTTCTATGTCCATTCATGTGTTGATGAACACTTGGTCGATTCCATAGATGCTGCTTACTGTGAATAGTGCTACCAGTGAACACAGGGTGCAGGTGTGTAAACACGAGGTGCAGGTGTGTAAACACGGGGTGCAGGTGTGTGACCATGGGGAGCTGGTGTCTGAACATGGAGTGCAGGTGTGCAAACATGGGGTGTTGGTGTCGGAACATGGAGTGCAGGTGTGTGAACACATGGTGCTGATGTGTGACCATGGAGTGCAGGTGTGTGAACATGGGGTGCAGGTGTGTGACCATGGAGTGCAGGTGTGTGAACATGGGGCGCTGGTGTGTGAACATGGGATGCTGGTCATGGGGTGCTGGTGTGTGAACTTGGGGTGCAGGTGTGTGACATGGGGTGCTGGTCATGGGGTGCTGGTGTGTGAACTTGGGGTGCAGGTGTGTGACATGGGGTGCAGGTGTGTGAACATGGGGTGCTGGTGTGTGACCATGTGGTGCAGGTGTGTGACATGGGGTGCTGGTGTGTGAACTTGGGGTGCAGGTGTATGACCATGGGGTGTAGGTTGTGAACATGGGGTACAGGTGTGTGACATGGGGTGCTGGTGTGTGACATGGGGTGCAGGTGTGTGACATGGGGTGCTGGTGTGTGACATGGGGTGCTGGTGTGTGAACTTGGGGTGCAGGTGTGTGACATGGGGTGCAGGTGTGTGAACATGGGGTGCTGGTGTGTGACCATGTGGTGCAGGTGTGTGACATGGGGTGCTGGTGTGTGACCATGTGGTGCTGGTGTGTGACCATGTGGTGCAGGTGTGTGACATGGGGTGCAGGTGTGTGAACATGGGGTACAGGTGTTTCTTCAGCACACTGATTTTAATTCCTCTGTATATACATCCACAAGTGTGAATGCTGAAAATGAACCTTGGTTTCTTATCTTGTTTGACCTTGAGAAGATCCAAAGTGAGGACCCTGAACTTAACATCTAGTGATAGAGAGCAGAAACTAAGTCTGAGCATTCCAACTTAGGTAAGAGCCCCAAAGTGTGAAGTCTGCTCACATCAAGGGAGGGTGGTGTGTATCCAAGGCAGGGACCATGTGGGTAGTGTTAAGGTCTGGATCAGGAAAAGTTCATGTGTTGAAAGCATGGTCCCCAATGTGGCAAGGTTCAGAGGTTAGGCTTTTAGGAAATGACTGTATCATGAGGGCTGTGACCATGTGACAGATTAATAATTGAAATGGACTACTGACTGGTACCTGTAGGCAGGTAGGACATGGCTAAAGGAATTAGGTCACAGGGGTGATACCTGTCGCATGGATGCAGCACCCATCATCATTCTGATCATGTCTCTTTGGGATGCCAACCATTTTCTTCTTAGAATGGTGATGACAGGCCTGGCATGGTGGTGCATGCCTGAATCCTAGCCACTCGGGAGGCTGAGGCAAGAGGATCTCAAGTCGAGGCCAGCCTCGGCCACTTAGCAAGACCCTTTCTCAAACTTAAAAAAAAAAAAAAAAAAAAAGTTAAAGGTCTGGGGATGTAGCTCAGGGGTAAAGCACCACTGTGTCAAATCCCAAGTACCACCAAAAAAAAAAAAAAAAGAATGGTGACAACGGTCCCACCAGCATTTGCATCAGCACCAGCACAACCAGCAACATCCCTTGGGTCAGTCTATGAGCCAGAACCCTTTTGAAGCACTTCCCTTCTTTATATTTCCCACAGAATCCTCCTAACAGCCTTATGAGATAGGTACAGTCATTAATATTTACATTTACAAATGTCAACCAAGAAATCATAAATAAGACTAAAACAGGACCATTTTTGTTTGGATACAGAAAAAATATGCAAATCAGGAGTCACAGGTTCAGTTAGAAACCAAGCGAATGTCCAGAGTAAGAAGAACCTGCTCTTCAAAGGGAGAGGGAAAATAGGGGATAAGGGGGGACAAGAAGTAACTCTTCTTTAACAATTTTCGGTGTGCCCCACAGGTTACACGAGCTGTTTTAAATGAATGTAGATGGGTGCTGGGGTCTGTTCACACACTGTCCCAGTGATGGGATGCCCGGGGGCTATCGCTAGGCGCAATCACGAGGCGTCACTAGTGAGCACTCTGACACAGCAAGTCGGCAGAAGCCCCCGGCCGGGAAGCCCGTGCGGTCTTGCGGTCTTGCGGTCTTGCGGTCTTTCCCTTTGAAGACCCAATCCTCCTTACCCTTGACACTTGCCTGGTTTCTGACTGAACCTGTCTCCTGATTCACAAGTCTATGCTGTACCCAAATAACAACTCTCCTTGCTTTTATTTTTTTTTTATTTGTTCTAATTGGTTATACATAACAGCACTCTGCATTTCGTACATAAACAGAGCACAACTTCTCATTCCTCTGGCTGTACATGGTGCTGAGTCACACCAGTAGTGTAATCATACATGTATATAGGGTAATAATGTCTGTCCCATTCTACTATCCTTGGCATCCCCACCACCCCATTCCTCCCCTCACTCCCCTCTGTACAATCCAAAGTTCCTTCATTCTTCTCCGCCCCCCACCCACTATGAATCAGCATAAGGAAAAACATGCAACCTTTGCTTTTTTGGGATTGGCTTATTTCACTTAGCATGATATTCTCTAGTTCAATCCATTTACCTGCAAACGCCATAATTCCATTCTTCTATAAGGCTGAGTAATATTACATTGTGTATATGTGCCACATTTTCTTTATCCATTCATCTGTTGAAGGGCATCTATGTTGGTTTCATAGTTTAGCTATTGGGAATTGAGCAGCTATAAACACTGATGTGACTGCATCACTGTACTATACTGATTTTAAGTCCTTTGGATATAAACAGAGAAGTGGGATAGCTGGGTCAAATGGTGGTTGCATTCCAGGTTTTCTGAGGAATCTCCATACTGCTTTTGAAAGTAGTTGCACCAGTCTGTAGTCCCACCAACAATGTATGGGTGTATCTTTTTCCCCACATCCTCGCCAACATTTATTATTGCTTATATTTTTAGTAATTGCCATTCTGACTTGAGAGAGGTAAAATCTTATTTGTATTTCTCTAATTGCAAAAGATGATTAACATTTTTCATACATTTGTTGATTAATTGTATTTCTTCTTCTATGAAGAGTCTGTTCAGTTCCTTAATCCATTTATTGTGGTTTTTTTTTTTTTTTGGTGTTGTTTTTTGAGTTCTTTGTATATCCTGGAGATTAGTGCTCTGTGTGATGTGCATGTGGTAAAGATTTTCTCCCATTCTGTAGGCTCTCTCATTATGTCTTGATTGTTTCCTTTGCTGAGAAGTTTTTTTTTTTTTTAATATTTTTTTAGTTGTCCTTGGACCTTTATTTTATTTGTTTATCTATATCCAGTGCTAAGGATCGAACCCAGGCAACTGCTCTACCACTGAGCCACAACCCCAGTCAGAGAAGAAGTTTACTGATTCTTAATTTTACTTCTTGTTCTTTAGAGTCTTGTTAAGGAAGTCAGGTCCTAAGCTGACATAATGAGGATTTGGGTCTACATTTTCTTCTATTAGGCTCAGGGTCTCTATTCTAGTGCATAAGTCTTTGATCCCCTTTGAGTTGAATTTTGGCAGGGTAAGAGCTAGACGTTTAATTTCATTTTACTGCATGTGGATTTCCAGTTTTCCCAGCACCATTGTTGAATAGGCTATCTTTTCGCCAATGTATGTTTTTGGCAACTTTGTCTTATACGAGATAACCGTATTTATGTGGGTTTGTCTCTGTGTCTTCAATTCTGCACCATTGGTCTGCCTATTTTGGCGTCAATACCATGCCATTTTTGTTACTATTGCTCTGTAGTATAGTTTAAGGTTTGATATTGTGATGCCTCCTGCTTCACTCTTCTTGCTAAGGGTTGCTTTTGTCTATTCTGGGTCTCTTATTTTTCCAAATGAATTTCATGATTGCTTTTCTAGTTTTATGAAGAATGTTGTTGAGATTTTAAGAAGAATTGCATTAAATCTGTATAACACTTTTGGTAGTATGGCCATTTTGACGATATTAATTTTGCCTATCCATGAGCATGGGAGATTTACCCATCTTCTAAGGTCTTCTTCAATTTCTTTCTTTAGTGTTCTGTAGTTTTCATTGTAGAGGTCTTTCACCTCTTTTGTTAGATTGATTCCCAAGTTTGGTACTTTTTTTTTTTTTTTTTTTTTTTTTGAGGCTGTTGTGAATGGGGTAGTTTTCCTAATTTCTCTTGCAATGGATTTATCACTTATGTATAGGAATGCATTTGATTTATGGAAATTGAGTTTATATCCTGCTACTTTGCTGAATTCATTTTTTAGTTCTAGAAGTTTTCTGGTAGAATTTTTTGGATCTTCTAAATATAGAATCATGTCCCCAGCAAATAGTGATAACTTGAGCTCTTCTTTTCCTATTGGTATCCCTTTAATTTCTTTTGTCTGTCTGAGTGCTCTGGCTGGAGTTTCAAGGACGATGTTGAATAGAAGTGGTGAAAGAGGACATCCCTGTCTTGTTGCAGTTTTTAGAGGGAATGCTTTCAGTTTTTCTCCATTAAGAATGATGTTGGCCTTGGGTTTAGCATAGATGACTTTCACAATGTTTAGATATGTTCCTCCTATCCCTAGTTTTTCTAGTGTTTTGAACATGATGAGGTGCTGTATTTTGTCAAATGCTTTTTCTTCGTCTATTGAGATAATCATATGATTCTTGTCTTTGAGTCTACTGATGTGATGTTTTACATTTACTGATTTCCGTATGTTGAACCAACCTTGCATCCCCAGGTTGAACCCCACTATCGTGGTGCACTATCTTTTTGATGCTTTTGTATGCGATTTGCCAGAATTTTATGGAGAATTTTTGCATCTATGTTCATCAGGGATATTGGTCTGAAGTTTTATTTCCTTGCTGTGTCTTTGTCTGGTTTTGGTGTCTGGGTGATACTAGCCTCATAGAATGAGTTTGGAAGGGTTCCCTCCTTTTCTATTTCATGGAATAATTTGAGGAGTATTGGTGTTAATTCTTTGAAGGTTGTAGAACTCAGCTGAAAATCCATCTTGTCCTGGACTTTTCTTAGTTGGTAGGTTTTTGTGGGGTTCTTTTAAATTTTTTGTTGTTGTTGTTGTTGTTGTAGATGAACACAATACTTTTTATTTTATTTTTATGTGGTGCTGAGGATCAAACCCAGTGCCTCACACGTGCAAAGTGAGCATTCTACCTCTGAGCTACAATCCTAGGCCTTGGTTGGTAGGTTTTTGATGGCATTTTTCATTGCTTGAAGTTTATCTATTTAAATACTGTATGTCCTCTTGCTTCAGTTTGGGTAGATCATATGTCTCTAGAAATATGTTGATGTCGTTGAGATTTTCTATTTTATTTGAGTATAAATTTTCAAAATAGTTTCTAATTATCCACTATATTTCAGTAGTGTCTATCGTGATATTTCTTCATCATGAATTTTAGTAATTTGAGTTTTCTCTCTCCTTCTCTTCATTAGTGTGGCTAAGGTTGTATCAATTTTATTTATTTTTTTCGAAGAACCAACTTTCTGTTTTGTCAATTTTTTGAATTGTTTCTTTTGTTTCAATTTCATTGATTTCAGCTCTGATTTTAATTATTTCTTGTCTTCTGTTTTTGGTATTAATTTGTTCTTTTTCTAGGGCTTTGAGATGCAATGTTAGGTCATTTATTTGTTGACTTTTTACTCTTTTAATGAATGAGCTCAATACAATCAACTTTCCTCTTAGCACACTGCCTTCATAGTGTTCCAGAGATTTTGATATGTTGTACAGATGTTCTCATTTTCCTCTAAGTATTTTTTTTTTATTTCCTCCCTGGTTTCTTCTTTTATCCATTCATCATTCAACAGCATGCTATTTAGTCTCCAACTGTTGGAGTAACTTCTATTTTTTATCTTATCCTAGTTTCATTCCAATATGATCTGATAGAATGTAAGGTAGTATTTCTATTTTTTTGTATTTGCTGAGAGTTGCTTTGTGGCATAACATATGGTCTATTTTAGAAAAGGATCCATGTGCTGCTGAGAACAGAGTATATTCACTTGAAGATGGATGAATATATAGGTCCATTAAGTCTAAATCATTGATGGTATTATTTAGTTTTATAATTTCTTTGGTTTTTGTTTGGAAGATCTATCCAGTGGTGAGAGAGGTGTGTTAAAGTCACCAAGTACATATAGTATTGTGGTCTATTTGAAAATGAGAAGGGTTTTTTGATGTATGTAGATGCTCCATTGTTTGGGGCATACATATTTACAATTGTTATGTCTTATTGGTGTATGATTCCCTCAAGCAGAATGAAATGTCCCTCTTTATCCCTTCTGATTAACTTTGGTTTGAAGTCCACTTTGTCTGATATGAGGATGGAAATCCCTGCTTGTTTATGCAGTCCATGTGAGTGATATGGTTTTTTCCCATCCTTTCACCTTCAGTCTTTGGATGTCTTTTCCTAGGAAGTGAGTCTCCTGAAGACAGCATATTTTGGGGTCTTTTAATTTTAACCCAATCTACAGTCTATGTCTTTGATTGGTGAGTTTAGGCCATTAACATTCAGGGTTATTATTGAGCTATGCCTTATATTCCTGGTCATTTTGGTTTATTTTTGGTTCTTAACTTGATTTAGTTTCTCCTTTGATTGACTATTTCTTTAATGCAGTTCCTCCCTTTGCTGGTTTTCACTGCTTTTTTCACTTCCTTCTCTGAGAATGTTCTGTAGTGAAGGCTTTCAAGTTATAAATTCTTTTAACTTTTGTTTATCTTGGAAGGTTTTTGTTTCATCTTCAAATCTGAAGGTTAATTTTGCTAGATATTGTTGGGGGCTGTGCCATGTTGGCGGCGCCGGGATGGCGCCTGATCACATCGGCAGCGAGGAGGTTAATTGACATAAGCACACTCAGGTGATTTTCTCGTCCATGCATACAATGTATGCGCATGTGTTCTCGAGCACTAATTGCCTGCTCTGAGCGTCTTGCCTAATCTTTGCGTAAGAGGCGTGGCCCTGCTCTCCGCGTCCTGGAGGTGATATAAGCGTAGGCGGAGCAAGACACACACACAGCAGCCATTAGAAGCAGCCAGAGGGAGAAACACGGACAGCAGCCATTAGCAGCAGAAAAGCAGTAGCAGAAGACACGCGGTGCGGCAGTAGCCAGAGAAGACACGCCACAGCAGCCATTAGCAAAAAAGCCAGAAGAAAGAACACAGCAGCGAGTAGGGGCAGCGGCGGAAGGCAGATCACGGAACGGAGAACTGAGACGCATCACTAGGGCACCTTGGGTGGACGTACCCTTAGTTCACAGGATGCAGGACTTTAAGGCGTAGCAAGTTTCTCTCTTAAGCAAAGTCTCTCTCTCTGATAAGCAGAGTCTCTCTCTCTCTCCTCTCAAAGCAAGTAAACCTCATTTCCTCTATCCTCTATAAACAAGCAAGAAAGCAGTGCACTAAAAAGAAAGATAGAAGTGCCTCAGTTTCCACTCCACCACCCATAAGACCCGTGCAAGTTGTTGCTGCAGGTGACAAATATCCATGGATTTTGGAACCGCAAAGAGCCTGCGACAGATATAAAATTATTGATTGACATTCATTTTCTTTCAGAGCTTGATGTATGTTATTCCAGGACCTCCTGGCATTGAGGGTCTGGGTTAAGAAATTAGCTGAAATCTAAATTGTTTTCCCCTGTATATAATTTGATTTTTTTCTCTTGCAGCCTTTAAAATTCTATCCTTATTCTGTATGTTAGTCATTCTCAGTATAATGTGCCTTGGTGTGGGCCTGCTGTACACTTGGGGTCCTGTAAGCTTCTTGTAGTTGATTTTCTATTTCATTCTTTAGATTTGGGAAGTTTTCTGATATTATGACATTAAAAAGATTGTGCATTCCTTTGGTTTGTATCTCCATGCCTTTGTCTATTCCAATAAATCTTAAATTTGGTCTTTTCATGTTATCCCATATTTCTTGGAAGTTCTGTTCATGATTTCTTATCATCTTCTCTGTGCAGTCAACTTTATTTTCAAGAGTATATATTTTGTCTTCATTGTCTGAGGTTCTGTCTTCTAAATGGTCTAGTCTGTTAGTGATACTTTCCATTGAATTTTTAATTTGGTTTATTGTTTTCTTCATTTTGAGGATTTCTGCTTGATTCTTTTTTAAAATCTCTGCCTCTTTATTGAGTGATCTTTCACTTCCTGTATTTTCTCTCCAACGCCATCCTTTATTTTGAAGATCAATCTATGTAGTTTCTAAACTCCTTCTCTGACACTTTTTCTACTGTGTTGTCTATGAATTCTATTGTTGGAACATCTTAGTTTGTTTGAGGTGCTTCGTTCCCTTGTTTTTTCATGTTGTTTGTGTGTCTTCTCATCTAGTGGTATGGATCTGATGCAGCACAGTTTTTACCCTGTAATCTTATAGTGTCCCTGAAGGCTTCCAGTACCTCACCTGTGGGTACTGTGACAACGGACTTCCAGGCAACAGCAGGCAGCAGGTGATCTGCTGGTGGTCTGTGGGTGGTCTTCAGGCTAATGGTGAGCAATTGGCAGGCGGACACTGGGCAGTGGGTGATGGTTGGGTGAAAGGCAGGCTATGGGCAGGCAAGAGGTGACCAGGCAGGAGGTGGGCAAACAGGCAAGTGGCAGTTGATAGGCGGCCATCAGAGAACAATCTGTGTTCAAAATGAGGGTGATACGCTGGCAGATGGCGGGTGATCACAGAGGACAAATGGAGGGTAAACAGCAGGGGATCAGTCGGCAGCAATAGCTGCCTTGCAGAGAAACAGTTATTTCCTGTGCCTGAATCCCGAGTCACTGAGCGACAAGGAATGCAGCCTCCCTCTAGGTCCACCATCTTGGATCTTCCCTCCTTGCTTTTATTTGAACCTCAAGTTAAATAACTTGCCCAAGTTCATAGAGATCATGGCAAATAACAAAGCTGAAATTTAAATGCATGTAGTCTGGTTACCTGCTTCACTTCTTCAAGTAAGAAACAAGCTTATGGCTAGGGATATAGTTTAGTGGTGGAGAATTTGCCTAGAGTGCACAAAGCCCTGGGTTCAATCCTTACTTAAAGCTGCAAGGGCAGGGCTGAACATGGCTCTGTTCCACATCTGAACTGTAGTGTCTTGTGCACCCACCAAGGTGAAGATAGAGTGGCACTGTAGCTTCTTTTGCATTCCCATTAACTCAGCCTAAGACAAGGTCAGCTTTCTGGGAAGTCACATTACAATCACCAATGAAGCTGGCAGTCACCTAAAACCTCATGTCTTTGACATGAGCTACTCTTAAGCCAGGTCTCTCCCATTCTGTTCACATACAGCTGATTAATTAATCCCAAACATTGAAGTTTACATTCAATACTACAAAAGTTTGGGTTTTAGCTCACATTCCATGCTATTATAATTTTGGAACATTGTTTTCCAGAGTTACCTCTCTCTGCACAGAAATAATGACAATAGCTAACATTTATTGGAGGATCAGTTTTGTACCAGGACCCTGCTAGGTGTTTTCATGAAACACATTTATAGTCAGTTAGTCGTTACATAAAGCCAAATATGATTATTGTCCTCATTTAATAGAACACAGAATCAAGGCTGGTGAGGCTCAGAAACTTGCTCAAGATCCAATTAGGAAGTGACAGATCCAAGATTCACATCCAGAATTATCTGACTCTAGGGCCTGAATTACATCCATATTCTCTTCCCACCTCTTTGAACCATCTGTAAACTTGTCGTTATCTAAATTGATCATAAAAAGTGTCAAACAGAATCAAGGACAGAGCTCAGAGGCAAATTACATCCCTCTGGGTGTACAAGAACCAATTACTCATCTAGTCATAAGCAGGGATAAGACATTTTTCACATACTACTGGGGGGGCCAGAGAAGTTGAACAATTTGCCCACATTCACACACCAAGGGAAGGAAGAAGAAAAAAGCAATCCACAAGGTCGAGTCCCTCCCCATTCCATCAATGCACACTTAGAATATTATTGAGAAACCACCCAGAAAGTTTTGCAATTACAGTATCAACTAGCCTGTAGTTCTCCAACTCATTCCCACATGTCTCCTGAGATCTTTGTCAAAAGCCTTGCAGGAGTGAATGTGCACTTCATCCAAAACACCCCTGATCTGTGGGAGATGGGATTCATCTGCCCTGACCAACTCTCTGAGAACATGTGAAATTCACCACCCCGACAGTTCATAAATCATCCATTGAATAGCCCAGTGTAGGATTTTACTGGACATGAACACAAGTGTGATTTTTGAGACCCTTAAACTGAAAGAGTCATGACCAGTCCTCAGGCACCCATAATGGTGGACCTGGATGTTAAGTTCCACTTAACACTGCTAAGTATACCTGTGCCATCTTCTTATGCCATCTTCAAAGCCTCAGAGTCTCTCAGTCATTTCCAAATGTGAAATCAATTCAGCTCACAACAGATTTGCTTTCTCTCTGCTTTCTGTTGTAAATAAACTTGAAAAATCTCTTCTTTTGTCATAAACTTGTTCAGGAACCTCTGTGTGGTCTGACCCTCTTCTTCCAGGCCTGTGCCACTCTTTTGCATTTGTTTTTTGTCTGAGTCGCTGACAGATGCTCTCCCCTTGACCAAACCAGTCAGCCTCCTCTGGGCCCAACTGGGTCTTGCACTTAGCATATCCTCACTCTGTATCCAAACTCTACTCCCCACCTTCCCCCAGAAGATGTCTGATTACCTGGCCTGCTTCAGCCAGGATTTTGTTTGTGGGTCTAACCATAGTCTCTTCTTACCCTGGTGCTTCCTCTTAGTAACTTTCCATCCACTGATTTTGCCCACCTGGTCCTTGACTTTTAAATTCCCACTGCCCATGCTCTCATCAGGGTTAAGTCCACTCTCTCCCCTCCTGCTGAGCTTCACTATCCCTATGGCAATGGTCCAGAGTAAAGTCTGTCTTGCCATTTCACCACCTGTCAGAATAACATTTTCTTAGGGTCTCTTTTGAATACCTTTTGTATACATACTTTTAAAGTGAGAGCTAAAAAATTCTTTTTAAAATTTTGTTTAATTTTTTAAAAAGAACATAAAGTGAGAGCTTATCCAAAAAGCTCCTTTTTAGCCTCAAAAAAGGAGCTTCTTTGGGTTTCTTCCTCCACATCACTCCCTCACACCTTTCACCTAGTAAGAGGCAGAATCAGTAAAAGAAGCATGAGATTGCTGTTAAAATTTAACTCAATTGGGCTGGGGAGATAGCTCACTCGGTAGAGTGCTTGCCTTGCAAGCACAAGGCCCTGGATTTGATTCCCTAGCACTGCCAAAAAAAAAAAAAAAAAAAAAAAAAAAGTTCAATTCAATTAATTAAACATATAAACCAAGAAGAGACTGAAGGGGACCTGAGGGCCAGAGAATTTGAGTGATTCAACCAAAGTTAAAAGATTAAAAATGAGCTGGGCATGGTGGTGCACACCTGTAATCTCAGTGGCTTGGGAGGCTGAGACAGGAGGATGGCAAGTTCAAAGCCAGCCTCAGCAAAGGCGAGGTGCTAAACAACTCAGTGAGACCCTGTCTCTAAATAAAATATTAAAAAGGCCTGGGGGTGTGATTTGGTGGTTGAGTGCCCCTGGGTTCAACCCCTGGTATAAAAAATTTAAGGTTAAAACCACAAAAAGAACCTGTGTCAAATGTTTTTAATAACTCTTTTAAGAGTTAATAAAATATTACAACCAGTTCAAAGGAGAACTCCAACCACCACACATTTATAGTCAGATAAGAAATACTGGAATGAATCTGCAAAAAGAAGCAAAACTGGAAAGGCTGGTCAATATCTCAGGATAATAAATCTATTGGATTCTGCAGAGGCCAAGTTTCTTTTTTTTTATTTTAATTAAAAAATCATAAATTTACATAGGGCAATGTTGTTTGATTCATTCTGTTATTTTTTTCCCTTCCCCCCCACCCCCAAGTTTCTTTTTAATGGGTGGAATTATTTGCATTGTTACTAGCCTTCTACAATTAACCTGAATCTCTAGAGCATTGTGAAAAAACCTAATCTAAATCAGGCAAAGAGGCATATCTTTATAAAATCAGATGATCCCCAAAGCTTCTAACGTTCCATCAAAAAGATATTCAGTACTCTCTTTTGCCCATTTCATATCTCCCAGTGTTTCCCTACTCCAAATGGCAATGATAGTGGGTCCATAAAAGAAACAAGACAAAGCATTAACAAAGGGAATATACCTAAACATTGTCAAGAGCTTAGAGTCACCCGCTCTAAAAACAGACTGCCGGGGCTCCCTCAAATCTCAGTTCTGCCTCATGTGGTTTCTGTTACCTTGGGCAATTTTACTTAGCCTTCTGTGCCTCGGTTCCCTCATCTGTAATGGGCATAAG
Source organism: Sciurus vulgaris (assembly GCF_902686455.1). Taxonomy (NCBI): domain Eukaryota; kingdom Metazoa; phylum Chordata; class Mammalia; order Rodentia; family Sciuridae; genus Sciurus; species Sciurus vulgaris. Next base: position 81,018,008 of record NC_136465.1, read on the forward strand.
TGTAAATGCCTACTACACAGCTGAATGAATAATTGACAGAGACTCAGTAAAATGAGAGCCATTATTGTTATGTCTCTTTGGAGCCTGTGACCATAAAACTATGCCTGCCTATCTTTATTTTAAGGTTGACACCCAACCAGACCAGAAATAATCCTCTCACCCCATCTTGCGTTGGCCTCCCAAGGGATTAGGATTATAGGTGTGCACCACTGTACCCGGCCCAAAATTCTCTCTTAATGACCACAAATTCTTTAAAAAGATGAACATGGATTCTTTCTATTCTTTCTCCAAGTTTCCCAATGATTCAAATGTAAAGCAACGTTTACCCTTCTGACTTTCTCCAACTTAAGAAATGATATTAGCATCAAGTATGAGATGCTCCTTGTTCCTCAGGAATCTTCAACAGACATTCAGGGTAGTTAAATCTCCTGTCACAATTCTGTCTTGCTCTGTGCCAGTGAGAGCGCTGTATCAAAACATCATCAGTCTTAACTCTGGCAGAGCCAGCTGCTACAACCCCGACACAGACAGTCCATTCAATTCTCCTATTATTTTGTCTTCACCCAAACACAAGTTAGAGGTTTACTCATCTGGGTTCCCACAAATTAGACTGACAAAAAGCAGACTAGCAACAACAAAAACAACAACAATCTAGAATTCTGGTGACATCTGCTGCTGTGCATGTATGCACACCTACACACACACACATACACACACAGAATTCGCTGATGAGGAACAAAGGGGTGGTTAGAATCAGGGGCTGATATAGAGAGCTTAACAAAAAAAAATCCATAAATCTGTAGAGTACAGGCAAGACAAAAAACAAAAGGGTGTTGGGCTTCCAAAGGCAGCCAACCATGGAAATAAGAATATGGGGCGAGTAAGAAGATAAGAGAGAAAGATCAGGGCCAGTTTTAGCAAGGTCTGTTATGTACTTTGCTCTGGTGCTATTTCCGGGTGTGCGGAGTTTGGAGTTGGGCAGAACTCATTGGCCCAGCCTCATTCAGAAGGAGAGGGCTGAGAATTTGCCCCCATGTCTGCTTTTCCATAATTGCCTTCAGCTCAGAAAATCCTTATGCTACAGTTGGATATTGCGCGGTGGTGTAGTCAAACCCCGCCAAGGGCAGCATGGAGGAGGGCAACAGGCAGGACAGTCACCAACAGCTAGCTAATCTTTATGTCATGGAAAAAAGGAAATACACCACATTTTAAATAATATTTGCCATCGAATGAATGAATGGATCATGGAGATCCTACTATGTATGTTGTTTTGCAAGTTTTCTATAATAGAAAGTATATTTTTTAATCAGAAGAAAAGTCATTTTTGTTATGAGTTTTTAAATGCACAACATGGCTTGTCGAGTCAGATCACTGTGATGTGCCAGCGTGGTAGGCATGGGAAATATGAAGGTGAAGGAGACGGGGCCAGTCCCCACCCTTGGGGAGGTCACTTCCTCATGGTGATCGCCCCTACTGTGTTCATAGTTTCTGTGCCAAGACCTTTGGAATCCTACCAGTTTCTGCAACAGAGTCATTTGGTTACCTAACTCTGAGCCCAATAACCACTGTAGTTCATCGTGTGCTTTAGTTATTGGCTACATGCATTTCATTATACTTGCATTGTTTAAATAAACACATACTATTTCATCCCCCTCAAAGAAAAAGTGTGAGTTTTGGGGAGTTTTTGTTTGTTTGTTTTGTTTTCTTTCATTTGGTGCTGGGGATCCAACCCAGGACCTTATACATACTAGGCAAGCAACCCTACCACTCAACTACACCCCCGGCTCTGACTGTAAGTTTGTTTGAAGACGAAAACCATTCTTGCCCTGTGTGGGGATACACACCTGTAATCCCGACAGCTTGGAAAGCTGAGGTAGGAGAACTGCAAGTCCAAAGCCAGCCTCAGCAATTTAGTGAGGCCCTAAGCAACTCAGTGAGACCCTGTATCTAAATAAAATACGAAATAGGGTTAGAGATGTGGCTCAGTGGTTGAGTGCCCCTGAGTTCAATCCCTGGTACCATAAATAAGTAAGTAAATAAATAAATAGAAAAGTCGTTTTTTTATCAATGTTTTATTTGTTCTAATTGGCCATTCATGTTGGTAGAATACATTTTGACACATTGTACACAATGGAGCACAACTTCTCATTCGTCTAGAGAAAAGACATTATTAATATTTCTTTAATACCTCCTAAGTTGACCAGGCTGGTGCATATTATGTTCAATAAATATTACTTTGCTGGTGAAAATTCACTTTGAGTCATCAACAATCTTTCCCATAACTACCATCTGTTCATCTCTCGTGGGTCTGCCTAATATTTAAATGACCAGTTCTTCCCCTACTTTGATGAAAATAGCCTTAGTTCTCCTTTCATCACTCACACTTCCTTCAACTTCACATTTCAGTCAGCTATGCTTATGGTTTCGTGATCACAAGGATGGCCATAAACATCTATTTCAGTTAAGAATGTGGACAGAGGGGTTGGAGTCGTAGCTCAGTGGTAGAGCAGTTGCCTAGCATGTGTGAGGCACTGGGTTTGATTCTCAGCACCACATAGAAATAAATAAAATGAAGTCCATGGACAACTAAAAAAAAAATTTAAATAATCTGGATAGAGAGTAAAATCATATTTAACTGTTTCTTATTTCATATACACAGGAAATTCTATCCCTAAAATAGTAACATGTTGTCCCTAAATGAGTTTGTGTGGCTTTTACTATGGCTGAGATTAGATTAGTTTTTAAAACTTTTCCAGTGGGTCCATTTGAATACAATTTTTAAATCTCTCAGGAGAGGTAACACAATATTATAAAGCCAAAAAAACTAGGATTTGGATCTCGATTTCAGTGACGGGGACCCCCAACAGATTCTTTTCCTCTCTGAGTCTCAGTCACCTCAATTGGAAAATAGGAATACTAACACCAACCCCTTGCTAGTGTTCAGATTAAGTATGTGAACAGTACCTGTGGCATTCTAGGTGTGGTCAGTAAGAATGTACTAAACTGATGAAACCATAAGAGAATAAAGTATCAGGAAAGCACCCACCTAGTTGTTCCTACAGGGCAACCAAAGTGTCTGGTAAAGGATGCAGAATTCCTTTCAGAGTTAAATGACATAAGCAAAGGTTGGTGCTCCTTGGGTGAAAAGACTGGAGGCGGGGTTTAATAAGGAAGTGGTTCTCTTCCCTAAGCTTCCCTTCAGCCTTTGGTCCTAAACCTGAAGAGGCTGCAGCCTGGAGCTTTAAGTCGCAAAAGTCTTTCTAAATGAGAAGCCAAGAAGACCTGTGGGCAGTTTCCTCTTAAGCTTCGTGGAGAGAGACTCAGGTATAGAAACAGTCACACTGCCACCTGCCCTGCCGCACCAGCCGCTGACAGCTTCCAGACCAGGTAACAGCAGGCGGCAGCAGTCTCCTGCTCAGATTCCTCAGGAGCACAGGTGGGAGCTTCAGTCCTGGTTTGCCAGAGAAGGTAGAACTCAGGGAGCTATTGACCGGGTTTATTACAAAGTTCGTATGTCTGTCTCAGAATGCAAAAAGACACTGAAAATCTAGTTAATGGGGTTTCCAGGAAAAAGAGAAAGGTCATGAAGGTTTCTCTTTCGTTTCTCTTTTGCTTCAGAGGGTTTTGAATAGATAGTTCAGTTAAAAATATACAACCAGTTGAGTGCTTTTTAACATTATGCAGTTCTCTCTCATTGTGTTTATGACAAGGTACATGATGACTGAGAGTGGTCAGTGGCCGGGTCCTCTGCCTGGCTGGTGACACTAACCCTTCCCCTGGAGCAAAGATGGATTTGAGCCCAGAGACCTGAGCACCTTGGGGAACCTGGGTACTCATTCTAGTCCCGTAGTCTCCCTATGAACTTCCTTGAATACAAGGCCCAGGCGAAAGGGGAGGTTCATCTTCTGACCCTGGAGAAAGATCCCTGCTCCCTGAGTTCCCTGCCCACCCCTTTTCTACACAGAGCTTTAGTCCTTCTGTGTGATGAACGTGACCTGAGACTTTGTTTAGTTTCTTTCTATTTAGCTTGGGTTTCTAAAGTTAAGGTATTGAGTTTAGCTTCTAAAGCAGGAAGTTAAGGCATTTTACCTTATTCCTCATTTCACCTTCAGGATTAAAGAACATGTCATACTTTGAGATGGCAAACAAGGCAGGAAGGAATGATGGCCTGGAAAGTTCTGGAGTGAGGGAAAGGGAAAAGGGAAGCTAGATTCCACGGAGCAGAAGGACCCAGGGTGCTGAAGATGGATCTCAAGGCAGCTGAACAGATGCAGCTTATGATCTGGGCTAGGAACCTCCCATGGGGAAGGGCATGAACACCCCAAGTTGCACTCAAGCCTCTGCTGCAGGTCCAGGGCAAATTGAAGTCAGTTCTTTTGCTGGACCTGCCACTGAGAGGTTCTCCATGCCCCCCACATCTGGGACAGGCAGAGGTGAAGAGAACCAAGATGAAGAGAACCCAACTCCAGCATGTTTGGGGCACTAGGTCACGGGGCCTCCGTTGTCATTTCCTCTGTGTGCTCATCCATTACCCGCCATGGGAAGGGAAGTGAAATCCAACCTCCACAGAGGTAGAAACATCCCAAAGTGTGTCTGGCAAGCCCCACAGCTTAGGGGCTCCCTTTAGGTAGGCTTTCTCAGGGGACACTTGGTGCAAGCCATACAGTCTGTGCTTCCCAAGGTCATGCTGGGGAGACGGGAAAACACTCAGTTTGGCCCATTAACAAGTTGGAGGGAAGAGTTCTCAGAAAGGAAAAAAAGAGGTCAACAAAAAAGCTCCATAGCCTTGGCTTTTAGAGTGCAGGTTTTAGAACCAGGCACAATGGCACACACCTGTAATCAGGAGGCTGAGGTGAGAGAATTACAAGTTCAAAGTCAGTCTCAGCAACTTAGCAAGGCCCTAGGCAACTTAGAGAAACCCTGCCTCAAAGTTGAAAATAAAGGGCTAGAGATGTGCTCACTGGTTAAGGTCCCTGGGTTCAATCCCCAGTACAAAAAAAAAAAAAAAAAAAAAAAAATGTGGGTTTGTTACTGATAAGGAGAAAGTATGTAAATAGTATATAAATGTAAGGTGTTAGGAATAGGGTTGGGTCTCTGAGTCACTGAGTTAGCATAAGCCGCACGGGCCTTTGTGCGGGAAGTGAAATCCCCCTTCCAGGTTCTGAACCAGTGCTCAGGGCTCCTTTATAGTTTATGTTTCCTGAAGTCCAGAAGTTGGACTTCTATAAAGTCAAATGTCCCTAGGCACCTCTGAGAGCAGGTGGGATCAAACGTGTTATAAACTGACTTGCTCACCGCTGCTTTAAAGTAAGACTAGCTATCACTCAGCAGGAGCGCTCCCCTGCACTCATCCAGTACACTTACAGTGTCTTCGTTAGTACTTTTAGGTCTGCATTTTTCTCTTCACCCACACACATTCCAAGCTCTGGTCACAGCATCCCGTCCCTCCTCTCTCTTCTGCGTCCACGTCCTGAGCAAGCATTGCCTTCCGTTCTTCTCTCACCCTTGGCTTTGCCAGTTGGTTGGGACAAGTCTCCAGTTCTTTTCTAGCCCAAAGTCTCTTGTTTTACGAAGTGAAAGGACCACAAGCACCATCCTGTCCTCAGTGGCTCCCGCCAATATATATTTTTTTCTTTTTGTACTCAGGATTGAACCCAGGGCTGCTCTGCCACTTAGTTACATCCCCAGAACTTTTCATTTTTTTTTTTTTTATTTTGAGAAAGAATCTTGCTAAATTGCCCTGGCCGGCCTTGAACTTGTGATCCTCCTGCTTCAGTCTCCCAAATAGCTGGGATTACAGGTGTACACTTCTATGCCCTGCAGTACACACGCTTCTGATTCTGCTCCTGAATCAGCATTTATCAAACTTATTTCTCAAAGAAGCCAGATCCTTCTTCTCTCTAACAACACACATTCAAGAAAAGGGCTCACCCTTCCTATTCAAGGACATAGCTCCTACAGGACCAAGTATACCTCCTGCCTACTGGGTCTGGAGCTGCCCAATTTAAAAAAGGAAGCCTCATATAAAAACCTCATAAATGCTGTTTTGGGAAATCCCAGCTCTGGTCTCTTGCCTGGGCTTAGCCTCCTGCACACCGCACCAGCTGCTTGTCTGTGTGACCACAAAACCCACTGCAGTTTCACTTTTCTTTAGCTCGTTCGCTTGCTTGTCTTCAGTTCCTCAGTCTCAACCCTTGGTCCACTTTATTCACACCTCAGATCTCAGGATTTCTCAACATATCTTTCATTCACAGGGTTGCCAGATTTAACAAATCAAAATACAAGGCCCCCAGTTTAGTCTGGATATCAAGTAAATAACAAATTTTTATTTTTTAGTTTAATTTAGTATTTTATTTGGGACATATGTATACTAAAATTTACTTGTTATTTATAAAGTTTATTTGTTCAAATTCAAGTTGGACCAGATGTCCTGTGTTTCATCTGGTGGTCCTATAATCATTCATTCATTCATTCATCAAATATTTACTGAGCACCTGCCATGTATCTGGTGCTGTTCTAGGTTCTGGGAAAGTCAAAGTATCTTCATATTTTGCAGTATATATGTCTTTATCATATATGCATATGTAGTATATATGCTTACAGATGTATATACTTTTTCAGATAAATACTTTTGAAAAACAATGTTACCACATTTAACAAGATTATTGATATTTCCTCAGCACCATCTAAAACCCACATATTCAGACCTCCCCTATTGTCTCAAAAACATCGACATCATTGAATGGTAAATAGGTTTGAATTCGATTCCAAAGAAGGACCATTCATTGCATGTGAAATATGTTTAAATCTCTTTTAGTCTATAACAGTTCCCCTCTTCACTTCTGTGTGTCCGTATCTGTGCACATGTGCTATTTGCTGAAGAAATCAGTTAATTCATCTTGTAGAATTTACCATAACCTGAATTTGTACTGTTGCTTCCTTATGCCATTAGTTTATTTCTCTATCCCCCTGCATTTCCTGCAAACTTTTCTTATATTTAAAGGCTTGAGTTGTTCAGATCTATTTTTTTTTTTTTTTGCATCATGTAACGGTGGGCACAAAATTGTTTTTCTTACCTTCAGTAATGAGAAGATTGGTCATTGGGTTCAGGTGCTGTAGATCTGATTCAGACTTTGCCCTGTATTTTTAAGAGGTCATGTGGCTGCTGATGGAGTCTAGGTTGGAGGAAGGACAAGAGGGGAAAAATGGATCTTGCAGTGTTCCAAGGCAGAGACAACAGTGGCCTGGAACAGGGAAGCAGGACTGAGTGTGTGTAGGAACACAAAATGTGTGACAGAGTCAAAATAGGATCAGGCTGTGGGCTTGATGAGGGGGATCAACTGATCTGTGAGGTGCCTGTGCCGGGAGCAGAGAGGTAGAATAGCAGGAAGGAGCATGTTTGGGGATGTTGAAGCAACAGAGCCAATGTCCACCTAATATAAGTGTGAAAGTGGGAGCGTTCAAGGAAAGAGAGATTGTCAAGTGCTGCAATAGGTCAGGAATGTGAAGAAACAGAAGAGGAGGAGGAAGGTGACTGTGACCCCCACTCGTGCCACATTTCTCAAGTATTTGCTTACACTCACCTGAGGCAGGTTTGTAGGGCTTGGGAGGAGGAGTTGTGTAAATATGTCTGGATGTGTAGTAGGTGTGTTGGTTTCTGCAACTCTGCCTACTGCTGCACTGGAAACCATTTCTGCCTCTGCATCTTCACTTGATGTTTTGGCAAAGCCCCCTGCAGCTCACTTCCATTAGAACTCACCTAGCCAGGTGCCATTGCTTTCTCAGGGCCTGGTGAAGGAGTTGTTCCTTAGACGAACAGCTCCTAAATCAGCCAGCAAAAGCATCTTCTAAAAAAAAAAAAGTAGGGAAAACCACAATGGGAACAGGAAGCACCCACCAAGCCTGCAGGGAAGATATCCAGCCTCTACTTCTCCTTCAAATAGCAGAACAAGAGAACATTCTCAGTCTGTATGGAAACCAAGTACAAGGAGATTGACTTGCCCAGGGACATAGCAAGTTAGAAGCAGTGGGTGACCCTGACCGTGGTTCCTACAGACACCTATCCAATTTGCCTATAGCACATCACACCACCTCAAACCTGGTCTGCAGTTACTGTCCTGTTCCTTTACAGGTTGGTCCTGATACGACAGGGTACAGTGGAAAGGAAAGGAGAGGCATGCCAGTTCATCCTATCAATATCACTACAGCTTATTTATCATCATACCAGTTTGCATGCCAAAAGATCAGTAGACCGAGTAAGAGAAGGGAACACAAGTAAAAGCCATGCCAAGGACAGAGCCAGATGACCTGGTATAACATTTCCACAGTCACGTGCCACATCAGACGTGTCAGTCCACATGGACCTCAGATACAAGGGTGGTCCTAAAAGGTTCTATTGCCAAGTAATGTCATAGCCCTTTTTAGTTTGTGTAAATACATATTGTGTTCACACAATGATGAAATGACCTAATGATGTGTTTCTCGAAACAATTTCCTGTCATTATTGATGCATGCATGATTGTAGTAGAATAAAATAACAGCTACGTAGCACTTTTGAGCAAGATTCTGCACCAAGACTTCTCAAGCATTATTATCCTGTACCCTCACAGTATCCCTGCAGGATGACTATTATGATTAGCAATTTACCTACAGACAGCTCAGGGTCAGGGAGGTGAAGTAATCTACCCTAGGTCACAAAGGTATCATTGGCATGACCAGAATTTGAACTCAAGACTGTTTGAAAACCTGAGCTGTTTTCCAATATACCTATTGGCTATGAATTTTAATCCAGTGCGAAATAGACAGACCTGGGCTTTCTGACATCTAAGACAAAAAGGGAAATGTAGTCCTTAACCTATAACAGAAGAAAGCAAAGACGATTATTTGCAAAAATAAATGTTTTCGAAATAAAGGTATTGTGTCCACCTACAACTAATATATACATATTTTTTCAATAAATATTTTTCAAGCAGGAAACTAGAAATGGAGTTACTTTATGAAAGCTTAAGCAGGGAAAAATTGAACAAAATCAATTCGCTATCTCTATTTAATTATTTGGATGGAAATCAAGATGAAACACTTCCATTCCTGTCATTTTAGAGCTTGTTCCCATCTTTCTAAGGCATGCCTGTGAACAAATCACTCTCCCAGCAGAACAGCAAAAGCTCTCCACTGCCTCCATCAGTGCTTTTCAAATTTGTAATAATAATTAATAATAATAATAACAAGAGGCTTTTATGAGATGAAATCTTACATGAAATACCAAATAGAACAAGAATAGCAGCAAACCTAGACAAACTAAAGCAGAAGGTACAGGACAAAGTGAGAGAGGAAGAGTCAATGGGCCCAGACATTCTCTGTCCCTGAATTGGCCTTCCCCTTTGCTCACCCATGCTCTCCCAAGAAGACCTTTCCCCACTTCCTCAGCCCTATGGCTGTTTTTGAAAGGTACTGACTGACAAAAGAAAACAAAGCTGTTCTGCTGGTGTTCAAAGGCCTCCATAATCCAGCCCTGATTTATCTTCCCTCCAGTATGCCCAAGCATTGCCTACATATGCCTGCCACCCTCACACCATTCTTCAAACACATCCTCAAGTCACCCAGTCTACTGCCTGGCCATGCAGTTCTTAGCCCACCTGTTTAAACCTTCATTTTTCAAAAAGCCCTCACTCACCCCTCTGTTTGAAGCTGACTTGCCCCTGCCAGAAGTGCCTGGCTACCCACATCTCCATTACAGCTCTTAGCTCATTCTCTTCCTTTGGAATTATCAATGGTCATGTCCCTCTTCCCATCACAGTAAGACTGTGGCTATTCCATCTCTGGTTTATCCCTGGCTGAGCAAGGTAGAACAGGTGCACAGCAAGTGTATATTGAGTTTTCACCCATCTCTCTTAACCTACAAAGAATTAACGTCCCCACACATAGAAGGACATGTGAACTTTGTCGTTTCAGTCCATCATGTGCAGCACCAGCACCTGTGACCTGGAAGACATCCCCCTGGACGATGACGACCCAAACAGCTTAGAATTCAAAATCCTGGCATTCTACACCAAACACCATGTCTTCAAGAATGCCCCGGCTCTCTTCTCACCCAAGTTGCCAAGAACAAGAAGTTTGTCCCAGAAGGGACTGGGGAGTTGGTCAGCTGAGTCATGGACACAGGTGCCATGGCCTTGCAGAAATTCCCCATCCAGTGAGAAGGCCATAAACCTTGGCAAGAAAAAGTCTTCTTGGAAAACTCTCTTTGGAGTAACGGAGAAGGAGGACAGTCCGCAGAGTTCACCTAAGAACTGTGGTCAGGGCCTGGTGGCAGTGGCATCTCAGGGTGGTATCCATGGTCAGCAGTGGTCCCGGTCCCTTTCCAATGTGGAACAGCACCTGGAGAATGGAGGTAGGCTCGGGAACTTTTTCTCTCTCACACCCAAACCTTTCCCCTCTGTGTATGCACAACAGCTCACCTCTTCCGTCTGGGAGAGCCAGGCCTTGGGGCACTCCTGCCTCAGCTCTCCAGCTTGTTGTATTCAATAATAATTGCCCTGCTCTGCTCAAGACTGCACAGAAAGGAAGAAGATAGCAGTGAAGAGTGATGGGACTGGTTTCCTGGCTCCACTGTCAGTAAATATGCTTGCTGCTCAAATGCCTAATCCCCTGTGCCCGACAGCCACATCAGGGCCAAGGCTGCCTCCCTTCCCAAGTTAGCTGACCTCTTGGGCCCTGCACAGTGTTTCCATCTGCAAAGATGCCCACACTTTAACAGCAAGCCCCCTCCTGCAAGGTTTGATTGGCCTGGGTAACTTGTTGATAATGAGTCAACAGGTGGCAGTAATGTCTCAATTTTAAAATGTGATCGTGCTGAATTTCTTGGAGAATCAGCCCACAGGTTAACAGCTTGAGAAAACTCACTGGGATCTGGGAAATGTCCACTTCCTGTTAGAGTGGTAGACATCTAGACTAAGGAAGGTCAGGGTTGGGACTGCATGGGGAACCCTTTTGCACAGGTACTATGAGGGCTGTGCCAAAGGAAAGGCAGAACTAGAGGTCATCCTGGGCCTTTGTTTAACCTTCACAGCGGGGCATCTGTGCTCTGCACTCTATGCAGCTGAGGGCGGCAACAGCAACTCTAGAGTGAAGGAGACAGTTCCCAGGTGTCCTCCCCTCCTCCCACAATCCCCCACCCTCACACAGCACAGCATACTCCTGGGGGGGTGCAGGGGCGGGGACTGTCTCTGAACTCTGCAGCCAACAGAAAGAACTTCAGGTCAGGAGACAGGAGGTCTTTACAGATTTTCATCCTCAGATTTTTTCCTGGGATAATGACATTCTGTGTTTTGATATTTACAGAAGTATCACATGACCTTGTTTAATTTTCTGAAGTTTCAAGAGCAGCTTCTTTATTTTTGAAGGGAGGGTAGGTTAAGAAAGCTAACTCTTATGAGAGACTGAGAATAAAATATTAAATTTAAAAAGCAGAGGGTTTATGGGCTGAATAATATCTATGGCTAATATATACATAATGTCTAAGGAAGCTTTGCTTTAAACACTTATGTACAGCTTATCTTCCCTTCTCCCCTCTCTCCTCCCTTTTTTGTTTATTTAGTAATGTGGTTTTTATGTTAATTGTGTTGGTTTTACTGGGTGTGACCCAAAGGAGCCTCACATTCTGTTTCTCTGTTGCCACACATCAGGCAGAGCTTAGTTTCACTTGGTTCTTTTAACTAAAGGGTACAATGTAACCTTGTACTGCCGCCAGTATTCAGATGCCAGGCTTAAGGTGGCAACAGTGAGGTAGGTCCCAAGACCAAAGTGTTCTCCTTAGAGTCCTCAAGATGTAGAGAAATGGAAGTTAACACATACCTTAGCCCACCAGCCCAGGTTCTTTTACTTGTGAATCTTGTTTCTCTACAGCTCTGATTTCTTACATGAGGACTGTTACAGTTAAGATTAGGTTCAGCAAGATAGATTGGAAAACCCAAATAACTGGCTTAGATAACAGAGGTTTACTTTTCTTTCCCATAAAAGAAGACCAAAGTGTGGAGGCCCAGGTCTGATAGGCTGCTACAGGAAGTCATTAGGGATTCCTAGGAATTCTGCCACGCCTCAGCTAGTGGCTTCCAAAGTAGCTACTCAGACTCCAACCAGTCTATCTACATTTTAAGCAGGAAGAAAAAGAAAACAAGGCAAGGTCCCAGGGTGCCTTTTTTCTAGACAATTCCCTTTTAGAGAGCCTTCTTGAAACTTCTCCTAACTTCTCCTTACATCTCATTTGTCACCCCCTGCTGCAAGGAAGGCTGGGATATATTTGTTTCAGTTGGGTCCCACAGCTACCTTTTACATTTTTTAGGGAACTGTTACTAAGGAAAGAGAATATGGATACTAAGTGGGAAATAGCAAACTCTCCCATATAGAAATCACACCTAAATTCCCTGTCCTTTCTCTTTAAAGCAAATGTTTCAGGTCAAAGACTGAGTAGCACCTTCCCAATTCTGCTTTCTGCTCTTCTTGGCCCCCCAGTATCTCCAAAATAGACTCCTATCCTATCAGGACCATATCTAGAATCTTTCCTTCAGTCATTTTTTTTAAAGTGAAGTTATTCCAGATGGGAATGTTAACTGGAGCTAGTCCTGAGAATGTTTTCATGTAGCTTGTCCTGCACATGTTTCCTATGCATCCCCCATTCATTTTAACAGATCCATAGCAATCAGTACACTGGCTACAGGTTAGTCTGATTGTGTACTTCTGTGCCTGCTGGTGAAATAAGATTACTGTGGTTGTTCTGGAAAGTGAGGAGAGAGCCTTTGAGGCTCTTCATCAGCCTGGCCATCTCAGCATGAAGAAGGGCACAGGGTGACTTCTGGTGGGAGAACCACGCACTGATACCCCTAGACAGACCATAGGAGGTTATAAGAGAGAGTACATGTATGAGTTCCTGTCTCACCTCCTGATAAGACTGCACACTTGGCTTGGGAAACCAGCTTCTTGCTATTTCCTTGTCAGGGGCTATGGTAGCCAGTGTTGAACAGGCAGTTAGTTTGGGTGCAATAAGGTGATTTTAAAATGGGAAGTACATTTGGTTTGGTTGTTACTATGAGAAGGAAAAGCATTGACCCTTTTTCCCTTGACTTTTCCTCTCTCTAGTTCACTCCTTAACAGTTTTTGAATCCTATGGTCTAAGCATGAAAAATATGACTTTTTAAAGCCAGATGTCCACCTAAGAAAAGCTTGATGGGTAGAGCATTATCTCTATGACACTTTGGTGAGTGGCCAGTGAATGCAAAGGAGGGCACCAAAGCTCTCATGCCGCGGGAGAATTTCAGAGACAGAGGATAGGAAATTGCCTTGGCAGCTCCACCTGTTTCTCTTGTGACATATTCCTCCTGGAACCTAGGCCTTGTCTCTTATCTATCATGATTTACAAAGCCTGGGTATACCAACCTTCTTGCCCAAACTATCTCAAGTCTTGTGAATGAGTCGGTGTTCTTTTTCAAATAAGACATGAAACAACTCAGCTGCTCCATATGGAATCCAAGACAGAGCCTGTGCAAGCTTCTACCAGTTAAGAACTTGGTGACAAATCAATAAGGAAGATTTTACTACCCAACAACTTAGCCATGTACCTGCCCACCACATTCCATCTTATCCCCAAACAGGTGCCAAGTCCACTTGTCTTTGGCAGGCTACAACCTTCAGGGGGGTCAATGCTACGTAAACCTTCCTGTTCCCAAATGCTTTATTCTATACCTCTGCCTGCAAATGCACAACCCTTTCTTGGGTTATAAATTCTTAAAGGATGGTTTGCACTCTGCACATCCTTGTTTACCTATAAGCATTAATTGAATGCTTTCCAGTGGACATGGAGGAAAGACATGTGACTTAATGAGCAAGTGGAATTAAGTGTTTACTTAATAATGAATTTAGGTGATGAATATGACCTAACATCTGGAATATTTCTCTTTCCTCAGTAACAAACACCCAAATGTTTGTCAGACTATTAAAAGCCCTCCTTTGCTCATAGGTATATAGGGCATCCAAAATCAAAACAAAATGAAGAATAAAAACAAAATCTTAATGAATATTTCATGAAAGCACTCCCTTTTGTGTTTCTTCCTTTGCAAAGGTGAAAGGAGACCATAATTTGAATGACATCAAAATTAGAGAAAAATAGGCAATTGCTTCAAGGTGATAATCACTCTTCTGAGTACTCCTCCTGCATCCCAGCTTCTGCCAGGCAACTGCAGAGTCCTTTCTGAAGAAACACACACACACACACACACACACACACTCTCTCTCTCTCTTTCTCTCTCTTTCTCTCTCTCTCTCTCTCTCTCTCTCCTCTCTCTTTCTCTCTCTCACTCCTGGGCAATTTCTTCTCATTCTGGGCTGGCCTCTCTATTCCAGGAAACTGCATACCAATGAGCCAGATGAAGTTCTGGGAAAGGCCACTCAGTCCCATTTTCTCTTATTTCAGCTGTGGACCCCAAAGTTGCTTCCATTGCCAACCGAGTGGCTGAAATTGTTTACTCCTGGCCACCACCAGAAAAGACCCGCCTCCATGGAGGAGGCTTGGAGTTCCTGGAGCTACAGGGTCCTGCCCAAAAAGAACACTTAAAAGTTACAGAAGCAAGTTCTAAGAAAGGTAAACCTTCTTTCCATGTGTTTGTGTTGGACTGAGTGTGCCAGGCAGAGGTGTACAGGTATTCATGTGTTTGTTTGGCTCAGCACTCTGAAATTTGTGAGTCTCAGCAGACCTGCCAGCAACATGCTGCAGGCACTGAGTTCTAGCTTGAGATACTGCCCAAGGCATGGGGACTATACCAACAGGTTGAACCAACATGCAGAGCTCACTGCTAAGTCAAAAGAAAAGTCTCCTACAGTGGGAGAGGAGGAACCACAAAGCATGCATTCAACCTTGTCCTGGGGGGTGGGGGATGTAGTATCAGATTTGATCATATTACCAATGGCTCTGGACCAGTTTGCACTGGACAGAGTTGGAACATCAGCTCAGAGATTTAAATATTGCTTTGGGCTCCTATGGAAAAGCAGGGAGCTGTCAGATACCATGTCTGGTGAAGAACATGAGGCAAAACTGAGAAGTAGTGACCAGACTAGTCAGTTGTCACCAAAACCATAGCAACAGCTATAGCTATAGCTAGGGCTATAGGTCCCATGAGGCTTATGGAAACTTGGGGCTCTAAGGGGAGAATTAAGGAGAGAAGGACCAAGTGCCACAGCAAGAAAAGCTCGTTCCTGCCTTTCCTCACTAAATAGGTTTGTCTCCTGTGACTTTGTCCCCACCATCTCCAGTGGAGGATGTGAAGCAGAGGTGGCTCCTGGGTTTGCAGCACTCTAAGGTCAAGGAGAAGTTCTCCCTGCAACTGCTGACACACAGCAGTGGCTTTGTCCACCTTCTGCTCTACTGCAGGGGACACATACTGCCACTGAGGCTTTGAGTGAGGAGTTGGAGGAGAGGAGGAGCCCTCTGAGTCTGCTCAAAAGAAAATGCCAATACTTTATTGCTATCTCAAATGTGCCTGGGGCATGGGAAGTGATCTCCTAAACCAAGCTGAAGCTGAGATGCTCTTCCTCCATAGGGGAAATCCAGGGTGCTCTCAGAGCAGCTTCCCCAGAGGAAGGCAGCAGCAAAGAAAACTGCCCAGACGATGCATTCTGTTCTTGCTCTCAAGAAATCTGAGCCCAGGCATCCTGCTTCCCTCTCCCCTTCACTAGACTGGTTACACCAATTCCTGACCTCCCTACTCTGTTCCCTTTATCTGGGACAAATGTGCATTCTATGACCTCCAAGATTGGGCCATAACAAGAAATACTGTTCTCTCAGTAACTGGCCTTTCTCTGTTTGAATTCTGTTCTATACCAGTGACCATTTTCTTTTGTTTTTTGTTTTGTTTTGTTTTGTTTTTCTTCTTCTTCTTCTGTACTACAGGTCAAACCCAGGACCTCACACATGTAAAGCAAGTGCTCTACCACTAAGCTACATCCCCCATTTTATTTTTTTTATATTGAAACAGGACCTTACTAAATTGCTAAGGCTGGCCTCGAATTTGTGACCCTTCTGCCTCAGTCTCCTGAGTCCCTGGGATTACAGGCATGTGCCACCATGCCACGCCTACAATGACTTTTTTCATCGTGTTTGTTAGCAAGTTGTCAGACAAGAAAAATCATAATCTGCTTCCCTGGTTCCAACATGTACACTACACAAAATGGTAGCCATTTTTCAGTTCTACCTGCCATTAGAGACTTGGGGATGTTATTAATTCCATTTATTTTTATTAATCACATTTATTTTTTACCCCACCTTGTTGTAAAGACATGGCACATAAAGTATACATTTCAGTCAGTTAAAAATCAATCAAATTTAAAAGAGAATAGAAAGAGAAAACAAAAATAGGAAAATAAGATGGTTTTAGGAATTAGTTTAATCCCAAAATATAGGACAGAAGATTATATTCTCCCTTAGATCTGGGCTATAAATATGACTCTTTCTGGTAGATGATTCAAAGGTGAAACTATGATCAAATATGGAATCTATGGTGTCCTTAAAGAAAAACACCATTGCTGATGAAAAGGCTACAGACCAGAGGGATGGCTGGGGGTGTAGCTAGATGGTAGAGTGCTTGCCTAGTTTGCATGAGGAACTGGGTTTCATCTCCAGCACCAAAAAATACATAAAATAATAAAATCAAAATAAAAACCAAAGGGAAATTTCTTCTAATATCTTCATAGGATCATGAATAGGGAAACTGATGTCTTCAACAGCATTCTTACAGTGGGGGGGGGGGGCGGCGTGGCAGAGCAAGGAAAGAAAGGACTATAGAAGAGTCTCAGATGGTTTGTGGCTGATCAGAAGAGGCAAGGTAAGATTTATTAGCTAAGAATTAGAAAGCACTCCTCTTCCTTGATTCCTAACCAAGCTACAAGCATCACCACTGGGAAAAGTTAAGATTATTTTGTGCTTTTCTTAAAAGAAATAACTGGAATTTTCCCCTCAGCAGATGGAGAAGACCAAATAATACCCAAAATTGTTGAGCTGCTGAAATTTTCAGGGGATCAATTGGACAGAGAGGTATGAAGTGCCTTGAATTAATGAGATTTCTTTTTCTCCCATGTACTAGTGCACAAGAATGGAATTGTATTCCAGGTTGTAACCTTATTCTTTTTCAAAGTTCTGGTTTCCACTTAGTCCTAAATTTTATTTCCCTTGGAGTCCACATTCATGCTGGCTGCATCTCAAAAATGAATCACTTTGGAAAACATAAGTAAACTTTCTGGAGCCTCCTTGGAATTTTTGGAAACTAGAAAAGTAACTGTGCATTGCAAGAAAAAACACCAGTAAATTAAAATTTGCTGAATAGGATTATTAATCTCACTCCCCATGTAACTGATCCTTGGTGCTGTTTAGACTCTCCCGTTTGCCCTGCGGCCTGGGTATCTGTGTCCTACAGGGACTCAAAGGCTGGAGACTTCTGAAATCTTCCCTACAGTTGCTGAACTATTCACATCTGCTTATAGTCCCTCTTAGTCATTTGGCCAGGGAAGCAGGATACTACTTGGAGAACTTGTAGACTTTCTTCCATTTCCAACTTGAGAACCATCTTTCTAATCAGGAACCTAAGAGAGCTGCCTTCAGAGAAAGGAGATGATAAACAAACACCCAATGTAATCAGAGGGCTTCTCTTAAGAACTCCATCTCTTCTGTATCCATTTTCCCCAGGCTATTGCATCATCTCTGGGGGCTGTCAATCAGGATGTTGGCCTTTGTTTTTCCAGAATCCATGGGGAGGAAGTCAGTCCCAGGGCAGCTTCTGCAGTAGGGGGAGACAGCAGGAACTAGTGGGTCACCCTACTCAGTCACAGCATGCTAACAGCTCCTCTCACATTAGCTTTATCAGAAGTGTGCCCAGAGGATGGTGACCAGGAAGGTGAAAGGCCTGGGAGAAGGTACAGAATGAAAAACAGGGGTACTGGAAGTTGCAGAATGAAAACCAGATGTATTTGGCTAAAGACAAGAGAATGGAGTGTGTGAGCTCTGGGGCCACAAGTAGAGGGTGTGGAGAGGTGCAGAGGCAGCAGGGACTGAAACATGATACAGGTTTGAGGACAACTTGAGTTTCTCCAGAGCCAGCATTGTGGGTCCAAAAGTTATGGGGGAATTGATTTCTTCCCATTGTAAGAATGAACATTTTGTACTCAGGGCCACCCCTCAGGGTCAAAGACTGCCTGTGATAGATTGATCTTGTCACTAGAAGTGCAAGTGGGTGCCAAAAACCAGTCAGCCATTCAGACCTGAACTAGGAAGGATCTTTTACCCTAAAGGTTCTTTACAACCCTGAAATTCTGATGCAGCCACTACCTCCTCCTGGATTCTGAAGGCAGAGACTTGCAGTAGCCAAGCTGGGGTCCAGGAGGGCTAGTGAGAAGGTGACCCTTTTGGTTAGAAAGGAAGAGGCTTTCCTTCCTTTCCGTCCCACAAATTCTCATGCTCAAAAGCCTTGCTTTGCCTGATGCTTTATAATTTTTGGTGGTATTCTACATTATTTATTTAGAAACTTTGGTTCTTATTTCCTTGGCATGTTTACCCAGTAGAAGACTTTGGTGGGAAATAAGGTAGGTGTGACCTTGTTTTATGTGGAGGTGAGTTCCCACTGGATGGTGGGAAACTGACACTGAGGAGGGGTGCCCGCCCTGGCAGCAGAGTATCTGCAAAAGATCATCTGAGAGGCCAGAGCCAGGTGTGACTGAGGGGTGAAAGGGTAGAGGAGGCACTCTGCTGATGTTTTCTTTCTGGAATCTGATTCTTTTTTTTTTTTTTTTTTTTTTTTTACTGTTTGGGCAGAGTTCACACTTAACAACTGCTGGCTAAGGTTTTGAGCCTTGCTTCTTTGACTGGGCCACTAAAGAAAAGTTCTTTCTTTGTGTAGAAAGCTGGTCATTCCTGCTCAGATTTATAACTCAAACAGGACCCTGTGTCTCTGAAGTTGGGAGGGGAGCTTGGCTCAGGTAAAGGACACTATCTACCAAAATCTTCATACAGCATCTGACTCATCCCTCAAATATCCCTGTTAAATATTTGCTGAAAACCTACTTACTGTGCCATTCCTCAAGGACAGAACTAGAGGATTTTCAAATGAGCATTTAGTCTCTGCTCACTGAGAAATCTGTTTTCACTTGGCAATCATCATACTAACAGATATTGCAAGGATGCTTTAAATGAAGGTGACACATGGATGCCTTTATGGCACATGCCCCAATTTTTCAAAAGAAGCCGAGGCAGTGTAGACTTTTTTTTTTTTTTAAGGTATGGTAGTCCAAAGGAGGTAAAGCAGAGAGATACCAGGCTGCAGGAATGGTGAGAGGTGAAATCGGTTGGGTAGAAAAATGGGAAAGGAATCAAATTTTAAAAAAATATATTTTTAATTGTAGATGGACACAATACTATTTTATTTATTTTTATGTGGTGCTGAGGATGGAACCCAGTGCTCACATGTGTGAGGCAAGCAGTGCTCCACCCCTGAGCCCCAGCCCCAGCCCTGGATTAGATTTTTTAAGTGAACATGTGTACTTCAGGGAGGCTTCCTGAAACCCCCAGCTCCCACAGAACCCTGAAAAATGATTGGCTTAGCATGGTGGCACACCTGTAATTCCAGCAACTTTCAAGGTTGAGACAGGAGGATCACAAGTTTGAGGTCAGTCTCAGTAATTTAACAAGAACTTCAGCAACTTATCAAGACCCTGTCTCAAAATAAAAAGTAAAAATAAATAAATAAAATGGGTTAGGAATGTAGCTCAGTGATGGAATGCCTCTGAGTTCAATCCCCAGTACTGCTAAATTAATTAATTAATTAATTAATTAAAAAGGTCTGGGAGCATAGCTCAGTGGTAGAGCACTTGTCAGGCATGTGTAAGGTCCTGGGTTCAATATCCAGTCTCTTCTCTTTGTGTGTGTGTATGTGTGAGAAAGAGAGACAGACAGAGAAAGACACACACACACACAAAGGAAAAAGATAATTTATTTCCAAAGCCCCTGCTCCACATCCGGCACTATGCTAAGTGTCTTACTGAATTATATTATAGGTACTATCGTCATCCTGATTTAGAGATACCAAAACTAAACGTGAGAGGTTAATTTCCCCAAAATTGCATTGCAAGGAAAAGGCAGGGCAGAGGTTTACAAGCCAAGTCATTGACTTCCAAGCTTCAGATCCTGTCCATTATTTTACTTCTAGTAAAGCACATAGTGCTGTTTTACAGATAGTGAGCCCCCTGAGTGAGGGTCTGATTCTCAATTCTCCATTGTACCTGTCCACTGTAAATGCTCGGGAATATTGTTAAATGTTGAATGAATGGACTGTTTAATTTTATCACTTCTTTGTCTGGATGCAATGAATCCACAGAGCAGGTCCATGCCTTCATCTGGTTCTTCAGGACATTGTGTCATGACTGAGGCCAGACTTCAGAATCTTTTTGTTAGTTTCTTTGGTGGCCCACATTGAAGTTAAAAAGTAGCACTCTGTCTACTTCAGTGAGTCAAGCTGTTTTAGTGAATGCTTTTCCTTTCCTACACAGTTGAAGAAAGATAAGGCTTTGCTGAGCAGCCTCCAGGATGTTCTGTCCTACTCTGTTTTCAAGACTATCACAGACCAGTTCTTAGGGAATGTGGATACCAGAGGAGAATCAGAAGTAAAGGCACAAGGCTTCAAGGCTGCCCTTGCAATAGACGCCATAGCCAAGCTCACAGCCATTGACAACCACCCAATGAACAGGGTGCTGGGCTTCGGAACCAAGTACCTGAAAGAGAACTTCTCACCCTGGGTCCAGCAGCATGGTGGATGGGTAAGTGCATTTCTACTTAAAAATGATTCTTCTCTGAACTCAGAAGGGATGAGATGGAAAGGTTTTGTTTTGTTTTGAAGCAAAGGGAACACTTCTGTAAAGCAGTTCTCATGGGTTTAGGACACTTGAGTGGCAAGAGATATATGCCATTGATGGAAAAATACTTTTAGTGATTATCTTCATCATCCATAAATATTTACTGAGTTATCTCAGGGTATGAGGGTGGGGGTGGGGGTGCCAAGAGACTGGTCAGATAAAGCAGGAAATGAGGAGATGCTGAGATATTAAATGTTTAGATAGATGTAATTTCTGTTTTCACAAATTCTGCAGGCAACGGAAGTCTGGCAGTGAGACAAGGGCAGGGAGACAGTGCCTCATGCTTCAAGATACAGACTGTGGGGGCTAATCCTCATGCAGAGATTCAGGGGTCACGGCATTTTGTCATTGCTGCTTTGACCCACCCACTTTGACAGGGACATTTGGATACAAACTAAAAGGCAAAAATTTAACATTCATCTATTTTTAATTAGCCAATATTGATCAAAACAGACATCTCCCCCCCCCCCATCTCCATTCCCTGAGATCTCCTTAAAACCACCATGTTTAAATGGCTACCCATTGCTTTACCCCAGAACCTTAGATCCCAGTAGGCCCAGGAGGACAGGACTTTGTTCCACATTATCATTAGTCCTCCTTCCACGAGAATGGTCCAGGGACCACAGGAAGCTTAAATTCACACTAGGCATGGCCACAGTGACTCTGGGACCTCCAATCTGGCTTAGTCTCTTGATATTGTTGATCTTGCCTACAGGGCTAAAGTGCCCACCATGGTCTTCAGTGCTGCCCACTGGGCTTACCTAATCTACTGTTCCTTTCTATCTTCCATGTTTGCACCAGGTATGATAACCCTTAAGTGGCTGATTTGAACAACTAAGACCCTTATGCATTCTAAATACAAGCTGCCTTAATCCATTCTGAAAGGAGTATAGATTCCTTGACAATATTTTGGTTCTCCCTGATCTTCCTCCCAGGATCCCTTCAAGTCCCTCCTCTACCCCAAAGTTTTCCTGACCACACGAACTATGGCCTCATCAGTCTCTGGCTGTAACACTTCATGGCTGCACTACAATAATACACAATGATCAAATTCCCAACCATGTTTCAAGTGTTTAAATTGTTGTTGGTCCTATTACTATATTTCCCTGAAGAAATAATAAGTATCAATTGGGTTCACAATCCACCTCTCATAAGTCTATTTGAGCCACTATTACAGCGAAAATGTTATAAAAGTTGTATTAAAAAAATTAGTAGGGTGGTAGCAGTGGCACAGGTCTATAATCCCAACTCCTTGGGAGTCTGAGGCAGGAAGATTGCAAATTGAAGGTCAGCCTGTGTAAGTTAGTGAAACTCTGTCCCAAAAAGAAAAAAAGGAGTGGCATAGCTCAGTGGCAGAGTACCCCAAAGTTCAATCCCCAGTACTACAAAACAAATAGTGGTTGAACATCAAAAGTACAAGCAACAAAAACAAGAAAAAATGGATTTCATTTTGTGCTTCTAAAGCTTCTACCACCAGCAAATGAAAAATCAGAACTGGGGGTATAGCTCAGTTGTACAGCACTAGCCTAGCATGTGTGAGGCCTTGGGTTCCATTTCTAGAACCACAAAAACAGGAAACAAAACCCCACAAAATAGGGAAAAGAATTACTTGCAAATCATATTTTAGTAATGACATATTCAGAAAATATAATGAACTCTTCCAATTCAACAATAAAAAGTAATCCAACTTTTAAAATTTGGCCATCGATTTACATAGACATTTCTCCAAAGAAGATATATAAGTGGTCAATAAGCACACAAAAGATGCCTGGCATCTTCATTTCAGCAGTAGTGAAATGCAAATCAAAACCATGATGAGCTCTACCCACCAGGATGAGGCTTAAATAAAAGCTGGTGAAGATGTGGAGAAACTGGAACCCTCATACATTGCTGACTGAGTTATAAAATGGTGCAACTCCTTTGGAAAACAATTTGACAGATTCTCAAAAAGTTAAATTTAGAGTTATGAGGGGCTTGGGGTGTGGCTCAGCAGCAGAGCACAGGCTGAATGTGTTCAGTGCTCTGAGTTCAATCCCCAGCACCACAGGAGAAAACAAAAGCAAAAACACAAAGAGTTGCCAGTAGCATTCCTATAACCAAGGAAACTGAAAACACATTTTCACATAAAATGTGTCTGCCAATATGCATTGCAGAATTGATTATTCATAATAACCAAGAAGTAGCACAGGCAAAATGCCGATCAACTGATCCATGAAGAATGGGTAAACAAAATAAAACTACATGGTGCAATATGATTCTGCCATAAAAAGAAATAAAATATTGACATATATTGATAAGTACTAATATTTATTTAAATATATATATATATATATATATGAAACTTAAAAACATCATGTTGGTAAAGAAATCAGACCAAAAAGGCCATATGTTATATGATTCAATTTATAGGAAATATTCAGAACAGGCAAATTCATAAAGAAAAAAAGTAGATTGTTGCCAGGGGCTGGAGAATGAGGGAATGGGAGTAACTGCTAATGGATATGAAGTTTCCCTTTAGAGTGGTGAGAATATTTTATAACCAGATATGATAGATACATAAATTTTGAATATAGTAAAAACAACTGAATTATATACTTTAGTAGGGTAGATTTTATGGTATAATTTTATTTCAGTAAATATAAATAGTGGTTCTAATTCTAGTAATCAAAAAAGGAAAGCAAAGTGAATGCAAGCATTTTTTAAAATTTTAATTTGACTTCTGGTGTTAGAGAAAAAAACAGATCTAGTTAGAGAGAATTAATTCTTCAGTAGAAATGCTAAAGGGGATTGCCAAAGACTTTAGCGATTGATGGCACAAGCTCTCTATCCTCTATAGTTTTCAATCCAAAATTTATGACTTATCCAGGATATCAGAAACCTGAATCTCAACTCCTGGCCAGAGTTAGGTTTAATTTGGAACATGTAAATGGAAATTAGAAGAGGGAAGAAAAAGAATGTGTGAGAAAGGACTCATTTTTCCAAACTGACAGAAAAGGATTGAAAAAATAAAAGATGTTCATACGAGAATATTTATGAGCAGCTATGAGTTGATATGAGTGATAAGGGTGTGAAGGGGACGTGCACCTGTGCTCTACCTCCCTGGACAGGAATCAGGGGACTTCCATTGGCCCCAAGTATCTTGGTGGCTCTTGGGGCAGAAGGAGAAGAACTCTTCCTGTGCACAAACCTACTAGAAGCTCAGGGCATCCCACATTTCCCAAGAGTGCTTCTAATCTTCCCAACGGAACTACAAATAAGTCCATGAGGGCAGAATGATGTGTTTTATGCCTCCTTTTATCTCCCATAGCTCCCATCACTTTGCTTACATCACAGATATTCAGCCAATACTTGTGAAATAGTGATAGAATCAACCAAATGAATGAATAGAAACTCCATCTCCAAAGCATGCTAATCAAGCTACCGTGAGATTTTTATTTACTCTTGGTTTTTAATTCACTCCTGGGTGCTCTTTTTCCTCTTTGTGCGACACTGTTCACATTGTTACCTTGCAGTTCACAACCTCACCTTTCTGCAGCACTTCAAAAGGAGAGTTTTGTCACCTTCATAGTCATCAACCTTTTGGTACTTTGTTGAATTTTAAATATAGCCTCAAAGTCTTCCCATCTTGGAGAAAAGATACAGCCTGTTAGTCCTGCATGTGTAACATAAGACCTTAGCTAATGTTTTTCTTGCAGGCATACCAAGGATGTCTGTCACCTTTCCAAACCGTCCCCCAACCCTAACATAGTCTTCAAGCCTCAGGTCATGCCTGGGATAAGAGCAGAGTTAACAGGCATATGTTTTCACTTCAACAGTGAATCAAACTTGGAATTTTAAGAATTTATTTCTCTTTTCCTCTTTTAGGAAAAAATACTTGGGATATCACATGAAGAAGTAGACTGAAATATCAGATTTGTCATCTGGAATAGTCATTGTCCAACGGTGGTCCAGTGCACACCAGTCTCAGTGGAGACTACAGGAAAAATTAAAACATACATCACAGATGGAGATTATTCCCATGACTCAAAGAGGCATAGGGAGAGGCCTTGCTCATCTCAAGCTCATGGGACACTGAAGCATGGTCTTGGGTTTTGACATTAATATTTTTCAGGTCCTTTACTGAGTGTGGGAGGAAGTCTATAAAGATAAGTGGTCATTTTGCTTTCAAACATTGAGAACAGAAACCATCCTCCTGCATCTGTTAGCTCTTCGGAGGAGTATTATGGATGTCTGCTGACCTCAAAAGGGTGAAACGCTAATTGTCCACGTTTACTTTTTAGTTTCTAGTACTATTTATTTTCTAAACTACATTTGGAATGGCCTAACAAATGACATTTCAAGCCTACCTTTAGAAAGAAGCTGTTATCTGTGTTAGCAGACATAGCTGAAAAGAAATTCTTAAATTTACTGCATCCACTGGTTTGGGGAGATACAGCTGTAGATGCCTTTTTGTGCCACTTTTCTCAAAATAATTTTTTGGCAGTTTGAAAGATTTCAATTTAGACCAAAACCACTACCCCCATGGCCCTCAAACTGCATCTCTCTGACACCTCTACTTCACAAAGCCTCTGGAACCTCCTTTATCATTCTTGGTGGTAGCATAATGATTAGTAGCTGGTAAAATAAATACACAGATAGACTATTGTGATAAGAGTGTCTTTTAGTTAAAATAATAGTAATAGTACTAGGGTTCCCGTGAAGATTGAATGAGTTAATTTACATGAAGTAGAACAGACCCTGGCACTTGTGTTAAGTGATTGCTTATGTTCCTTAATATGTGTGAGCCCTCCACTAAGCCAAAAATTTACTCTTCTCTCGGTCACTGATTTTCTGAAACTGATACTATTCAGAATGAAGATTTTTAATAAGTGAAATATGTTCAATAGTAAATGTTTAAGTCATGCTTTTAAAAAATACTATCACATTATAGCATGTTTCACATTTCTGGATTTCTAGCACCTATCATGCAGCCTGACATAAAATAGGTGCTTCACAAACTCTGATGAACAAATAAATAAGTCAATCAGACATACTTTCAGATTCAAGGGGAAACTGGACTTCAATAACCTATCACAATGAAGTGAGTTATTATTCTATTCTCTCACGTGAAAGTCATAAATCTTAGGGATAAAGAAATCTATTTACAAATAGATTTACCAAAGACTTCTTCCTTTTCCTCCTTTGATCCAACCATTCCAACCTATTTGCCATTTCCAAAATGCAGTATGTAACCTTGCACTTCTGAGCCTTCATAATGAATGCTATTCTCTCTACTTGGAATGTCCTTGCCTGCCAGCTTCCTTTCCCCCTATTCCCACTAATCCAACAAACTCCAGCCCATCTTTCTATATTTACTACCTCATTTCCTTCCTGAATCATTTACTAACTCAGACCTGGCTATCATAGGGCTCTATTTGGATGCCTTTCCTCACATGAATGTTCCAAAACACCCTCTGCTTATGTTATACTTAATACAATGTACCATAAGAACTGAGTTTCCCAGTCTTTCTCAGTGGATTATTAACAAGTATTTTATCGAGTTTAACTTTGTATATCTAATGCCAGGCATATTTCTGGCACACAACTGCAGAACCATACCCCAGCCTTGCTTCTATTGCTTGTAAATCAGTATATGACTGGAGTATGGCCCTAGATACGTGTAGTCATTACAAGTTCTTCAAGTCTTTCCAATGTCATCTTTAGCTTCTAATCAAGATAATCAAATTAATCAAATAAATCAGTTAATCAAATTTCATATCCTGCTTGAACCAACTAAATAACAGACAAAATAAATGAAAACAATTTTCGAGACATTGGGCATTACCACGAAGAACTGGTCCTGGACCGATGATGAACTAAGTGAGCCCAAAATTTTGCTCTGGAGTATTGCATGTTGAGTTTCCAGGTCATGCTAGAGAGAGGGGATCCCACTCAGGGGTCAGTAGTCTCCCTCAGTGAAGCAGAGAGAACTGAGAGTCCAGGAAGGCCAAAGCAGCTTGATGTATGCAGGCAAGATAAAGGAGAAAAGAGTGGCACATGAAGCTCCAGACCCTCAGACGGTTCCCCTTATGTCTAGAGGTGAGTACTCATCAATGCATGCATGTGAAGAAATTACCTAGGGATTGGGAAAGAACCACCTAAAAATAGTTAAAGGAATATTCTCCAAACTTATACAGAACAGGAGTAGTGCCTATTTCAGCAATATGTTGAATACTCAAAAGAATTTCTTCTCAGAAATGGAAAAAAAATTAGTCCTAAATACTTTTCTGTCTGCTCAGTTGACTAAGACCAGAATTAAAAGGATTAAATTTACCAAGTAGCTCTGTTGTATATCAGAATGAAGTTTAATAAGTTGTATAAGATTGTCAAATAATCCAAAACCCAGTAAGATAACTCACAATGTCTGGCATATAACAAAAAATTACAAGGAATGCAAAGAAGCAGGAAAATGTGACCCTGATAATAAGGAGGGAAATTCGGCTAGTGATGCAGCTCAGTAGTAGAACATTTGCCTGGCATGAATGTGGCTCTAGCTTCAATCCCCAGCACCACCAAAAAAGAAGAGGAAGAAGAAACACAGAAACCAAGAAAAACCATTCCAGAAATACCACCACTGATAAAATGATTAGATAAGGGCACTAGGACTGTTATAACTACAATCCACATGTTCAATAAGTCAGAGGAATGATGGAAGATGTAAAATGCATGTTATAAACATGACAAATGCCAAACTTCTAGAGCTGAAATCTGTAATATCTCAGAAGAAAGTACACTGAGGTGCATTAATAGCAGATTAGACATTACAGAAGAATAGATAAGTAAATTTGAAGACACAGCAAACAAAACAAAGCAGGGGGGGTGGGGGAAACAAAGAAAGCAACAGTAAATCATAGGACTTCATGAGGTCCTGGGGATTGAACCCAGGGCCTCAGATATGCTGGGCAAGTGCTCTACCACTGAGCTGTAACCCAAATCATAGGACTTCTAATGGCCTAACGTGTTTATAAGTAGAGTGAAGAGTTTCCAGAGTTGATGAAAACTAAATCCACAGAACAGAAAAACTCAGTGAATGCCAAGGACGAAAACAAATGCTGAAAACAACACACAGGTACATAATAAATTGCTCAAAGTCACTGATAAGGAAAAAGATCTTAAAAACAGCCAGAGAAAAAGGTATATTATATACAGAGAAACAAAAATTAAAATGACAGCAAACTTTTAGAAGACTATATGAGAGCGCATAGAGTAAACCTCTCTATAATGTGTGTGTGTGTGTGTGTGTGTGTGTGTGTGTGTGTGTAAACCCTCCTTTAAATGTAGATTTCTACAACCAGCAAAAAGATGATTTAAAAATGAAGCCAAGGGGCTGGGTTTGTGGCTCGGTGGTAGAACGCTTGCCTAGCATATGTGAGGCACTGGGTTTGATTCTCAGCACCATGTATAAATAAATAAAATAAAGATCCATTGACAACTACAAAAATATTAAAAAAAAAAAAAAAAAAAAGCCAAGTGCCATGGTGCACAGCTGAAGTCCTATCTACTGGGCAGGCTGAAGCAGCAGGATATAACTTTGAGACCAGCTTGGACAACTTAGCAAGACTGCTCCAAAATAAAACATAAAGGGGCTGGGATAAAGCTCAGTGTAGAGCACTCCTGGGTTCAATTCCCAATAAGCACCCCCCACTTCAAAGAAAAACTGAAGGTGGAATAAGGACTTTTGGAGATGCACAAAACCAAGGAGAATTCCTCTCCTGGAGACCTAGACTAAAATTTAAAAAAGGAATTCCTTCAGGTAGAAGCCGAATTATACCCAAAGGAAATCTATCTACAGAAGGGAGACCACTGGAAATGATAAACATGTAAGTGAATATAAAAACCAACTTTTTATTTAAAACATTATATACTGTTTAAAGGAAAAATAAGTTGTAGGTTTTATATGTAGAATAAAATGTATGACTGTTGAGAGCAGTGATGGAAGATGGGAGAGCAGTTACTGAGATCAGGGGTCTCTGATGCCCTCATGGCTGTGGCATGCCCGGTTCCTGGGAATGTTTCTGTGCAAGGGCACAGGATGCCTAGCTGCTATAGTAATGCCCTGCATGAGGAGGCTCTGTGCAAGAGCCCCATCAGTTCTAACCTTGATCTCAAGTACACAGTTCCCTGGAAGAAAGGAATTCTTATGCTAGACAACCACAATGTTTCACCACCTCTGCTTCTCCAGTTCCTGCCTGCCCTACAGTAACTTAAAACAATGGACTTTCTTGAGAGCTACACAAAGCTCCTTACTATGGATTTTAACTGTGGAAAAGCTACATAGGATGTCCTAGTTTCTACAATTTTCCTGAATACAAAGAATAATTGTCGCATAGTCTTCAACCTGATAATGAAACATATATAAATAAAGATTGCTGGCGTAACTCTTTAGATTTGCATCTCCATCAGAGAGAAGGCTCCACCTGATCCCAGTTTAATCTTCAAGATCTGTGTCTGTGAATCAATATTTTCCAATCCTCCTTTGCCCCTTGCCAGACCTGAGAGTTTGGTCGCGCTGGTCTCAATATATGTGAATACAACAACAACTTAGGAGGCTGAGGCAAGAGGATGGCAAATTCAAGCCCAGTGTGGGCAACTTAGACCCTGTTTCAAAATAAAATACAAAGGTCTGGAGATGTGGCTCAGAAGTGAAGTGCCCTGGTGCAGCCCCAAGTACCAAAAGAAAAGAAGAAAAAAGTGCAGCATACCAGAATTTGTAACAGGCACTTAACTAGTACTTTAGTAGAGGGAAACTAAACA
Organism: Sciurus vulgaris; assembly: GCF_902686455.1. Lineage (NCBI taxonomy): Eukaryota > Metazoa > Chordata > Mammalia > Rodentia > Sciuridae > Sciurus > Sciurus vulgaris. The sequence continues at coordinate 81,047,741 of NC_136465.1, forward strand.
GCTATATCAGGAAAGAAAAGTCATTCTTTAATGACTTAAGCTTACTATTTATTTATTTAATTTATTTTGGTACCAGGGATTGAACTCAGGGCACTTAACCGCTAAGCCACATCCCCAGCCCCTTATTTTTGTATTTTATTTAGAGATAGGGTCTCACTTGAGTTGCTTAGAGCCTAAATTGCTGAGGTTGGCTGGCTTTGAACTTCCTCCTGCCTCAGTCTCCTGAGTCTCTGGGAGTGCAGGCATGCACCACTGTGCAGGACTTAAGCTTGCAATTTAAACTACAAAAAGCACAAAAAAGGTATGAGAAAGGAAGTTAAAAGGGGGAATCAAAATAGACTGCAGACTATGAAAAATCAAAGAACTAAAAGCTGGTTTGTTAGTAGATCAATAAAACCTTCAACCTGACTGACGGGGTGCGGGGGAAGGTGGCCCAAATTAAAGTAGAATCTCTAGGTTCTGCAGATAAAGGATAAGAGACCATGATAAATATCTTCATGCAAGAATTCAACAACAGATGAAATGAACACATTTTTGCAAGACAGAAACTAGAAACTAGCAAAGTTTGCTCAAGGAAAACAGAAAGGGGAGCCAGATATGGTGGCACATGTCCCCCACCCCCCATTCTATGGGAGGTAGAAGAATCCCAAGTTCAAGGCCAGCCTGGCCAAGTTAGCAAGATCTTGTCTCAAAATAAAAAAAGGACTGGGTGTGTAGCTCAATGGTAGAGCATCCCTGGGTTCAATTCCCAATGTTTAAAAAAGAAAAATAAAATAGAATGGGCTGGGGAAATAGGTCAGAGGTGGAGTGCTTGCCGAGCATATGTGAGGTCCTGGATTTGATCCCTAACACAAGAAAGGAAGGAGAGAAGGGAGGGAAAGAAATGTTATAATAGTTTGGAAGTTTCTTAAAAAGTTGAGCATAAAATAAACATCTACTATGTTACTCCTCTATTCACTGCCAAGAAGTAATTCAAAGAAAAGGAACATAAAGTGAAATATGTACTATATATAGTAGCTTTATTTGTTAAAAGTCCACACAGAGAACAATCCAAATGTCCATTATCACAATAATGGACAAGTAAATTATGGCATACCCATACAATGGAATATCATCCAATGGTAAAAACAAATGATTACTACTGTGTGCTGCAACAGATAAATCTCAAAATTACACAAAATGAAGGATACTAAACAGAAAGCATTCATGATGTACATTTATTTCTATAAAATTCTAGAAAATGTAGACAATGACAGAAAATAGACCATTGTTGCCTAGGGACAGGAAGGAATGGGAAGAAGGGATTTAAGAGTCATGAGTATTCTGGAGTGATAGAACTGCTCATTATCTTGATTATTTTATTGTTTTATGGATGTATATGAACATTACAAAACTTATCACTGTACATTGTATATCAATTATAGGTCATTAAAGCTGTTATAAATTTTTCCAAATTAAAAGTGAAAACATTTGCAGACAAATTTCTCATGAGCAGATCAATAACAGAAGATGTATCAAAGGAAATTTTTAGCCTGAAGGAAAATTATACCAGATGGAAGAGCACCAAAAAGTAAGTATTTGGGTAAATAAAAATATTTTTCTCACATTTAAATTTCTTTAAAAGATAACTGAACATTTAAAAAGCATAAATAACAACTCTGATATTTACAGCATGTGAAGCACAATGTATGACAATTGGAAAAGAAAGAAAGAAAGGAAGGAAGAAAAGAAAGAAAGAAAGAAAGAAAGAAAGAAAGAAAGAAAGAAAGAAAGAAAGAAAGAAAGAAAGAAAGAAAGAAAGCATTCTGCTAAGACAGTGAAGTAGGAAGCACCAAAAATCTGTAACCCACCTAGATAACACTGGCAGAATCTGCCTGGTGTAACTATATTGGAACTCTGGACTTGCAACATCCAGGGGAAGCTTCCACAGGCAAACTGCAGCTCATTGTCATTTCAGCTCTGAACACACTGACATCTATTCATCTCCCAACCCAGGTCCACGGCAAGGAATACACACCCCTTTCTGGAACAATCTGCACATAGGTTGGGGTAACCAAGAGGGAAACAAAAGGATCCCATCCTCCAATTATTAGGGATCTGTGCTGCGGCTGCTAAGGGTGCTCTGATCACAGAGGTGCAAAGAGGGTAGTCACTGTCTTTGCTCCCTGCACCCCGTTTGGTTACAAGCCCCTCTGCCTCTGGCTGAAGTGATTTTTCATGAATTGAACTGGCCTGTACCCTCTTTTTATCCCCCCATCATTTCTCTCCTTTTCCCCGTAGGAAACCAAAGAATAAGACTGGGACATTCAAAGACAAATGCAGACACAGAGAAGATTAAAAGAAAAAAAAAAAGTGACCTTGCATATCCACAGAAAGGCACAGATTCAAAAGATCCAAGAAGGGCTGGGATTGTGGCTCAGTGGTAGCCTAGCACGTGTGAGGCACTGGGTTTGATTCTCAGCACCACATAAAAAAAAATAAAATAAAGGTATTGTGCCATCTACCACTGGGGTGGGGTGGGGAAGGATCCAAGAAGATCTTAAGTTTATACTTCAGGCTGATCCACAGCAGAGGCAGCCTACAATAAAAAGGAAAACAAACAAAAACAAAACAAAACAAAAAACCATCAAACACTGAGGGAGAGGGACAATCTAATTTCCAGAAACACCACATTATTAAATTCAGACATCTAGTTTTTAGCAACAAAATTGCTAGACATAAAAAGAAAAGAGGAAAGTATGACTCAAAAGGAAAAAACAGATCTGATGGAGAATGTACTTATCATGTACAAGGCGCGGGGTTAAATCTGCAGCACCGAGGGGAAAAAAGGAAGAAAAAAAATTCAACGGAAACTGATCACGATAAAAATCTGATGCAGGTCTACTAGATAGACTTCAAACTACTATCTTAAAGATATTCAAAGAACTAAAGACAGACATAGAGAAGGTCAAGAATATGAAGTACGAACAAAACAGAAATATCAATAAAGAGACCATCAACCTAAAAAAGACAAAAAGAAATTCTAAAGGTGACAAACACAAATACTGAGAAGAAAAATTCACTAGATAAATTTAAAGGCAGATTCGAGCAGGCAAAAGAAAGATCAGTGAATTTAATAATAGGACAAGGGAAATTACTGAGTCTTAGAAGCAGAAAGAAAAAGGACTGAAGAAAAGTGAACAGAGCCTAAGGGCTATGTGAGACACATCAGTGGACCAACATGCTCACTGGGACTGACTACCACAAGGGGAAGAAAGAAAGGGGCAAAGAGAACACTGGAAGAAATAATGAGTTGAAAACTTCCCAGATTTGATGAAAGATATGAATATAAACATCCAAGAAGCTCAATCTAATTGGGCCCAGTGGCCAAGTTCAAAGCCACCCTCAGCAACTTAGTGAGGACCTAAACAAATACGCAAGACTCTGTCTCAAAATACAAAAAAGGACTGAGTATGTAGCTCAGTGATTAAGCACTCTTGGGTTCAACCCCCTGTACCAAAAAAAAAAAAAAAAAAAAAGAGAGAGAGAAAAAACTCATCAACATCAAGTAAGATGAACTGAAAGACTCCTACACATAATAAAAATTTCAGACAGAGAATCTTGAAAGTAACAAGAGAGAAATGGCTCATCACATAGAAGGGACCCTCAGTCAGACCATCAGCAGGTTTCTCAGAAAATTTGGAGGCCAGGAATAAAGAGGGCCAATATATTCAAAGTTCTACAATTTAAGAACCCTGTTAATCCAGAGTCCTATATTCAGCAAAACTGTCTTACAAAGATGACAAGGACATTAATTTCTAGATAAAAGCCAGAGGGGTTTGTTACCACTAGACCATTCTGTTAGAAATGCTAAAAGGAGTCCTATGGAGGGTAAAATAAAAGGACACTAGACAGTAACCTGAAACCCTAAGAAGAAATAAAAGAACTCCCAAAGGAGCAGGTTTTTGGTATGTCATTGAAGTTGAGCTTCTATAAATAAAAGTTAGAGTGTTATAACTTTGGGATATAAAATGTAAAGTCCAGGGTAGCCATGGAGGTTACAAAGAAAAATGGCTATAGAATATACATAAAAGGAAATGAGATTTCCTTTTTCACTACAAAAAAATCAACACAAAAGACAGTAATACAAGAAACAATGGTGGAGAGAAGCTTCAGGCATATCACAAATCGCAAATGACAGATTCAAGTCCTTTTTTATTAGTAATTATTTTAAATGTAAATGTATTACATTCTCTGTGTTAATCAGTTCTTCATCTCTGTGACCAAAACACTTGAGAAGAGCAAGCAAGAGAAGGAAAAGCTTATTTTGGGTCACAGTTTCAGAGATTTAGGCCATGGTCAGCCAACACCACTACTTCAGGCCAGAGGTGAGGCAGAACATCATGGCAGAAGGGTATGGCAGAGGAAAGCTCCACAGTTCATGGCAGCCAGGAAGCAGAGAGAGAGATGGGGACCAGGAAAAAGACAAACCCTTCCAGGGCACTCCCCCAGTGACCCACTTCCTCCATCTAGAGTCCAGCTCCCAGAAGTCCATTCAGTTTTCTACCAACAAAGTTAGAGTCCTCATGATCCAAGCATTGCCTCAAAGCTCCTCCTCTGAACCTTGCTGCACTGGGGAGCACCTTTAAACACAGCTTTATGGAAGACATTCCAGATCCAACCATAACAATGTCCACAGACACTGACTGGAAGGACAGATTAAAAAATATGATCCAACTATATGCTGTCTATAACAGACTCACTTTAAATCCAAAGACACAGACTGAAACTGAAAGGATAGAAAAGGCATTTCATGTAAATCATGACCAAAAGAGAACATGGGTGTCTATACTAATAGCAGACAAACTAAACTTTGAAAAATGTTTCAAGAGGCAAAGGACAATTCAATACAGCAAAAAGATATATAAATTTTTGTTATTGTTATTTGGGATCAAACCCAGAGCTAATGCATGTTAGCCCAGTGCTCTACCGCTGAGCTACATCCCCAACCCTTTTTGTGTTTTGTCTTGAGACAAGGTCTTGCTGAATTGCAGAGGCTGGCCTTGGACTTGTAGGCCTTCTGCTTCAGTCTCCTGAGTACCTGGGATTACAGGTCAAGATATATCAATTTCAAACATTTATATTTAACAGATCATCAACATATATGAAGTAAAAACTGATAGAACCGCAGGGATAAATAGTTCTAAAATAATAGCTGGAGACTTCAATATACTACTCTCAATAATAAATAGAACAATCGGATAGAAAATAAGGAAATAAAGGACCTAATGTAATAAACTATATCTAATGGATACATACAGCACACTCTACCCAAAAACAGATGGTTGCTGTGGAAAAAAGTACAGTGATGCCACAAAAAATTAAAAACAGAGTTACTACATGATATAGCAATCACATTTCTGGGTGTAATTCCCACTAGAAAGCAGGAACTTGAACAAATATTTGTACCTCCATGCTCAGGGGAGTATTATTTCACAATAGCTAAAACACAGAAGCAACCTAGTTGTCCATCCATGGATGAATGAACAAAATGTGGTGTATGTATATGTACAGTGAACTATTATTTGGCCTTAAAAAGGAGATTCTAACATAATTCTATGACATGTATGAATCTTGAGAACATTATACTAAGTGAAATGATGTGCTCTTCTTGTTACAGGTCCAGAAGCAACAGGGACAAACTGATCATGGACTAAAACCTCTAGAACTGCAAGCCAAAATAAAATTTTTCTCCTTATAAGTTGATTACCTCAGGGACTTTGTTATAGTAACAGAAAGCTAACAGTCTGATCATTAGGGAATTAAATTTTAAAAAACATATGGTGCAGAAATGCCCAGTTTATAAATTAAACATACTTTTGGGGCAAGGCTCTTTGTTTTTGCAGTGCTAGAGATCAAACCCTGAGTCGTGCATGTGCCAGGCAAGTGTTCTAACACTGAGCTACTTCACCAGCCCAATTAAGCACACTTTTATGTGATTCATGATTCAAAGAAGAAAACAAGCAAAATCAGAAAATCTTGGAACTGAATTATAATGAAAATATCAACATTTGTGGGATATAGTTAAAGCAAGTTGGGAGGAAAATGTTTATCTTTAAGTGTTTACATCAGAAAAGAGAGGTCTAAAATCAGGGACTTCAGCTTCCATCTTAAGAAGTTAGCAAATTTAACTCAATATAAGTAAAAGGAAGGAAATGAGTAGAAATCACTGAAGTAGAAAGTGAACATGTGAGAGAGGAAAAGCAACCACTATGAGCCAATTTCCTGAAAAGCTCAATACTACTAATATTTTTGTAGTTTGACTAATTCAGATAAAGGAGAAGTAGGAAAGGAAGAATCTTTTCTCTCTACTTCTCCTAGGTTCATGACCAAAGTCTCCATAATAAAAGGCAGATTAATAAGAGAACACCACCAAATGTATGTAGTATGTCTCACATGACAGCACAAATGACATGATCTAACAGTAGTAAAATGGAGAAAGTTACAAGTCCTGTTTGTTTAGATTTTTTCGAGACCCTTTGTCTTCAAAGATAAGAATATTCCTTTCCTCTGGTTAGAGGGAGGGACCTGCCTCAGGGAAGATTAGAAAATACTTACAGGATTTTTTTCCTCCCCTTGCTTCAGGGAAGACAGATGAGGGAGTTAGAGAGACCATTCTTGAATAGAGACTATTCTTTGAACTCCTTCAGCTTAAAATATTCAGTATGCAAAGGTGCCATATTTTGGGGTTAATGCGTTCTAAGCCCCGAAGATGACACACATTACCAACATCAGAAATGAAAACTAACATTAAAAGGATAAGGGATACACTTTATGTCAAAAATCCATAACTTACATGAAATGGACAAATTCTTTGAGACACAAGTTACTAAAATAGACACAGGAATAGAATATATAAATAGTTCTGTATCTAGTGAAGAAACTGTAAAAGCTCTCAAGGTAATCACTTTCATCTGCTATAGAGCCTGTGATGTAAGGTGGGCACTGGGTTGTCTCCCTTTTGAAGGGTGTCAATTCCTTTGGAAAGCAGAGCCAGGGGGTTGGGAAGGAGGCATCCAATAGGCATCTACATGGAATAGAATACCACACAGGTATCTGGGCTCCAGCAGATCTACTTTATACCTGATCTTTGAACGCTTCATGTGAAAGTCCCTCTCTAAACCAGGTGGTAGAACTGACTGACCAAAGAATTGGGCTAAGGCAACTCTACATTAGAGACTAAGACCAAGAAATAAATACCAAGAGAATGAATTCAGGTATGTCTTGACAACTGATTAGAATCTTAACAGTAGAATCTAGATCTCAGTCCATGTGCCCACTGCCAACCTGTTTTTGACTCAAATATTGCATTAGAGTTATTCATACTCAAACTAGACTTTTTCTGTCAAGTTTGGTCATTTATCAATTGATTGATTGATTACCTTGATGGTGGTAGTAAAGGAAGACAGTAGTGCCTCATACACAGTAAATGCAGGTAAAAAGTTTAAAAAATTATTTTATTTAAGCCTCTTTGTTGGGGAAAATTGATTTTCTATTGTGGTTAATCTTAATTTGCAAATGCAAATCTCAAGTAGAAAATCTTCCATGTAGGGGAAAGGGATTGTGCAGAATGCATAATGGTATAAACGACCAGAGATCTGACCACCTTGTCGTTTGGATTAAATTTACAGAAACAAGACAACCACATTCAAAGCCAAGAGAATAAAAAGGATTTTGTAAACTTTGCTAAAAACCTATGTGGGGAAAGGACACAAAACACATTTCAGGGTTTTCCCCATTCTTGAGACCATCTTTAATTTACGCAAACCAACCAGAGTTCTGCCTATCCTTTCTTTGATTTAACTTGGAATGGCATGATTTATATAGCTTTTCCCTTCAGGGGAAAGAATAGGAGTCAGCAAACACCAGGGTGTTTGAACAATTACACTAGATCATACTAGATCTTGGTTTCCATTTAATACTTTTGAAATCTGAGGTCTACTACTACAAATAAAACAAGTGGCTTTTTTCCCTGGCTCTCAAACCTACTTAAGACTCAAGCTGGAACCTGGTAGGTTCAGGTTCTCATTGGCTTACCACAACCCACCCTTAAGGAAAAAGTGTTCTATATCACATTGGGCTCTAAACTAGGACAAGTAATGGTCATTCATTTTATAAGCAGATTTAGGGGAATGGAAGGGGACTACTCAGAATCCACATCAGGACTCCTTCCAGTTCAGTGAAGAGCAGTCCTGAAGCACAGCTTTTTTTCCTTCTCTGTTCCCACTCACAGGTACTGTCAGCACTGAGGCAACAGCCCTTCTCAAGTCTGTCTCTTCTAGGGCTCTATTTCCCTAGAAGAAATACAGCCAATATGGCTGGGTTGTATTTGAAACACAGGAGTCTTATTGATATCACAGCAAAGCACACTATCTACTGTTCTAATTTCTTGATGAGAAGAAATGACACTTGTTTTTCCACCATTTTATTATAAAAATCAACATTTCATTTGTTACAATTCAGCTTATTGTAATAATCAAAAAGGGAATTTATACAAGGTAGTTTTATACAGTTTATAATTAAAGCACTTATTTTACAAAAGGGGGAAGTGAATAAGTGGACAAGGGCTGACCAAATGTTGGCCATTATAATATAAATACATCCTTGCAAAGCACCATCGTACCAAAGTCGATGAACATAGAAACACCAGTTGACTTTAAGACAATGACAAAGATTAAAGCTTAAGAAAAAATTTTAAAACATAAAGGATAAACATCTGAAAGCAGCACCAGATCCTTCACTTGCAAGTAAGGCCAGTCCAGTTTAAGCTTCATGGTATCCTCTTTCCTCTTCTTAAATTTCCATCACTAACCCAGATAATTAACTTCATGTAACAGTGGAACTAATAATACTTGCTTTATTTTCTTATTTTAGTACCCATATTTAGGCATTAATATACGGATATATATCTACATAGATATATATCTCTATCCCCTGACCTTATATACGATTAAAAAAACAAAACAATCCAAATGGACAGTTAAACAAAAGCATGTTATCTGTAATTCTTTGGTTTTAACCTCTGGACAAACCCTAAGTGACAGTGGGAAGTGTTAATAGTTGGTTTATGTTAGATCCACATTTCACTTCTGAGTACAAGCAATCACTTAGTTTGTAGATTAAAAATGACTTGTGGGAAAAACAGTGAAGTTAACCTCAGTAATTTGTTTCTAAGTCATTAAGATAAACCTAAGTATCTACCTTCCCTTCCACTCAGGTACAGGATTATTCTAATAACATGTGGAAACATCAGGTCAAAGAGAAACATCCTCACAACATGGATTCACAATGTTCATAATTTTTTTTAAATTAAAAATGTTCACTTTTATGCCTGAGGTCCAAAGTTCTTTACTCTAAAACTCCAAAAGAAGCCAAATTTTGAGACTTATGAAACTGTGCCATACTAGATGTCAATAACCACACATATGCTACCGTACTTTCTAAAATAATGTTATTTTTCGTGACCTATTTTATTAGGCTTGGGATGAGGAAAGGAACAAAATTAAATTTCTTGAGTTTAAGAATTCTGCATAGTAAGTTTTAAACAATACTTGATTATGAACTTCTTTAGGACCTAGTCCATGTCTACATTTAGTGTATAAACATATAATTTGTGAATCCTGAAATACATGTCAGTCAACTGATACTTTCACACCCATATCAATACTTCAAACTATGGATTTCTTACATTTACTAAAAGCATGGCATATTTGGGAATGTGAGAAGTCCACAATTTTTGTTTCAGGATCTTACAAAGTTTCCCCTCCAAGAAACACAAAGATTTTAAAAACTACATTTGTAGGAATCTAATCTAAGCAAGGTCTACATAGGAAAACAGCAGCAGCCCACCTACTTTCTGAGAACCAGGCTAGCTTTTGGGCAAGCCTCTCCAGTTTCTATTATGATCATTGGTATCAGGGCACACAACCAAAAGGATCTCATTAAAGGCAAGGTAACTACTTGACATGTCTTGGAAGTGATCTTTCACTCATGGGCCTTTACAGCAAAACAAAAGATGTTTCCCCCAAGGTCACTGCTACCTGAGAGATAGTGGCTATTCTTACAACTTAAGTATGGAATGAGTTGCCCTGTACAAATTATTGACTTAAAGGTATTTTAAAATAACAAATATGACCCTGGACCATCTTAAAATTCTATTGCTCAAAGCTCCCTCCTCCCAAATTACTGGCTTATTTTAGATGAAAATGTACTTTAAATTCTTATTTCTAATATACTCATAGTCCCTCTAGAACAGCTGTCCTCAAACATTAAAGGATCAGCTATCTCTTGGTGGGACATCACAAAGTGTTTTTACATTAAAATTAAAAAAAAAAAAAAAAATATATATATATATAAAATATTCTGCTAACTAAACATCTGTGACACACCATATAGAAGAGTGCCAGCAAGTGCCAAAAGCATAATAAAAATTTCTGGAAGAAAAATTATCACTGACAAATTTCTATCCAATAGCTGTGTTTTTTAACCCCCCTGTGAATGTGCCAATTCTCTGACTTTAGCAACAAAACTCCTTGGGTCACTGTTCAGAAGACTTAGGGCCTGAGGAAGCCAAGTTCAGAACTTTAGTGGTAAAGACCATTGCAATGTGTAGTACACAAAAAGTCTGCTGTGTGATAATTTTATCAGAAGGATACATACTTTAAGATCTGGGTTCAAAATAAATACATATTTAAGGAATCTAATGAAATTTTATTCATTTTTTTGTCTTGAATGATGGATCTAGAAATATACCAAATATCAAATTTAAAACTCCTTTTTTATTTTTTCCTCGTTTGTGGTCTCATGTTTATTTTTTCCTCACTTTTTCCAATTAAAGCTGTGTGTTTAACAAGTATAATAAGTATAACTGTCCATGTAAACTGAGAACAAATAACCCCTGAATTTGATAATACTCTCCATCACAAAAAGGATTCTCAGAAATACTAAAAATCCATTTCAACCACTCCAGAAAGAGGATACTGAGATTAAGCTGAACTGCCTTCAAATGATTTCAAACAAATTGGCACACAAATTAGTATTTTGCAAGAAGAGGCCATTGCCATCGCAGTACAAGCACTTGGACTGAGATACAACAAGGCAATATTCTTCTTAGTTCATTATAGTGCAAGTTTCCACATGGGAAGCCCACCAGATAAAGATGCACATTAAAAATGTAAACATATAGAATTCTCAAATTCTAATTGATACCCAGTTACTGCTAACCTTTCCATCTTCATTTAAGCATCAAGTGTCCCTGTGTGTCACAGAACTCATGTTCAACATTTTCATTTTGTCTTAGACTAGGAGCACTTTGTTCCACCAACAGGAAGTTAATGCTTGTCTGACTGAAATGCAAGACACTGATGGATTACCATTTATTTACATGCAAAATCAAACTGCCCCTAACAATCTGAGCAATATTCTGAAAACAATTTTTTTTTTTCCCTCTTTAAATTGTAGTTTAAAATTGCTTGAAAAATTACTTCACACTTGCCAAAATTCTGAATCCTTTCATCTGTTGTTTTCTCTTGGGTCCTGAAACTCAGAGGATCCTCTCACCAGGACTGAATTTTAAAATCACTCAATGACTAACTGACCCAACACTTGGTAGGTAAAAGTATACTAGTTTAAAAACACATTCGATTTTAGCAGAGAAGTGCTAGACACATGTAAAAAGCAGGAAACTAATTTCTGGCAAGGTGGCAGAGCAGTGCTAGAATGAATCATTCCACAGGTCAGCCCCTGTACCACACATGACAGCAGGTCAGGCAGGGTACATGAGAGACTTCCATCATTCCCCTCCACCCAAGTTCTGACAGCTGAGAAATTTATAATTTGTCTTCTCAATTCAACCCCATTGTTAAATTTGTTAAGTTATCTTAATTCATAATGGGATAAGGCAGAACACATATAAAAATATATGAGGTGATTATAAGAATTATTTGTGGATAATCAAAACAACCTACCATTCACAGTGAGTAACAGGAAGATATTAAACTCATGTCACACATTAGAAGAGGTATGTATGTAGACAGCATTCTGAGAAAAACTGGTCTAAAGAACATGAAAATGTCACAAATAGTTAATAAAGGGATAAACTAACAACAACAAAAAATTTTTAAATATTGCTTATAACCAGAACATATTTAAATGCTTTACTCAAAAAAAATATATATAAGTGATTTTCATATTGTCATATGCTGAAAGTACTGCAAGGATATATGATTAATTTACAACAAAAACATAATGGTTAGATTGTAATTTTTAAAAACTGTTTATATGTGTTGTAAAAAGACATTTTAATGAGCACTAAAACAATCTTGGAAGTAAAGAAGACCATTAATATGGCTAAATTTTGATCATTTATGCAAAAACAGCAGTTAAATTGAAGATCTGAGTCTATTGGGGAATGGAGCTAGTAGAAACATTAAAGTCAAAACCTAATTTAGAAAATATCATTTAATTGATTCCTCAGGTAAAATGCTTGAATAAACCATGGTCTCTTAGCAGAATGGCCTACAAAGTTGTTGGGGGAGGCAGTAGGGTGAAAACATCTATGGAAAACTTTAATTTTGACAAAGGTGTGGGCTCTAACATAGGGACAGAAGACTTGCACATCCACAGGCCCACAACATCTTATAGACCACCAATCTTTCCTACAATACCACCATCAGAATGGATTCTTGTAAGTATCTATCTTCCTCACTAAAATGGTTGGATTCCTAAGCGAAAACAAAGTCCTTTGTCTATGCTAGTATTACTTTCTTTTCTTTTCCCTTCTTTCATTATTTAACTTCTTGGCCCTCAAATGTTAGTTAACCTGAAGGCTATTTGGCCACTTCCAAGCATCTATGGTTTGCCGCTCTGAGATGGACTTAATTTCTTCTTTTAAAAATGTTTTTTTCTTTTTCTTTTTTTTGGTATCAATAAAGTCCAGACATTCCTGGCCAGTGATGCCTTTATTATTCCTGTTTCCTTTGTACTCAGTCACTTCACTGGGTTTAAGGCATGCTTTGTGTATTCAGTTTGCAAAAATAAAACTTTTAGTACAAATTTATTTTTATACAAATTTTTATGGCACAAGCAGCAAATCTGCTATTTTAAGAAAATATATAAATATCCTTTTCTTCTGTACAAATATCTCCAGTATTCCCTACCCCCATTTTATAATTTTTACTATACATGGTCTGCCTCATCCTTCTCTAATAGCTCCCTCCCCCCCTCCAGATCTCAACCAGATATGTATTTACATTTTCACGTTGGAGGCAGTCAGAGGAGGAGGGCCCCTCCTCAGGAGGAGTCCGTGCAGGGAGAAGGTGGCGGTGGGTAAAGATGATGGGAATAGCTCCTCTCTGTGTATGGAGAAGGTGGACAGCTTTCATAGTTCTCCTCTGCTGACAAGTACTGGCTTCTGGGTGTGGGAGGTGGGGGCACAGGTTCTGAGTCATAGTTCAAGTCACTGGTGTAGCCCTTAGCTGTTGCCACTGAGGTCATTCTCCGGCTAGGAGCATAGTCACTGTCACAAACATCTGTGCTGCAGGGTGTAGTGGGGGGTGCAAAGTGCCGGTAGCTATATGGCCTGTAGCTGGTACAGGGAGAAAACACAGAGATGCAGAGTTAAGTTTTATAGAAAAACAATTTTATCAGAATTCAGGGACATTAGATATAAACTTCACTTTGAAAATATAACAAGAAGCAAATTTCAATGGTGAATTAGCAGAGGAAAATAGAACACGTATTTTTGTATTTGCAAATAAAACCTAATTAGAGGTAAGTAAAAATGGATAGAATGGGAAATCAGAGGCAAACTCAACCTAGTTTCTGGATGTGCTTTTATATCTTTTTTTTTTTTTTTTTTTTTTGGGGTGCTGGGGATCGAACCCAGGGACTTGTGCTTACAAGGCAAGCACTCTACGGACTGAGCTATCTCCCCAGTCCCTGCTTTTATATCTTTAAGTTAAACTATCACAAAATAAAAAAGGACTGTTCAAAGTTGTATTTGGGCTTGAGATGTAGCTCAGTGTAACTCAGATGTGTGCTTAGCATATGCAAGGTCCTGGGTTTGATCCCCATCACCATATTAAAAAAGTAAAAAATAAAAAACCTTATAAGTTATACTTAATGGTCATCTTTGGAAAATGTGTCTGTTACACATTCTGCATGTAGCCAATTGCAACAACAGCCTATGAGAAGAATGAGTCTTTACATACTTCACACTACAAATGTTAGCATTCCCTCAACATTCTTTAACTGCTCTATTAGGTACCTGACAAATAAGTTAATGATCCTTGAAATCTTCGTTTTGTTTTTTAAAAGGTGAACATTACACAACCCAGGGTGAATTTTGGTAGACAGCCTAAAGGGCATATCTATCCTGTTACTATTACCATTAGCAAAGGGAAACTGCTGTAATTTGGGGGAAATAGTTTTAATTCACTATAGATAGGAATACTGTCATAAGAGCAGCTTTAACTGAACTTCAAAATGATGAATTTTAAATACTCATAGAGGGCCAGTAAATTTTCTAATATATATATTTCAGAGGCTTAATATATTTTTTACACTTTATCTTTTCAAGTAATCCATAGTTGGTAAATCTGTAGCCTGGCTATCTAAGAAAAACACATTGGAAAGAGAGGGAATTAATTAGGAATTAATCTAAAGTTAGCTGGCCTTTCTGTCTTTCCTACTTCTATATGTAAGTTCTTATATCTTTTCATTGTAAATATAGTAAAGGCTTCCTTATTTCATATTTATTCCAAAGATTTATGTATGAGTTTTCTTACCAAAATGACTACAAGAGAAGGGGCAAGACCAAGAACAACTGAGAATCATTTATAAAATACCTACTGATACTGAGCACAGGAGATAGTATTACAAGACACAAATAATCTACTGCCACTCTGCCTGGCCTCAAAAGAAACAGTTTCCAGAAGACTGGAAGTTACTTGACCTGCTGAGCAAGTTCTTGAAGGCTTCTACTATCAGGGTTGACAGTATGTCATAGTGCTTTTGTTTCTGCATTTTTTGTTTTGGTTCCATCAAACAGGTGTCAAAGACTTGGTTAAATGTCCTGGCTCAGTATTCAAAGGGCCGAATATAATTCTGGTTTTCAAAATTCTTTTAAGTTCTGGTTGAGACAAAAATTTCATCAAATGATAATAGGCTTGACAGAGAACAGAAATTGGGCTTAACTTGAAATATGGGATATGGTTAAATAATAACTATTTTTGATGCAGTTATGTTTACTATCATCAGTGTTTTATTCAATTTGAATTAATTTTTTAAAATAAAATTTCAGTTCGTTCCTTTTGTCTTTTAGTTTTTAGTTTTCAGTCTTCTGCTTTTCTGCTTTTTAGAACAAACTTGTGACAGGAAGCAACAGTATAATAAACCATAAAAACAATTAGTTTGGTGCCAACTCTATCCAGTCTATCTCAAACAACTTTATATAAACTGAAATATAATTCAAATAAGACTGTAAATCGGTTCCATTTTATTTCTGTCCATGTGTAAGGTTATATCAAGTCAATTCGATTTAAATGCTAGGGGACACCTTATCTGAATGATAATGAGCATGTGGAGATGCCCACAGACATAACACTCAGTGTCAAGACAGAAAATAAAAGATGCTGACTTTCTGCTGGTCTTCAAGGAAGATGGAAGAATAAGGCAGATAGATACATTGATAGCTGACCTCTTCAATTTGCTCTACAGACTCACATATTAGCACAAAGGCATAATTTCCCCTGTTGTGGCTTATTAATATACTTCATTTATTTTAGCCAGTCTTAATTTACTACATACAAAAACATGAGAAATCTTTTACTCCTGATTACGGTAACACATGTAAGCAAGAGCTGACCTTGCACTTCTCTTAAATTCTGTGCTCTTAATACCCCTGCTGTTTAAGAGCTCACACAACTCTTTGAACAGAATTACTCCAATATTTAATCCTTAGAGCATCAATCACACTTAATCTGACTAGTAACTTATTTTGGTATCAGTGGCTTTGGGGGTAAACTTTCCTCAGAATACTACCAAAGCCTGGGATTCTACTTCATTACTCTAAAGGCCAGAATCTGTGTCACTCTTTTAAACATGTAAAATTCCCAGGAAGAAAAGGAGTGGGGTAAGATGCCTATTCTCCATCTGGTGACCACCAACTGCTCATTTAAGGCTACATCAAGTCACAACTAGAACACTTCTTTCTTCTAATAAGTACTTCAACTTACATTAAAGGAGGATGTACATACCTGTATGACCTATGAGTGGAAGGGCTATTTGAAGAATACCCAAATTCCATAGTGTAATGTGATCGCTCTGTGGCAGGGGATGGTGGTGGGTTCAAAATCTAAAAAGAAAAATAATTAAAATATTAAAATAGCCTATTCCAGATAAGAGACTTGGATTTTCTTTCACCTTTTCTATTCCTATTCTTTTTCATTATACTGCACAATCCTTTTCCAAAGAACTGACCTAAAATCTGACCTAAGATAGTACTTTATGATTGTGGCTTCCCCTTCCTTAGGACAATTTCATCATCGCTAAACTGTATAAAGTAACGAAAAGAAAATGTGTAATCTCATGGACACCTTTTTAGAGTGCAGACTGCTCAGGGTCAGGCATCTATCATCCGCCACTTGCCTGTCCATCTCCTGCCTTACACCTACCCATCACCCAATGCACGAGGTTCCCCTCCTGATCGTCTGACAACAGTCAGCAAATTGATCGCGGGCCGCCAGTAGAGCACCAGCTGCCTGCTGTTGCCTGGAAGTTCACTGTTACTGTACCTGCAGGTTTGATTACACGTGGCTGCCGCCATTTTGAGACAACAGCCAGGCCCCATAGGACCTCTGGCCAGACTGACTGAGCCCCGACTCCAGGATCCCTCAGCCCGATCGATCACTCCCTGCCTCTGGGGCCCTCACATCGACTGACTGCTCCCTGCCGCCAGGACCCCCAGACCAACTGACTGCGCTCTGTCACCAGGACCCCAGACCGACTGATTGCAACCAGCCTCCAGGATCCCACAACCACACCAAACACATGGGACCTCCAGGACCCCTACCTGACCAACCTGACCAGGTCAGCCTACCTGACCTGGAGGCATCCTGCCTCCAGGACCTCCTGCTGACCACGGCCACACCCTGAGCTGCAGCTTCCCATTTGCCAACACATTTTGAAGCCAGAGCGGCCATCTTGGATAATCCTGGAAGCCTTAGCTCTGATCTTCAGGTGGGGCAAACCCATCCTGAGACTCCTGCTGGAGGCTTGAAGCTCACTGTCAGATACCTCTCATGCATCAGGCTACTGAACTCTGGGAGGTTTCATTATTATATGACTGTTATACTGTAGATTTTCCTTTTTCTCCTCATTGAAAAAATTTAAGTTTTTATTTCTTTACTTTTCTTGCGCTCTTTTCCTTTTGTCTACCTGTTCCCTCAGAGTCTCTTTCTCCCTTTCTTGCATGCTAACATCCAATTTCTTTTGATTACACTCTCACCCTTATCTATTATCTAGAACTTCTGTATATTCTTTTCTTATCCCATTAACAGCCACATTCTACATCCCTCTGCATCCTCTTTGTCCTCCATTTGAAACTACAGACCTTATTGCAAATCTGTTTGTTTTACTGAAGATAATATTTGAACTTCTTCTGTTTATTATGACAATTTTGTTATTGTCCTCATAGGGGCTATTTGGTCTAGGATCGCATAGTCTGAATTGGGCACTGCTAATATTGATCTCCCCTTAAAGAAAGGGTTTTGGAAACCTATAGGGCCACTATAAGCCTACAGAGGGAAATCTGCAATACTCCAGATCTGCACTGCTAGAAGGGAAGATAAATGAACAACATAAAAAACAAGGGAAGAAAATGATCCAAACAAATCTAGATTCTATATTAATAGAATCCAACGACAGTATGTTAGAATAAATGTCAGAAAAGGACTTCAGATTATACATGATTAAGATGATTCGTGAAGCAAAGGATGAGATAAGAGAGCAAATGCAGGCAATGAATGATAATACTAATAAGCTGAAAGAGCAAGTACAGGAAGCAAAAGATCATTTCAACAAAGAGATAGAGATTCTCAAAAAAAAAAAAAACCAAACAGAAATCCTTGAAATGAAAGAAACAATAAACCAAATAAAAAACTCAATGGAAAGCAAAACCAAAAGACTAGACCACTCGCAAGACAGAAGCTCAGACAATGAAGACAAAATATTTAATCTTGAAAATAAAGTTGCCTAAACAGAGAAGATGGTAAGAAATCATGAACAGAATCTCCGAGAACTATGGGACATCATGAAAACACCAAATTTAAGAATTACTGGGATTGAGGAAGGCACAGAGATACAAACCAAAGGAATGAACAACCTATTCAATGAAATAGTATCAGAAAATTTCCCAAACCTGAAGAATGAAATGGAAAATCAAACACCAGAGGCTTACAGAACACCAAATGCACAAAATCACAACACATCCACACCAAGGCACGTTATAATGAAAATGCCTAACATTCAAAATAAAGATAGGATTTTGAAGGCCACGAGAGAAAAGCATCAGATTACATATAGGGGGAGACCAATACGGATAGCAGCCGACTTCTCAACCCAGACTCTAAAAGCTAGAAGGGCCTGGAACAACGTATTTCAAGCTCTGAAAGAATATGGTTGCCAACCAAGAATCCTATACTCAGCAAAACTAACCTTCAGATTTGAAGATGAAATAAAATACTTCCACAATAAACAAAAGTTAAAAGAATTTACAAACAGAAAGCCTGCACTACAGAATGTTCTCAACAAAATATTCCATGAGGAGGAAATGAAAAACAACAATGGAGGTCAGCAAAGGGAGGAACTATCCTAAAGGAATAGCCAAATAAAGGAGAAACCGAGCCAACTTAAAAAGCAAAGATAAGCCAAATGACTGGGAATACAAATCAAATCTTAATAATAACCCTGAATGTTAATGGCCTAAACTCATCAATCAAAAGACACAGACTGGCAGAATGGATTAAAAAGAAAGACCCAACAATATGCTGCCTGCAAGAGACTCATCTCATAGAAAAAGACATCCACAGACTAACGGTGAAAGGATGGGAAAAAACCTACCACGCACATGGACCCAGTAAAAAAGCGGGGGTTTCCATCCTTATATCAGATAAAGTGGTCTTCAAGCCAAAGTTAGTCAGAAGGGATAAAGAAGGACATTTCATACTGCTTAAGGGAACCATAAATCAGGAAGACATAACAATAGTAAATATTTATGCCCCAAACAATGGTGCAACCCTGTACATCAAACAAATCCTTCTCAATTTCAGGAATCACATAGACCACAACACAATAATTCTGGGTGACTTTAACGCACCGCTGTCACCACTAGATAGATCTTCCAAACAAAAACCAACCAAAGAAACCATAGAACTCAATAACACAATCAATAACCTAGACTTAATAGACATATATAGAATATTCCATCCATCAACCAGCGGATTCACTTTCTTCCCAGCAGCACATGGAACCTTCTCGAAAATAGACCATATGTTATGCCACCAAGCAGCCCTTAGGAAATGCAAAAAAATAGAGATACTGCCTTGTGTTCCATCAGATCATAATGGACTGAGAATAGAAATCAATGACAAAATAAAAAACAGAAATTACTCCAAAACTTGGAGACTAAATAATATGCTATTGAATGAAACATGGATAACAAAAAACATCACGGAGGAGATAAAAAAATTCTTAGAGGTCAATGAGAATGACGATACAACATATCAAAATCTCTGGGACGCTATGAAAGTGGTACTAAGAGGAAAATTCATTGCATGTAGCGCATTCCAGAAAAGAATGAAAAGTCAACAACTAAATGACCTAACATTACAGCTCAAAGCCCTAGAAAAAGAACAGAATAACAGCAAAAGTAGTAGAAGACAGGAAATAATTAAACTCAGAGCTGAAATCAATGAAATTGAAACGAAACAATTCAAAAAATTGACAAAACAAAAAGTTGGTTCTTTGAGAAAGTAAACAAAATAGACAAACCCTTAGCCACACTAACAAAGAGAAGGAGAGAGAAAACTCAAATTACTAAAACTCGTGATGCAATTCACGACAGACACCACTGAGATACAGAACATAATGAGAAGCTACTTTGAAAATCTGTATTCCAACAAAATAGAAACTACCAAAAAAACTTACAAATTTCTAGACATATGCTCCTCCAAAACTAAACCAGGAGGACATACACAATTTAAACAGATCAATATCAAGAAGAAGCCATTAAAAATCTACTATCCAAGAAAAGCCCAGGACCAGACGGATTCTCAGCCAAGTTCTACAAGACCTTCAAAGAAGAACTCATTCCAATACTTCTCAAAGTATTCCAGGAAATAGAAAAGGAGGGTACCCTACGAAACTCATTCTATGAAGCTAATATCATCCTCATACAAAAACCAGGAAAAGACACATCAAGGAAAGAAAATTTTAGACCAATATCCTTGATGAATATAGATGCTAAGATCCTTAACAAAATATTGGCAAACTATATCCAAAACCATATTAAGAAAATCATGCACCATGATCAAATGGGGTTCATCCCTGGAATGCAAGGATGGTTTAACATTCGTAAATCAATAAACGTAATCCATCATGTCAATAGACTTAAGGATAAGAATCATATGGTTATTTCAATTGATGTAGAAAAAGCATTCGACAAAATACAACACCCCTTCATGCTCAAAACACTAGAAAAAATAGGGATAGCAGGAACATACCTGAACATTGTAAAGGCTATTTATGCTGAGCCCATGGCCAACATCATTCTTAATTGAGAAAAACTGAAACCATTCCCTTTAAAAATGGAAACAAGACAGGGATGTCCTCTTTCACCACTTCTATTCAACATAGTCCTCAAAATTCTAGCCACAGCAATTAGGCAGACTAAAGAAATTAAAGGGATACAAATAGGAAAAGAGGAACTTAAGCTGTCACTATTTGCTGATGACATGATTCTATATTTAGAGGATCCAAAAACCTCCTCCAGAAAACTTCTAGACCTCAGCAACGAATTCAGCAAAATAGCAGGCTATAAAATCAACATGCATAAATCTAAAGCATTTTTATACGCAAGTGATGAAACAGCTGAAAGGGAAATGAGGAAAACAACTCCATTTGCAATAGCCTCAAAAAAAAAAAAAAAACTTGGGAATCAATCTAACCAAAGAGGTAAAAGATCTCTACAATGAAAACTAGAAAACATTGAGGAAAGAAATTGAGGAAGACCTTAGAAGATGGAAAGATCTCCCATGTTCTTGGATAGGCAGAATTAATATTGTCAAAATGGCCATACTACCAAAAGTGCTATACAGATTCAATGCAATTCCAATTAAAATCCCAATGATGTACCTTACAGAAATAGAGCAAGCAATCATGAAATTCATCTGGAAGAATAAGAAACCCAGAATAGCTAAAGCAATCCTTAGCAGGAAGAATGAAACAGGGGGTATTGCAATGCCAGAACTTCAACTATACTACAAAGCAACAGTAAGAAAAACTGCATGGTATTGGTACCAAAATAGACAGGTAGATCAATGGTACAGAATAGAGGACATGGACACAAACCCAAATAAATACAATTTTCTCATACTAGACAAAGGGGCCAAAAATATCCAATGGAGAAAAGATAGCCTCTTCAACAAATGGTGCTGGGAAAACTGGAAATCCATATGCAAAAGAATGAAATAAACCCCTATCTCTGACCCTGCACAAAAATCAACTCACAATGGGTCAAGGACCTAGAAATCAGACCAGAGACCCTGCATCTTATAGAAGAAAAAGTAGGTCCAAACCTTCAACTTGTTGGCTTAGGATCAGACTTCCTTAACAGGACTCCCATAGCACAAGAAATAAAAGCAAGAATCAATAACTGGGATAGATTCAAACTAAATAGCTTTCTCTCAGCAAAGGAAACTATCAGCAATGCGAAGAGAGAGCCTACAGAGTGGGAGAATATCTTTGCCTCTCATACTTCAGATAGAGCACTAATTTCCAGAATATATAAAGAACTCAAAAAACTCTACACCAAGAATACAAATAACCCAATCAACAAATGGGCTAAGGAAATGAACAGACACTTCACAGAAGAAGATGTACAAGCAATCAACAGATATATGAAAAAATGTTCAACATCTCTAGTAATAAGAGAAATGCAAATCAAAACTACACTAAGATTCCATCTCACCCCAATTAGAATGGTGATTATTAAGAATACAAGCAACAATAGGTGTTGGAGAGGATGTGGGGAAAAAGGTACATTCATACATTGCTGGTGGGGTTGCAAATTAGTGCAGCCATTCTGGAAAGCAGTGTGGAGATTCCTTAGAAAACTTGGAATGGACCCACCATTTGACCCAGCTATCCCACTCCTTGGCCTATACCCAAAGGACTTAAAATCAGCATACTACAGAGATACAGCCACATCAATGTTCATAGCGGCTCAATTCACAACTGTGAGCCAGACTGTGGAACCAACCTAGATGCCCTTCAATTGATGAATGGATACACACACACACACACACACACAATGGAATATTACTCAGTTATAAAGAATAATAAAATTATGGCATTTGTAGGCAAATGGATGAAATTAGAGAATATCATGCTAAGTGAGATAAGCCAATCTAAAAAATACAAAAGGTGAATGATCTCACTGATAAGTGCATGATGACACATAATGGGGGGTGGGAAGGGGACAAGAATGGAGGAAGGAGGGACTGTATAGAGGGAAAAGAGGGGTGGGAGGGGTGGAAAAATAACAATGAATCAAACATCATTACCCTATGTAAATGTATGATTACGCAAATGGTATGCTGTTACTCCATGTACAAACAGAAACAACATGTATCCCATTTGTTTACAATAAAAATAAATTAAAAAAAAAAAAAGAAAATTTTGTAATCTCTAAGTCACTAGTTTAAGTTCAGCACAGCTAGGTTCTGATTTTTAAAAATAATACATATACACACACACACACATGCACACACACACCTGCCATTTGCCATACTAGGGATTAAACCCAGGGGTGCTCTACCACTGAGTTATGTCTCCAACCCCCCTTTTTTTTTGGTACTGGGGATTGAACTCAGGAGTACTTAACCACTGAGTCACATCCCCAGCCCTATTTTGTACTTTGTTTTAGAGACAAGTTCTTCACTGAGTTGCGTAGCATCTCGCTTTTGCTGAGACTGGCCTTGAACTTGTGATCCTCCTGCCTCAGCCTCCTGAGCTGCTGGGATTACAGGCATGCACCAGTGTGCCAGGCCCCAGTCCTTATTATGTTTTACTTTGAGATAGGTCTTGCTAATTTGCACAGACTCAACTCAATCTTGAAATCTTCCTGCCTCAGCCTCCCAAGTCACTAGGATTAGAGGACATAGGCCACCACGCCTGGCACATTTTTCAAAAATTCTTAAATGTTTGGAGAAAAATGAATGATTTAGGGAAATTCTAGGTGTGTCCCCTCTTTTGGGAGGTCATGAAATGAAGGCCCTTATTCTTGAGAGATACCATTTAGTAATTCTATTTTTACTTGAAATAGAAAATTAATATCCCGTGCTTTCAAATATGCCAGTCAGTGAACTTATAAGAAAGATTTATAAGCATGGACAGTGTGGTAAATCCTTCTTTGAGACTTATATACCTAAATTCTACACTAAAAAACTATTTTTACAGCTGGACATGGTGGCGCACACCTATAATCTCAATGGCTGGAGGGGGAGGGTGCGTAAGGCAGGAGGAAAACAAGTTCAAAGTCAGCTGAGGCTTTGGATTTAGGGAGATCCTGTCTCAAAATAAAAAATATACAATGGGATGGCTCAGAAGTTGAGTGTCCTTGGGTTCAACCTCTGGTACCAAAAACAAACCCACGATAATTTTTACATTATCATCACTGAGCATTCACAATTTAATCTAAGGTGTTTTTTATTTTAGTATTCAGAGAAAAAGCAAGACAAACTGCTTACTGCAGGGAAGTAAGTGCCTTTGGTGCTTGAAGAACTGCTTGATGATGCTCCTGTGACATGGGCTCGATCATAGGGAGGTCCACTGCTTCCCCCCATGATACTGAGGGAGCTGATCATTGATTTACCTCGAGACATTCCTAAGATGAAAGAAACAAAAACAGAAGATGAGGAGTAGGAGGTCAGGAGGGAGGAGGGAAAGTGCTGGGGAGTGATATTGGCCAAACTGTATTGTTATATTGTGTTTATGTACAAATATGTAATAAGAAATCCCATCAATATGTATAACTATAATGCATCTATAAAAATATGAAAAAAAACCCAGGATGAGTAAGATCTATAAAAATATATGAAATAATTTTGCTCAACACTAGGGTTACAAACACCAAAGCCCTTCAAAGTGAGGTTTTTCAACAGCCTAGAGGATTTGAGAGGGAAAGGCTGGTGAATGATGAAGGTTGTAAAGCAGGGTAGGTTAAATAATAAGGCTTGTTTAAAAGGGAGAAAAAGTCAATTTTTAGGGCATAAACACAATGCATGGAAGACATTTCTTCACCTACTGGATACAATATTGCTGGAATCAAAACTACCAACTCCAAAGAAAAAAGTTCTATTTCTTCCAAGTAGCTTCCCCAAATTTCACATACATTAAACAGGTATAGCACCAAGAAAACTCTCTCATAATTAGCTTAACTACAATGATTATTTACTTAATAGTTACACCCAGAATAAGTTCCTATTTTCAGAGGTTTTTGGCCAGACACCTCCTTCTTCATATTCATTAAAAGGAAGGCTTCTTTTCACTAAGGGCACCAGAAAACACTAAAAAGAAAATTATATTTTCCTTGAGCAACAGGGCCTACCCAAGTGTGGAACTTCTGGCTACCTGGCAGTGCTTAAATCAGTCCTAGTCCTGTCATCTCTTACGTCAGGAGAAAACATAAAACAATTTATCACTCCCTTCTGTCACCCAGTTATTTCTGAATCTTTGTTTGCTGAAGGGAAGTTTACCTATTTTGGAGATACCTTTTATTCCTGGGATCAATAGTAAAGGGTTCCCTGGTAGTTATGAACCTAAATAATGTGTGGTTTATAACTCTTCAGCAAAGAACTGGCTGATGTGCTTTCAGGAGCATTTTTCCAGAGGACAGTCAGAGGACTTAGAGCTTGCAGATATATTTGCTTTATAACCTTTGCAAAGTTCTACCAAACTATATCTAAGGTTTTTTGTGTAAAAGACAAGATGCAAAAAGTAAACAAGAACATTGTTCTTGTAATTTTTTTAAACCCAAAATAATCTAGTTGGAAGCAGACCCTAGATAGTATTCTGTTACCATAACAGAAACTTAATATTCTTGCCAAGATCCAAGACTTGATTCTCATAGATCAGTCTTAACTCACCTGGAAGAGATCCTGACAGAGAACTTGGGTGTGGCACATAACCAAGAGGCACAGAAGCTGGTCCATGAACCACATAGTCATTAGTCATAGTTTCCCCATCTCCCTTCATACGTGGACACAACATCCTCTGGCAGATGAAGTATATGGTTCCAGACACAAAAATGGTAACAATTACTCCAATAACTGAACCAACTGTGTTAGTGGCCTGTGGTGCTGGCTCTTCAGTTGGATCTAAAGTGGAGAATGTTATATAGTTATCTAACAGCAAAATAATTGTATATTCAAAATAGCAACTAAAAAGAGTTTATTAACAGAATGTTAAACTATAAAACTAATGAATATAACTCAAACATATTTTTCTTTTATGAATACATATATACCATGCCCAATGGAAATAAGAATTAAATGTCATCATTAGGAATCAAAATGAACCACTATTAAGTGAAGACAGAAATAAAACAGATTGGTAAGTATAACTATAAACTGACAGAAACAAAGATGGCAAGTAAAGTATAGATTTAAACATTAAGAAGCTATAAATTCATATGCAGATAAAACGACTTCTTTCTGTATATCATAAAAATCTACAGTTATTTTGGAATTTCAGGGAACATTATATGCCAGAAGGGAGGGATCTAGAAAAGTCATCAAAATGTTTGACTTGGAATGATGAAGAAGCCATGCTACACATGCTACAGTTTAGATTTTAATGATGACATTTAGGCCTAGTAAAGGAAAATTAAAAATTACAGATGATCCTGGGTTCTCAGATCCAATAAGCTGTTGCCCTCAGGCTGTCTGGTTGCCTAGGGGCAAGAAATACAGGTCTCTGATACCTGATTTACTAGAGGATTCACAGAGAAAGGTTAGAGCGCTAAAGAAAGGATTGCATCCAGGGTATTCACCTTTTCTGGATCCCTGAGTCTTTAAGAAGCAGAGGGCATTAAAAAAAAAAAAAAAAAAATATGCAGAGGACATCAATATCAGAGGTAGACAGAAAGAGCAAATGTACTTATCAAATTCAGAAGCGTTTCTATTTAGAGGGAAAATGCTTCCATTCTGACTAGTTAACTTTTACTTCATAATTGCAGATCCTTTAAAAGATTTTTTTCTTCTGCTTTATCTTACTACAAATTTCCTATACACATAGCTAAATTTATCTCAGATTATATGAAAGAAATGATGTGAAAATGATAGCACTAAGTTATATAATATACAGGGACTATCTTTTACAAATTTAGTCTGTGGAATCTGAATTTATAAGCAGCATCCCATCTTTTCTATTCACTTATTGTGCTTTGGTATTCCTTTCTAATGTCATGCGTCAAGAAAAAATTGTTTAAATGCACTACACCCCCATTTCTAGGCTCTGGGCTACATCTTAATTCACTGAATTCAATGAATTGGCAATTCCCTTGCCAAGGCACTAAAAACTGCTACAACAAAAGTCAATTTTTCCCCATCTGCCATACTATTTAAACTTCATCTCACTGCCCTCTCTACACATTCAATACTGCTGGATCATGTTCTTTTTTCTCAAAAATGTCTGATCAATATCCTTCAAAGACACCATTTCTTTCAGTTTTATTATTTTATTATTCTTTTTCTGCTTTTTGGTTTTTTCCTTGGTTTTTGTTTTTGTTTCATTATCTCCTGACAACTGTGTTTACTTGAGACCTATCAACTAATTTTTCCTCCTCTATCTACTCTCCTGAGATACTTTGCTTACTGCCACAGCTTTAATTATCGTCAGTAAATTGAAGAGTACCAAATCCTCCTGAGCCATAGATCTATATATCAACAATTTCCTAACAGCTTCAATGATACATTCCATAGTTATCTTAAATGCAACATATCCCAAAATGAATTCCTCATTACTACAATTTGTTGTTTTTCCCACATTCCAGAGGTGAAGCACATCACAAATGAAGGAAGAAGTCTAATACAGGACAAGGAAAAGTGATTGGGCCTGTAGTAAGCTGTGAAGTGCGTGCCTGCCTAAAGGTATTTAAGCTAAATTAAAACAAAAACAAATTAACAAAAAACATTGCATCAACCAAACATCACACCTACATCCAGGATATGGTTCGGTACTTCAGTTCTCAGTCCCTACTATTTATCTTAATGACTCCACTCAATAAGGTATCTGTGGGTCAACTTAAACTTGTCAGCTATATCTAAGTGGTTACCAAATCCTTTCTATTCTATTTTTAAAATAACTCTGAAATCTATTCCTTCTTTTAACACCCCCACTCCTGCTTCCAATTTAGATCTTCATCTTCTGTCTGAACTACACAGCCTCCTAAGTACTTTTAAATTATAGACTATAAGTCATTAGTAGATGATAAAAACAATTTAGTGGGTTGCAACTGGCATTTATAGAAAGAAAGAAAAGAGAAAGAAGGAATGAAGAAAACATCACGGTGCAGTCTACATCATATGGGTTAATACTGTTTTGTTTTGTTTTTTTGGTACTGGGGATTGAACCCAGGGCCTTGTGCTTGCAAGGCAAGCACTCTACCAACTGAGCTATATCCCCAGCCCCTGGGTTAATACTGTTGTGTGACACTTCTGTTTATGTATGAAATCACATCTTTATATTCCTCGATATGATCCAAAGCAGTCTGAAAACAACCAGCTTAAAAGACTTCCCTGCCTATAATCTCCTCCAATATACCTGCAATATCACCTCTAATATGGCCTTTATGTATTCATTAATTTATGTAGTCAAGCAGATTCTTCTTAGAATTTTCAATGACTCTCCATTATGAATGGACTGCCTAGACAATATAGACAATTCTGAGAACCTTGAGCAGGTACAGTATATCTTCAGCACAAGGCAGTAAATGCTTATTGCATCAATGAGTAGATTCTAAAAGTATTAGTAAATATCCACTTGAACTTTTATTGATTTGGGAGAGACAAATGTTATGGCATTGGTTAGCAGTAATGAGCCCTGAAGAAACTACAGGCTGTTCAGGAAAGGATCTCTAAGTCTCCAGGTATATGTTTGTCTAAGTATCCTCAGGATGCATTTTAGGAACTCTTAAAGTCTTCTAGCCATTGAGAAACTGGCAGAAACACTTAAGAGAAAACAATGGTCAACAGTTAAGCCCAAACAGGGAATAACGTTCAAAAACTAAGTTGAGATCACTAACTAATTTCATCCTATCTAAATTATTTGAGATGTTTGTGACTTTTTAGTTGTAGCACAACTGTGTTTATTCATTCCTGTGCTTTATGAAATATTTCTGTGAATATTTTTATTCATAAGAAAACTGCTATCTTTTTAAAACAATTTTTTTTATTCATAGATGGACACAATTCCTTTATTTATTTATATGTGGTGCTGAGGATTGAACCCAGTGCCTTACATGTGCTAGGCAAGTGCTCTACCACTGAGCCAGGATGACTCCAGCTCAGAAAATTCTTACCTTTAAGAAATTATTAAAAACAAAACAGAATAAAAAAATATATATATATACATATACATATATATATAAAAAAAACCAAATTTCTGGCACAAATAACGAGCTTAATATTAGTACTTAATAAGAAAATCTTGATAATAAATAGAGCACATGAAGAAAATGGAAAAGTATTTTAAAGTTTCTCAAGTTCTCCATTGAGAGTAAATTATATATAAGGTTTTATTCCTACTTACAACAATCCAGTTCATCAGATTTGTCACTGCAATCCACATTATGATCGCATTTCTTATGCTTTCCAATACACTGACCATTGGCACAGCGAAACTGATCAATTAAACAAAGTACTGGAAAAAATGCAAATAGTTTTTTTTATTTTTACCATTATATAAAGCCAAATTCTGGCAAGAATTAAAAGATGCTTTCTGAATACAAATGAAAATGCATTAAAGCTTTTAGATACACTCTAAATATTATTTTCTGGGTATTCCCATTGGTACAAAGAAAAGAATAGCAGAAACAGGAACCTAACAGAAAATTTCTTACTTTGCTCTTTAAATTCCTCTTTTGCTAATAAAGTTTTCTTGTTTACCCTAAAGAATTCTAGAGAACTTATTTGTACTGTGTGAGGTTAGTGAGGGAAAGAGAGAAAAAAATTTTAGATTGTAGCAAGTAAATCTATAAAATCAGATTCACAAAGACTACTTTTAAATAGTGAGGGCCTAATCTTTTGGTCCCATTTCTCAATTTTCAGAGCTATGGTTTGGATATGGTTTGAGTGTTCCCCCAAAAGATTCATGTATGTGTTGGCAGCAGGTCCTCAGTGTGGTATGGTGAAGAGTTGGCAGAACCTTGAGGAGCCTACTAGAATGTCATTAGGACCCCATTCTCAGAATGGATTAAGGTAGCTGGCACCGGTCTCTTGACTGAGTTCTCCAGAAAGGGCTGTTATGAGAACAAATCTGGCCCCTCCCCTTGCTCTGGCTTCCTGTCTTGGGAGGTGATCTTTTTTTTCTCACAAGTGCACCTTCATTGGGGTTGCCAACTGCCAAAAGGCTTTCACCAGAGCACCAACTGATGCCAGCACCATGCCCTTGAACCTCCAGAACTATGAGCTAAATAAACCTCTTTATAAATTACCCAGCCTCAGGTATTTCATTTAAGTTAGAAAAAAAACGACTGAACACACTTATCAGTAAAACCTTATGCATATGAAATGAGTTCAAGTAATTCGGAACATGGCATTATGTTCATGATATGATCAAATGTACTTGAAACACCCCAAATCTACCACTGAACCAAACTAATAAACTAAATTTTAAACAACTTGATGGAAAAATAATTTTCTGAGAAGTCTGATTACCTTCACAGTTCTTCTCATCTGATTTATCCTGGCAATTTGCATCTCCATTGCATCGGAGGGCACCATCAATACACTGCCCACTGGCACACTGGAACTGGGACTCTGAGCATACAGGACAGTTGAGTTCATCACTGTGGTCTTCACATTCAGTAAACCCATCACACCGCCAAGCCACAGGGATACAGTCAATTTCCCCAGTGAAACAAGTAAACTGCTGAGGAGAACATGTTGGGGGTTCTTCAAATGAAAAAGGAGAAAGGAATGATAAAAGCACAGTAATGGTCAAGCATTTATACTCAAGTGAAGTTCATTTAATAATAAACATATACAAAGCACTTTATGATTTCAAAAATAACCTAAGAAAATCACTATAATCACCAACCTCTAACTTTAAAAAAAAATTTTTTTTTCTTACTATTTTTTGTGGTGCTTAGACTTGAACCCAGGGCCTTATGCATACTAGGCAGGCACTCTACCACTGACCTATATTTCCAGCCCTCCAAACATTTCAAAGTTAGCCTAGAACTAATAAGTCCTCTAGCTCCAAGGTTCTCTCCTCACAATCCACTGACTTTTCTTCAGTGGATATGCTAAGCCAGAACTATTTTACAATAATTCTAAGTGTCATTTGCTTTTTTCACTACATTTGCACAGATGCTATAAAAGGAATGGTTTGTGAAACTGTTGGTACCTTGGCAGACTCAAGGCAATTGTACCAAGCTATACTAGCAGTCACTGTACTCTATACAGCCACAAACCCACAGGTTAAGCAAACAAAAGGGCCAGTTTCACTTAAGAATGTTTGTGATGAGCTAGGCATTGTTGCACATCCCTGTAATCCCAGTTATTTGGGAGGTTGAGAAAGGAAGATTGCTAAATTCAAGATCACCTGGGCAACTCTTTGAGACTCTGACTCAAAATAAAGGTTGCTCAGAGGTAGAACATTCCTGGGTTCAATACCCAGTACTGCAGGGGAAAAAAAGTGTGAAGAACCAATAAAAATATAAATTTTATTAAAATCATCTTTTTAGTGTGAATGTCCTTTTTTTTGAATATACATGAAAGTACAGTGTATTTTGACATATTATACATACATGGAGTATAACTGATTCTAATTAGGATTCCATTTTTTGTGGTAAAATCAACTTCTGAGTGCATCTCTCTTCAATACTGTTTGATGAACTGGAAATAACCAAAAAAGCTCATGTTGCAAACATAAGCATGACAGTTTCTAGTGGAAAGCCTTTTTCAAATTGTGAGCACAAATCAAAATGGAGTACTTTTTACTTGAAAGAATAACACATAAACTATAGCTAATTACACTTGGTTATTAGGCAAGACCTTTTTTAAAAAAAAAAAATGAACCAAGTGAACCTGTTTCTTCAGCAAAAACAATGGATAATATTAGTGGCAAATTATATTAAAGCTTTCAATTAGAAATTAGATTTTGAAAAACTTCTATCCAACATTGTTATCTTGACAGATTTCCAGCACTTAAAAGATGTTTTTCTGATGAGACTAATGGTAATATTAACAAATGTGATTTGTGTGTGTGTGTGTGTGTGTGTGTGTGTGTGTGTGTGTGTGTGTTTTACTGGGAACTGAACCCAGGAGCTCTCTACAATTGAGCCCTATCCCCAGCCAATTTTTTTAAAATCAATCTATCTGTCCATCCGTGCATACTCTGTTTATCTATTTGTCTTGAAATAGGATCTTGCTAAATTGCTAAGGTTGGACTTTAACTTTTGATCCTCCTGTCTCAGTCTCCCAAGTCTCTGGGACTACAGACATATGCCACCATAACCAATTAAGAAATGTAATTTTTTGAAATCATATGATAAAATGAATCAAAATCTGAAGACCTGGGAATTTCTGAATGAAATTCTAATACTTCCAAATGATCAAGATATAAGATTGTAAAATCATGCCTGGGTAAAAATATCCATACATCAATTCAGAGATCTCCTCCTAGGAAATCTGTGCTTTTCGTTTGAAGATTCAGGATCTTACTATGTTGCTTAGGCTGGCACCAAACTCCTGGACTCAAGAAGTCCTCCTGCCTTAGTCTCCTGTATAGCTTGGACTATATATGTGCCACCGTACCCAGTCAGATCAGTTCATTTTAATATAACAGATCATTAAAAGTTAATTGATAATGGTTTCAAATTCTGCACTGCAACTAAACCTAAAGGAAGCTATCACTTGTCAAGATTTGGTAAAGTATCCCAGATGAATATCCATAATTATTTGAAAACTATTGTTAGGCTATTCTTCCAACTATGTATCTGTTGTGAGACCAATATTTTCTTCATATATTTAGACCAAAACTACATATCACAATAGAATGAATGTACAGTAGTCCACGAAAGCAAAATTTCTCACTAAAAATTATTTTGCCTTAAAAATAGTTAATTTTTAAATATTTGATTTATGAGAGCATATAAAGTTTTATTATTACTTTTAACAGTTTTTAAAGTTCTTGGTTTTAAATTCTGGTACAGTAAATATAAATACAACATATGAAAACAAGCTCTCTGGGGTCTTCAATTTTTAAAATGTAAAAATATACTGGGAACAAACAGTTTGAGCACTGAAATTAAAGCTCAATTTCCTTGTTTTTATAAATGAGGAAACTAAGGCTCAGAGGGGCTAAGTGACTGCACAAGGTCACAGAGCTTCTTGTAAAATAATGGATGATTAATAAAAAAAAAAAAAAAAAGATTAGGGGCTGAAGAGATAGCTCAGTTTGTAGAGTGCTTGCCTTGCAAGCACAAGGCCCTGGGTTCGATCCCCAGCACTGCAAAAAAAAAAAAAAAAAAAAAAAAAAAAAAAGATTAGAATGGCCATGTCCTTACTTCTAGCACATTGCCTCTACTACTTTATCATGGTTTCTTTAAAACTCTTCTGTTGGGCTGGGGTTGTGGCTCAGTGGCAGAGCACTTGCCTAGCATGTGTGAGGTACTGGGTTCAATTCTCAGCATTGCATAAAAATAAATGAATAAAATAAAGGTCTATCAACATCTAAAAAAAAATTTTTTTTTAAAAACCTTACCTGTTACATTCTCTAGGGAACATACAACTTTATTATAAGACCATGGATCTGAAAATCCCTTATCTTTAAAATAGAATATTACAGACTATAGGGGAATATTTTACCTGGAGAATTTGAAGGATTCTTTTCTAAGGGCTTATTATGTATTCAGCAACTATAGCAAATCATATGGTGAATTAAAAATTCATAAAACAGCTTTGAATTTGGTTTTAGATAGGGCCCAATAAACAAAACTGATAGCATTACTCTGAAGTGTATATCATGAAAACTGTGGTCACAAGTGCTATAATTCAGGAAAAGGGAAGAAAACAACAGCTAGCAAAGGTTTTGTAGAGTACCAGGAGACCAGATGAACCTTGAAAAATGAGTAAGATTTAGGACAAGCACGCAAGAAGAGAAATACATCCCTGAAATATCAGAAGAAAAGCTACAGAAGCAAAGCAAAACAGAACATAGTGGTCATCAACTTCAAAACAAAAATAGTGAACAGTGAGCAAGTTGGGAAGACATACAAAATGAGATGGAGAGGTTAAGATGGGTTCAAATGAAACAATGTTTTAAAAGTGAAGTAGAGGAATTTATCTCCACTGTAAAATCAATACTAAATTATGAAAATACTTATATGCAAATCTTCATTGCCGTGTTAGTCTAAATAACCAAAAATTGAAAACAATTTAAATGTCTCCCAGGAGAGCAATAAAATTGTGGTGGTATATAATGAACTACTACTCAGCAATATAAAAGATAAACTACCAATACGCTCTACAGTATTCAAATTTTATGTACTCTTAAAATATATTATGCAGGAAACCTAGACACACAAAAAATTACATGTAATGATTTCATTGATACAAAACTCAAGAAAAGACAAAATTAGTCTACAGAGCTAAAAATCACAACAGTGGTTACTTTTGGAAAAGGAGAAATTACCAGCAAGGGACATGAAGGTATTAATTAATTGATTTGATTTTTGTGGCACTGGGGATTGAACCAAGGGCCTTGCCCATGCTAGGCAAGTGCTCTGATATGAGATAAAGCACTAGCCTGAAAACAGTTTTCTCAATGGTAAAATGCTATATCTTGATTTGGGTATTGGTATCATAGTTGTACACTTTTCCAAAACTTATTATTCAATTTAATATACACATTAAAAATAATCACTATGGGGCTGGGGCGATAGCTCAGTTGGTAGAGTGCTTGCCTCACAAGCACAAGGCCCTGGGTTCAATCCCCAGCACCACACACACACAAAAAAATAATAATAATAATAATCACTAAATGAACAGTGAAACCAAAGGCCCTTTTCTAACTGGAAGATGAGATCTTGATTCAGTTTTACCTATGTTATTAACAAAGGAAATTTTTCTAGAATTTAACTTTTAAAGTAACAGGTACTCTGATATGGAAAGACATGATTTTGTTATTGTTATAGTAAAACATAAGTGACATAAAACTTACCAACTTAATCATTTCGAAACATATAGTTCAGTGGCATTAAATTATTGTGCAATATTTGCTGTTTTTTTTTTTTAACCTCCCCCAAATAGCAGAGCTTAACTTTTACATACTTGGGTGGTCCTCTGATTACTTTTTCTCCCCCTTCAGACTAGGGATTGAACACAGAGGTACTTCACTTACTGAGCTACATCCCCAGTCCTTTCTATATTTTTTATTTTGAGACAGGGTCTCACTCAATTGCTTAGGATCTTGGCTCAGGTTGGCCTCAGACTTGTGATCCTCCTGCCTCAGTCTCCCAAGCCACTGGAATTACAGCACGTGCCACTGCATCCAGCTTAATTACACTCTATCCTGAAGTTCTTCAAATTCCTATAGTTTAAGACTACCTGTGGCTGCTAATCCATATGTGCATTACTTATATTTTAAAAAACTGAGCCCTCTGCTTCCCAGCCACCATAAACTGAGTAGCTTTCCTCCATCATGTCCTTTAGCCATGATGTTCTGCCTCATCTAAGGCCCACAGCAGTGGACTCTGCCAACAGGGCTGAACCTCTGAAACTAATGAAACCTGGAGATTAAGAACAGTCAAGCCTCTAGAACCCAGCGCTGAGGACCCAGGACCTAGGAAGCTCCCTTGAGAGACTTCTTTCTCTTGGGCATGCTACTGTAGAATGCAAGATTGACAGATTGATAGCCTAAAGATCTACACTATACTCTTGTCTTGCCTGCTTGCTCAAATATTAAGAGTTTCTGAAGAAATTATGATAAATTTCTAATTCTCAGTAATCAGTCAGGGTTTCCCAAAAAAAAGAAAAGGTGCCCTTCAATAGATGAATGGATAAAGAAAATGTGGTACCTATACACAATGGAATGTTACTCAGCCATAAAGAAGAACAAAATTATGGCATTTGCTGGTAAATGGATGGTACTGGAGTATATGAGAAATAAGCCAATCCCAAAAAACCAAAGGCCAAATGTTCTCTCTAATATGTATCTGCTGACTCACAATAAGTGTGTGTGTGGAGGGGGCATTGAAGTTCACTGGATTAGACAAAGAGGAATGAAGGGAAGTGGGATGGGAATAGCAAATACAGTAGAACGAATTGGACATAACTTTCATATGTTTGTGTGTAAATACACGATCAGTGTTACTCCACATCATGCACAACCACAAAAATGGGAAGTTATACTCCATATATGTATGTTAAAATACATTTTACTGTCATGTATAACTAAAAAGAACAAATAAAAAAGAAAAAAAAATAGGATGTTTATGTGTACAGATAGATGAATAGATTACTTTAAGGAACTGCCACAGGATTATGGAGGTTTAGGGAGTCCAGAATCTGATGGGGGAAACAAGCAGGTTGAAGACTCAGGAAAAGAGCTCCAACTGATCCAAAGGCAGTGTGCTGGTGAACAAAATGAGCTGTTGCTGCAGATGAACTCTAAATGCAGACTGACAGCAGAATTTATTCTTCTTTGGGTGGGGTCAGCCTTTTAATCTTTTCAGGCCTTTTAATCTATTCAACGGATTAAGTATGGCTAACCCACATTGTGGAGGGTTACTAACTTAAAATCCAGCAATTTAAATGTTTATCTCATCCAAAAATGCCCATTCAGAATGTTTGACCACTATGTAGGCACCATGGCCTGACC
Organism: Sciurus vulgaris; assembly: GCF_902686455.1. NCBI lineage: Eukaryota > Metazoa > Chordata > Mammalia > Rodentia > Sciuridae > Sciurus > Sciurus vulgaris. The sequence continues at coordinate 81,084,164 of NC_136465.1, forward strand.
ATGTTGACACATAAAAATAATCATCACACTTGGTATTACATTTTGTGATTATTTACAAACTGATTTTCATTTACTGATGTACCTATGACATTCCTATTTCACACTGTAAAAGAATAAAATGTTTTGTAAAAATAAGAAAAACATATCTATGTACATTAAAACAAAAGAAAAACATCTTTAAATTAACTGATTATAAAAAAATTATACTAAATAATTGTTTGTGACATGTATTGGCAATTTTAATCTTTCTCAGCCACATCTCCAAGATAAAATACTTGAAATCTTTCTGAAGAATTTATCGTTTTTACTATGACTTGTTAATTTTTTTTCTTGTAATATTTCCTTCAGTTTTCTTCAGAGTTGCATTTTTGTGGCTAATAAATCCCTGATTAGTCATGGCAAATTCTACTAACGGTAGTATAGTATAGTCAATTTTTCCATAATTAAATATGTAAATATCTTAACATAGGTAGTCACAGGTACAGTCTTTTTGTCTCTACGCAGATTAGCATTTTTGACAAGTATTTTCAGGAGATATCAAGTCATTTTGTGATTATTTTTATTAGGATTTTATTTTGAACCCGGGGGGTACTTAACCACTGAGCAACATCCTCAGCCATTGTTATTTTTTTTTTTTTTTTTTTTTTTTTTTTAGCCATTGTTATTTTGAAACAGGTCTTGCTAAGTTGCTGAGGTTGGCTTTGAACTGGTGATCCCCTTGCCTCAGCCTCCTGAGCCACTGGGATTATAGGAATGCACCACTGTGCCTGGCTCTTTGTGATTATTTAATGTTTTGTCAAATGTAAATGCTATAAAAATACAGGACTTTTCTATGTTATTCCATTCTAGTGGAGAATATAACTATATCCAGTAAAAACAGGAGCTCCATTCTTTTTGTAAGTCAAGATACTCAAAGGGACAATTAGATTTCAAATTTAAATTTCATACACTATTTGAGATCTCATTCTTCACTTTAGTTCCTGTATGACTTCTTACAGTAGTTTCTTTGTGGTGTGGCATACATATTGAAGAATGAACAAATAATAAGTTGTACAACTTGGTAAAATGTCACTAAATGATCAACACCAATGTAACTACCACTCAAAAAAAAAAAAATTACTGAGTCCCCAGAAGTTTCCCTTGATATCTTTACCATCATCATTGCTATTGTTTCAGCTGAGAAAAATAACTCACACTATTAAGTTTTATTAAGCAATGCAATATTTAAGTAATTTAGTATGCATTTATGTGTAAGAGACAAAGCGACAGACATAGTATATTCAATATCTATTTGATTATATCTTACAATGCCATCCACAGAAACACTATGAGTAACAGCTGCCTATTAAATATTTGATCTACTTCTGTTTTGATTTGAAGATGAAAAATTAGGTGAACCCATCTCGACATGTTCATTAATAAGGATGGACAGTCTAAGAATCAGACACTAGCATATGTATAGATCCATCACACAAAGCCCAGAACAACCATTTGGAAAACCTAGTGCCAGCTATTCACAAAGTAATGTAGTTAAGTGCGTTCTCCTAGGTACATACAAAGTAATGTAGTTAAGTGCGTTCTCCTAGGTACATGGCTACAGGCTGGCAGATTCCTGGAAATCTCATCAAGAGAATAAGAGATGTGGCAGGAAGTATTCTTGCTGAATGTGGAGAAACCAATAAATCATCCCGCTTTTTCCCCCTTGTCCTGTATTTAGAATGAAATGAAAAATAAGACATGGAAGATAGTCTGATGGAAAGATAGTATTGACTTCGAAACTGATAAAACTAATTGGAGAACCTAGCTTTGGTTTCCAGGCCAAAGAACTTGGTAAACTCACCCAAGTGAAACTCTGTCTGCTAAACACATATACTAATCTAGGTTAACTGCCTTGAATAGGTGGAGAGGAAATAACAAAATTAATCCCCAGGGCTTGTGGATGTTCAATAGATAGCTTTGCTAATTCAAAAACATGGATCAATGGCTATGATATCTTTGTCAATCAATAACAAATACTTTCCATATGGAGAGGAATTAAGAAGGAATGAAGAAAGAAACCTGGACATTACAGGGTCACTGTCAATCTGCACAAGAAAGCAAAACCAAAGAAATGGAGGTTCTTCTTAACATTAGTCATTACATATAACCTCTATGCAGAGACTGAGCATATGTATAAATGTTGCCTTGCACTATGATCAGGATTAATTTAATTATTAAAAACCTTACAAGCCAGGCATAGTGGCTCACACCTGTAATCCCAGCAGCTTAAGGTTGAAGTAGGAAGATAGTAAGCCGAGGCCAGTAGAAGCAACTAAGCAAGGCCCTAAGGAATTTAATGAGACCCTGTCCGAAAACTGAAAAAAATAAATAAATAAAAAAATAATAATAATAAAGGGCTGGGAATGTGGCTTACTAGTTAAGCGCCCTAGGTTCAATCCCAGGTACAAAACAAACAAACAAAAAAACCTACAGTAATCACATCTGCCTAGATGAGAACGATGTATTTGTCCTCAGAATATAATGAGTTAATTATATGGAAAAAATTAATGTGCCCATGACTGCTGGTTTATATAGCATTACAGTATTAATTGTATCAGCCTTTCAAATAACATATAGACCTTGATAAATAATCTAGATTCCCAGGAATTATACATTTCTCTCATTGACAACGCTAGGTAAAATTCTAAGGGTCTATGCATAAATCAAGTGACAGGAAAAAGTGATTCTAATATGTACACTTCTAAACAAGAAAACCTGACCTGTATTCCATGCTACAATTTAAAATACATCAGTAAAAGGCTGATACATTAACAATTTTGGGAAAGGAAACAGTAATCATTAAGACAATTTTGGCCTCATTAAAGCAATTTATGTGACAATAAGTTATTTTTCTAATAAGGCTACAAGATTTTTTAACAAATTTGTAAGAATAACAACACTGGCAATAATGTTTACTTTTACCTACTAAATTCCTACTTACTACACAATGTAATAGATGTAAGCTACTGGAATGTTTCTTTATACACAGTAAGAACTTAAAAAACAAGCTAGTACGACTTGTTATTTTATAAGAAAATTTAGGTAGATTAAAATATACCACATAGTCATTAAAATAATAGGAGTTTGTTTTTGTTTTTGTTTGTTTGGTTTTGGTACTGGGAACTGAACCCAGGGGCACTCAACCACTGAGCCACATCCACAGTCCTTTTTTGTATTTTATTTAGAAAACAGGGTCTGAGTTGCTTATGGCCTTGCTAAGTTGCTGAGGCTGGCTTTGAACTTGCGATCCTCCTGCTTCAGCAGCCCCAAGCTGCTGGAATTACAGGCATGCACCACCACACCCAGCCTGGAGAAATTTTTAATACTATCTAAATTGATAAATATGAACAGAATGGGGCGGACTTCTTATAATAAGCTTGTATATAGTAAGTGAAAAAATGTTTACACTTTTACTCATAATAAAAAGCCTTTGCTAAAGAGTTAAAACAAGTTAGAAAAATAAAATTTACTTGTAATCCCACTTTGTCAACAATTTTTATAGTTTTGAATGTATGCTAGCTTTAAATCTTGGCTTACAGATGTATGTATTTAATTTTTATCAGAGAAGAAAACACTTATTTTTTTCTTTCTTTCTTTTAAGGTACTAGGGATAGAACCCAGAGCTTCATACATGCTATGCAAACACTCTACTGCTAATCTACAACATTTTAATAAATCTTTCCTTCACTTGAGCCAAATATATTTTTGCATCAGCTTCATGACATAGCATTTAGTAGCTGTATGAACTTGTTATTTTACTGAATAATTTTCCAAACAACAAAAATTAGATTGTTTAAAATTTCTATCATTATAAATAACAGCATGACAGTCTTTTTTCCTTTCATTGAATTAACTCAGAATTATTCCCAACAGGAATTCTGAATTAAGGGTAAGAAAATTATTATGGTGCTTGATATTGCCATATTATGATTTAATGAAGAAATGTACCAATCTGTTATGCCTTGTAAGTAATTAAACAAACTTCACAATATAATCACTATATTCTTGGTAGTTTAAAAAATTATAATTATTTTTTATTTTATTAACTAGGTAAATACAAAAAGCAACAGAGAACTATTAATGGATAGAACAAAAGAACATTCTTTTCACCAGATGTTTCCCAACAATGATACATAAACTGACATAATCCAGAAATCAGTGGATATAGATTACAAGAGGTGATATTAATTAATCTTGCTACCCTCTGGGAAGGTAGGGAAGTTACCATAATTATTAGGAAATATACTCATTCACAGGCTGAAAATGTGGCAAATACATATACAATGAAATACTACTTTGCCTTAAAAAAGAAGGAAACGCTATCATTTGCAACAAACAAACCTAGAGATCATAAAGTTAAATGAAATAAGCAAGGCACAGAAAGACAAATATCACATAATTCCACTTATATGTAGAATGTAAAAGTCAAACTCAGAAACAAAGATTAAAATGGTGATTTTCAGGGGATGAGGGGAAGGAGAGCTGAGGGGATGAGGAGAGAGAAAATAACTCAAAAACCTAGTACAGTGCAGATGAATGGAACACAAGTAACCAATTTAATTAGGTAATTTCACTGCCTAATCATAGAAGGCTAAAACCACAGTATGAAATATAGTGGCATTTAGACTGCCACAAGAAAATTATGATGTATTTACCTCCACAAGATAGCTCATCTTGAAGCAGAACCAAGTGCACGGGGCAAGAACACCTTGTAGTACCATCTCCTTTCACAAGACAAATATGGGAACAGCCACCATTATCCTGGGCACAAGGGTGCTGTCCTGGAAAAAGGAACAATTATAAAAGTCGGTTATTTTATGAACTACATGAAACCCAAGTGTAAAATCAGCTTGGACTTTACTTCCATAACATCATTCTTCACTCCATCCCCATACAACCTATAAGAATAGATTTATACCTAACCACTGTTGCTGTTATTTTTATATACTTACTGATATAGTGGTTTTATATATATACACACACACATATACATAAAAACAACATGATATTACAGGCTTATGTTAATTTTGTTTTTCTTCCAAAGATATGATTTTTAAATTTTTAAATATTTTTTAATTGTAGATGGACATGATATCTTTATTTTTATGTGGTGCTGAGAATTGAACCCAGTGCTTCGCACATTAAGCAAGCACTCCACCACCGAGCCACAACCCTCAGCTCCTTCTGTTAATTTTGTAAACAAGAAAAGCTAATTAATAGAACTAATAGAAACATTGCTAGGGAATCCACTGAGACCTGGATATCATTCTATTGTAAGAACTCTTTTAAGATTTTATCTCAGAAATTTTATCTTTTAAAAGATAAAATGATTTCACCTAAAAGGTGTATTTTAGTGAGGAATCCATTGAGAATTAAAGTTATTAGGAGAAAAAACTTAAAATCACATGGAATTGAACTATTCAGAGACAGACAAAAAATTATCGCTTGGTCAATTGCAAAGGGTAACTTGCAGTATCACAAATGTCTAATTTCCTCAAATTTGGGCAAAGTTAGAGAAACAAAACATTAGGCAAAACATTTTAAAATATGGTTCACAAACTGTATTTTAAAAAATCATTGCTCTGAATTTTCTATTTAGTTTGTGTTACAAGCAACTTGACCTGTCATCACACACACACACACACAAACCCCAAAACAGCATTTAATGTACCATCATTTATTATCCAACTTTCATCTAAATTAACATGTTACGCTTGTTTGTGTTGATGAGATTGACAAAATCAGCCATCTATGAAAGATTGTCCAAAACAGACATCACTTATATTAGAAAATACAATCTATACAGCAATGTCTCTCAATCTTTAATTCCATGAAACTTTTAACAAAAATATCATTCTCTTATGTTATTAGAAACTTTAAAATATGTTTTCCTAAATATAAAAACAAAAAAGATACTCTTAGCCGAAATTCTTAAAAAAAAAAAAAAAAAAAAATCCATTGAGTTTTTCTGCAAAAACAAATATTCATTTATCAACTAAATGATGCAGGTACTGTCATTATTACCTTATTTCTATTAAATGCCTAGTCCAAGTTACAACATAAAATGACAAAAATTCTAACTTTCTAATTCTCAAATACCTTTAATTTTACAGCCTAATTCATGATCGGTGGCAACATAATGAACACCTGAAATGAACAAGGAATGGCTTTCACATTCCCTCATTTTCTTTTCATGCTTCAACTCTACTGGAAAGCACTGAGCTGAGACGGTAAGGCATTATAATGGTTCCCTCTCTAGTTTTCCATTAAATTTTAGCACTATCATAATCTAAGTCCTATAATAATGACTGCTATGAGGACACTTTTGGTTATATACATGAATTAAAAAGAAATTAAGCCAAGATGTTTAGTCATTTTCCAAAGTTTTCATAAAATTTAAAAATCATAACTTTTTTTCTAAGTTAGGAATTAAAAAAACTTATCTAAAAGGAAAATAATAAATAAGCACTTACTGATTTAAGTCTTCTCTGTTTACATACTATATGTAGTTTATTTTGCTTTTGCTTAAAAATATCATTAATCCACAATAAGCATATTAATCTTTATATAAAATATAATTTTTGCCTTTGTTCAAACATTAAGGGTAAGGAGTGAAAAAGAGAAATAAAAGTTAATACCAGTATCTCAAAGTGACTGAAGGAGATAAAGAAAAGGCATGAAAAGCAGAGTTAATACTTATAGTCTGTGGTGTGTGTGTGTGTGTGTGTGTGTGTGTGTGTGTGTGTGAGAAAAGGCATGAAATGCAGAGTTAATACTTACAGTCTGTGTGGGTGTGTGTGTGTGTGTGTGTGAGAGAGAGAGAGAGAGAGAGAGAGAGAGAGAGAGGGAGTGTGTGTGTGTGTGTGTGTGTGTGTTGCTGAGGACAGAACCTAGGACTTCTTCGTGCATACTAGGCAAGTGTACCACTGAGCTATAACCTCAGCACAAATTTTTTTAAATTGGCAAGAACACGACTTTCTCCCATTCCTGCATTACAAGGAAATTATCAATTTGGAAAAGATTCCAGATGAGTTTGACATAAAGCTATAAACGTATAAAGAATTTGTTTTTTAAAAATGGCAAAACTAAAAGTACATGAAAATCTTGAAGATAAAAGAGGCCAAGAAGACATAAAAGTATATATCAGTTTCTTACAACACAAACAAGTCCTCCAATTAGCCTTAGTCCATCAGCACTTACTGTATTCCTGAAGGTTCAGCTCCTTTACTGCATGAATGTCACTAAGCTGGGCAATTCGAGCCTGGACTTTGGTTCTGCCCTCTCGACCTGTCATGTCAATTTTTTCAATCATTTGCTGCTGCTTATCAATCCAATAGAGCCAGTTTTCAAACACAGTTAGTCCCACAGGCTGCAAAATATTGGAGTCTTCTAACACTATCCTGTTGGCACCTTGGAAAAGGAGAACATTCAACAGCAATGATTAATTTTGTCAAATCATACTTTCAACCATTATTTAATGAATACCAGTTAGACTCCAAGTATGGGAAAGAAAAGGATGAGCTCTTTACCACAAAGCTTAAAACTCATGCTGAGAATATATACACATCAGAAAACAGACAATGAATCAATGTACTATCAAGAGTAAATAATTAAAAAAAAAAAAAAAAGAATAAATAGTAAGCTGGGTATAGGGACACACACCAGTAATCCCAGCTACTCAGGAGGCTGAGGCAAAAGGATCACAAGTTTAAGGCCAACCAGGTCAACATAGTGAGACCCTACCTCAAATTAAAAAATAAAAAGGGCTGGGAATATAGCTCAGAGGTGAAGCACCCCTGGGTTCATTACCAAGTACCACAATAAAGAGACAGTAAAATGTCTACTTTATAGAAATGTAGAAAAGAATTGAGCAGCTTATTTCATTTTTCATTTTAGTAGAGTCCATTTTCCAAACTTAATTTTATGGAAACTCCAATATAAAACAGATAAAAATGGCCCTTCTTTAAATGAAGCAGTGATGGTAAGCCCAGAGATTTATGCTTGGCACCCCCTACTAGGGGAGAACATCTGTGAAAATAACTCTGCCCTCATCCCACCTGGCTTCTCAGAACACAGAAAAAAGACTGACTCACTGGGTCAAGCCTTACCCCAAGACAAGAATTATTCCTATAACATCCCAAACACAGAGCTATCTAGACTCTGAAGAAGCAAGTTGTTTTATTGTTTGACAGTGTGAAAGTTCTTCCACAGAGGAGGCTGACATCTGAGTCCACACATGCCATTCCTTTATTCATTGCTTCTCCCTCACTCAAAAAAAAAAAAAGAAAAGAAAAGAAAAAAGAAAATAATATATATAATCCTTTCCCTTTTCTTCATAATAGTCCTTTGAATATATATGGAAAGTTTTCAAGATTTCTAATTAATGAGTTCAGTTAAAGAAAGACATTAGCTTATGTTTTAGGAATAACAAGGATAGTTCTAGGAAAGAGGCAAGCATAATGCTATGCTTTAATAAATGGAGAAAAGTGAAGAAACCAGAAAGGAAGGCACTACCTAAGTCAACATGGCAGATTAAGAACAAGGTTACTTATGTTCTCTACTAATACTAAATTGGTGGTGATGGGCAATAAAAGATTAGTGCATAAACTCATCCTGAGGATACGGAAGCACCAGGTATTTTAGAATGCAGCAAAGGGAGGATTTATATGGCTGGGGCTAGAAAGAGAATATTAACCAAAATTATGTTCAAGTTAAATAGCTCCTGGAACTCCTCCTTTAGTCTGGCAGAAGACTGAAAATAATCAGACTTTAATATACCAGGCAAAGACAAAAAGTTAGTGCCATAAATGGATTATCACAAGAGTATTACTTAAAAATCTTTCTAATGATAATACCATCCCCAACATCTTTTAAGAACACTAGGCAACCCATTTCTATTTTTTGGGGGGGGGGGGCGGGGGGGGTGTCAGGGATTGACCCAGAGGCACTTAACCATTAAGCCACATCCCCAACCCCTTTTTCATATTTTATTTAGAGACAGGGTCTCGCTGAATTGCTTAGGGCCTCACTCAGTTGCCGATGCTGGCTTTGAACTTGAAATCCTTCTGCCTCAGCCATGCCAAGCTGCTGCAACGCTGCATCCAGCCTGATATTAAATATAAAGACAAGTAAGGATCACCAAATATTTAAAGAAAACCTCTGTATAAAATTGAAACTGTCTGGGGTTATAGCTCCGTAGTAGAGCACTTGCCTATTATGTGTGACGCACTGGGTTCAATCCTCAGTACCACATGAAAATAAATAAAGGTCCATCGACAACTAAAATATATATTTAAAAAAAAATTGAAACTAATTTTAAATTGAAATAAGAGGAAAAACAAAAGCAGCAGAAAATAAATAAATTAGTCATTAAAACCCTATAGAACAGGATGCTTCAAGAGCAGAGCATTCAGAGGAAAAAACAAAATGAACAAACAAAACAGCTTTTGCAAATTAAAAGCATGACACTGGAAAAGTCAAAAAAACCTTTTTTTCAATAAGAAAGCTGGATGACAAATTTAAAAAGCGTTCCAAGAAAGTAGAAGAAAAAGAACTGTATAATAGGAGAAAAAAATATTTATAGCGGAGAAAGTTCAGCACCATCATATAAGGTACCTACCATTGGTATCTTGGTAGTCATCTCATATAAAACTCACAATAGCTAGATTGTGGAACCAACCTAGATGCCCTTCAATTGATGAATGGATAAAGAAACTATGATATATATATACACAATGGGATATTACTCAGTCATAAAAAGAATAAAATTATGGCATTTGCTGATAAATGGATGGAGCTGGAGAATGTCATGCTAAGTGAAATAAGCTAAGCCCAAAAAACCAAAGGTTGAATGCTTTCTCTGATAAGTGGATGATGATACATAAGGGGGGGGTGGGAGAGCAAGAGAAGAATGGAGGAAATCTGGATTGTGTAGAGGGAAATGGGGAGGGAGGAGTGGAGGAAGGAAAGATAGTGGACTGAGACAGACATCATTACCCTATGTACATGTATGATTACATGAATGGTGTGAATCTACATTGTGTACAACCATAGAAATAAAATTGTGCCCCATTTGTGTACAATGAATCAAAATGCAGCCTGTTTTTAAAAAAAAAAAAAAAAAAAACTATCACAGTATCACAGTGCTTGTGTTCAAGAAACATTTCTTTTGCTTGACAGTGGCCCCAAAGTACAAGATATGAAGGAGGTACGAGCGCATAAAACAGGGAAAGAGATTAACTCTGGTACTATGTGGTTACACTGCAGGGCATACAGGAAATAAAATATTTGAGGTTTGGTATTATCCATAGTTTCAGGCATCCACTGGAGATCATGGAACATATCCTCTAAGGAGAAGGGGGAAGACTATATAGATCTCTGCAAGAGAATACATTCATGTAAGAGAACTAAAAAGATAAGACTAGAGTATGTATAAGAATCTTATATATAATAAAAGTTGTGTATCAGAAAAGATGGATTATTTAGTCAATGGTGTTGAAAACTCAATTTGCCACACAGATTGGAAAAAAAAAAAACTTGGTTCCTTGTAAGTAAAAGGAGGCTCCTATATATCTGCAAATGAAGTACAAGATCACTACAGAAAAAACTATGAAGATGTACCAAAAACTATTAAACAAGACCAAAATGAAGGAAGGATATTCATGGTTATGGATAAAAAGAGTAAATTTCTTAAACATGCTAATTATCCTCCAATTCATATGTAACTAAATAATGAATTAATAGTCTGAATACATAAAGAATTCTAGAAATCCAAAATAGAAAAACGGCAGCTGGGCACAGTGGCACTCGCCTGTAATACCAGCTATTCTGGAGGCTGAGGCAGGAGGATTGCAAGTTCAAGGCCAGCCAGGGAAACTTAGTGAGACTCTGTCTCAAAAAATAGAAAAGAAGGGAAAATTAAAATGAACAGAGGCTGTGAACGGCAATTCACAAAAGAAATGTGAATTACCAATAAAAACATGACATTTTGTTAAGACTTGCTAGAAACAGGGTAATGAAAACTTTTATTAATGTGTTTTATCTTTTAAACTTACTGGATTGTCAAAAATCTGTAAGCCTGACAATAACAATAACAATAATATGAGTGGTAACTCTCATATATTACTGATACAAACTTCAAATTGATGTAATCACACTGGAGAGTAATCTATACCTGTTTAACAGACATACATACATGCACATATATGTCCATATTATATTTCAGAAATTCCACTAGTAATATTAGGCCTTGAAGAAATGTTTAAATGTTTGCACAGGGACATTTACTATGTTCATGGCAAAAAAAATTCAGAAATTTTTTTTAGACAGTGTAGATAGCTAAATAGACAAATAACAGAATAGTCATACAATAAAATGGTATTTAGCATTGAAAACAAACAACAGAGTTGGATCAACATGGATCATCTCAAAACCATAATTTTCCTGAAAAAAGCAATCTATAAAAGAATATATGATGGGACTATTTATATTACAAAGTGAAAAGATATATAAATGTGTGTGTGTTTGTGTTTGTGTGTGTGTGTGTATAGGTTAAATAAACACAAACACCTCAAAACATACATGGCAAAGAAAAACATCAAAAGTTACCTCTCGGGTAGAGAAGGAGGAGAATAGAAGGGTAGAAAGCGGGAGGGAGGATGAGGAGAATTGCTGAGGGGTGATATTTGCCAAGTTATATTGTTATATTATGAGGAAAATCCCATCATTATGTACAACTCTAATGCACCAATAAAAAAAGTGAGAAAAACAATTTAAAAAACGGAAGTTAACTCACTGAAGTTAAAAATAAGTGTGGCAGATAATCTCTTGATACCTTAAGTTATTTTCCAGACTTTCTTTAATGAACATGTGTTACTTTAATAACAAAAACCAAACATCATAAAAGAAGAGAAAGAGAGAAAAGGCAAGGGGGTGGGAAAACATCTTCAATAATAATACAAAAGCTGAAACATGGACATAAACAATTATTATACAAAACAGAGGTGAAATAAGAGACATAGGAAATCAGATCAGGGGAAGGATATACTATGGCAGACATGTGAATACACTTGCGTAACTAGGTATATGATTATTCAGAATCAGAGAAAGCAAAGGGGGCTCTAGAACCTGAAGAAAAGACAAAATTGTTTTGTTTTTATTTTTGTTTTTTGATACAGGGATTGAACCCAGGGGTGCTAAACTACTGAGCCACATTCCCAAGCCCTTTGAAAAAAAATTTTATTTTGAGACAGAGTCTCATTAATTTGCTTAGGGTGTTCCTAAAGTTGCTGAGGCTGGCTTTGAACTTGTAATCCTCCTGCCTCTGCCTCCCGAGCTGCTGAGATTACAGGCATGTGCCAATACATCTGGCCAGAATTGTTTTTTTATATTTTAAATTACAAATGTATTCAGAAATATAAAATTTGAAATAATATTCTTAACATTTTATAATGCTAACATTCCAAATCTTTCTCAAGGCATATGTGTCTACATATTTCAAAGTGAACATACAGGGCTGGGTTGTAGCTCAGTAGCAGAGCACTTGCCTAGCATATGTGAGGCACTGGGTTCGAACCTTAGCACCACATAAAAATAAACAAAGCACCACATAAAAATAAGCATTCTGTCCATCTATAACTACCAAAAAAAAAAAAAAAAAAGGTGAACATACAAATGTGCTCTTATTTCTTAATGGTATATATACTTTGTGTGTGGCAGGAGGTTCATGCATATATACTGTATAGTTTTAAATTTTAAACAAAATTGGATCTTAATAAACATGGTTATGAAATTTGTTTTAAAAAGTCTCCATCCTTCTACATCAGTGCACACATATCTACCTCACTCTTTCAAAGGACTTTAATATCCTATACGCTAATGTAGTAGAATGTTTCTCCATGAAAAACAATTACAAATAGTATTCATGAATACCCCTTACACTTGGGTTTATATTTCTCTAAAAAGGGAAACTGCCACATTGAAGGGAATGCCAGTTTTAAATGCTGATAACTACTGGCAAATTACCCTCCATAAGGCTCTATCTAATCCCATTTTCACCAAACCATATGAGAATGTTATTTTCTATCATTCTGGCCAGTGTTAACTATCATCAACTTTAATGTTTTCATCACCCTGATAGACACAATGTATTATTTTAATTTAATTTCCCTGATCACTAGTAAGGCTGTACAGGATGTTTAGATATAAGAAATTAGGGTAGATGAGTAAAATATGATCACAGAGCACTATAGAGAAATGAGAAATTAAAGTATCTTAAGAACAAAGAATGATTTAATTTGGTTAAAATATGAGGAATGTAAAGTCAAGCTAAGTTTGTGAAAGGTAAATATCAATTTAGAGCAAATTAAGTGTACATTTAAACCTCTCTCCTGCAGGTTATTTGACTGTCCTAAAGATTTTTAGAGTAAAGTGGTGACAATAGTAACCACACTTCAGGCAGGGAGCAACGGTGCACACCTGTAATTTATGCTACTCAGGAAGCAGAAGCAGGAGAAAATCAAGTTCAAGGCCAGCCTGAGTAACTAAGTGAGACCCTGTCTCAAAATAAAATGAAAAGGGCTGGGGATGTAGCTCAGTGGTAGAGCACTTGCCTAGCATGCATGAGGCCCTTGGTTCAATTCCCAGTAACACCCAAAACAAAACAAAAAAACATGTTTCAGAAATTAAATTTGTATATATAAAATTATGTTCATGAAAGTTTATATATGTACACTTTTATAAGGAAAACCAAGCAGGGAGACCACCAATCAATCAGATGAGAATGTAAACCAGAGGAGAAGAACTAAGAAAAAAGATACATAAGAAATATTCTACTACCATATCAAGAAAACTGGCAAATAATTATATAACAGAGCAAGTACATGATGATGATTAAAGAAAAGGCTCTTACCCAAACAACTTGATGTATACTATACAAAATAAAACTGTAAATAAATCTGTACAGAAATACAATGCAAGAAAAATGCAAATGCTATTAAATCATCTTAAAAACTCAAAAATATGGAAATATACTTCCTGGGTACCTGAGAGATCACTGCTTTCAATTCGCCGGAGATCTGAATCAGCCCAAAAGAGCTTGCCCAACCTGCTATCAAGAGCTAAGGCAATTGGTTTACTTAAGCCACTGAAAAAGAGGACCTCCCGTTCCGTTCCATCCAAAGCAGCCCGTTCAATTTTAGGAGATCTTTCCTGAAGATTGGTGAAGTACATATACCTGAAGAGTAATTAGAAGAAAATAAGAAGTTATACTTCACCAGAAGAATAATTAGAAGAAATGAGAAGTTATCAAAGTAAGAAACCATGTAAAATAAGAATATGCTTAATGATTAAGACAAATAGAGGTAGGGGCTAGGGATGCAGCTCAGTGGTGGAATGCTTGCCTAGTATGCACAAAGCCCTTTGGCTTGATACCTATCACTATTAAAAAAAAAAAAAGATAAATGAAGGTAAAATAATATTTTAAATCTTACTTGTAAATGTCTTTAAATCTGTTTTATTTTTAAGCTGATAAAAACTGTACATATGCATGGAGTAACATATGATGTTTTAATACATGTATACATGCATTACCAGGTATAATTATCTTAAGCTTTATCATTCAAAATCCTTTTTTTTTCTAGTTTTTTGAGATATACAATACACTGTTATGTATAGTCACCCTACTGTGCAACAGTGTCAAAACTTTTTACTCCGATCTAACTATAGCTTCATACTCACTGATTTACCATTCCCCATTTGTCCCTCCCACCTAAAACTTTAATATTAAAAAAGGCCATGGTATGCTTCTACTTTCATAGAAGTAACAAAGAGCACATGAAAATTCAAAGGAATTAACTTCCATAGATTAACAGAAGAGTGTTAGACATAGGCATGCCAATGTTTTCAGAATAACACAATAAATTAGAAATCAGTGGCCAGAGGGAACTAGACACAAAATTTTAAGTTCCTTTTTTGTTAATAACTAAAAACAAGTTATATGAATCATTTCTTATATTTAACTTATAGGTTTCATCCCTTTTCTGTAATTTTTTATAAATAAGCTACTTTCCTTGCTGAATTCTTTATCTTTCTTTCATATGCAACTGAGTATTTAATATTTATTAAATGCAAAGCTCTGTATAAATAAAAAAAAATTCTTGTCATAAATAGTCTAAGGCATAGTAAGAAATATACAACTGAAAAATAGTTAAGTATAAGACAAACTGAAAAGGACTAAATATGAACAGAGAATAACAGATACAGAGCACTGAGTATCTAGGAGAGGGGAGAATCACATCTGGCTGGGAGTGGGAAGACCAAGGAAACTTTATAGAGGAAACAGCAGCTGCAAAGGTCCTGAAGGTATGAGTGAAATTTAGAACTAAACCAAGAAAGGAAATTCTAGGCAGTGAAATAAAAGAAAATAGAAGAAAGCTATAAGAAAATGCATGGGCAAGTGGATGAAGAATAATGAGCTGTTCACAGGAGCACAGAATACCTAAAGATAAATAAAGAGCTGAAAAGGAAAATCAAGAAGGGTCTTAGATGCAAAGATAGCTGAATACCACTTTAGTAACATACCCTTTCTCTGGGTTTACCACAATGGCTCGAGGTCTGTCTTGCTCGCCTTTCAGCACCACTCCAATCGATCTTCCATCTAATCTTGTCACATTAATGACATTGGTAGCCTCACAAGTCCAATAGATGTACCGGCTATAAATGTCAATGCTGAGGTCATAGGGTTGTATTTCTAGGTTCTGATTTGGAACTGAGCTCACAACCACAGTAAAGCCCTAAAGGAAAGAAAAAGGCACACACAGAAAGTTAAAGACTCCATACCAAATAGCCCTGAGGTATCCATTCACAATACTTCCGCCTATGTGGTCACACACCTGAGAAGGATGTCTCAAGTCTTTGGGAGCTTTTTTACCAACACGTTTGTTACAGATAATGTGCTTCTTTGTTAACATGCACCTCAAATATTCCATGGATTGTTATGGCCTGGGGTAGAAGAGGGAGCTGAGGATAGATTAGTTGCTCCAAGAACCCAATGATGCCTTGATTAGAGACAGAAGGGAGAAAGCAGCAGCAGCTTCCTGCAAACTGTACACAACTGTGGCTAGAACCACACCCCAGAAATTACAGAGACATGTTTCTCAATCAGGGATAATGTCTAACCCCTACAGACAATTGGCAATGTTTGGAGACATTTTTGGTTGTCAGGACTACAGGGATATTATTGGCATCTTAGTGGGTAGAGGCAAAGGATGCTGTTAAACATTCTACAACATGTAGGGTAGCCCCACAACAAAGATTTATCTGGCCCCAAATGTCAACAGTTTAGAATTAAGAGAAATTGCTCTAGAAATGATAACACGAGTCAGGACTACAAACCAACTCTATCAATCATCTCTAATCCTGAAATTCACTCCCCCACACAAATAAAGTAAATACGTGTGTGTATTTTTTTTTTATACAAAGTCAATCATGAGAAGATCTGTCCATCTGAATGTATTCAGATCTTGGTAAAGTCATTTACCGAGACTTTGAGGAAACATTTCTTAATGTGATTATTTATTTGCCATGTCCTTGGTTATATAATAACCACAGTTTCTATCTACTAGTTATCAGTCATTAGTTCCGACCTACCAGTATAAAGTGTATCTAGAATATACAACTATAACCCCACCCCTAAAGAATCTTTCCATAGCCCTAAATATATTACCTCCTTGCTCCTGTTTGAAAAGATGTAGCAAAAATTAATAATTGAATCCCCCTAAATTTTTGTACATTCAAAATTAAGTTTAACATCACTGCTATACGGAAGACAATAAAGAGTTATATTTATTGTAATCCCAATCTAACACTGCTTGGTCACAGAAAGAAAAAATGATAGTAATATATAAATCCATTACTAGTGTTGTAGGCATAAATAAGACTGACAATATTCTTATTCCTATCTCATAGACACTAAATAATATTTACCAAAAAATACTGGATCAACAGCACATCCTAGATGTTTTAAATTTTGTAAGATTATGTTATGTTTCCTGTCCTCTGAACCTTTTAAATAATAGGTAATCAATAATGTAACTCTTATTTATCAAGTCCCTACCACATAACAGGTAAGTGCTATGTGCTTTGCATTTTTTTCAGTTAAGAAAGTTTATAAGAATCCTAGGAAAAGATAGAGCTTAGATCAGAACTAAGGCCTATCTGACTTCAAAACTTCTAACATTCCACACAAATGGAATCATAAGGGAAAAGACTACATAAATGGATGTAACAGTGACAGTCAATACTGATATAAGAGCTTAAGCTATCCTAATATAATTTCTAACCCAATACCATTGTCAAGTAATTATTTACTCAGAGAAAGATCATCAGGAGGAGAGAGCTTCTAAGTTCAAAATCTCAGTCTCTCTCTCTCTCTCTGACACACACACACTTAAGCAGAATCAAGTGAAATAGTATAATTGGTTAGTCCAATTACCAATCAGAAGAAACGAATTTTGAACTGAGCCCTGGCTAAGTATAGTGGCACACTCCTTAATTCCAGCTACTAGGAGGCTCAGGCAGGAGACTCACAAGTTCAAGGCCAGCCTTATCAACTTAGCCAGACCATGTTTCAAAATAAAAAGGGCTAGAGATGTAGCTCAAGACCCTTGGGCCTAGCATATGTAAGGTCCTGAGTTCAATCTCCAGTATAAGAAAAAGAAAGATGGATAGACAGATGAAAGGGAGGGAGGGAAAATAAAAGAAAGGAAAAGAGAGGAGAAAAGAGAAAAGAAAGAAGAAGGGGAAGGGAAGAGAAGAAATTAATGAGCCCTGAATTACCTGGCTGCCATCTTCTTGAGCCTTTCGGATCATGTTTTGTCGTGAGTCGATCCAATAGAGCTGCTTGTCCAGAGGGTCATAGTCAATGGCCCGGACATTTCGAAGACTGTGGATGGGAAGGATGATGTCAGGACTCTGTTGTTCATCAATCACCATGCGATTGATAGCACTCTTTTGACTGAAGAGCAGGAAGGTGGTGGGGGCTTAAAGAAAGAAAAGAGCAAATTCAAAATATAGTTATTGAGTCTTGCATTACCCAAAGATTTGATCAGCCTATTGTATATTATCTCCTACATACAATACAGACAGACATAGCAGAACTGAGGACATGCTCTTCAAAACTCTCTTCAGAGTAACAATGATCAGCACTCTGGGTTATGAATTTAACCAGTGACATAATCACCTAGTCTACTTTTCTCCCTCTTTCATAGAGATACCACAGAAGACAATTTCAATGAAGCATCTGATAAAGGTATACTTAATTCTAGTCTATCAGGTGAATAACTCTACTTCTCCTCAACCTGTTCTTGTGTGTGGTGTGTGACCTAACACCTGGGCCTCCATAGATCAAAGAAGAAACTTCATAATAACTTTTAAATTCAGACTCTTCATTATCTAGTTATTTGATCACTAAGTCATTGACCCTCCCTGGGTCAAATATTATCCAACTGTAAAATAAAGATAATAGCCACCTTGTCCTTCTCATTGAGTTGATGTAAGAATTTTATAACTTAAATGAAAATACTTTAAAACCTGGAAGCCATGTTATAAAAGTACAAATAACTATTGTTTATTATTATCAATTATTAGTAGTAGCAGTAATAAACTTACAAGAATTAAACCCTCATGAATGCAGATATGGACTTTATTTTGCTCTGTCATGAATATGATGGTTGCAGGGATAAAAGGCAGATAAAAATTATCCCTCAATTAATAATAATAGACATTTTACATTCTTTATTTTTAATTCTCAAAAGAAACCATACATTTGTATTTTCACTAAAAAAAAAAATTCTCCTTTGATGCCAAGATGATGCCCTTAATTCATGAAGAGGGAAAATGCATAAAATATTTCCCTTTTCCAGGGACTAGGCTTTTGATTATTATGTAATCATTTTTATCATATGAAAACGTCTAGAAAAGAATGGCAGTGATAAACCTTCACTAAAATACAGTTGTTCCCCCTTATCAGTGGGAGATACGTTCCAAGACTCCCAGTGGATACCTCAAACAACAGACAGTACAGAATCCTATATATACCATTTTTCCTATATATACCTATGATGAATTAATGCATACATTTGGCACAATAAGAAATTAAAAATAGAATAATTTAATACACTGTAATAAAATTACCAGCATCACTTTCATGTTTGGGGGCCATTATTAAGTAAAGTAAGTGTTACTTGAATATAAGCTGTACTGTGACAAATGATGTGATTACAGAGATGGCTATGAATGACTAACAGCAGGTAGCATATATAGCATGGACATGTTGGACAAAGGGATTCACATTCTAGGCAGGATGAAGAGTGAGTTCAACATACTTTTTTTTTTTTTTGAGGAAATATTAAGATGAATTTTATTTTATTTATTTATTTATTTTTATTGTAAACAAATGGGACACATGCTGTTTCTCTGCTTGTACATGGCGCAAAGGCATACCATTTGTGTAATCATAAATTTACAGAGTAATGTTGTTTGATTCATTCTGTTATTTTTTCCCTTCCCTCAACATACTTCTTAGTACTACATGCAATTTAAAATTTATAAATTTTAGAATTTTCCATTTAATATTTCCAAATGGTGGGTGAAATATCTGAAACAATGGAAAGTGTCAGATAAGAGAGGACCACTCTGTGTGTGTGTGTGTGTGTGTGTAAATTCCATAATTATACTCTATTCTCTTGGTTTCCAGTCCTCACCTAAATCCAATAGAATTTTTTCCTCCTCAGAAATACAAACATAAAGAGCCAAGCCACACAGCACTTGTATGTGTTTTTGTTTAACTTGTAGGCAAAGACTTGTAGACAAGTGCAAAAAAAAAAAAAAAAAAAAAAAATCCTCTTTTGCAACCCAGAATTCATTGTTCCATATGACTTTTGATACATAAGCAGAAATATACCTAAGACAGCTTACAGTGATGGAATACTGGTAACTACAAAGGTTGGTTTTAAGACTAACAAGTTAACAAAAAGTACAGGTCATGAGAGAAATCTCAGTTACACTGATTCAACATTCCAATTTTAATATTATGATACAAGAAGATGACTTCTTTTTCTTACAAGCTTCTATCTTCAGAAAATGATACACGAAGCTGAAGATATATCGTACTGTGTTTGGATCATGTTTGTTTAACTGTAGTATTGGCATATCCCACATCTGTACTATTCCTGAGGGTAATAACAGGAATGAATATGATTTGAACTCATTGATGATTAGAGAAGTTGTCAGCAATTGAGAACCAGGCAGGTCCATCATTCCCAAATGTGATCCTAAAGTCAATTACTTGAAGAAATTACATCCCAAATATTTTATATGGAGAATTGTGAAATCATCATCAGTAGGTTCATAATTAAAGTAGAAACAGAAGCTTCTCCCCTCCAAAGAACTATGGGCTTATGGGACAACAAATTAAGCATCAGTTCTCCTAAAAAAGGATCCTTGAGATGAACAACAAAACAATCACCCTGGGAAATTCCTTAAATAAAAATTACTGACTTAAAGCAAACAAAGAGCCAAGTCAGAACTAAGGGCCTGTTTTAACCTATGTGCCATCCTTTATAGCTCCACTACTTGTAATTCTCTGGCTTACTTTACATTCACACTCAAATGTATATTGACTTAAACCCCAAAGGAATTCATTTGCATTCACAAAAAAATTGATATTCCGGAAGATAGCTCAGTCGGTAGAGAGCTTACCTTGCAAGCACAAGGCCCTGGGTTCAATCCCCAGTACCGCAAAAAAAAAAAAAAAAAAAAAAAGAAAAAACTTGATATTCACAACAATGAAATTGTTTAATTTCTCTTCTTTAGTTAAAAGTTCGGAAGTTTTAGAAAGGATGTCAATGATCTGCTAGAATCTTCTATTATTTGGAGCCCATCATGTATTTATTTAACTTTTAGCAATTGTAATAGGAGTCCAGGTCTTAAGAACATTTCACATAGAGTAGCTGCAAAATCTCTCATAATTTTTTGAAGACTTTTTTAATAACACTTTCTTAGTAAATTAAGACTCTAAATTGGTAAGTTTCCAACAGCATAAGCACTCTAGGTACTAAGACAATGAGACTTAGCAGAAAGACCCCATAATCTTAGTTCCCAAATTTTCCTGTCTGGGAAGCAATTTATCAAATATATAGTTGGTTTCTAGTATATTTTATTAGGTACTTTTTTTCCAAAACACGTCTTAACCTTAAATAAGATTCCACAATTGGGTGCAGATCTTGTTCTAGAAATGCAGATTAAGATAAAGCCAAAAGTAACTCCAAGTAAATGCTTGTTCCACCAAGTCTACTCAAAAGACATTAACAATTACAAATGGTTATCACTATTTCTAAAAGTAAACTAATGTTCTGACTTATTTTACCATGAGCTGGGGTTTGCAATGACACAGAATATGCCATTTTAAAAGACTAAATCCATTCTATCTAATTTATGTAAACTCTAAACACAAACCCCCCATCTCTTGGAAAACTGCTGCTTTAAAAATTATATCAGCAGGTTATCTAAGTCTTGCATTCCCACAACATAGATAGCAACATACAGAAGTAGAAGAATGGGATGCACTGAAGGCACCAATATTTACCTGTAACTTAAAGGAAAGTGCTGCTCTTAAATAAGAACAGAATAAACTACAAAGTGAAACCCACCACATATGTCTGTGCCCTTTGTGCATGCCAAGGGCACTGAGCAGGGACTGAAATTCAGCACACACTTCATTAGCCAAGTCATACACCAGTAGGATCAAGTCTGTCCAGAGCAAACATCTTTTTTCAATTTGCACAAAGGTGCCATTGAGGCCACTTCAGTACTAGAAAAGGGATTGCACAATATGGCTCCCCATTTCATCTCAGTCTTTTTATTCACTCTGCTCTAGCAACACTAGTCTTCGTAAGTGTTCTCGTATCATGTCAGACGTGTTCCTCCCAGAGTTTTTGCATTTGCTCTCGGTTTTTGCTTGATTGGTCTTCTCCCTGGTATCTCCATAGTTCACTTCCTCACTTGTTCTTGACATAAATGTCACTTTTCAGTAAGGACTCTGCTTATCACCCTATTTAAAAATCAACCTCTACCACCACTACCCTTTCTTGCTTGTAATATTTCTACAAAATATTTGTCACCATTTAACATTGATACAGTTTATTTAGCTCATTATTTGTCCGAGTGGTAAGTTCTGTAAGGGCAGGAATTTATGTCTATTTCATTCACTGTTGTGTTTTCCATGGGCTAAAATAATGCCTAGTACATATTAGGTATTAAATAAATATTCCATTGACTGAATAAATGAAGAAATATACATTGGATGACAAGGAAAGTCCTGCAGTCTTGATTTCTGAAGACAATAAAATTATTTCAGAGGAGGAAAGGAGAAAAAAACAAGAAAAAAATTATCAAGGGCCTTCAATATGTTTCACAAGTGCATCATACTGTTACTTAATTTCCAAAAGATTTCCATTTTGTAAGTGAGCAAACCAAGGCTAACAAAGTTAAATAATTTTTCCAAAGCCACAAAGCAGTTGAGAGAAAAAGTCATGTTTTTACAGAACCCATCCTGCCTCTTCATTCATTTGGAGTGCCTACCACATACTATGAACAGCAGCCTAGGCACCCAAGATACATTAGCTTAGAAAACAATAAAAAGTGCTGTTTTATGAAGTTTATATTCTAATAAGTAATAAGCAATAAACAAAGAAAGAAGTCATAGTATATAAATAGTGGAACACATAAATTATACAGCATATACAAAGGTGATAAATAGTTTGAGAAAAAGTATAGGTAAAAAGCATTAGCAATGCTAGATAGAGTGGAAAGATGATTTGTAATTTTAAATAGTGTAATCAGAATTCAATAGGTAGGTCACAAGTAAGCAAAGACTTGGAGGTGAAAGATATCCACGCAAATACTTTAAGGAAGAATATCCCAAGTAGAGGAAATGAGCAGTACAACAGTCCTGAGATGGAAGTAAGTAGCATATTTGAAACCATCAACAAGGCCAGTATGGCTGTTATGGAAAAAGCAAGGGAGAGAATAGAAAGAGGGAAACTGTGGGGTGAACAGGTTATGAAGTGAGGGACATAGATCGGGTTTGCAGAACTCACCAGCCCTTAAAATAGTTAGGTTTTTACTCAGTGTAAAATGGGAAGCACTGTAAGATTTGAGTACAGAAACAAACTGGTCTGATTTAGCTTTTAATACAGGTCAAAGAGCAAAAGACAAAATGTCAGAAATTTTTGAGGGCAAGAATTTTGTGTTAAACTTCTCTTATAATGTGCCCTGGAATCTAATATATTTCTACACAAATATTAAATTATAAAGAGTACACAGTTGTCCTCAGTGGCACACCCCTATAATCCCAGTGGCTTGAGAGGCTAAGGCAGGAGGATTGTGAGTTCAAAGTCAGCCTCAGCAATTTACCTAGTTTCTAAGTAACTCAGCAAGACCCCGTCTCTAAATAAATATTAAAAAGGGCTGGGGATGTGGCTCAATGGTTGAGTGCCCCTAGGTTCAATGCCCAGTACCCACCCCCACAAAAAAAAGAGTACACAATAAACCTTTTGAAGCACTGCTTACATATGTCAGAAAGGCAGTCAACAGACATTAGGGACATTTAGCAGTGATTTCTCATGGCCTTTACCCAACAACCAACAAGTCTGGGCATAAGCAACTACAAGACTAATACCCTCAAAAAATTTTTCATTTTCTCTTTTTCTTCATCAATTATTACCCCATTTTTCTCCTTCCATTCAAAGTCAGACTTCTTCAAAGAGATGTCTATATATACTTCTGCCTCTTCCTTTTTTTTCTATTAATGTTTTTAAACTACTCAAATCTGCATTTTACCATTAATTCCCTGAAATCATACTCTTCAGGGTTACTATTAATAACCTTACCCAAAACTCTAATGGATACTATTTTAGGTATCAACTTATTCACCCTCTCAGCATCAATCAACAATTCTTAAGAAACAACCTTAACTCTTTTCTTCAGTGCCTCAATTCTCCCCTGCTTTTCTTCTTACCTCTCTGGCTGCCACTTTTCAGGGTCCTCTATAAACTCACTCTTCTGAACCAGAATCCCATAGATTACCAAGTCCCTTTTCCCTCTCTCTCTCTACCAGAAACAGACACACTATGGCCCATAAACCAAATCTAGCATGCTGCCTATTTTTGGTAATAAAGTTTTACTGGAATTTAGTCAAGCCCACTTTAAAAATGTATTGTTCATGGCTGGTTTCATGCAATAGTGGAGAGATGGGCAGAAATGAGTAAGTACAGAGCCCACATACCCACAAAGTCTAAAATATTTACAATCTGGTCCTTTATGGAAAAAGTTTCCTGGGTCCTGCACTATACATTCTCTCTAGGTAATCTCATTCATTTTAAATACACCTGGCAATTCCAAAATTTATACCTTTGATCTCACCACCTTCTCACAGACCATCAAATGTGACTCCATAAGAACCCTACGTTCTATTCACTCTAGCTCCAAAATTCACCTTGAGTCCATCAACATCTCTCTTTACCACTGCCAATACCTCAGTCTAAGCCTACCTGCATAACCATGCTAGTCTTGACTTTCAGGCTACCCTTTCTTTTTCCCAGGAATCAGAGCATGTATTGTATCTTTATAATAACCCTATGAGGTATTTATTATTATTCTCATTTTTAAAATGAGAAAAATTAAGTTGCATAAAGTAAAACACTAATTTTGACAGATTCAAAAGTATAACCTCTTCATCATTAAACTATATGGCTGTATTCTCTTTCACAACTGAATCCTGTATCAGAATAGACTAAGTCTTTTCCTGTGTGATTTCTGATACATTTTCTCAGGCACAGAACAAAGTACTTAATTATATCAGTATCTTGTAACAAGTTTATTACTTTCTTTCATATTAGCACATCCCTGATGTCTCCCATGAATCTATTCTTTCTGATCTGGTCTTTACCTATTTCTTGATCAGATAAACCAGTACCAGATTTCCCCTAGCCAACAATGTTCTTTCATACACTAAGCTGTCAGCACTGCATGTATGTAATGTTTAATGTGACTACTTGCCAATATTTAAAAATGAAAAGACCCAAAACACTACATTCATGACTAGATGAGAACACCAGCTGGAATTAAGTAGCAACCATCCACTATGTTTAGAAAGCATGTGCTCTCTAGTTCCCCACCTACTGACTACTGCTTTATATTGGGTTAAATTTTCTCATGTGCACTTTCTTCCTGGACTCATATGCAAGTAAATTTTTTGTTTGTCCTATTCTATACACTTCAAAAAACAGGAGGTTATACTCTGGGATTCTGTTTGTTGTACTATTGGTTCTGTTCTTCCCTTCCTTAAAAATGAAATATGAATGATGTACAAACATGCATGCATGCCCCTCTGACATTATGTACATTTTACACGACACATTAATGCCCAAGGGTAAAAGACTTTTCCACAACATCAAGTTGCTATCATCAAACAAGTGACAAAAATTTGCATCACTCCTCCCTCTGGCCTTCCCCTTAACTACACAGATGACCAACTTGACATCCACAACTTTTTACCCTAGAAAAAGATCAATTTAAGCACTTTCAAAATACTGCTTACCACTACAGGTTCTATTATCAGCATTCAAGGAGTAGTGAGCAGGGCATCCACAAACAAAACCTCCAACCGGGACAGCTAAGCAGAGGTGGGAGCAGTGCCCATTGCTGGAAGCACACTCATTCCACCCTGCCTGCCGAGAGGAGTGAAAGACAAGGATGTCCATCACATAATCCAAATGGCCCTGAATGATGGTGCGGTTTTGGCCACTGGTTTTGTTGGCACGCTCAATGCTGCGTCGGCTCCAGTCCGTCCAGTAGATGTAATCTTGGTACTGAGTTAAGCCAAAAGGATGAGGCAAGTCATCTGCTATAACTTCACGGTTCAGTCCTATTTTTGGAAAGGCAGTAGACAGGGGAGACACAGAGGGATGAAATATGTGAAAATACAAGCATCTTGTTTGCAAAACAAAAACATGTAAAACGTACATTTGTAAACATTTTAAAATAGAACAATTCATTAGAAAGGAACTCTAAAACTAGACTGGTTCTCTGAAATCAATCTATTTGTAGTCTTAGCCCATGCCCCAAAATCATATTCCTACTATAAATCACTGTGTTTGTTTAAATTCCTATGAATGGTCTATTTTAATTGTTTTTTACTACATAAGGCTCTACAGTATAATGTTTCCTCTTTCCACAAGAAGATGGAAATACACACACACACACATACACACACACACACACAATTTTTAAACTGGTATAAAAAATTACTTCAGGAATAGAGGGAGTTACAAACATTACTACAAACCCAATAATAATGAAATTTTTGCATATGAAATAGATATAAATCCCAGTAGTCGAGCTACTATTGTTAGTAATGATACAACTCCAGAACAGAGAAAGAAGCTAGTCATCTATATG
Source organism: Sciurus vulgaris (assembly GCF_902686455.1). Taxonomy (NCBI): domain Eukaryota; kingdom Metazoa; phylum Chordata; class Mammalia; order Rodentia; family Sciuridae; genus Sciurus; species Sciurus vulgaris. Next base: position 81,110,720 of record NC_136465.1, read on the forward strand.
AAGTTATATTAATAATATCTAATCAATAATGAACAGCAGTCACTGATATTTGTGTAAAAAAACATACTACCCCCATAAAAAGTAGTAAAGCTTACCAAGCATATTTGAAGATTCTATTAAGTTGGTGTCCAGGTCTGTCCAATAAAGCCTCCTTTTAGCATAATCAATAGTTAGGCCATTTGCCCGCCCCACATTTGGAACTAATGTAGTACGTTCGCTTCCATCCATAGCAGCTCTGTCTATCTTAGGTTTTCCACCCCATTCAGTCCAATACATAAATCTGAATTCAAAACAATTGACAGTTAACATTTCACTTTTGATTTTCTGGGGAAACTGGTTATATTCATTCACACTAACTAAAGAAATTTAAAGAAATATATAGTACATCGAGAAAATGGGTAAAACAAAATTCTTTTAATTACTTTGTCACTTTCAACTAAATTTATTTTTTCACTTTCCCAAAAAGGAAGTGAGTCAGCTCTCCTTAGCCTTTCCAATGAATTTATTCCATCCAAACCTATGAATTGGAAACACACCAATGGTTTCTTTACTGCAGTTATAGTATTTATAAAACAAATATTCATGAAAAAGCAAAGGATTAAAGCTCAAGTCTAAGAATTTGGTTCACTTTTGACTAAATGTCTTTGTGTTTATGAATGCAAATAAGTTCAATTTTTAAAATGTTGAACTTACCTTATATAATCAGCTTGCCTCAAAAACAAGCTGCAGAATTACATCAAATGTAAAAATAAGCAGTAAGCCTTTGAAAGGCTCAAGTCAAATGAAAAGCCTGAACCTGCATTTGGTCATACCATCCAGGGGAACAATAATAAGAATAAGAACCATAAATCACCCTTGATGTGTCAAAAGAGGAATGAATACTACTATCACAATCCCTGGGGAAAAAAGGTTGCAGGGGTGTGGGGACCAAGGATTGAACTCAGAGGCACTCAATCACTGAACCACATCTCTGGCTCTATTTTGTATTTTATTTATAGACAGAGTCTCACTGAGTTGCTTAGGGCCTCACTAAGTTGCTGTGGCTGCCTTTGGATTCATGATACTCCTGCCTCAGCCTCCTGAGCTTCAGGGATTATAGGCATGTACCACTGTGCCTGGCTAAAATTTTTAAATAGTCTTTTGCTTTTTTTTTTTTTTTAAGTTGTTCACTTTAATCTTAGAACTACCCCTACAGTCTAGGTGTTTTATAGATGGAGAGACCAAAGGACTAAAAGAAACTGAATGTTTTGTCTCATGTTTCCAAGCCAGTTTCATGGCAGACCTAGAACTAGAACCTCACCCTTAACCAAATGCCCTTCCAACTAACCTAGGAAGATGCTAGTTTAAGACACTGAATACTGGCACTAGGAAAACATGCCAAATGTCAACTCTCAAGAAGTACCTGAGGAAAGACATTCACTCATCAGCCTATCAGCTGATGACTAACTTGGTAGAAACATATGAACATGCTTTCCTGAAAATTAAAGTAGTACTAGGCTTTTTTTAATTTGTACTTGTCAGTTGACAAGCATATGCACATCAAAAGAACCAAAGAAAAATAACTGTAAGAAATTTTACACTTGCCAACAGCAACCTATATTGGAATCCTTAGTTCCAACTACTAAGTTTATCTGACAACTAATGTTTAAAGCAAAGATCACCATAATCCCACAATGTGTCAGTGCAGAGAAGTTGTTTTTGATGTGGCTTTCTGATTAGATGGACACATCAGATGGTAGTCTTCCCTATCTATAAAAGACAAACTGCAAGACTCCCAGTAATGGATGCCTGAACTCAAGACGTAACAAATACTATGTATTTTTTTTCTTATACATATATATATAATGAAGTGTTATTTACAAATTTGGCCCAGTAAGAGATTAACAACCACTAATATAAAATGGGGAAAATACTGTAATAAAGTTATTTTAAATTTATGAATTATTTACTTCTGGAATTTTTCATTTAATTTTTTTTAATTTACTATAAAATTTTATTAGATTGTTAGTAGTAAATGTGAATTTAATAAAAATGATTATATATCAAGATTGAATTTAATATTTACAAATAGTAAGATACTGTTATTAATTAAAAGTTAATGTATGCATTATCAATGCAAATCTAAGAATTAGGGAAAAATAACTGTAAAAATATTGATAAAATTTACAATGATTTTAAGTTTTTATCCCATTTTTTAAAAAATTTTTTCCCTTGCCCCCCACCCCTCCCACCCCTCTTTTCCCTCTATACAGTCCTTCCTTCCTCCATTCTTGCCCCCCTCCCTAACCCTAACCCTATCCCTAACCCTGACCCTAACACTAACCCCTCCCACCCTCATTTAATATTTTTGAGCTGCAGGTAACTGAAACTGCAGAAAACAGAGCCAAGGAAAAGGGGGTACAGCTATAGTTATTTCTTCACATACAACGTTGTTTCAGGGACTTTAATACCCTATGTTTGTAATCTAGTTATTACTCTGGAGGTAGGTGCAAGCAAATACAGATTGAATCTATGTTTAAAAGGGTTATTCATCTAATATAGAAATACTTATCAGTAATATTTGATTATGAATTAATTTCATTCTTTCTTCACCCAATATTAGTTACAACAGAAAGAAACTTTAGTTAATAATTAATATTAACCAGTGAAATCTCAGTGAATGGTTTTAAGTAAAGCCTATCTAGCTATTTAGTTGTCAGATAACCAATGAGCATAATTCAAGCAATCAAGGTCATGTTCCTCAAAATGTGCAATGTAGTTTCAAAGAATGCATACATAAAGCTATTTACCCTTCAGCAGGGTCCAATGCTAAAGCTCTGGGGCTATCTAAGTCTTTCCACACCAAAACTTGTCGGTGCTGCCCATCCAACTTTGACACTTCAATTCGATTTGTTCCTGTGTCCGCCCAGTATAAGTTCTTCCCAAGCCAGTCCACTGCCATGCCTTCTGGATAATCTAAGCCAAACTCTACCACATGTTCCAGTGCACTGCCATTCATAAAGGCTCTGCTGATGGTCTGCAAAGATAAAATTCACAACTGAGTTACATGATTTAAGTACAAAACACTATCCAGGAAGGTTTGGTCTGGCTGTCTTGAAGGTAGAAAGATGCAGAAATGTCAAGAGATAGAAGATATACTGTTTCCCAATAAAATTTACATAGTTTTCAAGCATAGGAAAATTTGATGTCAATCTCTTAAAGATCCAACAATGAATTTTACTGGCACTTCAGAGAGAAAATCATGAAGCTCTCAAGAACCAAAAATTTATTCTACTACAACAGAATGAATCTTTAAAATTTATTAGTAATCAGTGAAAAACATGTGACCATAATGCTGTAGACACTTTACTCTGTCTGGTTCCAAGAACCCATATTTTTTCAAATTAAACAAGAGTTTACATAAGGTATCTGAATGAGCCCACAACAATCTGGAACAAGGAAAAATTATATTCCAGATTTTGGTAATGAGTTTCTCTTTCTATCTCAGTATGCTTCTCAATATTTATTCTAGGAAAAAGAATGTGAAGAGATGCTGTAAGTCACAAATGGCACTTTCTGGGCTGGGGTTGTAGCTCAATGGTAGAGCATTTATCTAGTATGTGTGAGGTACTGGGTTCGCTCCTCAGCACCACTTTAAAAAAAACAAAAACAATAACAACAAAATATCAAATGACACTTTCTACCTGTCAGCCTTCAAAATCTTGTTTAAAGTAAGTTAAGAGTCAAGCCTCTATAAGCCACTTTGTGTGAAACATAAAACTGTTTACTCAGTTAACTGCAAAAAATGGTATTTATCATCCTTAAATGTAACAAAGTGGAGAAAGATTATGTTTTGCGGATTCAAAACCTCTAGCAAAGTATGTTGCATAAAAAGACACCTAGTAAAATACTAAGCAGGCTTTTCCCTTCACTTCCTTACAAAAGTTAAGGGCTTTTGTTGAACTCTTATCAATCCATGAGAGAGAGGGGCTATAATAGCATGAAGATTCAGAAATTCAAGACGTTTTCCCTGTTAGTACCCCGCTTTAATACTCTAATTTTTTCTGCTAACCTTGAGTGATATATCAGTCCAGTAAATTCGGTTGTCTGTTACATCAAAATCCAAAGCAGAAGCTTCTTTGACACCAGTGAGTGGTATAGCTACATTATTATTGTTTGTTTCCAAAGAAATTCGTCTGATATCTGCTCTCCGTGAAAACAAAAGAAAAGCCTCTGGGACAATGCAGGTCTTCATGTCACTGATGAGTTCAAAGCCAATGGGACAGGCACAGCGAAGGCCCTGAGGCCTATAGAGGCAAAGATGGCTACATCCTCCATTTTCCTCAGCACAGGGGTTAGAACCTAAAAGATATAATAGTTATGGAAAGGCACAGAAGGACACACATGTTGACATAATCAACACACTTCACTTCTGAATTAGTACATATCTGATTTGCAAAGACCTATGACTATGTTGCTCCCTATCTAGAGTTCTAATTCTTTTCTCAAAAACAAGCAATTTGAGGATTAAAAGAGAATAAAAGTATAGCAGAGTGCCCCCTCCCATTACTGGTAATTGAACCCAGGGGCACTCTACCACTGAGCTACATCTCTTGCCCTTTTCATATTCTGAAATCAAGTTTTGCTAAATTGCCAGGGCTAGCCTAGAACTGTGATCCTCCTGCCTCAGCCTCCTGAGTAGTTCAAATTACAGGCACACATCACGGTGCCTGGAACAAAATACTTTTCCTTGTATAGAAAGCTTTAAAATAAGGTGCATTATTCACAACATAGAATTAAATTATTTTGATGAAGGTGTATGAGTGCTTATGCATGTATATTTGGTCCTTTAATTCAAACTGTGAAGCCAGAATACTGTCAACATGAAAGAATTAAAAAAGATTTCTATATTGCCTCAAACATCAACAATTTACACTGCTGCTTCACAAGTTGTTGACTATCTTTTCTCTTTTCTAGTTTCCATTTCTAGGAGATTTTGTAGTTACTTACCAATGATTCGGTGAACATTTGTGGCCTTTAGCCCCATGAGGTCAGGCAACTGATCTATGATGATTTCCCTCTCTGCACTTTGTTTGTGTACTCTTTCGATGCTTCGCCTCTGCCAGTCAGTCCAGTAAACATAGTCACCCAACAAAGTAAAGCCAAATATGTGAGGAATTTTGTCCTCCACTAGTACTCGTCTTCCAGTGCCATCAGTATTCATAACCTTCAAGTTTAAATTTGAAGAGAAGGAAAAGGATGAGGTATTTATCTTTCAAATGTATTTAAAAAGGAGACATACAACTGCCTATTGAATCAAAATCCAAAAGATATTCTAGTTATTCCTATTGTATCAGGATTTAAAGGTTGCTTTCCTAACTGACTTTTCACCTGGGCCTGCAGATATCACGGGTAACTGAACACAGGATAAAAGCTTGTCATCTCTGCCTTCTTTTTTGCCTGTCTCCTTTGCTACCTTCATCTTTACCATAGCAGGAAAATGAGATTCACGTGAATCTCATAGTTTATAAAGAGCTAATGTGTTTTTAGGATTCTTTCCACTTAGCATGCTTTTTATTTTGTTGTTATTATTTAAACAACTGCCACCAAAAAAATTAACAGATAAAAGGGGTCTCAATAAATCTCTTACTCCCCTAAGGTTATTATCAAAACAGTATCTATAGTTTATGACACCCTCTCTGCAACTATCACGTATAGCTGGTAGTCCTCTCCAAGATAAAGGTAACTGAGGGTATTTTCAAAGTTTACAGGGACATCATAATCAACAGATTTTCAAATGTCACTGTTTAAAATGTCCTATACCAAATACCAAGAGTAGCACCGAGAACTCTCCAGTCATTGCTCTGAATGTTAAGGAACTAACACCATCTTGCTTTTCAGCTCTGTCCTTTTCTCTGAATCATTCTTTCCTGCAGTCAATCTGTATTTCAGAAACATCAAACACCTTGTGATAAATCGAAATTACCCACCAGGCAAGAGCAGCATTCTTACAGCTGCCCATAAAGCCCAACATGACCAATCCTAAGATAATGATCAACCAGACCTCAGTTTGACTAAGACTGCTAAATTATGCATATATACCCCTTGTCCTCTGCCCTAATTCTTTCCCTATTTAAACCCAAAGCTCTTGTCAGTAACCCTAAAGATGGAGCTGAAGATACTGGATCCTCTCAGTGCTCCCAATGTTAGCTATACTGAATAAATTCCTTTCCTACTTTACCTATACTTTATGTTTGATGTTTAGGGCAAAGTAGACAGACCTGGTTTTTTGGGACTCTGAAAAGTCAGACCCTGTCTGATCTAGGACTCTGGTAACACCATTAACAAAGCTTTCACAAACTACAGCATCATGTTTTAATGAAAAGGATTTCAAACACTTAACATAATACTAACATTTGATCTTTTTCCCTCGAATCTCTTAAGGTTTTTTTAAAGTTGTTGATGGACCTTTATTTATCTATATACAATGCTGAGAATCCAACCCAATACCTCACATATGCTAGACAAGTGCTCTACCACTGAGCTACAACTCCAGCCCTTATTGCTCTTCCTTCCGAAAATTCTGGCAATTTTAGATGTTGCATACAATTCTTCTATTAAATGAAAATTTTAAATACAGCGAGTGGCTGGATGTGGTGGTGCATACCTGTAAACCCAGCAGTTTGGGAGGCTGAGGCAGGAGGATCTAACATTCAAGGCCAACTTCAGCAATTTAGCAAAACCCTAAGCAACTGAGTGAGACTGTTCCAAAATAAATCATAAAAAGGGCAGAGGTTGTAGCTTAGTGGTAAAGCACCCCTGAGTTCAATCTTCAGTACAAAAAAAACCTCAAAGCAAACCAAAATATGGAGTGATACTGACCAAATTACATGGTGTCCATGTACTAATATGAAACAATATATCCCACCATTATGTACAACTATCAAGCACCAAAAAAAAAAAAAACACTGGAAAAAAAGTTAAAATGTACCATGATCACCTTAAGTGTCTGCATTTGTTTTCAAAGTATAAAGGGGAGGGGCGGGGGGGCCACAAACCTTGCTGGGGATTGAACTCAGTACCACTCTACTACTGAGCTACATCCCTTTCTCTCTCCTAAAAATTTAAAAACACTTGCTGAACAACTAAAAACAGACAAACCCAGTACTTGGAATCTGATCAAGTCAAACTGTCTTATATTCTTACATTTTCATTAGCAAATTTCAATAAATATTTGATTTGTATCTGATGAAGGAGAGATTACAGTAATGTTTGTCTATATCAGATATAAGACTTTTATTAAGGTCAACTATGAAATCTGTATTTAAATAAGTTTCCCCAAAGTCAAAAACATAGCTAAAACACTAAACACTCATCCAAGTCCTGCATGAAATACCTTCTAAAATTATTAATTTCTCTTTAATTTGAAACATTAATTTAATTTGAAACATGAATTTGTTTTTTGTCCCTCTTGGATATATTTTATAATGTGTATGTTATATCTTAAAAATTACTTTGGGTAAATACCAAAACAATGTTAAAGGGCTGAATATTTATTTATGTATTTGATAAGAATTTGAGTTCTAGGATAACAGGAACCTCAAATTCATTCCACAGTCCCTATCAAAGGGCCTGGCAAAAAACTATAAATATCTGTTAAGTGATTTTTAATGGAAAATCAGTTGAAATTAATGCATTTCTTATAAATAAGACAAAGCAAAAGAGACTAACTTCTGTTTCTGTACCTATCTTTTAAAGAACTTCTGTGCTTTTGTCTAATCTTGAATGTTTAAAATGTGTACTTTAAACACTTGGCTTCTCTGACTACAGGGTTTAAATGGTGCCTGTCTGTAGAAAAACCACCTGCATCAGAGAAGGACTGGGGAACATGAAGACAACACATGTGGGAACAAAGTGGGAAAAAGTATATTTAACTGATTACCATGATTGCTATTATCATCCTTATACAAAGATTCTCCCACAGTTCTGAAAGTTTATTCAGGCTCTTAAAAATAGTATCTATAAAATGCAAAGGTCTTGAATTTCCATTTTAAAATGTCAGTGCCTATAATGCTGGAAGCAGGATCCCAAGTCTCACTGGAAACCTCAGTTGCACAGAATTCCCAAGAAACCACCCCTAAAAATAGGAAGGAAAAATTATGTAGTATTCTTATCCCTAGATTCTATAGCTCTGCTACCTGAACAGTGTTCTTGTCCAAAATTTGATGTAAAATAATGACACACTAGCTACTTTTGGAGAACACATACATTCTTCATTCCTCCTAAAAGCAGAGTTCCTATTTAATTATTACTGCCTGGAAATTCTAATCAGAATTAAAAAAAAAAAAAATCTGTCCTTTACTAAATATTCAGTTTAGGAAACTATTTTAGTAGGGGAAGTTTACTTTAAAACTTACTTGTGCCTTCTATAAGGAGATTATCTCTTTCTCAACCTCTTACAAGAACTCCTAATACTTCCTTTCTTCCCAGAAGCTTCAATTTCCCCCTATATAGAGCCCCTTCCTTTTTGCCTTTAACATATATAAATTCTCCCATCTTAGTAAGATACTGTCTCCAAGCTAAATGTTTCTGTACTCCCTCTGATAACTACTCCATTGTTATTACTGCCATATTCCTTAAATATGATCTGTGACAGCTGCCTCCGCCTCTTAAAATTCATTCCCTAAACTCCCTGATACTGGCCTCCAACTATGACTCAGGTAACTGCTGAAAATGGTCAAAGACAACTTTCTTCCGTTCCTCTATTCCTCTGCTCTTGCCTTTTTTAAATACTCAGTATTCTTAACCATCCACAAAACTCTTCACCAAGCTTCCATGGCACAATATGATCCTATTTCTTTTTCTATAACCAGGACTGCTTTTTATCTCTTCATTTCACTGGTTCCTCCTTCCTTTTTCAAAGGCTATGTATTTTTCAAGATTTCCTGGATTCTTCTCTGCGAAATCCCTTCCAAAGAGCCTACCATGTTCTATGGCTCCTGCTACTACCTTATGTTTAAAAATGACAAAACCATAAATTCTAGTCTAAGGTCTGGTCAGTTTCTATTGCAAAATCTCCATCTGTAACTCCAGGAAAATGTACTGATGCCACATCTAAAACGTAATACACTTACCAGTGGACTATGCTCTCCATCAGAGGGAGTTTATCATCCTTTTAAAGAGCACCCAACACAAGGTGCTAAATATTCTGTATTATAAAACTCTAAACTATTACTTATAAGTTTATGGGATATTTTAAAAATTCTAATTTGCTGGGTGCAGCAGCACAACCCTGTCATCCCAATAATTTGGGAAGCTGAGGTAGGAGGAATGGCAAGTATGAGGCCAGTATAGATATCCAACTTAATGAGATCCTGACTGAAAAATAAAAAAATAAAAAATAGGGGGCTAGAGATGTACCTCCATTGTAGAGTCCCTCACTGGTTTCAATTCCCAGTACTGGGGGGAAAAAAAAAATCTGACTTTATTCCTAGTTTTAGTCTATCTTAAATCAATCATTCTGTATTATCTTACACTTAACAAATTAAACTAATTTTGCTGATTACTACATTTAAAGGTTGGCCAAACTAAAATCTGATTGTTGATCAGAATTTTTTTTTTGTTTTTGGTAATACTGAGGATTTAACCCTCACACGTTAGGCAAGTTCTATAACTGAGCTACATCCCCAGTCCTGTTTTTTGTTTTTAGTTTTATTTTTGAGTCAAGGTCTCACTAAATTACCCAGGCTAGCTCAAACTTGTGATCCTTCTTTATCTCTCAAACTGCCCAACACTAAATTCCTTTGTAAAAAATAAAATTTATATTTCCACTTCAAAAACACCAGAGGACCTACCAAATTCTGCTACATCACCCTGCAGTGTTGTTTGTTCATACTGATAAGTAAATAAACAAAAGATGTATGGTTAAGTAAGAATTTGGATAATGTGTTAAGAATGAAACTGAAAATCACAGTAAGAAAAATAACAAAAGCCACAATTCCAAAAGACCTTTCAGTTTACACAATCTACACCTCAAATTTAGCAGTTCCCTTTCATTCCTCTGCTCTTTAAAAATCTTCCATGGCCTGTGTAGTGCACATTTGTAATCTCAGCTATTCAGGAGGCTAAGGTAGGAGGCTTGTAAACTGGAGGCTAACCTGAACAACTCAGTTAGACCTTAACTCAAAATAAAATTTAAGAAGGTCTGGGGATGGGCTGGAGATGCAGTTTAGAGATAGAGTGTTTCTCTAGCACACACAAGGCCCTGGGTTCAATCCCTAGGTACCCCGTCCCCCAAAAAAAGTCTTGAGGAAGTAGCTCAGTGGTAGAGTGCTCATGTAGTTTCCAAAAAGGCTCTGAGTTCGATTCCCTTTAGGGGTTGGATTCCCTGTAGGGGTTGGAAATGTAGATCTCACATGATCAGTAAATGAAACTGTGTTGGAAATTAAGGTTTAGATTTCAAATATAAGTTCTATCATTCATTGAATACCTTTAGGCAAAATTTCTCACAGTAAAATAGGGAGGGAATCACTATCATCAATGAATTATTTAGAGATTAAATAAAATGTTAAATATACTGCACAATATCAGATGTACAGTAGGTGCTTGGTAAATGCTAGTTCCTGCTGGTTAAAATTATTATTAAAATGCTTTGGTTCCTAAATGTAAACACTTAAGTTTCATTAATTTATTAAACTGCAGTGGTTCAAAATAAAAATCAATCAATAAATAGAAAAGACTGTGGAAATAGTCTGTTAAACTAAAGAACAAAACCAATACAGAACTTTCTATTTCCTGGAAACCTTATTCCCATTTCCTACATCCATTTTTACTGTTTGCTTTTGCTACTTAAATACAAAATAACAAGAGTGAACAAAAGGATCAGATGAACAATTTGACTGGAGTCTCCTTTTGTTGCTCTACTAGACCCTCACCCCATTTCCCCCCAAATCAAGTAACATTAACAATGACATCCAATGAATGCAAATCACCATGAAAGATATGACAAATGCTTTTAGAACAGGGCCCTCTTAGTGCTAAGGGATTACCACAATCTATCAGGAATGTAAACTCTTCAGATTAAAACCATAAACATGCCCTCTCTGGTCTATAGGTAATCAGGAAAAACTTCAGAAAATAGTAGTTGAAATCCATCTTGAAAAATTAGAATTTTGACAAACAGATAAGGGTTTTACAGAATAAAATAACACATAGAAGCATAGAGTAAAAGATACACACAATATATCTGATTGCTTATGAAAGAAATGCTTTGAATGAGGCAGAAAGAACACATTGGAACTCAAAGGGGACAGACAGCATGAGGCAGGTATTTCCCTGCAGCAGGTATTCAATTCTAGGACAAAGAAAACTATACAAACAAGTTGCTGGGGCTGGGGTTGTAGCTCAGTGGTAGAGCCCTTGCCTAGCACGCGTGAGGCAATGGGTTGGATCCCCAACACCACATAAAAATAAATAAATAAATAAACAAACAAAATAAAGGTATTGTGTCCATCTACAAGTAAAAATATTTCTTAAATGTTAAAAGGTCTATCAATATCTTTAAAAAAAATTTTTTTTAAAGTTGCATCTGAAAGCTCACTAAGGAGAATGACAGGACAAAGCTGTATGTCAAGGACATCTCAATGACCTTTGCCACTGTATGTAGATTGTTTATGCTGAAGAGAAATATCTTATTTTAAAAATAGAACGTGGTTAACAAAGCATTTTCACTTTCTGTTTAAACTGGTAACAGATTTTTTTTTTAAATCCCTTATCTAAAAGCCTTGGGGTTAGCTATATTTCAGAACTCATTTTTTGGGAGGGGCTGGGGGAGAGTCTATAGTGAGAAAGGTTAACACACACCTACATAGCACTAACACCTCTGCTTGGGTCCAGTGAAGTCATTGATTGCCAAACATGTTACTATTTCTACAATAGATACAACAGTACTCCCACAAACTGGAATAAAATAGAATAAATAAATAGTCTAACACTGTTCAGGTCACTAGCTGAATTAACAAAAATTAATATTTGGTCTTCAAAGCTTGTGGATTTCAGAACTGCAGATAATGGATAATCAAAAATGATTTGTTCATCCTCACTCTAGTTCCTTAATAAAACTGGGATTCGGATCAGAGTTAACGGGATGCTCTAACATAAGTAAGAGTTTCAGAAAGAAGAAAAGGGATTAAAGAAGCTAAGAAAAAAATTAATGAAAAAAAAAAAAAGGAAGGGGTCTTCAGCAATATCTGTAATGTAATGAAAGTACAACAAATGTAATAAGGTTTTTTTTTTTTTTTTAAGAATGGCAGTGGCAAGGAACTAAAATATAACTTCTTAAAAGCTACAACAGAAGATTTTTTTTTTTAACCATTAGAAAATAGGCCCTATATAGGAAAAATAGGTATTTTTCATTCTCTTACTTCAAAAACTAATAGGATCTTTTCTTTTCTTCCTTCCCTTTCTTTTTTTTGGGGGGAGAAAGGACAGGAATGAACTAAGATACTAAAACAAGATACATTCATGTCTATTTCAAATTAAACAATGTAATTCAGATGTACTAAAGATTTTAAAACAATTTTATAATCACATTTTTTCTTCTTAATTCCCTCTCTTTCTGTTCTCATCTGTTGTACGTTTTATAACAGGATTGGGTCTGAAACAGTTCTGTCCAAGAGAAATACAATACAATACACAAATGTGGGTTATGTGTCAATTTTTAATCTTTTAAGAAGCCAAATTCTAAAAAGTGAAAAGCAGCAGCAAAATTCATCTTAATAATGTTATGTTTTGTTTAATCTAACATATCTCAAATGAAAACATTTTAAGATGTAATGAGTATTAAAATACTATAAGATCTTATGATATCTTTGATGTTATTTAGGTCTTCTTAGCACATATTTTATACTTAAAGTACATCTTAATTCAAACTAGTTATATTTTAAGTACTCCACGGCTACATTTGGCTAGTGGTAAATATTAGATTGTACAGATTTGAATTTCACATTGGTGATGATATAGCCTACAAAAAAATTAATCTGGCGATCCAAGATGGCGGACTAGAGGGTGACTGCATCTCCAGTCGCCCCAGAACTCAGGATTCAAGAAGGGGAAGCATTGAGAGACTCGGACTAAGATAGAACCACGGGATGAGTCTCCCCCACCCAGCGAAGCTCAGTTGGGCGGCAGGCTCGGATTCGAGTGGCTTAGTAGAGTGGGACAGGGCAGATAGCGTCTCCCCCAGGCAGCTCGGTGCAGTCTGGTGGTGGGCTCCGCCCACAGGGACAGATCCTCCAGCCTCTCGGAACAGGCCCCCCAGTGAGAGCCCTTCTGCACAGAAGCAGCTCAGCCAGCTCCGGCCCGCCCTGCTGCCAGCTGCGGCCCACCCGCAGGTTGCTTCAGTGACCAGCACAGGGCGCCAGGGACTCCCCCAAGCAGCCCAGCCCCCTCCGGCGGGAAGCGCCTATCTAGGCTAGCTTCCCGGGGCAGACCGCCCAGTGGGAGCCTCTCAACGCAGAGCCAGCCACAAGTCCCCAAGCCAGTGGAGATATTCGACACGCAAGCGGCTTCTGGGACCAGGGCTGGGCAGCCAGAGACCTCTCCAGGCAGCATTGTCCCCCTCCAGCTGCAGGCTTTTTCCATGCGGCGAGCCAAGATGGCGGACTAGAGGGTGACTGCATCTCCAGTCGCCCCAGAACTCAGGATTCAAGAAGGGGAGGCATTCAGAGACTCGGACTAAGATAGAACCACGGGGTGAGTCTCCCCCACCCAGCGAAGCTCAGCTGGGTGGCAGGCCCGGATTCGAGTGGCTTAGTAGAGTGGGACAGGGCAGATAGCGTCTCCCCCAGGCAGCTCGGTGCAGTCTGGTGGTGGGCTCCGCCCACAGGGACAGATCCTCCAGCCTCTCGGAACAGGCCCCCCAGTGAGAGCCCTTCTGCACAGAAGAAGCGCGGTCAGCTCCAGCCCGCCCCAGCCAGCTGCAGCCGCCCCACTGCCAGCTACAGCCCACCCACAGGTTGCTTCAGTGACCAGCACAGGGCGCCAGGGACTTCCCCAAGCAGCCCAGCCCCCCTCCAGCAGGAAGCGCCTCTCTAGGCTAGCTTCTCGGGGCAAATCACGCAGTGAGGGCCTGTCTACACAGAGCCAGCCACAAGTCCCCAAGCCAGTGGAGACCTCCAACCTACAACCAGCCTCTGGAACCAGGGCTCTGCAACAAGAGACCTCTCCAGGTCTCTCTCCCTGGAACCGGTAGTGGGCTAGGGGAAGCATTCTTCGGAAGCACTGCATTATCAAATTAATCCAAAACTTCTGGCTACTGAAGGCTGGTAGGTGATACACTGGAAATCTACAGGGTCACTATAAGCCAATAGAGGAAATCTACAATATCACAGAGTCCCATTGACATCTGACCAATATGAGAAAACAAGGGAAGAAAATGTCCGAAACAAACCTAGATACTATATCAATAAAACCCAATGACAGCACAGCAGAAGAAATGTCTGAAAGGGAGTTCAGAATGTACATAATTAAAACAATCAGGGAAGCAAACGAGGAGATGAAAGAACAAATGCAGGCATTAAATGAACGCACTAATCAACAGTTAAAAGAGCAAATAACAGAAGCAAAAGAGCATTTCAATAAAGAGTTAGAGATACTGAAAAAAAACCAAACGGAAATCCTTGAAATGAAGGAAACAATAAACCAAGTTAAAAACGCCATAGAAAGCATAAACAATAGGATAGATCACCTGGAAGACAGAACTTCAGATATTGAAGACAAAATATTTAATCTTGAAAACAAGGTTGACCAAACAGAGAAGATGGTAAGAAATCATGAACAGAATCTACAAGAATTATGGGATATCATGAAGAGGCCAAATTTAAGAATAATTGGGATTCAGGAAGGCTTAGAGAAACAAACCAAAGGAATGAACAATCTATTCAATGAAATAATATCAGAAAATTTCCCAAATCTCAAGAATGAAATGGAAAACCAAGTACAAGAGGCTTATAGGACTCCAAATATGCAAAATTACAACAGACCTACACCAAGGCACATTATTATGAAAATACCTAACATTCAAAATAAAGACAGAATTTAAAGGCCGCGAGAGAAAAGAATCAGATTACATTCAGGGGAAAACCAGTAAGAATATCAGCAGATTTTTCAGTCCAGACCCTAAAAGCTAGAAGGGCCTGGAACAACATTTACCAAGCCCTGAAAGAAAATGGATGCCAACCAAGAATTTTATACCCAGCAAAACTTACTTTCAGATTTGACAATGAGATAAAATCCTTCCACGATAAACAAAAGCTAAAGGAATTTACTAAAAGAAAGCCGGCATTACAGAACATTCTCAGCAAAATATTCCATGAGGAAGAGATGAAAAACAACAATGTAAATCAGCAACGGGAGGAACGAGCCTAGAGGAATAGCCAAATAAAGGAGAAACCAAATCATGTCAAAAAACAAAAATGAGTCCAATGAATAGGAATACAAATCATATCACAATAATAACTATGAATGTTAATGGCCTGAACTCATCAATGAAAAGACATAGACTGGCAGATTGGATTAAAAAGAAAAATCCAACAATATGCTGCCTGCAAGAGACCCATCTCATAGAAAGAGATACCCATAGACTGAAGGTGAAAGGATGGGAAAAAACATACCATGCACACGGACACAGCAAAAAAGCTGGAGTATCCATCCTCATTTCAGATAATGTGGACTTTAAGCCAAAACTAGTCAGAAGGGATAAAGAAGGACATTACATACTGCTTAAGGGAAGCATACATCAGCAAGACATAACAATCATAAATATCTATGCCCCGAACATTGGCTCATCCATGTACGTCAAACAAATCCTTCTCAAATCCAGAAATCAAATAGACCACAACACAATAATACTAGGCGATTTTAACACACCTCTCTCACCGCTGGATAGATCGTCCAAACAAAAACTGAATAAAGAAACCATAGATCTCAATAACACAATCAACAATTTAGACTTAACCGACTTATATAGAATATACCATCCAACAAAGAACGAATACACTTTCTTCTCAGCAGCACACATGGATCCTTCTCTAAAATAGACCATGTTTTATGCCACAAAGCTACTGTTAGCAAATACAAGAAGATACAGATACTACCTTGTATTCTATCAGATCATAATGGACTGAAATTAGAAATAAATGACAGAAAAAAAAAACAGAAAATTCTCCAATACTTGGAGATTAAATAATACACTATTATACGATGAATGGGTAACAGAAGACATCAGGAGGGAAATTAAAAAATTCTTAGAAGTAAATGAGAACAAAGACACATCATATCAAAATCTCTGGGACACTATGAAAGCAGTACTGAGAGAAAGATTTATTTCATGGGGCGCATTCAACAAAAGAAGTAGAAATCAACAAACGAATTAACACTACAGCTCAAAGCCCTACAAAAAGAAGAGCAGACCAACACAAAAAGTAGTAGAAGACAGGAAATAGTTAAAATCAGAGCTGAAATTAACGAAATTGAAACAAAAGAAACAATCGGAAAAATTAACAAAATAAATAGTTGGTTCTTTGAAAAAATAAACAAAATTGATAAACCCTTAGCCACGCTAACAAAGAGAAAAAGGGAGAAAACTCAAATTACTAAAATTCGGAATGAACAAGGAAATATCACAACAGACACGAGTGAAATACAAAACATAATTAGAAGCTATTTTGAAAATCTATACTCCAACAAAACAGAAAACCTCGAAGACATCAACAAGTTTCTAGAGACATATGAATTGCCTAAACTGAATGAGGAACATATACACAACTTAAATAAATCAATTTCAAGCAATGAAATAGAAGAGGTCATCAAAAGCCTACCAACAAAGAAAAGTCCGGGACCAGATGGGTTCTCAGCCGAGTTCTATAAAACCTTTAAAGAAGAGCTCATTCCAATACTTCTCAAAGTATTCCATAAAATAGAAGAGGAGGGAACCCTCCCAAACTCATTCTATGAAGCCAATATCACCCTGATACCTAAACCAGACAGAGATACATCGAGGAAAGAAAATTTCAGACCAATATCCTTAATGAACATCGATGCAAAAATTCTCAACAAAATTTTAGCAAATCGCATACAAAAATATATTAAAAAGATAGTGCATCACGATCAAGTGGGTTTTATCCCAGGGATGCAAGGTTGGTTCAACATCCGGAAATCAATAAATGTCATTCACCATATCAACAGACTAAAAATTAAGAATCACATGATTATTTCAATAGATGCAGAAAAAGCATTCGATAAAATACAGCATCCCTTCATGCTCAAAACACTAGAAAAAATTGGGGTAGTGGGATCATTCCTTAACATTGTGAAGGCCATCTATGCTAAGCCCATGGCCAATATCATTCTAAATGGTGAAAAACTGAAAGCATTCCCCCTAAAAACTGGAACAAGGCAGGGATGCCCTCTTTCACCACTTCTATTCAACATTGTTCTTGAGACTCTAGCCAGAGCAATTAGACAAACCAAAGAAATTAAAGGGATACGAATTGGAAAAGAGGAACTCAAACTATCCCTGTTCGCTGATGACATGATTATATATTTAGAGGAACCTGGAAATTCCACCAGAAAACTCGTAGAACTCATAAGTGAATTCAGTAAAGTAGCAGGTTACAAGATCAATGCTCATAAATCCAATGCATTTTTATACGTAAGTGATGAATCTTCAGAAAGAGAAATTAGGAAAACTACCCCATTCACAATAGCATCAAAAAATAAAATACTTGGGAATCAATCTCACAAAAGAGGTGAAAGACCTCTACAATGAGAACTACAGAACACTAAAGAAAGAAATTAAAGAAAACCTTAGAAGATGGAAAGATCTCCCATGTTCATGGATAGGAAGAATTAATATTGTCAAAATGGCCATACTACCTAAAGTGCTATATAGATTCAATGCAATTCCAATTAAAATCCCAATGATGTACCTTACAGAAATAGAGCAAGCAATTATGAAATTCATCTGGAAGAACAAGAAACCCAGAATAGCTAAAGCAATCCTCAGTAGAAAGAGCGAAGCAAGTGGCATCGCAATACCAGATCTTCAACTCTATTACAAAGCAATAGTAACAAAAACGGCATGGTATTGGTACCAAAATAGACAGGTAGATCAATGGTACAGAATAGAGGACACGGACACAAACCCAAATAAATACAATTTTCTCAGACTAGACAAAGGGGCTAAAAATATGCAATGGAGAAAAGATAGCCTCTTCAACAAATGGTGCTGGGAAAACTGGAAAACCATATGCAACAGAATGAAATTAAACCCCTATCTCTCACCCTGCACAAAACTCAACTCAAAATGGATCAAGGAACTCGGAATCAGACCAGAGACCCTGCATCTTATAGAAGAAAAAGTAGGCCCAAACCTTCAACTTGTTGGCTTAGGAGCAAACTTCCTTAACAGGACTCCCATAGCACAAGAAATAAAAGCAAGAATCAACAACTGGGATAGATTCAAACTAAAAAGCTTTCTCTCAGCAAACGAAACAATCAGTAATGTGAAGAGAGAGCCTACAGAGTGGGAGAATATCTTTGCCAATCATACTTCAGGTAGAGCGCTAATCTCCAGAATCTATAAAGAACTCAAAAAACTCTACACCAAGAATACAAATAATCCAATCGACAAATGGGCTAAGGAAATGAACAGACACTTCACAGAAGAAGATGTACAAGCAATCAACAAACATATGAAAAAATGTTCATCGTCTCTAGTAATAAGAGAAATGCAAATCAAAACTACACTAAGATTCCATCTCACCCCAATTAGAATGGCGATTATCAAGAACACAAGCAACAATAGGTGTTGGTGAGGATGTGGGGAAAAAGGTACACTCATACATTGCTGGTGGGGTTGCAAATTAGTGCAGCCACTCTGGAAAGCAGTATGGAGATTCCTCAGAAAGCTTGGAATGGAACCACCATTTGGCCCAGCTATCCCACTCCTTGGCCTATACCCAAAGGACTTAAAATCAGCATACTACAGAGATACAGCCACATCAATGTTCATAGCTGCTCAATTCACCATAGCCAGATTGTGGAACCAACCTAGATGCCCTTCAGTTGATGAATGGATAAAGAAGCTGTGGCATATAATGGAATATTACTCCACCATGAAGAATGATAAAATTATGGCATTTGCAGGCAAATGGATGAAATTGGAGGGTATCATGCTAAGTGAGATAAGCCAATCTCAAAAAACTAAAGGACGAATGATCTCGCTGATAAGTGGATGAGGACATACGGGGGTGAGGGGTAGGAGGGGTTAGTGTTAGGGTTAGGGTTAGGTTTAGGGTTAGGGATAAGGAGGTGGTAAGAATGAGGAAGAAAGGAATGTATAGAGGGAAAAGAGGGGTGGGAGGGGAGGGGGAAGGGAAAAAAATAACAAAATGAATCAAACAACATTGCCCTATGTAAATTTATGATTTTTAATTAAAATTAAAAATTAAAAAAAAATTAATCTGTTCCTATTTTAAAGATCATTGTCTCTCTCATACCCACCAGCTTCAGGCTTGGCTTACAGTTATCACGCTCAGAAAGTCACAAACAATGTTGTCTAGTGGTCTTTTCCTCCTCCCAGCTATCTTATACTTAATTCTACTATGAGTTAAACTAACCACTCACCCAAAAAAAGTCACTGATTAAAGAAACCAAACAACTTTCTTCTTATATCACATTTACAAGTTTACATTTCAAAACATGATCTGAGATTTGTAAGAGTAACAACAAAAACCTAATGTTTTCATTTCTTTGAAGTATAAAGACAAAAAAAGAATGCATTTCCATCATCTCCTTGGTTCTTCCCTTAAGACATACTGCATTCTATATTAGCCTGGTACTGATAATGGTTGGAAGCTAGGTGGTTCATGTTGATCTTTAGTCTGCTTTCTATATATCTGAAATTTTCCATAATTTAAAAAAAAAATGAAGGAAAGAAAAATGAGTAGGAGCACTTGAATAATAGCAATAATAATGATGATGATAACTACTCTTATGAATAAATGCTTTTATAATTTTTGCTATTAATATGATATGGAAAGCATATTAAGGATTCTCTAAAGAGATTAAGGGATTGACAGTTTAAATAAAATCTGTGAGACTTTGCTCTGCAGAACTATATATTACCCTTTATACAAAGTACAATGATTACTTTCTGAACTCATTACGTTTGCAGAGTTCACACTTGTTAGAAAATTGGCTTCTCCATTATCTCTCTTGTACTGGCCAATCTCTTTCTAGGAGGCAAGAGCAACATGGTGAAGCAAAAACACACTGCTAAGTCTCAAAGAAAATCACTATTACACTTATATCAACAAGTAACAGTTTAAGACAGGTTACTAGGTTTATAAATAAGGATTTAAGCACCTTAAATTTAATTTTTTTAAGTTTAAAAAAATAGTGGTAAAAGTTTATTTGAACATTCTCAACTCAGAACAAATTTAGGTGATGCCGAAGATTAGCCTCATGCATTAAGTAGAGTCAGTGCTAATTAAATCTGGCAACTCTTGGGAGTATGCTTTACTGTATTACCTCAGAATGGTTTAATTAGTTAGACTGAAATTAGGCTTCTGTCATTTCTAAAAATCTAACTCCAAATCTGCACTAGTCTCCAGTGGTTTCATCTGCTTCAACCACATTGCGGCATGGGTTTAAAATTCTGAGGCTCTTCCAAAAATTGTAAACCACACTGAGAATATAGGCTACAACAGGAAATAGATGTGGGTTAACCATAATATTATCTGCACAAAGACAAGGTAATGGCAAACTTTCTACAGACATCACATCCAGTTTTTCAGCAGTTTCACCGGCTCATTAAGTGTCAAGACAGGATTACCCATGAAATTTTGGAAGGCAGCCAATCTACTACCAAAATTGCTGCTATGCAACTTCACTTGACTAGACATGTTCAAGGAACGTATGACAGAAAGACAATCAAGAATCCATTATGAAATGAGCAGTAGAGGGAATGTGATAAACTCAAATAATATTCAAAATGAATCATTTTTTAAATATTTCAGTCAATATCCAAAATAAGTAGTTCATTAAAAGTTTATGTATGAGAGAGAGATGATTAGAGGCTACAACTTTACAGGATACAAAATATAACTGCATATAAATGGAATTTAATAATTTAGAATAAACATCCATGGAAATAAGATTTCAACAATGCCAAATCTCACTGAGGTGACAAAGAGAAATGCTTTCTAGCCAGGAGGTGAAGTAAACAGATACCATGTACCAATTAAAAGAGCAGGAAGGACAGAAGAAGAAATAAGATTGGGCAACAAACATATGAAAAACTGTTCAACATTTTTAGCAATTAGAGAAATGCAAATTAATACTACACTGAGATTTCATCTCACTCCAATCAGAATGGTAATTATCAAGAATACAAGTAACAATAAATAAAAGAAGTAGAAGTAATATTAATGTACATCAACAGATGAACAGATTAAATAAATTGTGAAATATATACAAACATTAGAATACTATTAAGCCTTAACAACAACGACAAAAAAGAGGAAATCCTGTCATAGGCTGCAACACAGATGAAACTTGAGAACAATGCTTAGTAAAATAAATTATCTGTTAAAGAAAAATACTGCATGATTCACTTATATGAGTATCTCAAGTACTTAAACAGTAACACACAGTAGAACGGTGGGGCTGGGGGTGGGGGAAAAGGGAAAAGAGGAAAGGTTGTTCAATTCCACTTCTGGGTATATATCCAAAAGACTGCAAGTTTCAGTCTTGCAAAAGAAAAAAAGTTCTAGAGATCTTGAACAATGTGTACACAGTTGATACTACTGTACTGTACATTTAAAAAACGCTAAGATGACAACATTCATATTATGTGGTTTTTGTCACAAGCTAAAAAAAAAAGATGGGGCATGTGAAAAGGTTAGAAAAGTCAACTAAAAGATGCTTTTGTGTGTTGAATCAGGGACAATTCCGCCAACAAAAAAGAATCATAAGGCAATATAACCTCTAGAATAAAATAAACATCCATGAGTGTATACTGTTATAAATAATTTATTAAGTACACAGGGGAGAGGGCAAAGAACTTCCTTACAGAATTCAAATTAACAAACACAGCAGGGGTAACAGAAAAAGGTATCAACATTAATCTCCTGGGTTGATAATTACACTATGTTTATGTAAAATGAAACTTGATAAATATTATTCTTAAAAAATTTTTTCTAAGTCTGAAATTACTTCAAAGTGAACAGTCTAAAAATAAGGCAGAAGAGCACAACATAAAAAGTATTGTATAGGAATTAGGAAACCTGAATTCCATTCTTCCTAAATAGAAAGGTATATATCTTTGAACAACAAAAAATGGTAAGCAAAAAGGACCCAGTATTGCTGAACTTTCAATAAGAGAAACCTTGGATAGAAAGAACAAATGTTGGGGGCGGGGGACTCTATCTAGAAAAAAATATGGTTAGTTTTACAAATCTGAAAACAGTTTTCTTTTATTCAAAGAAAATAAACTTTGAAAACCTATGAAACATTTAATTACTATACATATGCTAATAAAATCTATGTGGCACGGAAGGACTTTTTCCATACTCTAGGAAAGCAGCTAAAACTATGCAGTAGTTAAAACAGAAGCAACATTATACATCTTCACAAATATAAAAACCAAGTTATCACACAGTCAATCCTAAAATAAATGAACAAAAACAAAAAAATTTGAACAAAGCTTACATTAATTATACACAGCTTCTAATTTTATCTCTACTTACAAACCTTAGAAGTCTGGTAGATTTTCTAATGCTTAAAATTATAAGTGAAATGCTAAAACAATACCATTCTACCAAAAATATAATAAATAAAAGGAAGAAAAAGAATTCTAATTTTTCCCCAAGACTTGCTTATTTCAATTCAAATCTAACAACAAATTTATACTACAATGAAGGAAGAGTTTGGAAAATCTATTAAGAGTTCAACAAAAAAATTACATATCTGCATTATTACATTCTTCCCAGTTCTAAATTTTTTTGCAGACCACTCTTAAAGAGTAGAAAACTGAAAGAGAATCCTTTGTTCTCATAGATAACTTTAGAAGTTGACACAGAATCTTGAAATAGTTGTTGATAACTTTAAACTGAAACTTTAAAACACATATCACTGTTAACTGTTCAATGTTTTGCAAACTCCTTTCCAAGTTTAAATTACTATGGTCTTTGCCATTATCTGTCCACCTACCCTTTCCAACCCTTCCAAAAACTTTTAAAATAAAACATCTATGACCCTTTACAATGACAGTAGGTTCCCACTAGTCAAAAGAAATAATCTTCAAACTGAAGAACAATATTTTACATGCACTCCAATACTTACACACACACACACACACACATTAAAATGTTTAGCAAGGACCAAACAACAGCTTTAAAACATTTATTTAAACCTAGCAACCATGTTAGTAATGGAGCAGACTGTATACAAGTGAGTACAAAATCTAAATGGGTATTATTTCAGTAAAATTGAGTTACTAAAGTCTGAACACCTAACAAAAAGTTCTCTTTAACTGGATTACAGCCACAGCAAGTAAGGAAGAGTCAAAAGAAAAAACAAAAATATTCATGTCATCTGTGATACACATTTCCTTTTAGAAATTTTCTCAAAGTGGAAAGCAGTATGGAGATTTCTCAGAAAACTTGGAATGGAACCACCATTTGACCCAGCTATCCCACTCCTCAGTTTATACCCAAAGGACTTAAAATCAGCATATTACAGTGACACAGTCACATCAATGTGTATACCAGCTCAATTCACAATAGCAAAACTATGGAATCAACCTACATGCCCTTCAAAAGATGAATGGATAAAGAAAATGTGGTACATTTACACAATGGAATATTACTCAGCCTTAATTAAGAATGAAATTTTGGCATTTGCAGGTAAATGGATGGAACTGGAGAATATCATGCTATGTACTGGCTATGAAATAAGCCAATCCCAAAAAACCAAAGACAGAATGTTTTCTCTGATAAGTGGATGTTGATCCATAGTTGAGGGTGGGTAGGGAAAAATGAAGGAATTTTGGATTGTACAGAGGGGAGTGAGGGGAAGGGTAGAGAGTGAGAGGCGGGGAAGGACAGTAGATTGTGAGACAGACATTATTACTCTATTACATGGATGAAAAGAACTTTTAAAAATACTTATCACTGTCAAAAAAAGTTAATGAAAATAAATAAATAAAAGTTAAAAAGAAAAGAAATTTTCCCAGAGTGAAGTAGATTATGCATTCTTAAACTAAGACAAGTGGTTAATACGGTAACATCAGAAATGCTATAACTACAAGGAATTTATTATCTCGTTCCAAAGGTCTTATTGTCCAAAATACAAAGACCAGCAATCATGTGTATTATCTGAAGTCACCCAGTTGAATGGGGGGTGGGGGATGAAACAAAAACTAAGATCAGGATCCAATACTACAAAATGTTTTAATAGGGCAAAGGTTGTAGCTCTGTGGTAGAGCACTTGCCTAGCATGTGTTGAGGTATTGGGTTCGATTCTCAGCACTGCATATAAATAAATAAAAATAAAGGTCCACTGACAACTAAAAAAAAGTTTCAATAAAGATTTAGAGATTACCACTCTTTACAACTAAATTCTGTGATAAATTGTTAAGAAAGTAGGACATTAAAAGCAGCACTCTTCCTTCAGGAGTTATAAAAACCAAGGGAATAAAGTATTTTAACAATAATCACATTAAAACTAAAAATACCTCCACAAATATTCAATAATGAGATGAAAAAGTATAACAGTAGTATACTTTATTTGTTGACTTTTTTGTTTTGGGGTTTTATTTATTTAATTTATTTTTTGTGATACTGGGGATTGAATCCAGGGCCTTGGACATGTTAAGTGAACACTCAGCCAATGAGCAACATCCCCAGTTCAGGAGTTCATTTTTAAAAAATGGTTCAAGGGCAAGTTCAAACTTGATCACTAAAGTGCTTAGTCCCAACATACATCATATTATCTTAATTTTATAAATAAAACTATCCAAAAACTCCTAAATTGAGGCAAAGCATTTTGTTTGGTGAGGCTCTAGGGCTTGTTGTGGCAGTTCAGGACAGCATGATTACATCTATCAACAAGTAAATTTCTCTTATTTGAACTTGAAAAAAACTTTTTTAAAGTAAGGTTAAGTAGAGTGGATAATGAGACAATAGCATATAACTGAATGATGTACTACTTTGGCTACTGAGGTTATAACAAGTTAAATGATGCTGTGATAACTGGATATAAACAGGATTTCACAAATTTATTTTCATGAGATACATTCCCCACCAAAAAAACCTGCGAAATGATATAATAAGACAACACCATGTTCAAAACTCAGTGAATACAGGTCTGCAATCCAGGTACTCTGTTGAGTTGACATGTCTAATGCAGAAGTTTATCAATCATTCTGCGATCATGTCAAGATGTGGAGGGAAATACATATTCACACACATACATATGTGTGGTAAAACAGTAGAAATGGACAAAGATTCAGGAGTTAATGTCCTCTATCTCAGAAATTTCTCAAACTGAAAGTATAATCAGTTTTAAGGAAGACTGAATGTTATAAACTGGCCAAGATTCAAAAGGATTACTTGTTGATACTTGCAGTATAATCAGAAAAGTTTATCTCAACAATAGATAATTGTGTTACTATTATTTAAGAAAATTAATCCTACAAGTCAACAGTAGGAAAAATCATCATAAACAAATCCTTGTGTGTTTGGACAGCTTTCACAATATGTCAGCTAAAGATGCCAGACAAAGAAATTCCTTTAAAAAGAAATCTGAATACTTGGGAAACAAATTTCCTTATTAGGGTATTGATAAAACAGAGGAAGCTGTCATCAGAGGAAAATGTAGCCCGGCAATTTCAGGCATAGAATGTGAAACAGAACATTCACCAAATGCCAAGTTTTTTCAACACACATCATAGAAAATAAAACACTCTTTATTCAAAAATTCTTGGCATTAAAGGTTCTAATAATCTCTGTCTCTGTTTCCCAACAAAGTTGTGCCAGGTATAATTAGATATGCACAAAACTACCTATGGATATTATATCCTCTAAAGTAAAGAAACTTATACTGACAGAGATTTCAAACAAATCCACACGATCTTAAAGTAGACATGAAAATTTCTTTTTACCTATAACTGCCAGGTGTTGCATCACTGTCAACAAAGCTCAGAAATGAAGGGGTAGGAGGGTGAGGGGATTTAACATGCATTTTTTTTTTTTTCAGTTAAAGTAGAATACAATGAAAAAAGCATCCTCAAGAAAATACCAGTAAGCTAACAGTATATTCTAAATTTTATATCATGGCAAGGAGTGCTTTAAATTACCAATGATATTTCTTTGCTATTGGAAAGCAGTACTGTAGGTCCAAGGTACAACAGATGTTTTGACAGTAAAACCTGACCAAGAAAAAAATAAGAATGTTCTTAGGATACGATTTTATTCTCAGTACTGCAGGGTCATACAAAATAGAAATAAAGGCTTCCACTAAAAGAAAAATGTTCTTCCTTTTAATACAGGTGGGCCCTAGAACTGGGAGATGCTGGAACACAGCACAAAAAAAAGTAAATCAGAAAGTCTGTTTGTAAAAGGCAATGAAATCATTTCAGTGTAATCAAGAAGAAACATAATCAAGTACCAGTCAGCACCTTCTAAATAACACCTAGAGATAAGTGGCCTTTAGTAGCTGACAAGTACAAAAAGCAGACATATCTTCAGATACAAATTTTATATTAAAGTAGCAATGCCTCCATCTTTATTTTTAATGTGACATTATTAGCAATGCCCTATGTACAGTTCCTCTTTCCAGAAACTGATATTACATCTGGTAAATCTATTCATTTTTTTTCCTACATCTCTGTAACAATAAGTGAAACAATCAAATTTGAAACCCACAGTTCCCCATTCCTTTTCCCTGATTTCCAGAATTCTTAGATCCAAACCCTAATACAGTCAGCATTTAGCCACATCACCACCTACAAAAAAAGGAAAGGAGAAGTTGATTCAAGGCATCCCCACAAAGGAAACAATAATCTGAGTGAATGAGCATTCTGAATTCTTCCCATGGGCTCCACTCAAAACATAAGAGCTCACTTTATCTTTCACTACCACATAACAATTCACCTAACAATTCACCAATTACTTTTCTTCTCACATGTACTATTAACACATACAGGGCACTCTGTTTCCACAAAAAAACTAAGTCTTCTAGAATAGAACAGGGCTATCACAACCGTAACCTGATACTCTCTTACAGTCCCATTCCATTCATGGTCATGATAAAGCTTGGAGGAACCATAAGGGAGTATTTCACTTATTTTAGTATTTGGGACCAATAGCACATAAAGAGAGGCTAGCAAATAAACAACTCTTTTTTTTTTTTTTTTTTTTTTTTTTTCCCTGTTTAGAGGTAGTTTATCTACATCCTTAAATTAATGGCTGCTGTAAACCTCTTGGCAAGGCTGACAAAACGAAAACCAACTGCAATTCAGCATGAGAAAATTAGGCTGCATCAAACTAGGGAACAGTTGCCCGTAGATTCGCCTTGGCGTTGTAAGGGCTAAACAGATAACGTAGTCCAGCACTTGGCACAGCACAGGGACTGCATGCGGACATTAATTTCCGCCCACACTCTCCTGTCCTGGTATAATCTCCAAAGGAAAACGACCTATAGTGGTGAGGGGCATTCTGCGATGCCCGCATGGACAGTCTCTGTATTTCCTAACAGAGCACTTGGCTCTCTGGGACACAAAAGCTAAGAGCGAGGGGAAAATCGAACACCTCTTGGACATAGGCTGCCCATTGCAGCTGTGACTCTATAGAGACAATCCTAAGTACTCCCCATGGTGGTGGTGGTGACCAGATTCCTGTAAAAGGGGCGAATGAGGTCATAGGGAGACTGTCAGGTTTGGGAAAGAGGTGAGTTCGCTCTTTCGGCTTCCAGCAGTCCACTTCCAACCCAAGCAGGAGACATATGCCTCCTAGGCTCACTCTCACCTACCGCCCCTGGCCAGAGCTGCCCTGGCGCCCCCGTCCCATGGCCACAGGGCCCTGTGTACGATTGTACACTCCACGCTTTGACTGGGCTTCGGTACCGAATTACTACCATAGTTATGAGACACTCTTCTTGTCAAACCCTACATCCATGAGCCCCTGTAAGTGCCCAGATGCTGTGGATCCCAAGTTGCCTTCCCAGGAGGATGAGGAAAAGCAGGGCAGGGAGTCAGGGAAAGAGTCGCAAATAAACTTCTTTGGGGTGGGGGTGAGGCCCCCCCCCCCCCCATTTTAGTTTGTTTTTCCCAGGGTTACTTTACCACTGAGCTACACTCCCAGCCCTTTCTAATTAATTTTTAGAAAGGGTTTCACTGAGTTGCTGAGGCTGTCCTTGAACTTGTGATCCTCCTGTCACAGCCTCGCCCACGGCTGGCATTACAGGTGTGTACTACTGCACGTGGCTTAGAAGCATTTTAAGAACTATTTCTTTCAAAAAGTTTTCAAGTTCAATATTATCTGCCTACAACCAAGTAAAAAGAGATGAAACGGTGGTGACAGTTGCTCCCATAATAGCTACTATTCTCAGGATGGAAAGCTAACAGTTTTTCTCAAATTACACAAGATTTAGATGAGAGTTGTGATCTTTCTTTAGTTTGCCGTGTACCAGCAGTTCTACTCATCATCATCATAAGAGAATAAGTAATAATATCTGCTCTATTTCCTCACTATACCTGTGAAAAGAAAATAACCAAAGCTTTGATGCCCAACCAGTGAAAGTTCATCAGAATCTCCAGTGGAAAGAATAAAGGGAGGTGTTGTGTGAATAGTTTGGTGAAGTACATTTACAACTAATACCAATCTGTCATTAAGAAGAAAAACAACAAAGAGCAGTTATGTGCCAGAAAACTGGAAGGAAAAAAAAGAGGCAAGTTAAGAATGCTAGTTCCATTTAGGGAAGAAGGAAAGAAGGGGTGAGGGATCAATGGCACTACTGTTCATTTATACAGATACAGCTCAAAAACAGAACAAGGAAGCCAGAAGGAATACTAATTTTAAGATCTGCACTCACTGTGAATTAAGAAAATAAATTCTATTTAATCAATATTCTATATTGTTGTATGTGTATTCATTTTTATTCTTAGCCACTGTCACTCAGAACCTATATAAATGCCCATTTCTTTTTTTGACTCCCTCCTTAAATAGTTGTGATTCTGAATAAATTTCTATATGTAAAGTATTAAATATATCTCAAGTGGGGAAAATAAGACTCGAAAATTTTCCATTAAGAAATAATGCTTTCGGGGTTGGGGTTGTGGCTCAGTGGTAGAGCCCCTGCCTAGCATGTGTGAGGCACTGGGATCAATTCTCAGCACCACATATAATGAATAAAATAAAGATCTATCAACATTTTAAAAAAAAAATCTTTAAAAAAATGCTTTTATTTTCAAGATAATCAAAAAGTTATAATAAGATAAAAAAGACAAGACTAAATATTGACTTTTAAAAGTCCCTATAATAAATAAAGTATTCCTTCCTTATGTAAATTTCATTGCTACAGACATTCTTCTAGGTCACTCAGGCTTTAAACTATTTTCCTAATGGTAATACATTCAAGCATGGTCCACAGCTGATGAACAATACACAATTATAAACTGGTTGGAATTAGGTGGGTAATGTGTACTCAAGCAGATCCAAATGAAGTTAACAGCCACCTGAAAAGTAAATCCATCACTTTGTCTCATTAGCACTGCCCTCCAAGATTCAACATTAACTTGGATTTTAAGGAGGAGGTGAGGTACAGTGAAACACAACAGGGAGAAATTTTATGTAGCTAGTATACATAGGATTTTCTGTTAATGGAAACCAGATGCAAGAATAAGAGATGCCATTTTCAGTATCTGGGCCTGGTGGAATACTAATGGGTTTCTTCTGTTCCAACTTTCCACTTTGGAAGGAAAGCCCTTTAATTCATTATTCTCTCAGAGTTCCTGGAGCTCCTAAGAACTACCTTTCTAAAATAACTGGTCTAGAGTCCAAATTTTCTATACATAAGATGTGTGCAGGGCTGCAATTGTGACTCAGTGGTAGCGCACTTGTCCAGCATGTGTGAGGCAATGGGTTCAATCCTCGGCACCACATAAAAATAAATAAATACTGGGTTGGGGATATAGCTCAGTTGGTAGAGTGCTTGCCTCACAAGCACAAGGCCCTGGGTTCAATCCCCAGCACTGAACAAATAAATAAATAAATAAACAAAGGGATTTTGTCTATGTACAACTAAAGAAAAAAATTTTAAAAAGATATGTGCAGTCACTCTCTAAAGAGTCACACAAGGTCATTACTTATACAAGAAGTCATGCATCCCTCAAAGGAAAAATAAGATTCTAACTCCATATTAAGTATGGAGTACATAAAACCTTTGACACAGACAAATTCAAACTGTGTGAATTTTAATGTCACATTTAATATCAATGATATATTTACAAACCACTATGACAAAATATTCATTACTGGTTATTTTCACCATAATTCTATTTGATTGCCACAATTTTACCACTTGGTAAATATTTTTTCTAAGCTTTGGTTAATTCATCTTTCCCTCATAGAGTCCATAAATTAAGTTAAAAAGTGTTCACATGTAACTATCTTAATATTTTATATATTTCACTTCCTGTCTCAACACCAGTAACACCAACAAAAGTTATATACACAAATGGGTTTTATTTTCCCAAATTAGGATAGCCAGTCTTTCAGTACAGATCTTATATAATTTTGGTTTGCTAAAACAGCCTCTAGAAAATTCAGGACATGGCTTTATCCAAAATGAGGATGATCACATAAGCTTTTAAGACTAGAAATAAATGAAGATCCATTTCTCTTACCAATGTAACTCAGAAATCATAGGACTAGGTGGAAGATAATACATCATCCCTAGAAACATGAAATCAAGTAAAACTTCTATAAGACACCTTCAGTACCCCAGACAACTATTAAAAGGCCAAAGTACCCACATCAAATTACTACCAAAATAAAAAATATACAAAACTGGTTTTTAAAATGAAAAAGTAAGAAACAAACCTCAATTTTGTCTGTTTTGGCATCTCCCCAGTATATTTTGCCTTCATCATAATCCAAGGCTAAACCATTTGGCCAACCAAGAGAAGTATTAACCAGTACTACTCGATCAGAACCATCCAGAGCTGCTCGCTCAATTTTCGGGATTTCTCCCCAGTCTGTCCAATACATGTACCTGCAGAAGTATACAGAAATTGAGCCAAAAACAGATAATAAAAGTGACATCCATGACAGACATTACACTGCCATCATCAGTCAATACCACAAAAGGAAAAAGAAATAACACATACATACTAAGAGTATGTTTTAAAAACTTATTATAAGCAGTAGATAAGCTTGTAGGAAATTTTCAGATCAGAGTTTCTATACTGATCCTGAAAATGCTTCCCACTAAGATTCCATTTTTAGTCACAATACTTTGTGCCTCTTCCCATGAACTTTAATTCTTTCTTGATGCTTGTCACTGTCTGACATCAAAGCTATCCTAGTAGGAATATCCAGATGACAAACTGAAATCATCCAATTCTCCCTGCAGTGCAAAGTGATTCCTGTGGCTTCTGAATAATTAAATAGTTCTAAGGTACTAGTATACAGTGAGGTATAATAATTTGTCACTATGTTCATTCCCAGAATAAATCCTATAATAACATTTCAAAGTATGTAGAAAGTTGTGCTACCTCAGACTAAATAGGGTATATGCCCCCCTCCACACACACACACACACACACACACACACACAAAGGAGTAAAGCTATATGGCCTCACAAGGATTTAGAAATCAAGTCATTCATATATTTGGAGAAATATGAAGTAAGACATAGTTTTACTATAAATACTGAAATAGGATGAAATTAAATCTTATATGGGAAGGGAAAAGGTTCTGAAAATTATTTCTTTCCACATTTTTCATGGTTATGATGCAATCTGAGCAAAATCTGCAGACAACACCCAAAGTCAGCAAGTATGGACTTAATTTAGAAATGAACATTATTTAAGACAGTTAAGGAAAAAAAAAAAAAAAAAACCTAGAAATTCTCTCTAACTTGACATTTTATACCAATCATTATATTCTAAAAATGAAGTCATTAAACAACTATTTATTAGAAACCAATAAACTTTATGTATTTCATGTTGTATGAGTTAATGTTTTTAGTTATCAATAGGAAATAGAAACACCAGACATATTTACTAACAGCAGAGTTTCTTACCCAACCATAGGATCTAAGACAATAGCCCGGGGTTCTTCTAAGTCCTCTGAAATCAAGATTTTCCTCATTGTTCCATTTAGCCGTGTCACTTCTATCCGATCAGTACCAGTGTCTGTCCAATAAAGATTTCGTGCAACCCAGTCAACAGCAATACCATCAGGATGGGCAATTTGAGCAGTGACCACAAACTGACTGCCAGATCCATCTATGAAGGAGCGGCGTATGGCTCTCACTTCATCATCAGTCCAGTAGATATAGCCTTCCACAGGATCATAATCAATGGCAATAGCATGACGGATGTCTTCTAACTGCAGAACGATGTCTGTAAAATCTGGTGTATCCAGAGAAATCCGTCTCAAGTCTGTCCTTCGGGCTAAAAGCAATAATTCAGTGGCACCTATATGATAAAGTGAAATGAAAGAGGGGACAAAAAAAAATCACTTGAAAGTCACAGGCAAAGTTTAGCCACCCTAAGTAAAGAATGCAGAACTTCTTCAGGAAATAAAAAAATATGTGGGTACAAAAGGAAATTAGTTTTCTTTAAAATAGGAATGGAAACTAATACAATAAAACAGGAAGAGTTCACTTGAGGTCAAGCTCTATAATGGTCAACCTCTCCAAATCAAGTTTTGATATACTTTCTGGTTTCGTTTCAGGAGTAGCTAAATATTAAAGGAAGAAGGAGATGTAGGATACAGAGCCTTTGTTCAAGAAGCATGTTTTGAAAGATACAGAAATCTAGGACAAGAATATTTGTGGTCAATGGGAATGTTATAAAATTGGATTATAGAAATGTGATGGTTACTCAATTCTGTAGATTTATTTAAAAAAAAAATCACTGAATAATACGCCTGAAATGGAAGAATTTTATGGTACATGAATTACATATTAATAAAGCTGTCTTAACAAAGAAATACAAGGCAACACTTGACAGAACTGAGGACAAAAGAAGTATGGAGAAAGAAATAGCAATGAAGAGAGGGAACCAGATAAATAACACTGTGGTTGAGAGTAAGAATAGTGAAAACAAACAACAAGAAAAGAGTAAAAGTAGTGAATCTGATACAATTTGATTCAAGTAGCTGTAAGAACTTAAGCAAAATACAGAATCTCTTTAGCCTAGTTTCTTCATTTAAATGTCATAAGGTTGCTGTGAGAATTAAAGGAGATGAATGTAAAACTCAGGAAGGTACTAAGCATACAAGTGTTCAATAAAAGCCGGATGATACTAAGAACAAGTACTCAATAAATATTAACTAATGTACTCTAGTTAAAAATGAAGATTTTAAAATTTATTTGAGTTTTAAATGGGATTTATTTATGAACTGTTTTAAACCCAAAACAGTTAACAGGATTAACAGTTAACAGTTATTATGATTTAATAAAACATAAATAAGAATAAGAAAATAAAGCTCAATCTGTTTTCATTTTTTATGTTCAAGTAAACCATCAATCATCTAACTATAAAACACTAATTAAAAAATAATAAGCGAACAGACAACTGAACGAACAAGAAAAAAATTCCTAACCCACCCACCCCCAAAAAAAGTGTCCAAAAGAAAATACTGGTATATAAACTTCAAGCATCCATCTGAAATTATATTTGTAAAAGCTCAGAGGAGTGACACTTCTCAACATCAGCTATTTAACTCCAGGGCTAATTACAAATGAACTCCAACATTGAGAAAGCATATCCCAAAATGCCACATGGCAGGTACAAACTACAAATAACTATAGAATTCACTGGCCCTCTGCTGACTGCCAAAAAGAACCAGTCAAAATTTAGCAAATGAAGAAGTTATAAAGCTGTTAATATGGGCATTATGATCAAAACATAATAGCTAACTTAAGGCTACTTTACCTGAAAAATGTATGCCTAAAATTCAAAACTGTCAAACATGTACATCTGCAGTACTGTGAGGCAGTAGACAGAACACTGTTGCTAAAATAAATACTCAGTTTTAAAGTCAGGATACATTTTCAAACAAAAAAGCAACATTACAAAAACCTTTTGTTTTAAATTGAAACCAAATTATTGTTTGCCATGGAAACTATCAGACTAGAGTCAGCCAGCTTCACCTTTGACTATGAGGACAATTTATCAATGCCAAGTCATAACAAACATCTAGTACACAGACTCAATTCCATTTCTCTGACTCCCTGACCTCCTTGCCAGGAACTCTCTAATATGCTGAAATAAAGGCTTCTGCTTTTCAAAGTTAGATAAAGAAGCCATTGCTAAACATAACAATTTTCTTACCAGGTCTTGTTGGTTGCTAAAGAACCAGATGGTGATCCATAGGGGTAAAAATGAAGAATAATATTCTCATTAAGAAAAAGAGAAGAACTGATGTTCTTCCAAATCAGAAGTCCCTTGAAATGTCCTAAATTAGTACACTTCTCCAACATGCCCTCTCTCTATGGGGAATTAAGAGTAAGGAGAAGAGGCAAAGTGTGGTGGTTAAGTATTAAAAAAAAAAAAAAAAAAAAAAAAAAAAGTTGCTTTTAACAATATAATGTGAATTTTTTTCTTCTAAAAACACCTCTCTGACACTAAAAAGCAATTTAAAATATCTTTAAACCAGTGTTAGAAAATATATTTACCCCATGATATTCTTTATAGCTAAAAATTTAATAAACATTTTCCCTTTACAGAGGATATTTACAAGTGTTACCTACTGTTAAAAATGTATTTTTAATAAGATGTAATACTCAATTCTCATAGGAATTAACTATGATATCAGTAACTATGAAATCTGATAGAACAGAAATAGTGCCTAATTTTTTCCCAAAAAATCAGTACATTTCTTAAAATACTAAAATTGATAAAATAGTATTCAAAAGATGGCATAAAACAGTTATATAACCATTTCTGAATAAATAGTCTCCCAAAGCACTGTAACCTGTAGAATTTACTACGGAGAAATAAATCATGAAGAATCTTAATTGCTATCATAAAATTTTTTCCTTCTTGGATAAAATCATCTTACCATCTTTGCAGGTTTTTCCATTCTCCAGGAGTTTCACCCCAGTTGGGCAAGCACACTGATAAAAAGGTTTGACTGGAGACATCAAACACAAATGGGAACAACCACCATTATCAATTCCACATGGATTTGTAGCTGTCAAATATAAATCACACTGATTAATACCAATGATTAAGGATGACCTCCCTGACTCTAAGTACACAAATGTTAACAACTATAACATGAACAACTGTGATAAACCACAATTATTACCAAATGTCATCCAGGTGCTTTGCTTGACTACCAAACCATCTGCAAGGAATTATTCGTTGAAAATTTACTTAGCATTTTAGATCCAAAAAAGCAATAAACAAAAAGTAAAGTAGGAGATCCTCACCCTAAAAGTGTTTACAATCCAATCAGTAAGGTAAAATCAACAAACAATAAAACTAGAAAAAAAAAAAGGAAATTAAGTGCAATCTTGCACATATTACACAAGTACACAAACATGAAATAAGTCACTGAGGTTTAAATAACTGAAGAAAAGCTTCATGGAATATGTAGGACATGGCAGGAGCCTTCAGGTTAGGAAGAACAGGGCATTTCAAATGGAGTAAATTCATATGAACAGAATCTTGGGGCCATACACTGAAAAAAGTGAATAATGAGGTGAATAGTACAATTGGAAGTTATGGTTTCCATTGACTAATAGTAACTAAAGATCAATGAGCATAAAGGGTAGGAACACACTGTAGTAGAAGGTACTGAAAGTAAGAAAAGGAGAATGTTGAAAAGTCATGCCTTGGAAAGATGAACATGGAAGATGGAGCAGAACTGATTAAAAAAGGGAAAATTTTAAACAAAAATTAGCAAACTGGTAGAAACTATAGAAATGGATGTCAAATACTATTCAAAAAAATCAACATAAGATGCAGAAAAGAACATGAGAGAAAAGAAAGCAACATCAAAGACAAATGCAAATTTCCAAACTAGTAAAACTAAAAGATCAACAGTGACATTAAAAAAAAATTACAGAGGGGTTAGTGTTAAGGTTAGGGTTAGAGAGGGGGACAAGAATGGAGGAAGGAAGGACTGTATAGAGGGAAAAGGGGGGGGGGGGGGGGGGGGGGAAGGGAAAAAATAACAGAATGAATCAAACAACATTACCCTATGTAAATTTATGATTACACAAATGGTATGCCTTTACTCCATGTACAAACAGAGAAACAACATGTATCCCATTTGTTTACAATAAAAAAATAAAAATTACAGGGGAAACATTTCTCTTGAGGGTAACCGGGAGAATAAAAATTTCACAAGTGAATAAATATTTTCTTTTCTTCTTTTTTTTTTATTAACAAAAGAGTAATTCACACCTACAGTTTTAAATGTTTTTGTGGGCTCATGATCATGAGATTCCAATATAAAACATCCAGCACTTGACTGACTCCCCCTAAAGGGAAAGAGCTAATACAAAGCAACACATGACCCAAAAGCTTTTCATTTTTGGCTACAGAATACAATCTGAAATACACTGATACATGCCAGACATTTATTTACACACAAGTGCCAAACACTTAACATTCTCATATTCCTTTTAAACCTAATTCCATTCCTCTCTCTCAAGAGGTCATTGTCAACAGACATAGCCCAAGTCATTGTAAAAAGTGACCAAAAATAGAAGCCAAACTAAATTTTTAAAAAGTGGGGTGGGGGGAGCAGGAAAGGTAGGGACATATGCAAGGAATTGTTTATTCAGGTACTTCATTCAGCAAATTGAGATGCTTAAGTTCACCAACTAGAGTAACAGTGATTTCCATTCAAGAACTGTTTTTTAAATGCACTCCAAAGGAATACACTCAAGCACACATAGAGAAATAAAATGAACAAGAAATGCATTTGTGTGTAAGCTTAACAAATGAGTCAACTCAATTTTTTTTAAAGCACCTCCACTATCTCTACCCCAAAGGGCAAGGTAATAATAGTGATAGATATAAGGACACAAATGACTTAGGATATTGTTTAACCTGAATTATATTTTAATATTTTCCCTTTTTAAATATTTTCCTATAACCTTCAGATTTGTCTTTTTCTCCTGACTCTCACTATAGCCAGACATCCAAGTGCTACAAAACTATTCCAACTTAAAATTTAAAAATCAAGATCACTTACCATTTGGCTGCCTCTGCTGGCTGAAGGCATGTATATCCATGGGAGAGAAGATGTTAGAATGGATTTCACGCAGACCCTCGCCAGTATACTTGTTGCAAGCCAAAATGGAGTGTGTATTCCAGTCAGTCCAGTACAATGTGTCCTCAAATAGCGTCAAGGCAAAGGGATGTGGGAGGGAACCTTTAACCACTGCCTGTCTATTAATGCAAAAAAAAAAAACTCAAACTTACTTTTTAAATTTTTATTCTTTTGTCATAACATCATCACTCCCATTAAAATGGTCTTAGTCCACATTAACACATACAAATCCTGAGCATGTATCTTTAAGTCAAATACATCTATGAAAAACAATTCATCTGATAAATTCAGATGATGTTCAAAAACCCCAACCAAGTTGGGTGTGATGGTACACACCTATAATCCCAGAGGCTTATGAGGCTGAGGCAGGTGGGTCCCAAGTTCAAAACCAACCTCAGCAATTTAATGAAGCCATAAGCAACTTGGTGAGACCCTGTCTCAAAATAAAAAATAAAAAGGGCTAGGATGCAGTTTAGTGGTTAAGCGCCCCTGGGTTCAATCTCTGGTACAAAAACAAAACAAAAACCAACAGAACACCTCAGAATGGTTTCTAAAATGGCAACAGGTCCCCAGTTCACTATAAGCCACCTGATATAGAAAGCCCAAGTACAAAGTCTAAGGCTGTCAATTTTCACTTTCCCAACTACCATCTCTGGACTTGCATCTTCCATTCTTTCACATAGAAGGAGAAAGGTGAACAGTAAGGAAAATCCCAAGGGTTATAACTGGCCCTGGAAAGTAGACTTAAATCAATAGATATTCCTTCCCGATGTGGAAAAACAAAGAGTCTGAGCCCATTTATATCATCACTTCTTAGGGTTTTAATAACTGCTAGTGAAAATATAGATGAAGCTAAAATGGCATTCAGGAAGAGCTCTCCCTAAAAAATCTCCAGCAAATGATCATTTAAGTTTGCTTTTTTGCTATATTGTTATTTAATCTCCCCAATTCAGGCAGTCAAAAGAAAGTCCTGCCAAGATATGTTCGTGAGACAAAGCAGACCCAGAATTTATGTAAGCAACACATACTATGTAAAACAAAAAGTGCATTTAGGAATCAAGGCACAGTATTTTGCAAAGTGTCTGTTAAATAATTGGTAAATGTTTTAGAATAATGAACAAATCATGCTTTGTCTAAATAATATTCAAGGAAATAAATGCTTTGATATTTTCATAACCTCAAATTTTCTAAGAGCCTACCCTAGGAAGAGAGGGAGAATATAAACTACTGAAGAGAAATAATGATCACACATCTTAAGGAAGATAATTGAATTTTTAGATCCATGAGGCTATTTGCTCATCTCTAATATCTAACAGACTGCTAGTGTATTAAATTCAAGAACAGTAACATGATTTGAGGGGATGT
Organism: Sciurus vulgaris; assembly: GCF_902686455.1. Lineage (NCBI taxonomy): Eukaryota > Metazoa > Chordata > Mammalia > Rodentia > Sciuridae > Sciurus > Sciurus vulgaris. The sequence goes on from NC_136465.1 coordinate 81,149,650, forward strand.
TCCAGGAATTGAATCCACGGGCACTTTAGCCCTGAGCTACATCTCTGGTCTTTTTTTTTTTTTTTTCTTTTTGTTTTTGAGACAGTGTCTCACTAAGCTGTTGAAGCTGGTCTTGAACTTTTGTGATCCTTCTCAGTCTTATGAGTCGCTAGGATTACAGGCGTGTGCCACAGCTCCCAGCATACTTTTTATCTAACAAAAATAGCATCTGTTCTTGTCATGGGATGTTCCAAGTCTAAAGTGTCATAAATTCAGACCAGATTTATAAAAAGTTGAATATAAATTAACACGATCAGTTTACCAAACAAACTTCATATTCTGGAACCTCATACCCACTCTGACAGCCCATACCACCACAATTTTCTCCTTTTATTCACCTTAATTCCCTCTTCCACAGCATATTACTTTTCCCTCCGCTTTCTCTAAAATAATTGTCACAAGTGCTTGTTTCCTCTTTTAAAATGGACAATTTTTATTATGTTAAAGTAATTAGATTGTTTATTATAGTGATATCATAATTTAAGTACAATTTTAATTATTTTATACTACAGCTTTCCAAAATTCTTTATGGAAAGATATGGAGTTCTGAGAAAATGCTAAGACAAGCATGTAATACAAATTAAAAATAAGGAATAAATATTAAGTTATTTAGCAGTTCATCAACTATCCATATAAACTACAAATGGCATATTCAAATCTTCAAAAAATTCTGGAGGGGAGAGAAAGTCTAAGTCCTTTGTATCTCCAAATAAAGTTAAAATTCTCTCTACTGGGTCAGGCCCAGTGGCGCACAACTGTTACCCCAGTGGCTTGGAAGGTTGAGGCAAGAGGATCAATCACAAGTTCAAAGCCAGCCTCAGTAACTTAAGAGAAATCCTAAGTAACTCAGTGAGATCCTGTCTCAAAAAATAAAAAGAGCTGGGGATGTGGCTCCATGGTTAAGCATCCCTGGGTTCAATCCCCAGTTACCCCCACCCAAAATCACTCTACTGAATTAAACAGGAAAATAAATAGATGGGATAAGCAAAATCCCTCCATAAAAGCCATAATTTTTATCATAGTGACTAAAAGCACAGAATTAGAAACCTGCTAAGTTTAAATGCTCGCTGACACTACTTAAATCATTTCTACAGTAATTTTTATTTAAAAAATGTTTTCCTTATTTGTAAATGGAAGATAATAATCTATCCTCACTGATTTACTATCACTCACTGAGTCATAACAAATGCGAAAGCCATTCCATATTATGTTTGTTACTAACATTTCACAAATAATACATCAATTTCAGAATATGTATTTTCAAAATTTTAATATTTCTGAAAAGGCTAACATTTTACAATGTGAACATTTCAAGAAGTAATCTTTAAATATGTTTTAAAAATCAACAACTTTTTAGAATCCATAAATAGTACACTAATACTCAATTTAAATGTCACTTTCTTTCATAGCCTTCCTCAATCTCCTCACCTACAAGTCATTTTTCTTCTTCTAGGATCACATAAGGTTATTGAACTATTTTATAAACATTTACTTGTTCAAAAACTCTGTATCTGATAAATTTTGGAGAGTGGGGACTTAAGCTTATTTTTATTCCAAAGATCTCATATGATATACATAATTTAGTGTACTTATTAAACATTTAGTGAAATGCTTAATGAAAGTAAATATTTTAAATGGAAAAGATGTAATTAACAGAGCTGAACAAAAAGCACACTTGGAAACTATCAGTTGTGAGTCATTTACTGATTTGTCCAGCCAATGGGGACTTGTTGCTTGTTGCTAAAAGTAGAGATAACCGTACATAATCTTCAATTTACTTATCTCTGGATGGGATTACCAAACAGACCTACCTCCTAGTTCTCTTCTAGAAACACAAGATACTTCCGGGAGTTGATAACAGCTGCTGAGAATAAAAGTGGCAGGTAAGATCAAAGTCCAGCTCATTAGTATATGCCACAATAACCAGAGCTAAAAAATGGATCTCAACTATGGAGACCAAGGAGAAGAAACTGAAACAGACCCATCACCAGATGATTTGATTAAGTGCTAGCAACCTCTGAGTATCATCCTGTCTGTGTCTGTCATTTTCTGTAGCTTACTAATAAAGCTCACTCACACCAATATGCTCTGAGTACAAGAGCTCTTTTGCTAACTCTTTCAGATTCCATAAACCCTGAATTTGCTACTTTCAAATTCCATACCAGCTGGACTTACTCTTCATAAAATATCTCCACACTTTCATTTGCTGTTTCTGGATACCGTCTGAGAAACACTGCCCCATCTCAGAACTGCCCGCCTGTGTTGGGTAATAAATCTTATTTTAACCATATTATGAACTACTGTCATGCAGTTCTGACATCTAAACCTAATCTTGGGAGGGAGCTTCCCCACAGGAAAGACTGTTACAACACTTCTAAAGATATTAGTGATGGTGAGGCAATTTTCTGAAAAATCTCCACGAATCCTGAGGAAAACAAACTATCACAAAACCAGAAACTCTAACATTTCTAAATCTATGGAAAAGGAAAACACCAAGACACAAAAAGTTGTGGAAAACTATAAATAGCCAGAAGACCTAATTGATATCAGAACCTCTGCAAAAGGAATCAGAAATAAACAAAAGGGCATATAGCAGATCTAAGGTCAGAACATACAAGACAGACAACCCTGGAAAGCATGGCACACAATGCTGGAACAGAAGGAGTTGTGGCTACTCTAAGAATAAGTGAATACAAAGAACCCATTGTCAGCATGGAATGGGCTAGAGTATTTCCAACCACAGTTAACTCTCAAAATTGACCTTCCAGGGGACTGACTGTAGGAGGGCTCCCTTTGAGGCAGCCTTGAAATGAGGACAAAGTAGAGTAGAATAAAAAGTCGGTTTGATAGGTTCATGAGGAAAAAATAGAAAAATAAGGCAAAGAAAAAAGTGAGGAAGGAAACAAATAAGAAATCTCAAAAAGTAAGCTGCTGGGTTTTTTCCAAACGTATATACATAGTCATGAGAGTTCTGTAAAGTTAGAAAACTGATGAGAAACTTTGCCTTCTTGCATGAGCTAAAAATAAAAAAATACAACTTATCATGAAAATTAAAAAATGAAGTTCAAATTCCATTCAAAGGTTAGTATTAAACAAAAGAGGACAAAGAGAGTAATATCCCTACTGTCAATAGAAGTGTGCCAGAAAGATACAGAGACAAATCAAACTGATAATCTTCAAAACTAAAACCTTCAGGAACAAATGAAGAATACCAAAACAATAAGCATGTATATTAATATGACTATAAATAATAATTTTTCCTTTTAACTTCATAAAAATAAATAAGATTGCCAGGTACAGTGGCACATACCTATAATCCTAGGGGTTTGGCAGGCTGAGGCAGGAGGGTGAAGGGTTCGAAGTCAGCCTCAGCAACAGCAAGGTGCTAAGCAACTCAGTGAGACCCTGTCTCTAAATAAAATACAAAAAAGGGCTGGTCTGGGGATGTGGTTGGAGGGTCCCTGAGTTCAATCCCTGGTGGTGGTGGGGGGGGAGATATGAAGCAATAATTACATCACTATTGCTTACTACAGCAATATAATATAAATAATACCGCAAAGAAGTAAAATTTTTGCATTAGGCAAAAATTAAGTTAATATTTCCATAAAGTAAATTTTGTCAAAATGTGTACTGCAATCTATCAAAGTCACATTTTAAAAATCTGAAAATATATTTCAAGAAGAATACAAAGGAATTAAAATGGTACAGAAGAAAACATCTAAATACAAAAGAGGGAAAAGGACAAAAATGACCTAAGATTAAAGGTGGGGACAGATATAAGCTCAACATTGTAATTAATATTAAATGTGAATACACTTCAAAAGGCAAAGGTTATTAAGACTGAATAAAACAAAGTAAGATCCAATTATATGGTGTCTACCAGTGACATATTTTAGATACAAAGACACAATCTTGATGGTAAAAGGTTATAGCAAATAGTAATCCTAACAGAGCTGGTTGTAGAAGCTCTGTCAGATGAAACAAAACAAAAAGTATTACAGTTGTGCCTGATGGTGCACACCTGTAAACCCAGCAACCTGGGAGGCTGAGGAAGGAGACTGCAAATTCAAGGCCAGCCTCGGCAATTAGCAAGATTCTCAGCAACTTAGCGAGACCCTTTCCCAAAAATAAAAAATAAAAAGGGCTGAGGAGATAGCTCAGAGGAAAAGCAACCCCAGGATCAATCCCCAGTACCAAAAAAAAAAATGAAGAAAAAGTATTATTAGAGGTAAAGAAGCGTATTTTATGTATAAGAATCAAATCACCAGGAAAATATAATTACCGACATATATGCATATAAAAACAGAGCCCCAAAACAATGAAGCAAAACATTTCAGAATGGAAAAGGAAAATAGTTCAAAATTACAGCTAAAGATGTTAACGCCCTATTCTCATTAAAGGGCAAACAAAAAATTATCAAGGATACAGAAAATGTGAACAACATAAACCTAACATTAACATCATAACTTAGTATCTATAGCACACTCCACCCAACAAGAGAACACACATTTTTTTCAAGTACACATGAAGCTTTATCCAGGACAGACCACATACTAGCTCAAAGAATTAATTTCAAAAGACTAAAATTATACAGAGCATATTCTCAGACCCAAATGGAACTCATTAAGAAATCAACAACAGATGGAAATTTGGAAAATCAAATTCTTTTCTAAATTCTATATTTTCCAAATTTTTCCTTGATTTCTTCTAAATAAGCAATGGGTCACAGAAGAAATAGCAGAAAAAAAAAATTTTAAGTTTTGAGCTAAAAGGAAACAAAAATATAAAATTTTATGGACTACTTCTAAAGCAGTAATTAGGATAAATTTATAATAAGAAAATGCCTGTAGAAGATGGATCTCAAATCAATCTTCTTTCAACCTGGATGACCTTAAGAAACTCGAAAAGAGTAAACTAAATCCAAAGCAAGCATAGGAGGAGAATAAAAATATCTGATGCCAATCAACAAAACAGAAAAATAGAGAAAAAAAATCAATAAAACTCAAAGTTGGTTTCTTTGAAAAGATTAACAAAATTGGCAACCCTTTAGTTATAGTGACCATAAAAAAAGCTCAAAGACACCATTGTGAAAACTAACTAAAATTATGAATAAAACAGGAACATCACCATCAATTTTCACATATTAAAAGGATCATAAAGGAGATACCAGGGATAATTTTATGCCAACAAATTGCATAATTTATACGAAATGGAAATACTCCTAGAAAGAAACAAATAATCAAAACTGATTCAAGAAGAAAAAAAAATTTGAACAGATCTATACAAATAAATCAAGTGAATTAGTAATATACAATCCTCCCCCTACCCCAGGCATCCATTTTGATGAAAGCTGTCTAAAAACACAACTACCGCTAACCTCATGTCTAATGGCAAAAAATAACTGAATTGGGAAAGCAATAGTATTTTACAAAAGGTTCTAGCCAATGCAATCAAGCAAGAAAAGAAGGCATTCACAATGGAAAAGGAAGTAAACTTCTATTAGTCACAGATGACATGATTCTGGATGTAGAACATACTAAAGAACTTTCTTAAAGCCTCCCAGACAGGGATATATAAAATGGTGGATTAGAGGAAGGCTATACTTTACAGTTTCTCCCATGGCTCAAGATTCAAGCATTAGGAGCACTGCTTCTCAGCAAAATGGGTGTCAGAGGAAATTCCCCAAAATTCAGTATCAGATAGTCAGATTCAAAGAGAATTAGAAAGTTTAGTGATTAGAACAAGCACAAAAAAGAAGACATTAGAGCCAAACCATAGTACAGTGCAAGTTCACCACAGAGGGGAAGGGTAACACAAACAGAGAGAAAAACAATGTACAAATATAGCACAGAAAAACCTGTAAAACAGAAAAGCAGACTGAACTTAGAAGAACCAGAGACTGGTGTTTAAAAGAGTGCTCCATGTTTCTCAACTGGCTAACAAGAGATGAGACCCACCTTGAGGAGCCTACACTGCAGCTTGAAGCTGTGGGATCCCAGGAAATCACAGTAAACACTGATTGTCATACTGTCCTGACAAGTGCCTATTACCATATGGTTCAGGGTATACACAGCAGAATATAACTGAAACAGGCACAGAGAAGATTGTACCCAGAGAATTTAAGTCAGAGATACGAAGGGGAGTACAACACGCTTTCTCTATGAGTTTGGCAGCTCACTAGACCAGATGAAGAAACTGGGGAAACTGAACAGATGGGTGCAATTACACTCAGGAACTGATCCTGGAAATGCCATAATTATGAGTGGTACAGTGTACAAGACCTGTGGAGGATTGGCTACTCAAGTGGAAATTCTTGAGAGGCCTGTGAGATTCAGAAGTCCAGCAGTGACCAGCATCTACCTGGCCTGAGGAGGGTGTTGGTCTAATCTCTCCACAGCAGATACCACTGAATCAAGTCCCAAAGGTCATCAGAGCCAAACTCCAGCCACCAGAACTTTCCATTTAGAACTGTGCCTTAACTCAGCCCTGTCAGTACATCGATCTAGTCAGTCTGGACAAAATTCCAATTGACAGTACTTCCCATTCCATCCTATCTTATACTGATGGGAAGGGAAGTAGAGAGCTATTTCAAGGAACTTCATTTTCGCTGTCAACTTGGTGAGCAACACAAAAAGAGATAAGGTTTAACAATCCCAGTATTTGCTCTCTAAAGGGGTACTCAGCCCAAGAAGAAACAGAAAGGGCAGTCTTGAAGAGTGAACATCCATCCTTGTTAACAGTTTTGACCACCTAAGTAGAAACAATTCTTTCATTTTCATTAAGAACTGGTTTGTGTGTGTGTGTGTGTGTGTGTGTGTGTGTGTTCTTGCTTTGCTTCTGGATTGTTTTGTGAATATATAATACATACACACATTTGTTTTATATTTTTTATCATTTTTTTATCTGTTACTTTTTCTTTTGAGGCTAGGATATTTTGTGCCCCCCCCCCCCCGTTTAGTTTCTCTTATTACTCCATTCTTTTCCTTTTAATAACTAATTATCTTACTCTTTCTCTTTTTAGTTTCCCTTATTTGGCTTTCTCTCTTCCTATTTTATAACCATTGCCTTGCTTTCCAATTTGAAACATTCAAAATTTTCTTTCACCTTCATACCCCATTTTCTATTCTCTTATTGAACTATATTTTACAGTCTTTCAGAAATATTTATATAATTACTGGCCTACCAATCATGCTGTTATGGTTATTAGGACTATGAATGGCATAGGTGACACATGTTGTTTAATGCCACATCTGGTTCAATACTACTTACTGTTGCTGCTATCGTCAATTGCTAACATCATCATTCCAGTTTTTATGGTAATCAGTGTTGGAGATGTCAGAGTAGCCACTAGATATTTATTTTAATGCTATACATTCTCTGCTGCTGCTGTTCGTGGTGGTGTTTATTTTCCCCTTTTCTGTGAGATGCTGGCAATCTACTGGGACACTACAGGTTCACAGAGTAGAGACTGTACTATAGAGCAATGCCCACAAACCAGACAAGACAACGTATCTTTGCTCCACTCACAAGCTAACCACACTCAAACCTTAACAATGCTTTAACACAAAGAATAGCAGATACAAAAACCTCAAACCAAAGACTATGCTACAAGTAGAAACAAGCAAAAGCAGGGTACTGAGGTCCTTCTCATGGACATCTTCCCCTAAAGTAAAAACAGAGAAATGACACAAAAACGATAGGTACCACACCTACAAGGGGTCCCAATATAGAATGCTTTAGAATATATAGAGTTGTTAAGTTTAGAAGAGCAATCACGGAAGATATAGCCCATTCACACTGCTGTATACAACACAACTTCCTGATCTATGAAAAGGACCACACTGATGAGACCTACAGAGAAAGTGGGATTCTTAAGTTCTGATATGTCAAAATACACTAATCATCAACAAAGAATTAGCAGGGAAACTATAATACAAAACTCACTTGGAAATATATTCAAAAACTCACAGTAGGGCTGGGGAGATAGCTCAGTCGGTAGAGTGCTTGCCTTGCAAGGACGAGGCCCTGGGTTCGATCCCCAGTACCGCAAATAAATAAATAAATAAATACATAAATAAATACATAAATAACTCACAGTAATGTGATATTCCAGAGAAGAGATCACTTCAACAAGAAAAGGCTACACTCTAAAATACAAGGGTGGAAAAGAACCGAACAGATACACAAAACCCAACACAGGAATACAAGAAATAGGAAAAAACATGTAACATAACATCTCCTAAAGTTCATAATTTACAAGCAACTGACCTCAAAGATATTAATGTAAATGAAATAAAGAATCCAAAAGAATTTATAAAAATAATCAATGAATTGCAGCAGAACACAGAAATACAGAATGAACTAAGGTAGTCAGTACAGGATATAAATGGGAAATTCCTCAGTAAGCAAAGATACTAAAAAAGAACCAAACAATCTTTGGAAAAGAAAGACATATTTAGGGGGAACAAAAAGTTCAGTTGAAAGTCCTTCTAATAGAGTAGATCATGCTGAAGACAGAATCTCAGAGTTGGAAGACAAAGTGGCCAGCCTTGAATACTTGGACAGTATTAAAGAAAATAAGTAAGCATGATTCAATATACAAGAACTCTGGCTCAATATTAAGAGGCCAAATTCAAGAACTGAAGAGGGCTATCAGACAGGGTAATTACACAAATAATCTCTTCAGAGAACTAATAAAAAATTTTTCCAAATCTTGGGAATGAGATGGACATCTAGAAACAAGAAGCAATCAGAACCCAAATAGACAATATCCAAAAAGAATCACACAACACATAATTAAAATGCTTAACATACAGAACAGGATAGAATTTTAATTTTACAAGTCTCAAGAGAAAAACATTAGATCACATGTAGAGGCAAGCCCATCAGAATTACTTCTGAATTCTCAGCACAAACTATAAAATCTAGGAGCACCTGGAATGTGTTTCAAGCCCTGAAAGAAAGTAAATGTCAACCAGATTGCAATAACTCAGCAATGATATCCTTCAGGATGGAAGAAGAAATAAAAAACCTACAAAGATAAGGAAAAACTAAAAGAATTCATGACTACTAAGCCAGTACTACAGAAAACACTTAAATACTACACACAAGAAGAAATCAAAAACTAATTTCAGCGCTCATAAATACACAAATCTCACTTGAAAAGTGGCTAAACAAATAAGGACCAAATTAGACGCTAGAAATAAATCAATATGGCAGGAATTAATAAACATCTTTCTACCACAACACTCAATGTAAATAACTCTTCAAATGAAAGACATAGGCTAGTAGGATGAAATAAGAAATAAAAACCAACTACATATTGTTTGCAAGAAATTCACCTTACAATCAATGACAACAATAGGCTGAAAATCAAAGGATGGAAGATGATATGCCACGTAAATGGCACCCCCAAAAGAAGTAGCCCCTCTTGTATTCAACAAACCAGACTTCAAGCCAAAATTAATCAAAAGAGACTAAAAAGAAAAATCACTTTGTACTGGGTAAAGAGAACCATCCTACAAGATGTAACAATAGTAAATATTTATGCCACGAACATCAGTACACCTAATTACATAAAACAGACACTTTTCACCTTAAAGATACAGACACCAGATCAATATTAGGTAATTTCTACAAACCTCTCAAAAATAAGAATATATAGAATCAGAATATAAGAATATATATAGGTAAACAAGATAAAATCTTAGAAATACCCCTCAGACCTAAAAAACATTATAAATCAAATTAACAGATATCTGCAGAATATTGCATTCAACAACTGCTGAATTCACTTTCTTCTCAGCTGTTCATGGAACCTTCTCCAAAATAAACCATATTTTAGGCCACAAAGCAACTCTTAGCAAATACAGGGAGAAAAAATTATATAACTGTGCATCTTATGATACAGACTGAAATTAGGGGGAAAAAGAAAAATTACAGAAACTATATAAACAGATGGAGATTGAACAATACACTTATGAATAATGAATTAATGATAGAAGAAATCAGGAGAGAAATTTTAAAATTCTCAAAATCAAATGAGAACACTGATACAATGCTCTATAATGCTACATAGGTATTTTGAAGAGGTAAGTTTAGAGCTGTTGAGTGCCTACATAAGAAAATTAGGTCCCAAATGAACACCATAATGATGCATCTCAAGGCCCTACAAAACATGAACAAACCAATTCCAAAATCAGAAGGAAGCAAATTAGTTTAAGATTAGAGCTAAAATCAAAGAAATAAGAGAATTTTTTAAAATACAAAACATGAATTAAGAGTTGGTTCTTCGAAAAGATTAACTAGATTGGTAAACACATACCCAAACTAGTCCAAATTAATTTATTTAGAGTTATAAAAGGAGGCATCACCACAAAGAAATCCAAAGGATCATTGCAATCATTTTGAAAACTTATACTCCAATATACTGGAAAATCTACATGAAATATATATATATATATTTCTAGACAAGAGACCTGACAAAATTGAACCAAAAAGATACAGAAATCATAAACAGAACAAAAATAAGGGATGAGATTGAAGGTGGGTGTGGGAGTAACCTTCCAACAAAGATGAGCCCAGGACCAGATGGATTCTCAATTGAATTCTACCAAACCTTTAAAGAACTAATTCCAATGCTCCTCAAATTAGTCTATGAAATAGAAAGGGGTAGAATACTTCCCAAATAAATTCTATGAAGGCAGTATCATCCTGAAACCAAACCAGACAAGCACACATCAAGAAAAGGAAACTACAAACCAATATCCCCAATGAACCTAGGTGCAAAAATCCTTAATAAAATACGAGCAAATCATATTTAATAACATATTAAAAGTATTGTCCAATGTAACCAAGTTGGTTTCAAACATTCCAAGGATGCAAAGATGGTTTAACATACACAAATCAATTACTATAATCCACCACATAAATAGAATTAAGGACAAAAATGACATAGTCATCTCAATTGAATCAGAGAAAGATTTCACAAAATTCAGCACCCCTTCAAGACAAAACCAATGAACAAACTAGGTATAAAAGGAACGTACTTCAACATTAAGAAGTTATATATGACAAACCTAAAGCCAACATCACAGTGAATGGGACAAAACTGAAAACATTTACTGTAAAATACGAACAAACACATCCATTCTCACTACCTCTATTCAATATACAGTACTAGCCAGAGTTATTACACCAAAGGAGAAAATAAAGGGGATAAAAACAAAAAATGAAGAGGTCAAATTCTCAATGTTTGTAGATATGACCCTATAAGATCCAAAAAACTCCACAGAACTAATAAGTTCACAGAGCTAATAAGTTCAGCAAAGTGGCAGGATGCAATATCAACATATAATGATCAATAGCTTTCCTATATACCAATAATGAATTTGCTGAAAAAAGAAATCAGGAAAACAATCATTCACAGTAGACTCAAAAAGAAAAGAGAAAAAAAAAAAGTCAGGAGAAAAATCACAATAAAGAGGTGAAAGATCCTTACAATTAAAATTATAGAACACTGAAGAAGACAGTAGGAGATGGAAATACCATGGAAATATCCATGTTCATGGATAGGCAGAATATTAAAATAGTCACATTAACAAAAAGCAGTTATAATGCAATCCCCATCAAAATACCAGTGAGGTTCTTCATAAAACTAGAAAAACCGTCCTAATACTCATGTGGAACAACCAAAGATACAGAATAGCCAAAGAAATTCTATGCCAATAAAGCAATGCTGAAGGCACCACATTACCTGGCTTCAAATTATATACTACAGGGTTATAATAACAAAAACTGCATGGTACTAGTATACAAACAGATACACAGACCAATGGAACAGAATAGAAGACAGAGAGATAAATACATACAGATACAGTCACCTGATCCTTGAGAAAGGTGCAAAAAATAAAACACGCTGGAGAAAAGACAGTCTTTTTAACAAACTGTACTGGGAAAACTGGTTATCCATATGAAGAATGAGACCAGATCCCTAACTCTCACCCTGCACAAAAGTTAATACGAAATGAATCAAAGACTTAAGAATCAGACCAGAAACTGCAACTCCTAGAAGAAAATGTAGGGTATACACTCCCGCATACAGGCACAGCCAACAACTTCCTCAACAAGACCACGACAAATGCCACCAAGAATCAAAAAAATGGAATAACATCAAATTTAAAAGTTTCTGCACAGCAAAAGAAGCAATAGGAATAAGAAAAAGAGATCCTAAAGAATAGCAGAAAAGTTCTGCTAACGATTCTTCTTACGGGATTAATAACCAGAATAGTTAAAGAACTCAAGCTTACCACCAAAAGAACTAGTAACCCAATCAATAAATGGGCGAATGAACTAAACCAACACTTCTTTTTACTTTTTTATTCCATTTATTTATTTTTAAGTGGTGCTGAGGATCAAACCCAGTGCCTCAAACATGTTAGGCAAGCCCTCTACCACTGAGCCACAACCCCCGCTTAACCCAGCAGGTTAAGCTCTGCTAGAATAGTTCTCCCGAGGACAAACCTCATTAGGAAGAACAGAATGGTCTGGTGTGATTCAAAATAATCTTGTCCCCACCCCAGCCAAAAAGATGACTTCAATGTGAGGATCCAATGGAGCTCCTGGAGGCAAAAGTCACAAAAGTGTGACAGCTGCCCCTATGGCTGGTCTCCCTGGTAAACCAACACTTCTCAAAAGAAGAAATACAAATGGCCAACAAATACACAAAAAAAATTCAACATTTTTAGCAATTAGAGAAATGCAAATCAAAACTATGCTGAGATATCATCTCACTCCAGTTAAAATGGCAGTTATGAAGAATACAAACAGTTAGTAAATGCTAAAGAGGATGTGGGGCAACGGGAACACTTTCACCGTGTTGGCGGGATTGTAAATTAGTACCACTACAGAGATCAGTATGGAGATTACACAAAAGATTAGGAATGGAACTACCATTATGACCCAACTATATACCACTTCTCAGTATTTATCCTAAAGAATTTAAGTTAGCATACTATAAGCAATACATGAATACCAATTCAGAATACATGCATCACAATTCACAACTGCCAAATTATGGAATCAGCACAGGTGACTATCAATGGATGGATGAACAAAAAAAAAAAAAAGTGGAATATATACATAATGGAATTTTTATTTTTTACATCATACACAATGGAGTTTTATTCATCCATAAATAAGAACATCATTATGTCATTAGCAGGAAAATGGATGAAAATTGAGTATTATGTTAAACAAAATAAGCCAAATTCAGAAAGTCAAGGGTCATGTGCAGTCTCTCATATATGAAAGCTGCAGAGGAAAAAGGGGAAAGGACCTCATGAAAGAGAAGGGAGACCAGTACAGCAGAGGAAAGGACCAGTGGAGGGGAGGGAGGGAGAGAAGGAGGGAGGGAGAAAGGAGATATTGGGAAACCATAATGATCAAATTATATTACTGTATTGTTTGCATGTATGAATATATAATAACAAATCTCATTTTAATGTAGAATTATAATGTACCAATAAAAATATTGGAATAAAAAAAAATAAAAGGTGACACAAGTTGGTGAGAAACCAAAACACATGTGGAAGAACATAAAATGAGAAAAGTTGTGAATGGAGATGACAAAACCCACATTTTGAAAGAAAAGTTTAATCTCTGAAGGTCAGGTTTTTCTGTGAGGTTTTTATTTAAAGATTCTGTTCCTTACTCTTTTCTCCTTTGCATTAACTTTAAGTGAGACTTTATCCTGATACTTCCCTGATTCTCATGTCTGGATAAAATTAGTTTTCCTTAACTTTTAGAAGAAAGTGGTGTTTAAGGTAGTTTTCCTAACTTCACAGAATCTATTCCTCTGTTTTTTTTACATAATGATAAAAAAATATGATAGCTTGGTATTCTACTCCTCAGTATTTGTCCTAAAGAATTAAAGTCATCACACTATAGTGATACATGCATACCCACGTTTATAGCCGCACAATTCATAATAGCCAAACCAGCCCAGGTCCATCAACAGATGAATGAATAAAGAAAATGTGGTATATGTGTACAACAGAGTTTTGTTCAGATATAACAAATGAAATTACATCATTTCATTTGTAGGAAAATAGATGGAACTTGAGAACGTTATGTTAAGCAAAATAAACCAAACTCAAAGTCAAGGATCATTTTTTTTTCATATGCAGAAGCTAGAGAGGAAAAAGGAAAGGAAAGGTGGGAGACATTCCCACGAAAATCGAAGTGGGATCAGTAGAGTAAAGGGCCCAGGGTCAGGAAAGGGGAAGAAATGGGGAAAGCTAGGGAATGATAATGGCCAAATTATACTGTAATATTATGTGCATGTACAAATACCTAACAACAAATTCCACCATTATGTATAAGTATAATGCACCAATAAAAAATATAGGAAAAAACCCAAAAATACGATAGCTTGTTGTTATAGTTTGGATTATGAGGTGTCCCCAAAAGTTCCTGTTAATGGAAGAATATTCAGAGGTGAAATGACTGAATTATGAGAGATGTGATGTAATCAATCCATCCTAGTTTGAATGGACTGACTGGAAACTGTAGGCAGATTGGGGGCGTGGATGGAGGAGGGGGGTCCCTGGGGGTGTACCCTAGAAGGGTTCATCTTTCCTGTGGCCATTTCCCCGTTCCTCTAACTCAGTCTGTCTGTCTTATCTGTCTGCCTCTCTTTCTCCTTCCCTCTCTCTTTGCTTCCTGACCCCATTGTTAGCTGAGAAGTTTTCCTCCACTTGGTCCTTCCCTCATGGTGTGCTACCTCATCTTGGGCCCATAGCAATGGAGTCTGCTCTCTACAAACTGAGACTTCTGAAACCATAAACTCCAAATTAACTTTTCCTCCTCTAAGTTGTTCTTGTCAAGTACAGTGACAAGAAAGCTAGGAGATTTTAGAAAATAAGTGTCACTTGATTTTTGCTCATTGTGTGTGGTGCCCTATTCTGGATAAGAGCTCTGTCACATACATTTTGAGAGTTCACAGAACAGACCATACTAAATTCTTATGTTCTTACCATAAGACATACTGCACTTGCCTGATATTGTAGTAGAAAACCACACACCCTTCCATTTCTGCTACCACTTTTAAAATAGGTCACACACATTATCGAGTGAATAGTTGAAGCTATTTTGACATTCCCCTAATTCCAAGCCCTGTGAGATACCCCATTAATTCTCTCTGCTAAGTCCTGCACAGACAGTGGTACCATGAAGGTCTTGGTGCTGTTGGTAGCTTGCCCTTATCTGTTTGTATTTCTAAATGCCTGGGGTTAGTTTTATAGTCATTTTTTATAAATATGGTTTTGGATTTACTACCTAGTATTATCAGTTTTGCTTTTAAAAGAAAACGACAACTACGACAAGGATTCATATCACTCTTCCTAGAATCTCTTCAAATTTGAAGTTGAAACACAACAATTGTTTTAATATTCATAAATGTACTTTTTAACATTTTAGTTCTTTAAACCATCATGCTATAGAGGTCGTTTCATTTTTTTTGAAACAAGGCAAAAAACTCCATAACAAAAGACTTATCTGATTAAAGTCTTTAAACTTTTCATAATTCAGAGAATTCACATAAGTTTATAGTTTCAATAATCCTTCATCTACCTCAGACTCATCTCTGGTAGTATCTCAGAATAAGACCACCAAAAACTCACAAGATCAAGCACAAGAAAGTAAACATAAAATGCAACTTAAAATCTAAATGTGATCCAAGAAGAAATTCCATGTATCTGTATGACATACTTTGTCTTCCTTGGGATAACTGGGATATATGATGCATGCAGTAGGTTTTCTCTTAATCCAGGGGGTCACTGAACTTCCGCCCAGAGGCTCATATCCATTTTATAAATAAAGCTTTACTGGGACACAACCATGCCCATTCCCTTATACATTACCTGTAAGTGCTCTTAAACTACGGGTAGCAGAAGTAAGCTGAACCACAGGGATCACAAGGCCCACAAAGTCTAATTTTAATATTTGGGGTCTTTACAGAAAAAGTTGATTAATGCCTATGATTTGGATGTGGTTTGTGGCCACCCAAATTCATGTTGATATTTAACTGGCAAAATAACACTATCAAGAAGGTGCCTTTAAGAAGTGTTTGAATCACAGGGGGCTCCACCTTTATGAAGAGATTAAGAGAGTTCCCAGGAGAATGGATCAGTTATGACAAGAGCAGGTTGTTATAAAGCCATGTGTACCCCTTTGGGCCCCCATCTCTTCTGTACGTGCCTGCTTGATCTTCCGATTTTCCTGACATGTTACAGTGTAGCATGAAGTGCTCAACAGATATGAATGCCTAATCTTGAACTTCTCAATCTTCAGGACCATGAGCAAATATAAACTTTTTTTTTTTTTCGTGACAGTACTGGGCCTTTGAACCTACAACCTTAATTTTGCTAGGAAAGTGCCATGCTATTTAGTACAGTCCCAATCCTTTTTAATTTGAGACAGGGTCTCACTAAGTTGCCCAAGCTAGCCTTCAATTTGTGATCCTCCTGCCTTAGCCTCCTTAGTTCCTGGGAATATAGGCATGCACCATCATGCCTGGTATAAACTTCTTTTCTTTATAAATTACTCAGTCTTAGATATTCTTGTTACAGTAACAAAAACAAACTTAAGACAACCTGTTCTCATACAAAGATCTGTCAAGGAAACTTCCATAAATAGTACTTGAGGAATCTACTAGTAATTTTAAGTGAGACAATTCTTTGTTGAGTTTATGTCCAGCACATGGCAATAAATTTAGTATCCTTAGTTCCCAAGGAACTAAAATGCTGGTAGCACTCCAAGGTACTGGGTTAACCAAAATTCTCCACACATTTCCAAATACTCTGGGATGGAGTAGAGATAACTATTCCCAGTTGAAAACCACTAAAGAATTAAGTCAGTTCACAGCAAGGAAGGAGAAAATACAATTGTGTTTTCTAAAAGCTACCTCAATGAATGGCAAATGTAATTACTTTTTTAAAAAACCAAACAAAGAAGTCTATTCTTCCCCTCCAATACTTGGCCAAAAATACACTAAGCTCATGAGAAAAAGGAGGCTTTATACTTTGGTTACTATATATCAAACCAACATGGAGTTTTCTTACATTAAAAAAAAAAAAAAAAAACCTTCTATAACAATCTTACCTATTTGTTCCATCCAGGTCTGATTTGTGGATGAAATTAAGTTTTGCATCTGCCCAATACAGCTTCCGTTCCTCATAATCCAAAGTCAGACCATTTGGCCAGTAAATTTCAGTGTTTATAATAATGAAACGACTTGAGCCATCCATTCCAGCACGTTCTATCTTTGGTACTTCTCCCCAGTCTGTCCAGTACATGAACCTAAAGGTCATAAAAACAACATGACATAAGCAAATGACAACAAAATATTTTGTAATTAATACTACTTGATACAGAAAACTCTCTAGAATACTAAACCTGAAACCCCAAGAAATTTTAATAATCTATTTGCAATGATCATATGTTTCAGACAAGCATCAAAGGTTACAAAAACCATGGGATCCAAGTTTAAGAAGAAAAAGAAGGGCTGGGGAGATAGCTCAGTTGGTAGAGTGCTTGCCTTGAAAGCACAAGGCCCTGGGTTCGATCCCCAGCACCACCAAAAAAAAAAAAAAAAAAAGGAAGAAAAAGAATATTCACACTATCTGACTGTGTCTCCCCACAGAATACTTATTAACGACAAAGGAGAAAATGATACATTTGGACAAACCTGAAACAATAACATTAAAAGGTTATCTACATTAACACCACCGCTGCGGATATAGCTCAGTTGGTAGAGTGCTTGCCTTGCAAGCACAAGGCCCTGGGTTCAATCCCCAGTACCACAAAAAAAAAAGAAAAGAAAAGAAAAAAAAAGAGCTGATGCTACATTAACACCACCAATGGAAATTAAAACAGCATCATAAATCTCTTAATGTGATGTACTGAATAGAACATGGAATCTTATATACTATTCCTGCCTAAAAGCACATCATATGACTAAAATTATGAGGAAAATACTCAAATTAAGGGGTATTCTACAAAACAATGGCCTATGACAAAATCAAAGGCTGAGGAAACAATACAGACCAGAGTAGAATAAAGAAATATGGTAACTATATGAAATGCATGATTCTGGACTGATAAAGTAGGGGGAAATTCTATAAAGACATTGGGGGAAAAAAGACAAAATTGGAGGAGTGTCAGATCATATAGTACTACTATACTAATGTTAAATGTCGTATATGTGCTAGTTGTCCCACAGTTGTTATCTATAGGAATTTACTGCTTTATTTTCTCCTTGGGTACAAAATCAAGAGTTTTCTCAAAATAAAATTAAAAGTCGACAGTCTCATAGAGGGAAAAACAATTTCTTCAATACAAAGAAAAATTCAGGGTTTGGGTTGTGGCTCCGTGGTGGAGCACTTAGACACTGGGTTCCATTCTCAGCACTGTATAAAACTAAATGAATAAAAATAAAAGTCCATCAATAACTAAAAAATATTTTTAAATAATTTTTAAAAAAGGAAATACTCTTATGCAGTGTATTTCCTTAAAAAGTTAATGAGGGTGCTATGAACTAGGTATAATAAGTTTCTAAAATTTGTTGGAACACAGTGATATTCAGGTTTAACTTTGAAATAATTGATAGCCTGGTGATAATGGATTGATTTTACTTAAGCACACTGGTATCTCTACTATTTCATATAAACTGCTTATTCAAAATGGGCTGGGAGGGCTGGGGTCGTAGCTCAGTGGTAGAGTGCCTGCCTCACATGGGTGAGGTATGGGTTCGATCCTCAGCACCACATAAATAAAACAAAGACACTGCGTCCATCTACAACTTAAAAAAAAAAGGGCTAGTAGGAGAACATCAGGTACAGAATAAACATACCTTCAAGACACAAGGCACTGTACTAATGGCTTTACATGTATTACCTACAGCCTTACAACAACTTTATGGACTACTTCTCATCGCCATGTATCATACAAGAAAAAAAAAAAAAAGTATATTCCTCAGAGTCACTGCTAATTAATGGGGACTAGAAAGTCAAGCCTATATTCCTCAGGCTGAAAAGTCAATACTAATGACACAGGTCAGAGCCTTGTCTTTGAAGGAATAGAAAGCGAAGTGCTCCCGAAATTAGGCTAATATGGATATAGCTCAGAATGCAGGATAAGAGAATGAATACATTTACATGAGATAGAACTATATAGGAAAGCAGGCCAGACCATGTTACAAATTTGGGAAGTTTATAATGAGCAACATGAAAGTTCTTGAACATTTTTTAAAACTGAAGATGAAATGACTGGCTTTGTTTTGGGGATGGGGTGATGTTCTTGCTGCAACGTGGAGAAAGACTTAAGGGAATACAGAGGCACTACGGCTTCGAGAGTTTTTGTGACAAGCTCAGTAAATCCTCTGACCTAAAAGTAATGAAAAAATAGGCCAACACTGCCAAAAATAACTAAAGTCTCAGAAAACTGATCAAAGGAGAAACACATATTCTAGAAAAATCTGGCCTCTCATCCAACATTTGCCCATTTGCCTGCCTCCTGCATGCCCATCACCTGCTTTTCACCTACCCATCACGCCTTGCCGGAGGTCCACCTGCCAATCATTCAACAGTAGCCTGCAGACCACCCACAGACCACCTGCTACCCACTGTTCCCTGGAAGTCCATTATCACAATACGTGCAGTTTTGGATACACATGCCTGCCACCATCTTGGGACAACAGCCAGGACCTGCAGGACTCCCAGCCCGAACAACAGCACCCCACCTCAAGGACCCCCAAGCCTGAACTACCACGCCCCACATGGACTTGACACTCCACATTGACTTGGCACCCACACCACGTACTGCAGCTCCCTATTTTCCAACACGTTTGGAATGTAGCACAGTCATCTTGGATTATCCTGGAAGCAGAAGCTGCCATCTTTAGGTGGAGCAAATCCCATCCTGAAACTCCTCCTAGAGACTGGAAGCTTGTTGTCAGGTACCTCTCAGGCATCACATTAGGGAAGAAAGGGAGGTTTGAATACTATATGACTGTTACAATGTAGCTTTTTTATCTCCTTTTTGAAAATTTTTAAGTTTCTATATCTTTATTTTTCTCACTCTATTTTCCTTTTGTTTACCTGTTTCGTCAGTCTCTTTCTCCCTCTTCTCATGCTAAAAACCAATTTTTTTTTATTTCACTTTCACTCTTCCTACAATCTAGTACTTCTATATATACTCCTTTCGTATCCCATTAACAGTTGCATCCTACATCCCTCCCCATCCTCTTTGTCCATCATTATAAACTGTAAACTTCACTGCAAATCTACTGGTTATAATGTAGACAATAATCAAACTCATTCTCTCTATTTATTACAACAATACTGTTAATGTTCTCATAAGGGCTATTTGGTTTAGGGCTACATAGTGTCTGTAAAGGGTGCTGCTAATATTGATCTCCCCCTTAAAGAAGAGGTTTTAGAAACCCGCAGAGTCATGATAAGCTCATAGGGGTAAACTGCAAGACCCCAGATCTGCACTGTTAGAGGGGAAGAAATGTGAACAACATGAAAAAACAAAGGAAGAAAGTGTTCCAAACAAACCAAGATTCTATATTAATAGAATCTAATGACACCATGGTAGAAGAAATGTCAGAAAAGGAGTTCAGAATATACAAAATTAAAATGATTTGCAAAGCAAAGGATGAGATAAGACAGTAAATGCAGGCAATGAACAACCACTCCAATAAACAGTTAAAAGAGCAACTGCAGGAAGCAGAAGATGATTTCAAAAAACAGATTCTGGAGAAAGAAAGGAAAAAAAAAAAAAAAACAGAAATCCTTGAAATGAAGGAAACAATAAACCAAATAAAAAACTCAATGGAAAGAATCACCAAAGACTAGATCCACTTGGAAGACAGAACCTCAGACAATGAAGAAAAACTATTTAATCTTGAAAATAAGTTGACCAAAAAGAGATGGTGAGAAATTATGAATGGAACCTCCAAGGACTATGGGATATCATGAAAAGAAAAAATTAAGAATTATCAGGACTGAGGAAGGCACAGAAATACAAACCAAAGGAATGAAAAACCTATTCAATAAAATATCAGAAAATTTCCTAAAGAATTAAATGGAAAATCAACTACAACAGGCTTACAGAAACCAAATATAAAAAATTATAACACATCCACACCAAGGCACATTATAATGAAAATGCCTAACATACAAAATAAAGATAGAATTTTAAAGGCTGTGAGAGAAAAGCATAAGATTACCTATAGGGGGAAACCAATATGGATATCAGCAGATTTCTCAGCCCAGATCCTAAAAGCTAGAAGGGCCTGGAACAATATATTTCAAGCTCTGAAAGAACATGGTTGCCAATCGAGAATCTTATACTCAGCAAAACTAACCTTCAGATTTGCAGACAAAATAAAATTCTTCCATGATAAACAAAAGTTAAAAGAATTTACAAATAGAAAGTCTGTGCTACAGAAAATTCTCAGCAAAATATTCCATGAGGAGGAAATGAAAAACAACAATGTAGGTCAGCAAAGGGAGGAACTACCTCAAAGGAAAAAGCAAGTCATGTTAAAAACCAAAAATAAGCCCAAATGACTGGGAAGACAAATCATATCTCAATAATAACCCTGAACGTTAGTGGCCTAAACTCATTAATCCAAAGACATAGACTGGCAGGTTGTATTAAAAAAAAAAAAAAAAAAAAAAAAAAAAAAAACAATAATATGTTGCCATGTTGCCTTCAAGAGACTCATCTCATAGAAAAGGACATCCAGACTAAAGGTGAAAGGATGGGACAAACCTACCATGCACATGGACTCAGTAAAAAAGCAGGGGTTTCCATCCTTATATCAGATAAAGTGGACTTTAAGCCAAAGTTACTCAGAAGGGATAAAGAAGGACATTTCATACTACTTAAGGGAACTATAAATCAGAAAGTCACAACGATCATAAATATTTATGCCCCAAACAATGGCACATCCATGTGCACCAAACAAATCCTTCTCAATTCCAGAAAACAAATATACCACAACACAATAATTCTGGGTGACTTTAACACACTGCTGTCACCACTAGATATATCTTCCAAACAAAAACTAAACAAAGAAACCATAGAAGTCAATAACACAATCAATAACTTAGACTTAAGAGACATATAAAGAATATTCCATCCATCAACGAGCAAATACACTTTCTTCTCAGCAGCACATGGACCATTTTCTAAAATAGACCATATGTTATGCCACAAAGCAGTCCTTAGTAAATACAAAAAAACAGAGATACTACCTTGTATTCTATCAGATCATAATGGAGTGAAATTAGAAATCAATGATAAAGTAAAAAAACTACTTGAACACCTGGAAACTAAATAATATGCTATTGAATGAAGCATGGGTAACAGAAAAGGGAGGAGATAAAAAAATTCTTAGAGGTAAGTGAGAACAATGACACAACATATCAAAACCTCTGGGACACTATGAAAGCAATACTATGAGGAAAATTCATTGCATGGAGAGCATTCAAGAAAAGAATAAAAAGTCAACAACTAAATGACCTAACATTACATCTCAAAACCCTAGAAAAAGAACAGAACAACATCAAAAGTAGAAGACAGGAAATAATTAAAATCAGGGCAGAAACCAATGAAATTGAAACAAAAGAATCAAAAACTTGACAAAAAGGTGGTTCTTTGAAAAAGTAAACAAAGTAGATAAACCCTCAGCCACACCAACAAAGAGGAGAGTGAAAACTCAAATTACTAAAATTTATGATGAAAAAGGAAATATCACAACAGACACCATTGAAATACATAACATAATTAGAAACTACTTTGAAAATCTATACTCCAACAAAATAGAAACTCTCGAAGATATCAACAAATTTCTAGGGACATATGATCCTCACAAACTGAACCAGGAGGACATACACAACTTAAACAGATCAATTTCAAGCAATGAAATAGAAGAGGCCATCAAAAGCCTACCAACCAAGAAAAGTCTGGGACCAGATTCTCAGCTGAGTTCTACAAGACCTTCGAAGAACTAATACCAATACTCCTCAAAGTATTCCATGAAATAGAAAAGAAGGGAATCCTACCAAACTCATTCTATTAAGCTACTATCCCTCTGATACCAAAACCAGACAAAGACTCATCAAGGAAAGAAAACTTTAGACAGATATCTCTGTTGAACACAGATGCAAAAATCATTAACAAAATTCTGGCAAATCATATACAAAAACATATTTGCAAGATAGTGCACCACAATCAAGTGGGGATCATCCTGGGAATGCAAGGTTGGTTCAACATCTGTAAATCAATAAATGTAATCCATCATATCAACAGACTTACAGCTAAAAATCATAATTAATAGATGCAGAAAAAAATGACAAAATACAACATTCCTTCATGTTTAAAACACTAGAAAAAATAGGGATAGTAGGAACATACCTCAACATTGTGAAAGTCATCTATGCTAAGCCCAAGGCCAATATCATTCTACATGGAGATAAAACTGAAAGCATTCCCCCTAAAAACTGGAACAAGGCAGGATGCCCTCTCTCACCACTTCTATTCAACATCTTCCTTGAAATACTAGCCAGAGCAATTAGACCAAAGAAATTAAAAGGGATACCAATAGGAAAAGAACAACTCAAGATATCACTATTTGCCGATGACATGATTCTATACTTAGAGGATCCAAAAAACTCCACCACAAAACTTCTAAAACTAATAAATGAATTCAGCAAAATAGCAGGATATAAAATCAACACACATAAATCTTAATGCATTTGTATTCATAAGTGATGAATCCTCTGAAAGAGAAATTAGGAAAACAACTCTATTCACAGTAGCCTCAAAAAAAAAAAAAAAAAAAAAAAAAAAAAAAAAAAGTGCTCACTTCGGCAGCATATACTAAAATTGGAACGATACAGAGAAGATTAGCAGGGACCCTGCACAAGGATGATACACAAATTCATGAAGCATTCCATATTTTTAAAAATTAATTAATTAAATTTAATTAAATACTTGGGAATCAATCTAACAAAAAAGGTGAAATATCTCTACAATGAAAACTACAGAACGCTAAAGGAAGAAATTGAAGAAGACCTTAGAAGATGGAAAGATCTCCTGTGTTCTTGGATAGGCAGAATTAATATTATCAAAACGGCCATACTTCCAAAGGTGCTAAACAGATTTAATGTAATTCCAATTAAAACCCCAATGACATTCCTCATAGAAATAAAGAAAGCAATCATTCACCTGGAAGAACAAAAGACCCAGAATAGCCAAAGCAATCCTGGGCTAGAAAAGTGATACAGGAGGTAGCAGACCTTAAACTCTACTATAGAGCAGTAGTAACAAAAATGACATGGTATTGGCAACCAAAACAGACAGGTAGACCAATGATACAGAACAGAAGACACAGAGACAAACCCACATAAATACAGTTATCTCACACTAGACAAAGGTGCCTAAAAACATACAATGGAGAAAAGATAGCCTGTTCAACAAATGGTGCTGGCAAAAATAGAAATCCATATGCAGTAAAATGAAGTTAAACCCCTATCTCTCACCCTGTACAAAACCCAACTCAAAATGGATCAAGGATCTAGGAATTAGACCTGAGACCCTTCACCAAATAGAAAAAAGAGTAGGCCCAAATCTTCATCACGTTGGCTTAGGACCAGACTTCCTTAACAAGACCCCCAGAGTACAAGAAATAAAAGCAAGAATCGATAAATGGGATAGATTCAAACTAAAAAGTTTTTTCTCAGCAAAGGAAACAATAATGTGAAGAGAACCTACAGAGTGGGAAAAAAATCTTTTCCACACACACTTTCAATAGAGCACTAATCTCCGAAATTATAAAGAACTTAAAAATCTTTACACCAAAAATACAAAGAAGCCTATCAATAAATGGACTAAGGAACTGGGCAGACACTTCACAGAAGAAGATACACAGGTGAACAACAAATGTATGACAAAGTGCTCATCATCCCCAGTCATTAGAGAAATGCAAATTAAAACCACCATAAGATTTTTATCTAACTCCAATTAGAATGGCTCTTATCAAGAACACAAGCAATAATAAGTGTTGGTGTGGGCATGGGGAAAAAGGCACACTCATACATTGTTGGTGGAGTTGCACATTGGTGCAGTCACTCTGGAAAACAGTATGGAGATTCCTCAAAAAACTTGGAATGGACCCACCATTTGACCTAGTTACCCCACTCTTCGGTTTATACCCAGAGGACTTAAAATCAGCATACTACAGTCATACAACCACATCGATGTTCATAGTTGCTCAATTCACAATAGCTAGATTGTAGAACCAAACTAGGTGCCCTTCAATTGGTGAATGGATAAAGAAACTATTGTATACATACACAATGGAATATCATCTAGTCATAAAGAATAATAAATTATGGCATTTGCTGGTAAATGGATGGAGCCAGAGAATATCATGCTAAGTGAAATAAGCCAAGTCCAAAACACCGAAGGTCGAAAGTTTGCTCTGATAAGTGGATGAAGATACAAAATGTCCCCCACCCCCAGCAGAGAGGCAAGAGAAAAAATGGAGGAACTTTGGATTGTGTAGAGGGAAATGGGGTGGGAGGGGGTGGAGGAAGAAAAGATAGTTGTCTGAGACAGACATTATTACCCTATATACATGAATGGTATAAATCTACATTGTGTACAACCATAGACATGAAAAGTTGTATACCATTTGTGTACAATGAATCAAAATGCAGTCTATAAAAATAAAAACAATTAAAAAAAGAAAAATCTACTAAATCTCAAGAATTATGTGATATTTTAGCTAGGAGCTAACTGCATCCCTACCAGTACTGTCAGGTTTGTGGCAAAAAAATTCTACCCTAAGCAGACATGGCAAGCCATGAGGAATACAGGTACTCTGTCTTATAAGAGGAGATAACTTTATTCAGGACAAGCCATGAAAAAATATCTATGCCCAACAATGCAAAAGTACAATCAGGGCAGGCTATTATCCCAGGGATACTGGTTGGGGCAGGCAACAAAATAGCTGAAAAACTGGAAATTTATCATGAAGGCCTAGGAAAGAGACCGCCAGAGAGCCTGTTAGGCGAAGTATTATTCACTGGTGGTCAGGAAGGCTGTATGTATGTACATGGCTGCCCCTTCTCAAGAGATGCCAGAGAGAACACTTACAAAGTAGTCTGGCTAAATATGGGGCAAACTTGAAACAGCTTAAAATTTTAAAACATTCCACGATCCAAAGACCTAAAGAAAAATGGTGCAACATTTACTGGCCCAAGATTTTTAACAACAACCTTTAATCATCAGCTGACCACTAACAAGGACAACACCTAGAAAATCAGGCATAAAAGTACTTAAGAAGAAGAAAATAAAGATAAGCAATGAATTCAGAAACACATTCACACATATACAACAGAATTAGTACAAGTAAGTCACTAAACAAACAAAAAATACACAATAGCACAATGGTCTCTAGTTTCATCCCATCTTTCTGCAAGTATTTTATTTTTCTTTATGGCTGAATAAAATTCCATTCTGTGTATATACACCACATTTTCTTTATCCATTCATCCCCTTGACGGACACCTAGGCTGGTTCCACAGTTTGGCTATTGTGAAATATGCTGCTATAAACATGGGTACGCATGTATCACTGTATTATGACAACTTTAATTCTTCAGGATATATATAGAGGAGTGGTATAGCTGGATTGGATGATGGTTCCATGCCTAGCCTTTTGAGGAACCTCCACACTGATTTCCATACTGGTTGTACTAATTTACAATCCCACTAACAGTGTTAGTGTTCCTTTTTCTCTATACCCTCTCCAGCATTTATTATTTGTATTCCTGATGACTGCCATTCTGACAGGTGTGAGATAAAATCTCAATGTAGTTTTTTGTGTTTTTTGTTTTTAAATTTTTAAGTTGTAGATGGACACAATACCTTTATTTATTTATTTTTCTGTGGTGCTGAGGATTGAACCCAGTAAGCAAGTGCTCTACCACTGAGCCACAACCTTGGCCCCTCAGTGTAGTTTTGATTTGCATTTCCCTAATTGCTAATGATGTTGAACATTTTTCATATATTTGTTGACCATTTGTATCTCTTTCTTCAAGAAGTTCTTGTTTATTTCATTTGCTCATTTGTTAAACGGGTGATTTGATTTTTTGGTGTAAAGTTTTATTTATATATTATGATTATTAATCCTGTCAGAAGAGTAGCTAGCAAAAATTTTCTCCCATTGTGTAGGTTCTCTATCCACATTCCCAACTGTTTTCTTTGCTGTGCAGAAGCTTTTTAAGTTGATACCATTCCATTTATTAATTCTTAGCATTATTTCTTGGGGCCTTAGGGGTCCTATTGAGAAAGTTGTTCCCTGTGCCTAAATGCTAGAGTGTTGATGCTACATTTTCTTCAAGGAGTTGGTTGCATAGTTTCTAGTCTAATTCCTAGGTCTTTTGAGTTGATTTTTGTGCAGGGTCTAGTTTTATTCTTCTACATATGGATAAACTTTTGTTCTAGCACCATTTGTTAAAAAGACTGTCTTTTTTTCAGTGTTATGTTTTTGGCAACTTTGTCAGGACATGATGACTGTAGATGTGTGGGTTTGTCTCTATGTTTTCTATTCTATACTACTGATCTATGTGTTTGTTTTTATGCTAGTGCTATACCATTTTTGTTACTATAGCTCTGTAGTACAATTTGAGGTCAGATATTGCAATGTCTCCAGCATTGCTTTTTTGGCTTAAAACTGCTTTGGCCTATTCTGGGTCTTTTATGCTTCCAAGTGAATTTTAAAACTGTTTTTTCTAGTTCTGTGAAGATGAGGACTGCACTGAATATCTACTTTTAGTATGAGCATTTTAATATTAATTCTGCCTATCCATAAACATGGGATGTCTTTCCATCTTCTGAAGTCTTCTTCAATTTCTTTTTTTCAATGTTCTATAATTTTCATTGTAGAGTTCTTCCGCCTTTTTGGTTGGATTTATACCTAGGTATATGATTATTTGAGGCTATTGTGGATGTAACTGTTTTCCTGATCAGCAGATTCATTGTTGATATACAGGAAAGCTCCTGATTTTTATATGTTGATTTTGTAATCTGCAAATTTTCCAGTTTTTAACAAAGCTTTCCAAAATATCAAAGAAATGGGAAAGGGGATTGGGGTACATAGCTCAGTCTAAAGCACTTGCCTAGCATGTGCCAGTCCATGAATATGCTCTCCAGTACTAAGAGGAAAGAGAAGAAGCAGCAAAACAATCTGTAAATTTGAAGAAATAGTTTCTATCTAATAATAATAATAATAAAGACTATCCAAAAATAATTAATGAAAGCTGGGGGGAGGGAAGAGGGAGGAGGAGGAGGAAGAGGGGGAGGGGGAGGAAGAAGAGGAACATGAGAGGCATATACATCATTAAAACAAATGAAGTACCAAAGGAAAGGAGTAGAGCAAAGGGTCAGGATAGGGGGAATATTAGGGAATGATATTGGCCAAATAATACTGTGACACTGTGTGCATGTATGAATATATAACAATCCCACCATTATATATGAGTATAATGCACCAATAAAAATGGGGGAGAGAATATTTGGTGTTGAATAACCTTTCTGAGTAACACAAAATACAGTGAACAATTGTGTTGACACTTGTACTGATAGTCCAAAAGCAATGGTGAGTAAACTGCTGGCACCTTAATACAAATCAAGGCAGAAGCACCCAACTATACTAGTAATACTCTAAGAAATTCACTGTTCCAAGTGCTAAAGAGTATACAGAGCAACTAAAATCACTGTATACTACCTACATTAATTCAAAATGGCATATCTACTTTGGAAAATAATATGATAAGTAAACAAACATTTCTGTAAGATACACTAACCCTATTTCTAGATATATACCCAAGAGAAATTAAGCATACATTCACACAAAATCCTATATACAAATAGTTGTGGAAGATTTATTCATAATTCTCAAAGACTATCAAATGTCCTTCAAATGGTTACTGGATGAATAAACCATGCTATACTCATATAATGGAATATTTTCAGCAATAAAACAAAACTCCCGATACACACAACAGGTATAAACTGCAAGTGCATTATGATAAAAGAAGAAACTAGACTAAATGCTATGTGCTATATGATTCATTTATATGACATTTTGGAAAAGACAAAATTACAGTCAGAAAACAAATCAGTGGTTGCCTAGGGCTACAGGCATAAACGACAGACATCAAAAGAAAAATAATCAATAGGGAGGGCAAGAATGGAATTACTCTATAGCTTAATTTTGTTGGTAATTATTCAAATGTACACATTTGTCTAAATTCAGACGTGTCCATCAAAAAGTATAAATTAAATATATATAAATTACACTTTTAATTTTTTTAAATGGGTAAAAATTTGATAGTTAATGTCACAACAGAAGATATATGAAAGGTCAACTGGCACATAAAAAGTATTCAACCTCAATAATTATCTCAATAATAGGAAAATGCAAATTAAAACCAAAGTAAGATACCATTTCAGATCCACTAAAACAGCAAACATTAAAAAGGTTAACAATACTAAGTATTGGTGAGAACTGAGCTATCAGAATGCTCATACACTGGTATATAACCACTTTGGAAAACATCTCATAGTTTCTTACAAAGTTAAACATATACTTAGTCAACCAACAATTCCACTCTTTAAGTATTTATTCAACAGAAATAAAAACATGTTCCCACAATGAGTTTTACATATACAGTCACAGAAATGTCATTCACAGTGGCCCCAAACTGGAAACAACACAAAAGTCCATAAATAGATATACAGATAAACTCAGATATATTCATACAACACAATACTACTCAGCAATGGAAAAGAACTGATTACTCATATACTGATTGAATTTTTACAATTATGTTGAACAAAAGAAACCAGACACAAAAGACTGATTACTGCATGATCTCATTACATTAAGTTCTAGAATCAGCAAAATAAATCTATAAGAAAGATATCAGATTGGCAGTTAATGGAGTAGAAGCAAGGTCTGAATTCAAAGGTGCTAAGGCAATTCCCTGGAGTGAGATGATAAAAACATTTTCTTCAGGAATAGCTTCACAGGCACATATTATTTATCAAACCCCATTAAACCAGCCACAAAATTTTTTGCATATAAATTTTATCTTGATACAGTTTCTTAAAACATGAGTAAAAAATGATACTAAAGGTAACTTCGTTTCTATAAATGCTTTTGCCAGCTGGTGGAAGATGGTTACTCCTTCCTGTATGCTCTCATACCTTGTTTTGCTACACTATGGTACTCATTAACTTTTTAGATAAATTACGAAGAACTTAAAGGTAAAGAGCAGTTCTTATTGCCACATCAAGATGATTGAGACAATACATGCTTTTTTCAAAAGTAAAGATGAACTCAGACTTCGTCCTTTTCCATGCACTCTTACTTTCCATGTACAATGTCCCCTGACTTGCACTCCCACACCAACCCACATGGAAATGGGCACAAGAAGACTTGGAGATGTTGCAAGAACAGATGGAATATGCACAGTTAAAGACTGCTATCATCAGGGCAGCCAGAAACAGTGAAATGATCTTGTGAGCATATGTGTATGTCAACAGAATGAACTAGATTTTTCTTCAGAACATGTCTTCTGAAATCAAGTAAGTTTCCATCCTAATTTGATAATACAGTAGAAACAAGTTCACATCACAATTCATTAGCCACCATTCTTTTTCTCTATATTCATACACAAAATGAAATGTCAGTATTTTCAAGTGACCAACATAAAAGAGTTACAGTGCACTTTAAAAATTACTAAAACATACTTGACAATTCATGTGCAACATCATGCATAACAGATATTACATCATACCAAGTTTGAAATGTTGTCATCACAAGCTGGACAAACCATAAGCCATTTGTAAATAGTTCCCACTTTCAAGATGAAAAATGTAATAAGGGCTGTTTTCTTCCTTGTGAAATGTAATTTAGGTAAATTTCACAATTGTCACTAATCTTTTCCAAGTAAGAATTTAACTTTCACAACTCAATCTCTATTTTGTGGTAAAATGAAATGTTACAATGAATTAACCTAACAAGAATTTTAGTAATAAAAAAAATCATTTGCATGCCACTGTTCACCAAAGCTAACAAATCCCTCTTTTATCCATCCCTAAAAAATACAAGTCAGGGCTGGGGTTGTAGCTCAGTAATAGAGTCCCTGCCTAGCAGGTGTAAGGCACTGGGCTCAATCCTCAGCATCACATAATTAATTAACTAATTTTTAAAAATTCTTAAAAATACGACTCATGGCGCCGAGCCTCTGCCGGGCTGGCCCGCGGGCCCATGTCCGGGGGCAGCGCGGGGCTGTAGCCGCCTGCGCGCCTCGTGTCCACAAGGGACGGGAGCACGGAGAAGCCGGTCGCCACCCGTGGTGCCCATGGAGTGGGTGCGGATGATCAACTTGTAGCGCCTGCTGGAGGCCACCGAGTTTTTGGAGCACGGGGAGCGAGAGTGTGAACATGGCTACGCCTCATAATTCCCTTCCATGCGGAACCCCGGGCTACAAGCATTCAAAGACCCCACCGGTTGAGCCCGGCACAGAAACACAGCAGCGGGAGCTGCACCACCAGCACAGCCAACAGATCTAAACACAATGAGCTGGAAAAGAACCAACGATCTCATCTGCACCTGTGTTTACAACGCTTAAAAGTTCTGATTCTACTAGAACCACACTGCACCAGGCACACAACACTGTGTGCAGTGTTTGCTCAATAAAGCCAAAGCACACATCAAGAAACTTGAAGCTGAAAGGAAAAGCCAGCACTAGCTTGAGAACTTGGAATGAGAACAGAGATTTTTTAAAGCAGCGACTGGAACAGCTGCAGGGTCCTCAAGAGATGGAACGAATACGAATGGACAGCATTGTATCAACTATTTCTTCAGATCGTTCTGATTCAGAGCCAGAGGAGATTGAAGAGGATGTTGAAAGCACAGAGTTCTCTCATAGAGAGGTGAGCTTACGTACCACCAGCATCAGTGACATTGATGACCACAGCAGCCTGCAGAATATTGGGAGTGATGAGGTTACTCCAGTGCCAAATTTTGGTTCACTTTCCAGAACCCAGTATGACAGAAAAGTGCAGGGCAAAATATTCACTGGGCTAATTCAGGACAATCTCTCAAATTGGGTTCATGATGCAGTCTCCTCTTTAAACCTAAACAAAACTATACTTGAATAAAAGGGTCAAAAGACCTGTATTTAAGCAAATCCTTAGCAAAAAGTGGGGTAGAGCCTGCCCAGCAGAACACATAAATGCAGAATATTCATATAGGAAAAATAATCAGTTTCTAATGACAACGGAAAACTTGTGTGAAATTATCTTGATTTGATTCAATTGATTTCAAAGAGGACACTGGAGATTCCATCCTCTTTTTCTAGTTTGCTCATACTACATTGAGTAGACACATTTAAAGATGGGGGTTATGAACCCTTCCTGAGCTTTATGGTCCTAGAAACAAAATGAAAACTATAGTAAAGAAAAGATAATCAGGCATTAATCTTGGATAGCTAAGGAGCTATTAAAACTCAGCCTGCGACAGCTTATCATGAAGCCTGTGGTTGATCAATTCTTTAAAACAAAAACGAAACAAACCCAAACTCATTTCATGCTCTACAAAAAGAGACTCCCATGAAGCCTTTTGAAAGGGATCATCATGCAGCTCAGCTTTCTGTTGGATTCCATGCTAAACAAGCTAACCTTATCCTGCATTGTTAGCACTAGGGCACCCAACCACCGTCTCACCATCCCACGGCCTACCGGCTGCATGGGGGCAGTCCATGCATGACAGCCTCTACCACACAAGGCCTATGAGTATGGATTGGGGAGCCAGAAGGAAAAAGCTCCACGTGCCTGTGTCTGCATGGGTCAGAAGAGTTGTGCACTCAGATTAGCAGTCCAAGGTCAGAGCCACAGCAGCATTTTTATTTGAGATTTTGATAACTGTTTATATGTACTGAAAATCAAAATGACATCTTATAAGTAAACATAGATGTCTTTTATAGTGGAAAAACACATGAGAAAAATCATCTATTTTGATGCAGCATTTGATAATGATAAAACACCTCACACCTCACTCTTTATAGTACACAAAATGAATGAGGTCTGGGCTAGGTAGAAAAAAGGTCAATGCTGTTTTTGTTTTCTTTTAGCATCATTACCTTTTACCAGCTTTTAACCATCTATATCCATAGTAGACACACTATCATAGTTAACATAGTTAAGTTCAGCACTTGTCTCATTTTAATGTAAAGACTTGCTTTCATTTTCTATAGGCAGTCTTCTTCACAATCCCACTGTGCAGATGCTATTGTTGCTCTTATAAATGTTTTCAGAAATGTTATTTTCTTCAAAGTGAAATTTCTAGCCTGCACTTTGATGTCATGTGTTCCCTTTGTCTTTCAAACTCCAAGGTTTTCCTTTGGTCTGCTCTCTCTTACCCTGAGCAGCCTTCCTGGAGACCTTACCCCCAGCTGTTGGACTTTATATACTTTAAATAATTTAATACCCTTAATTACTTAAAAAAAAGTTTTATGATTTCCATAACTTATTGATGATTTTAATGGGTTGTTAATTTCAGTCCTGTAGTTTTATTTTATGTTTAGATAGGGCTGGGCAAGGAAAAAGAAAATAAAGACAACCATATTTACCAGTGCAAAAAAAACCAAAAAACAAAAAACAAAGGATTCACGTTACTTCAAGGTTAACACTCAAGATAAAAGATGCAACAACAAAAAATGAAACTGAGACATTTTAGAATTTGTAAATGAAGCTTGCTGATGTGTTTTGATTTGCTAAAGCATTTTAAATTTAAATAAATTTTATCTATAAATACTAACGATTTCCATTTTGTTACTTAACTTTAAGTTAAAAACTCATTACAGATATAGAAAGTGAAAGGCACAGAAGCACAAAAGACAAAGTATTTTATAAGTCACCAAGATATTCAATTTTTTTAAACTACTGAGCACTTATTAGGAGGTAAGCATCAAGCATGTCAAAGGTAAGAGAATAATTAATGGATTGAGGTATATCACAGGATAAAATTTAGGACAAAGCATAATTCACTCAACAACAAAAAAAGAAAATTTCCTTTAAAAAAAAAAAAAAGAGAGAGAGAGATCCAGTTAGTATCTGTGAACACTGCATACAAATGCTTCCTTTATTTAAAGCCTAATACTCTCCTACACTGTAAAAATAAGCTTCATTTTACTAACAGGTAGATACAATATACCATTCCAAGGCCCCTGACAGTTTACTACCTTCAAATTGCTCATAAATGAACTATAATGTATGGTAAGAATGTAAAGTCCTTAATCATAACAAACACTCATGCAAAATACATAAGCTTAATCATTTTGAAGAGGTAAGATTTCATTTCATAAAATAAGTTGATTAATCTTTTTAATTTATTTGAAATTTCTAACTCATGAGAACTTTTCCCCCATATCAGAGCCAATTTCTGTAAGTATAGAAAAAATACATGATTTTCCTATAATATGGAAATTACTCTTCTCCATTTTTATTTACAGTTGCTTACATGCTTATAAGTAAGCATAAAGTTAACAATTTTATCAACAGTTTTTAATTTTAAAAAATTAAGGGGGAGCATCACAGGGAAATAAACATCACAAGTATTCCCCCATTGATCCTTGAGATCTGGGAAAATAGCAAACTATGGAGAAAATAAATGTAATAAAAATGGTCTGACAAAAACAGTACTGTTGTTTATTACTAATACTGCCCTCAATCAGTTAAACACTACTATTTCAGGAGGCAGTTTTAAGATATTAAAGATCCAAGTTTTCTTCTAAGAAGCAGATAAGGTTCCCAAATTCAAATGCTAGAATCTTAACTCCCAAAGCAACAGTATCAGGAGGTAAGGGCCTAAAATGAGGTGTTAAGGTTTTAACATTAGAGCCCTCATAAATGGATTCTGTCATTACTGGGGGAATGAGGTTTGTTATAAAAGTGAGTGCGGCCCCATCTTGCTTTCCCACACTCTCCTGCACTTCTACCTTCCACCGTGAGCTAAAGCAACAAGAAGGCATCTATCTGATGCAGGCTCCTCAATCCTGGATTTCCCAGCTTCCTGAACTTTAAGAAATAAGTCTCTGTTCTTTATATATCACACAATCTCAGGTATTCTGATATCATAACAAATATATTCATGCAAAACAGACTAAGAAAAAAGTTATTTGTGTAATGGACTAATACATTTGCCCAATTACTTCATCATTTCAAAATCTTCAAAGCAGTTATGCTCCTCTACAGCTCTTCTCTGAAGCCATTCACCAAGACAGAGACTCTTACCTCACTTTCTTCTACCTGAGTTCTCTTAAATACATACACTGGAAGAGGGGCAGATATGGGGGTACCTCTATAAGCCAAAATCTGATAAATTTCTAAGTAACTTGGATCTTACTACACATTTCAAAGTACCCTTGTTACGATACAATGAACATTATGTAATTTTGTTTTATAATAATTTAAAGTCAATTTCTAAAACAACAATAATATAGTTTTCCCTCACCTAGTACAGGGGATTGAACTTGGGGCCCTGAGCATGTTCGGAAAGTGCCCTACCACTAAACTACATCCTTATCCCTTTTTATTTTTGAGATAGGGTCCCACTAAGTTGCCCAGGTAGGCCTTGAAATTGTGATTCCCCCCTGCTTCAGCCTCTTGAGTAGCTGGGATTACATGCATGCACCACCACACCATTACTCAGATGAAAAATATAAGGTCCTGAAGACAGTATAAATGGTAGTTAAGAAGTGGGGACAAATCCAAGGGGTATTTAGAAGATAGAATAAAAGAATTGCTAACAGACTAAATGAGTGAGGGAAAAAAAGGAGCTGGCATGATTCCTGGATTTTGGTTTCTACAATCAAGCTAGGTAGAATAACAGTGCAGTTGTTCACAAATCCTTATATTTTGTTATTTTCTTAAATGTAGTCACCTCTCTATATTTAAAAAAAAATTTTTTTAAACCTAGTTGAGTATCAAATTCTCAAGTCTCAATAAAACTAATGGATAATTACAACAGCTTCTTGCATCTAGGTTTCTGCTATAGTTTGGATCTTGAATGATCCCCAAAGGCCCATGTGTTGAGTCCTGTTCTCCAGCCTGTGGTGTCAATGAGAGGTGGTGGAATCTTTAGGAAGTAAGGACTATTGGAAGAAATTTACTTAGGTCATTAAGGGCATGCACTCGAAGGAGATTTGGGGACAACCCCCTCCCCATTCCTTCCTGTTTCTCTTTGGCTAGAAAGTCACTACCAAGTGAGCAGCTCTGCTCCACCACACATTCCCCACCATAATATGCTGCCTTGTCATAGCACCAAAAGCAATGTGGCCAACAATGGACCGAATTTGTGAGACGTAGTAAATCATCTCTCTTTGTAAGCTGTTTCTCTCATAGATTTTGTCATAGTGATGGAAAACTGATTAATACAACTTCAAACACCTTTTCCCAAAATGCTCTGAAATTATTCATTGTTACAACTACCTACCTTTCCCCATCTTGTTATGCAATTTCCTTACTTTTCAGAATGAATCCCAGACTTATCTAACATAACAAGACTCTTAATCTGTCTCCATTTTTTGCTTACACACAACACTTTCTTAGTTTAAAAAGCTACATGAACTCAGGTTTCCCAAATGCTAAACTTTCATAAAGTCACAGTATTCAAGACAGTGTACTACTAGCTAGCATAAGGATAGGCACAGAAATCAATGGAACGAAACTAAAATCCAAAAGTAACCCTTACATTTGGTCAATTCAGTGGAGGGAAATATTCTCTTGAACAAATGGCGCTAGGACAACTGGATATTCACATGCAAAGGAATGGAGTTGGACCTTTACCTTATACCATGTACAAAAATTAACTCCAAAAGGATAAAAACCTAATTGTAAAAGATAAGGCCATAAAACTCGTAGAAGAAAATGTAAGAGTAAATCTTCATGACCTTCAATTAGGTGATAATTTCACAGACATGACACCAAAACCACAAGCAACAAAAAATAGCTAATTCAGATTATTAAAAAAACTCCATTACGAATGTTTGTGCTTTGAAGGTCACTATGAAAGAAATGCAGACAATACATATAACGTAAGACGACATATGCAAATCTTATATCTAAAAAGAATCTAGTATCCAAGATATAAAAAGAACTCTTAAAACTCAAGAAGACACTGGGTGCAGTGGCACATGCCTGTAATCCCAGGGACTTGGGAGGCTGAGACAGGAAGATCGAGAATTCAGAGACAGCCTCAGCAACAGCTAAGTGCTAAGCAACTCAGTGAGACTGTCTCTAAATAAAATACAAAATAGGGCTAGGGATGTGGCTCAGTGGTTAAATGTCCCTGAGTTCAACCCCAGTACCAAAAAAAAAAGACATCCCAATATTAAAATGGACAAACACAGGTATTTCAAAAAAGATTTACAAATTTACATATGTACTCAAGAAACACAGACATGCTTTCAACATTAATCATTAGGGAAATGTAAACCAAAATCACAATAGTACATAGTATATGCCCACTAGGAGGTTATAATTTTTTTTAAAAATGACATTATTGCAAGAATCAGAGAAACTGGAACTCTCTCACATAACATGGGAGAACTGTAAAGATGATATAGCAACTTTAGAACACAGTTTGATATTTCATCAAAAAAATTAAACTTAGCTTTCTCTTCCTGTAAGCAGCCTCAAGTAATTGGTGAAAATGGTTTGCTACTCTCTTGACCAGAAAATCCAACAAAATCAGGAGGTTCAAATCTCCATGTTCACTTTAAGAACCCCCATGAAACTTCCCAGGCTATCAAGGGTATACATGTCTAAAAAGCCACCATGTATCTGAAAGATGTCAATTTAAAGAAACAATGTGTGTCACTCTGTAGGTGTGCCCAGACCATATATCCAGGTAAAAAAAAGCAGTGGAAGATGTACCACCATACTTAACAGAGCTCATGGTTGGAATACCCATACACAAGTTCCCATTGCCACACTGAGATGATTCTCACAAAAAATAAACTGTTCCTAAGCCAGAAGAGTAGGGTACAAAAAAAGAAAAAGATATCCCAGAAGAAAATGAAGAAAACAAAAACTTATGGCACAGGAATACTTTCAGCATAAAGCAACACAAATAACGGGGAAAAAAGTTAAACACAAAATCACCATATGACCAAACAATTCTACTCCCAGGTATACATATGTGAAACAGGCCCAAGATGATTGTAGTTAGGCTTCCTTCCCAAGGATTCTAAGTGAGCTATGTTTTCAGTATATAGCCAAGGTCATAAACACCCTAATTCAGCATATGTACTAAAGGCCATAAACATCTGCTTGTGAGACATGCACTCACTTATGTAACCTGTTGGTAATGTGCTTTTTTTCTTTGGCCTGCACATAAAAGAAGCCTATCGAAGGATTCAGGGGGCTGAAGGGCTGCTGCCACCTCTAAATAAAACATCTCTACTATCCCAACTGTGCCTCACATCTTCTTCCACCTGTCAGGATCCTGAACTTGTTTCCCAAGGTCTGAGCACCTCAACCCAACAACATACATGAATACTGAAAAAATATGTGCACACAAAATACATGTACACAAATGTTCACAGCAAAATTATTCATAATGGTCAAAGAATATAAACAAAAGATCAACTGATGAATGGAAAAACAAAATGTGGTATTTCTATGTGGTAGAATATTGTTTGGCGTTCCAAAGGAATGAAGTACTTACACATGCTATAGCATAAACCTACCTTGAAAACACCATAACTGAATCTAGGCACAAAAGGT
This sequence comes from Sciurus vulgaris, assembly GCF_902686455.1. Classification (NCBI taxonomy): domain Eukaryota; kingdom Metazoa; phylum Chordata; class Mammalia; order Rodentia; family Sciuridae; genus Sciurus; species Sciurus vulgaris. The sequence goes on from NC_136465.1 coordinate 81,188,628, forward strand.
TACGTATTATATGATTCCATTTATATGCAATGTCCAGAATCCATGGCAGAAAGTAGATTAATGTTAGCTAAGGGACAGGAGGAAGGGACGGGAAAGAACCTGTTAATGAGTACAGTCTCTTTTGGAAGTGATGAAAATATTCCAAGACTAGTGATGACAGATGTACCACTTTGTGAATGTACTTGTTAAAAAAAAAAAAAAAAAAAAATCACTGTACACAAAAAAGTGAATTTTAGTGTGTGAATTGTATGTAATTTTTTAAAACTACAGGAACTCCCTCTCTCCTATCCAAAGGCAAATTCAAAATCGCAAATAACATATTTAACCCCTGTCAAAAGGTCAATTCCAGATCCACGACCACAGCATATAAATCTTATTCACTAATCAATCACTGACTTACAAACACATCTTCTTTATTCATTCAACATACACTTTTTTTTTTTTTTTTGACTTTGAAACACCTTTCCATTTTCTCATTCCAAAGCCTATCCATCTGCTCAGTCACCACTGTAATGAAAGCTTCCCTACTCAATTCACTATTGATTCTTTATTAATTCATTCAGGATCTCATCACTCTTATCCTCTTGCTTATGTGATTCCTTAAGAGTGGTTTTGCGGTGATTTTATGTGGTATTCCTCTCTCCCAACTAAGCTTTAAGTTCATGTGACTAAGGATGGTGTAAAATAATTAATGAAAATGTCTAATTTATGGCACACTTTCTGTTTAACTTTGAGCAAGTCACTTAAAATACCTGGGTTTTTGTAAACTGCAAGATATTGATATATTTGCAGTATTTCCTTAATAGTTTAGTAAAATAAGAGAATAACCATAGATTGATTATTCCTAGGGCTTATTTACAAAACTGCTACTTCTATAACATATCCCTTTTATATTTACAATCACACCTCACTCTCCCAACATTAGCAATGGGGAAAAAAATGAGATTGAAACTGTTGCAAATATATCCACAGAACTGGGGTCATGGCTCAGTGGTAGAAGGCTTCTCTAGCATATATGAGGCACTGGGTTCAATTTTCCGCACCACATATAAATAAATAAAAATAAAGTCCACTGACAACTAATATATATGTGTGTGTGTGTGTGTGTATATATATACACATATGTGTATATATATATAAATTTTTAAAATATATATTAAAATTTTAAATATATATTTATATTTAAAATATATATAAAATATAAATATATATTTATATTTAAAATACATATATTAAATTTTAAAATATATATATACACATGTATACATATTTTAAAAATTAAAAGATAAAAATAAAGAGAAATTTTTTTAAAATATCCACAATTCCATGACCATTCAACTTTCACAAAATGTTCTATCATGAATACCTGGCCTTTTTATGGGCTACCCAGCATCTAAATCTAAATGACTTCACTATGTTTGGGGAATCTTTCACATCCTGAAACTAAGAATACTTTAAATAAAAAAGAAAGCAGGTATTTGCTTGCCAAACTTCCCTTGCAATTGGGACAGGCACATGAGACCTGGACTTTGCCAGTCAGACAAACCAACCCCAACAAGAAACACAAAAATGAAGCAGAAAAGGAAGTAGTAGCACCAAGCACCACAAGCAATTCACTCTGGTGAGAATGAGGGCAACAGCAACAGTTTACTCAATTCAATTTGAATAAATGAATGCTTTTTCAATGCAGTGTTTAAACAGAGCACTGACAGCAGATTCGGTCACTTCATGCCAGAAAAGTGTACCAAGAGCAGTAAGCATGCCATCTAACAGAGATGCCTTCACTGGACCAGCTCTGTGGTATGATTTGTGGCACTGTTCCTGGCTGTAGATTTCAATCTCAGTTCTACTACTTAAGAAATTGAAAGTAAGTCAATATCCTCTTTAACCTCAAATCTTTTTATGACAAAATTAATGGAATTTCTATTAAAACTATGAACACTAATATACATTCTTAAAAGCAAACCTATCTCAAAGCATCAGCTTAAAACTCCCTATCTTCTTACAAATGGTATTTTTCAAAAGTCTTCCTTTCGTTACATCCAGGACGTCAACATCATGCCAATATGTAAAACATATCTTTGATGCAAACTGATAAAAAGGGACAATTTATGATAGATTTTTAAAAACCAACATTGTTAAAATTTGATATTTATGTCACCATAATCAATGAAACAACGGAATATAAGAGAAAAAAACTGCTTTACCCATGCATTCAGAACTCAAACACTAATACATAATAACTATGAGATAACTAGTTATTATATGTATTAAGAAACTAGAATTTAATGGAAAATTGTTATAAGTAGCACATAGTTTCTTAGACTGTACTCCTTCTCTCCCGTGACCACATATTAAATAAACAGCAGCAGCAGCAAATACCTACAGCAGAGGGCTAGGAATGCAGTTCTATGGTAGAACATCTGCCTGGAACATTTGAGGCCCTGAGTTCCATCCCTAGCACTGGGGGAAATAAATAAATAAATAAAACCTACAGGAGGAATGTTCAACCTCAGCAGCACTGGGAAACATTAAAAATATCAGTAACTTGGGTTCTTCCATCAGGGATTCTTTTTAAATTGTTCTGAGCTAGGACCCAGGAATCAACTTTTGTTTACACGTTTCCCCAAGCAATTACAAAGCATTTGATGCCAAACACTAGGATCTTTTGACAGGATGATGATGGAAACGAAATAGGCAAGCAAACATGCAGGCAAGGCTTTTACTGGGGTTTCCTTTTAGGAAGGGAAACAGCTCCAACAAGAACTCAGGTTGGCTCCCTAAATGAAAGAAAGGAGCTTGTTTTATTGGTTACTTGCAAGGGTGGGAATGTTAATTGGCTTTAGGTGTACTCAACTCAAGCCTTTTGCCCTCTGCTAAAGATAAGTTACTGCAGCTGTTCAAGAGAATGCATATAAGGCACTCTGACCTCAATGAAGCAACGCTGACAGAGGTTAAGGAGGCACACATCAAGCCTCCTGGGTTCTGCTATCAGACTATGACCAAGACCAGAAGTACATTTGTCCTTTGTCCCCATGATGGTCCCTGTCTCACATGCACGAGTTTAAAACCAATAAAGGAATGTGACTTTCTAAGGCACCTGTTCATCCATAGCCTTCTGTTCTTCTACAGGCCGTGTTAATGTGTTTGATTCATTAACCAGCGGACCCAAAATACAGGGCAATCATCTGCCCGCCAGGGTAGTACTCAATCCTTAAGCAATGCAAGATCATATAAGCAAGCAAAGCACCAAATAAATCCCCTCTCACACAACAGCCTTCAACATTTCTTTCAAAACCTTTACAAGTTGAGAAAAAAGATTTTTGAAGTTCATAATTTGCCAATAAGTAAAAATATATATGGGGTAAAAATAGATTTTCAATTTTCTCCTATAACCTTTCAAGCTTTTGGTACCCAATTCCTTACATAAAAGGGGGTTTCAATTTGCTAATTCATCCAATACATTAAACACGTATCATTTTACTTCTAAGGTTATGAACAAAGAGGGTTATGAGAAATATTTTTACAAAGTTTTGTCTCTAGTTTAGAAGACGTTGCCAAATGGCAAAGCTAGGTTAGCCAAAATTTTCAACAAATATACAATTTACTATAGTTACTATGACACTGATTAACCTGAATCTACCCTTAGCTATAATTATGAAATTTTTCTTTTTCTTCTTAAAATAGGTCCAGTCAAGTAAGAGATCTTTTTTGGGCAGGGGGATACCAGTGATTGAACTCAGGGGCACTCAAACACTGAGCCACATCCCCAGCCCTATTTTGTATTCACTATGCTATTCTTTTCATTTCTTGATATATATGAAATACAATTTATTAGAAGTGATTTAAAAGCACCAAAAAATTAAACTGAGTATCTGGAAGGAAAGACAATAAGAGTCTGATTTTGGCAATAGGGCAAACTGGAAGTCTTATTGTTTTACAGAAAAACTAATAAAAGTAATATTTTAAATTCATGCCTGTTCTCATAGAAAATTAAAATATATTTTGTGTACAGCAAATATTAAAAAGGAAAACATCCAGACAGGTAATCCAGAGATAAAGAAATCTGCCCCAAACCCACTGGCCTAAAAGATGAGTTTCAGACCTCCTCCCTACAGACATGTACCACCTCACCCAGCCACATGCAGATTTTAAAAAATCTGACCATCCACTGGAACCATAGTACAGGTCTTAAATATCACAGAACTAATATACATTGTCACACAGGATGACTTCCAGTTAGAAATCAATAACTAGGGGGGAAAATCTCTGTCTCATAACTAAGAATACATTTTTTTAGTTTATTTATTTTGGGGGTTACTAGGAATTTAACCCAGGGGCAATACCACTGAGCAACATCCCCAGCCTTCTAATTTTTTTTTTTTGGGGGGGGACAAGTCTTGCTAATTTGTTGAGGCTTGCCTCGAACTTGCAATCCTCCTGCCTCAGACTCAGTCGCTGGAATTACAGGTGTGCACCACCACACCTAGCTAAGAATTACATTTCTAAAATAACAATCAGTTCAAAGAAATAAATCTGAATGGAAATTATAGCAAGATAACTAAATTATTACATACAAATAGTGAAATGGTGAGGTATAAGTAAGCATAAAGATATTTAAATTAGAAAAGTTATAACATTTAAAAGTAAAAAGCTAATCCAAAGAAACTAAGACAACTAATGAAAGAAGAAATCCCTAAGATTAGAGAAAAAAAGGTAGAGGGGGGAAAAAAGGCGGGAGAAGTACATACCACAGAGAAACACACAGAAAAAAAATGAGCTAACAAAATTGTGCTAAGGTAGAGTTTAAAAAAATAAATAAAATCAAAAGAGTAATTCATCTTTCCTAGGTGGAAGATACAGTCAGGACATAGCCCAGGTATTTACTGGTAAATTCTATAAACTTTTCAAGGACTAAATCATTCTAATCTTAGACAAAAGCATTCCAATGTACAAGAAGAGAACAGCCCACACAATAGAATAAACATCCTTCTCAAGTACAAATGGAATATTCAAAAAGACTATACTCTGGGCCCTACAACAAAGGAGAACTGAAATCATGCAATGTTTATCTAGCTACAACAAAATTAGACTAGTTATCTGTGATAGATATCTAGAAAATCCTAAAACTTGGAAAATTAACCAATATACTTCTGAACACTATGTGCCCAAAGAGATATCTGATCACTGCCCTCTAGTAGTGGGTAATCTCCAAGTTCTTGAAAAGTCCTGCCACATAAAGGTATATCTGTTTATCTAAGGGCCTTGATACCCCAGAAAGCCTATGCTAACAATGTGAGCTATAAAAGGAGTTGGAAACTGGTTAACTATGCAGGTCATTAATCATTCCTACATAATTAAGTTCCAATAAAAACAGTGTATATCAAGTTTCACATACTCTATACATATTGCTGAACATTGCTGCAAGGAGAAGTAGGTGCTGTCCACACAGTTCCACTGGGAGAGTACAACTAGAAGCTCTGTACCAAGAACTCCCCTAAACCCTGCTCTATGCACCTGTGCCTTTGGCTCATATTAATTTTTATTTTTTTCAATGAAATAAACCACAACCATGCATGAAATACCTTTCATTAAATTAAGCGAATTCTTCTAGTGGATTATCAAGTCTGAGGGTAGTCTTAGGAACCTCAAATTTGCAACTGCTGTCAAAATCAAGAGTAGTTTTGGGGATCTCTGACTTCACAACATGAGACAAAGAAATCAGCAAACTGAATGAATGAAACTGGAAAGAACTTGGCAATCTGGGGGGGAATATAGTCAGAAATGTTTAAAAGAAAGAAACAGTATTAAATATTTATATTAGCTCTGTGGCAGGGTGCTTGTCTAGTATGCAAGGGTAAGGGAAATGGGTAGGGGAAATAGGTCAGAGTAAATTTTTCACTCAATCATCTAGGCTTCCACCTCAAGGATCTAGAAAAAGAAGAGTAAAAATGAAGCAAGAGGAAAAAAAGAAAGGTATTAGGAGAAAAAAATGAAACAAAAAATAGGGGAAAAAAAACACTGTTCTTTGAAAACATCAGTGAAATTGATAAAACTCTGTACTGCCTAAGACAAAGAGAACCCACAAGCTACTAGTATCAGGAATGAAAAACAGATCATACAAATATTAAAAGTACAATCAAATACTGTTTTTTAGTCAGCTTTTTTGCTCCTGTGACTTAAAAACCTGACAACAATTTTAAGGAGTCAAGTTTTTATTTTGGTAGCTCACAGTTTGATAAATCACAACCCATAGACAGCTGGCTCCATCCCTCAGGGCTTGAGATGAGGCAGAACATCATGGTAGAACAAAGTAGTGGAGGGAAGATCATCACGTGATGATCAGAAAGCAGAGAGACAAGCTCAGCTCACCAAATATATACCCCAAACACACACCCCTCAAAGATTCACCTCTTCCAGCCATATCCTACCCAACTTCAGTTGCCACTTTGTTAATTCCTATTAAGGGATTAATTTCACTGATTGATTTAAGGCTCTTATAACCCAATCATTTCAACTCTGAACATTCTTGTATAATCTCATACGTGAGCTTTTGGGGGACACCTCACATCCAAACCATCACATACTGTTACAAACAATTTTATACCCAAAACTTGACAACATAAAGACACAAACTACAAAAACTCACACATATAACACAAACAGTCCTGCATCTATTAAAGAAATTAAATTTATAGTTTAAAAAACTTCCAATAAAGAAACTCCAAGTCTAAATGGCTGAATCGGTAATGAACTGATAAATTCTACCAATTACTTCAATAAGAAAGAATACCAACTCTACAAAGTACTTTGGGGAAGGTGGGGACAGAAGACAATAATAAATACTGAATATGTTTTCTGCAGCCAACTTTATACTATTCCAAAATCAAGGGGGAAAAAAAAAAAAACAGTACAAGAAATAAAAAATAAAAATGATGGGAAGCTACAGGCCACTATCTTTCAGGTACACAAATGCAAAAATCCTCAAAAAACTTTATTAAATCAAATCCAACAATACAGTAAATAAGTAACTCATCCTGGTCAAGTATAGTTAATCCCAGTATTATAAGGCTGGTGCAAAAATAGAAAATCAATGAAATTCAGATCAATGAAGAAAAAACGTATTTCCTCTGAAATAGATACAGAAAAAGCATTTGAAAATTTTCAAGAAATCATATCATTTCATAATTAAAAACTCCCAGCAAACTATGAATAAAAGAGAAGGGCCTCATCTTGATAATGTACATCTACCAAAAAAGCCTGCAATTATCAACATACTTAACACTGAATAATATAGAATGCTACTTAAGATATAAGTGACAATGTTTGCTCTCACAATTACAATTTAGCACCCTAATAGATGTCTTAGCTTTTGAAATATGGTAAAATGAGGAAGAAGAGGAAAGAAATTTCTTTTAGGGATTCTGCTTTGAGCTTTCAGTCTCAAATCCAAGAAATTTTGAGGTGAAATCTAATCAAGGTGCTATATAGACACTCAATGTTCACCAAAGGCCCATGTATTTGTTAAAGGCTTGATACCCAGGTGAACCTTCAGGATGAGGGGCTTCATGGGAGGTCCTAAGATCACCAGGGGTATGTCCTTTAAGGAAATAGTGTGACCCCAGTCCCATCCTATTCTGCTTCCTGGTCATGAGGTAAGCAATTTGCTCCCCTATCTCTCTGCCATTGCCATCTAGCATTCTCATTAAAAGCCTAAAAGTAATAGGTCCACCCAATCTTAGAATGGAACCACCAAAATTGTGAACAAAGATAAACTCTTTTTTTATATTTTTTTAGTTGTCAATAGATACTTTATTTATTTATTTATATGTGGGGCTAAAGATCGAATCCAGGCCTCACACATACCCCTGAGCTACAACTCCAGTCCAACATTTTCTCTTTATAAGCTGATTGTCTTAGATGTTTCATTATACTGACAGAAAACTGACTAGTATATAAGGTCACTAAAATTTTCTCCTACATTTTCTTCTAGAGGAAGCCTTGTTAAGTTTTAGTTTTACTTTTTTTAGCTCCATGACCCATTTTGGTTTTTTTATGATACAAGGTATTACTGAAGTTTTTCTTCACATACGAACTGTATTACTGAAAATGCTATCCCCTCCAATGATCTTTTGAATTTTTATCAAAAAACAATTGACTATATACATGTAAATCTATTTCTAGACTGGTTTTGTTTATCTTTTTGTCTACCCTTTTGTCAGTAACACACTATTTTAATCACTATAATAAAGATGGTAAGACTTTGAAATTAGGTAGTATGAGTTGGCAACTTTATTCTCCAATTCTCCAAATGAATATCAGAATTGGTTGTCAATTTCTAAATTAAATTATGGAATTTTGAAAAGGGCTGTAAATGTTTATCAGTTTTAGGGGAATTGGCAATATTAACTACTGAGTCTTCCAATCTACAATCATGGAACATCTCTTAATTTAGTTAGGTCTTCTTTGATTTCTTTTATCAGTGTTTTGTACTTTTTGGCATATTTTGTTTCATTTATACCTAAATATTTCCTGTTTTATGACTCTGTTGTAAATGACACTGTGTAACATTTTAATTTCCAATTGTTCATTGCTACATATAGAAATGTAATTGACTTTTTAAAAAATTTGTTCTAATTAGTTATACATGACAATAGAATGACTTTGATACATCATATATAGATGGAGTATAATTTTTCATTCTTCTGGTTGTACATGATGTGGAATCCCACCAGTTGTACAGTTACATATGTACATAGGGTAATAATGTCTGATTCATTCTACTATTCTTCTTACCTGACACTCCCTCCCCTTCCTTCACTTCCCTCTATCTAACCTAAAGTACCTCTATTCTCTATTCTTTCCTAGCACCCTGACCCCTTTATTGTGAATTAGCTTCTGCATATCAGAGAAAACATTCTGCCTTTGTTTTTTTGAGATTGGCTCATTGCCCTTAGCATGATATTCTCCAGCTCCATCCATTTACCAGCAAATGCCATAATTTCACAGTTATCTCATACTAGACAAAGGCGCCAAAAATATTCACTGGAGAAAAGATAGCCTATTCAACAAATAGTGCTGGGAAAATTGGAACGCTCATGTAACAAAATGAAATTAAATCTCCATCTCTCACCCTGCACAAATCTCAACTCAAAGTGGATCAATGACTTAGGCACTAGAACAGAGACCCTGCACCTAAAAGAAGAAAAAGTAGGCCCAAATCTCCATCATGACAGCCTAAGATCTGAAGTCCTAAAGCACAAGAAGTAAATCAAGAATCAATAAATGGGAAGGATTCAAACTAAAGTTTCTTCTCAGCAAAGGAAACAATCAAGAACAGGAAGAGAGAGCCTAGAGAACGGGAGAAAATATCACATGTACCTCAAACAGAGCATTAATCTCCAGGATATATGAAGAACTCAAAAAACTAAGCACAAAAAAACAAATAACCCAATCAATAAAAGGGCTAAGGAACTGGACACTTCACAGAAGAAGAAATACTATCGATCAACAAATTACGAAAAAATGTTCAACATCTTTGGCAATTAGAGAAATGCAAATCAAAACTAAGATTTCATCTCACCCTAGTCAGAACGACAATTATCAAGAATATAAACAGGGCTGGGGTTGTGGCCCAGTGGTAGAGCGCTTGCCTGGCATGTATGAGGCACTGGGTTCGATTCTCAGCACCACATATAAATATATAAATAAAATAAAGGTCCATTGACAACTAAAAAAAATTTTTTAAAAAGAATATAAACAATAAATGTTGGCGAGGATGGGGGGTGAAGGTACACTCATACATTGCTGGTGGGAATGCAAATTGGTGCAATCATCGTAGAAAGTAGTATGTAACTGAGTTTTTATATCAACCTTATATCCTGTGATCTTACTCAACTCCTTGGTTCTAGTAAAGACTTTTAGAATTTTTTTGTATTTTATATACAATTCTGTCTGCAAATACATTTTTACCCCAATGTGTGCTCCTTTCCTTTTCCCTTCCCCTTCCCCTCATTCTCCTTTTAAAACACTCAGTTCCTCTGTACAAATTAGAGTTCACCCTATTGCAACATACTGATTAAAAATTCTGTTCTCATCACTTTAATGACTAACTCTATCTTTGACAGTACACAACTCTATACATTTGTGAAAATTCATAATATCATACACTAAAAGGGGTGAATTTTATTGTAAATAAATACCTCAATTACAATTAGAAAAAAATTCCATAAACAAGGAAAAGCTTACAAACCACCAGCAATAATTCACCTTACCTTATCAACAAGTCAAAGGAAAAATCATATGATCATTAGAAATGTTGAGAAGTCATAAGAAACACCAATTCTAGAATTTTTGTTTTCATCAACAACTGAACATATACATCCTTTCTCTCAGAGAAAAGCAAAAGGTCACATCTAGTCCATGCCCTGTTGCTGTATGGCTCCAAGTTAAAAATGATCTCTGCATTTCTTAAGGAGGATGGGAAAAGGAGGGAAAGAGAAGGCAAAGGAGAGAGGCAGGCAGGCAGGCAGGCAGGCAGGCAGGCAAACAGTAAGGACTGTACGTGGTCTGCCAAGATTCATTTACTATTTGGGCCTCTAGAGAAAACTTCTGCCCACCTCTGCTCTTAAGTCCTACAACTTAAAAGTGTAGGCCAACAGCCTCAGCAAACTTTGAAGCTACATACCCTCCCAATATTAAATCAGAATCTGCATTGTAACAACAGAATAAGACCAATATTACCTTTCCTCATAGAAGCATCTTTGCTTCCAGAGACTTCCAGAGTGACTTAGAAATGACCATACTTGCTTGCCACAAATGTGTTTAACTGAAAATTATGTACAAATATTAGCTATAATGAAACACTGTTGCTGTTTCCCTCTCTGGAAATAAGGGAAAAGGGACAGCCCATATACTTAACATAACTTAAGACTACAAATACTGCAAAACATAATCACTACTCTAAGACCAAGATGTGCATGTTTCTATCAGTATAAATCTCCCTCATACTAGAGGTCATTCAATAATATGGCTGGTAATGCATAAATTTGGGTCCAGGATCCTTTCCCTGTACTTGAGATCTGACAAATTCCATAATACATAATAAATGAAATACTGACAGTACTGATTAAAATACACTTTTCTACTATTCCTATCCTAATTTTTTATTGGTATTAATTCCAGGGCTGAGACTTTGTTTCATTGCTTTGAGGTTAATGAAATAAACTCCTTTAAATATATACCGTTGACACTAATGTCTCCAATTTCTAATCCCTCACAACATAAATCATTCTAGTCTCCTCTCCTTGTCTGTAGCTTCCCACTCCAACAGGAGAATCCTGGATCCCACTACCTACCAACCATTTTATTTAACTGTTTAATTCTGGTTTATATTATTAAAGTATGTAATTGTTCATTGTGCCTCTATGTGGAAGGAACATCATCCAGAGTACAAACAACTAGAAAACACATGAAGTTTCTTTTGTCTTTAGTCTTACAGGTGCGTATGCATTTCAGTTACTTAAGTCAATACCTTTCCCTCCTATCACCTTTCAGTGAGGTTTAGACATTTCTAATACAATTATATTCTTCTTTTTTTTTTATTGTAAACAAATGGATACATGTTGTTTCTCTGTACATGGCGGAAAGGCATACCATTTGTGTAATCATAAATTTACATACAGTAATGTTGTTTGATTCATTCTGTTATTTTTTCCCTTCCCCCCACCCCTCCTACCCCTCTTTACCCTCTACACAGTACTTTCTTCCTCCATACTTGCCCCCCTCCCTAACCCTAACTCTAACCCTAACATTAACCCTTCCCTCCCCCCCATTATGTGTCATCCTCCACTTATTAGCGATATCATTCGTCCTTTGGTTTTTTGAGATTGGCTTATCTCACTTAGCATGATATTCTCCAATTTCATCCATTTGCCTGCAAATGCCATAATTTTGTCATTCTTTATGGCTGAGTAATATTCCATTGTGTATATATACCACAGTTTCTTTATCCACTCATCAATTGAAGGGCATCTAGGTTGGTTCCATAGTCTGGCTATTGTGAATTGAGCAGCTATGAACATTGATGTGGCTGTATCTCTGTAGTATGCTGATTTTAAGTCCTTTGGGTATAGGCCGAGGAGTGGGATAGCTGGGTCAAATGGAGGGTCCATTCCAAGTTTTCTAAGGAATCTCCACACTGCTTTCCGGAGTGGCTGCACTAATTTGCAGCCCCACCAGCAATGTATGAGTGTACCTTTTTCCCCACATCCTCGCCAACACCTGTTGCTTGTATTTTTGATAATCGCCATTCTAATTGGGGTGAGATGGAATCTTAGGGTGGTTTTGATTTGCATTTCTCTTATTACTAGAGATGTTGAACATTTTTTCATATGTTTATTGATTGCTTGTACATCTTCTTCTATGAAGTGTCTGTTCATTTCCTTAGCCCATTTGTCGATTGGATTATTTGTATTCTTGGTGTAGAGTTTTTTGAGTTCTTTATAGATTCTGGAGATTAGTGCTCTATCTGAAGTATGAGAGGCAAAGATATTCTCCCACTCTGTAGGCTCTTTCTTCACATTACTGATAGTTTCCTTTGCTGAGAGAAAGCTTTTTAGTTTGAATCTATCCCAGTTATTGATTCTTGCTTTTATTTCTTGTGCTATGGGAGTCCTGTTGAGGAAGTCTGGTCCTAGCCCGACATGTTGAAGATCGGGACCTACTTTTTCTTCTATAATCTGCAGAGTCTCTGGTCTGATTCCAAGGTCCTTAATCCATTTTAAGTTGAGTTTTGTGCAGGGTGAGAGATATGGGTTTAGTTTCATTCTGTTGCATATGGATTTCCAATTCTCCCAGCACCATTTGTTGAAGAGGCTATCTTTTCTCCATTGCATATTTTTGGCGCCTTTGTCTAGTATTAGAAAGTTGTATTTATTTGGGTTTGTGTCCGTGTCCTCTATTCTGTACCATTGATCTACCTGTCTATTTTGGTACCAGTACCATGCCGTCTTTGTTACTATTGCTTTGTAATTATATTCTTCTGTTTCAGACTGCAGGCCATTCCAGGTTCCTTCAATCTCTTAAATGACTGTCTTTAAATTATATTCACTAAGGTTCACTCTTCTGATATAAGGTTCTATGGGTTTTAATAATCATGCTGTGTGCTTTTTCATGTTTCTTATCTTCTACATATACAACATCCTACAAAAATTTACTACTCATTCTTCGGACAATCATACACATTTCCAAAGTCTTCCTCAATTCTAATAAACAGAATACTCAGTCTACATGTTTACAGGCTTACCACTTTTTTAACAAACTCCAAGAGATTCATTTCAGAAAACCCCACTTCCAGATTACTAACCATCATTTTACTACTTTGATTTCCACTTTGACCTTCCTATAACTGGAATGATGTGGATTTATTGGGCTCAGTTCTCACTATAAGGATTTTTAAACAAAGTCAGTTTAACCCATTGAACAGTACTGGTTTACTGTATGTAAACAGTTTAAAATAATAAATAATAGTATCAGTAGATCCAATACCAACATGCAGGGAACAGAATATAGGCTAAGAATATAAATAAGGTAAGAGCATACAGGCTCTACACCCTGGATGCAGGTCCTAATCCAAACTAAAACCTCTGAATATGCCTGGAATTCATCTATTACAATTAAGATTCCAGAACACACTATATAAGATCCTTATATTTCCTCAATATTATATTATTTTTCAACCATATTCAATGTATGCAGATTTTAACACAAAAAGCAAAGTCTTACATTCAGTTTCCAGATCAGTATTTAGAAACTACGACTCCAACCTAATAGCAAATTAAAGGCCAAACAAACTGAAAAATCAATAATTTTCTGGGCCTGCTGGTGCACACCTACAATCCCAGCAACTCAGGAGGACGAGGCAGGATCCCAAGTTCAAAGCCAACCTAAGCAACTTAGCAAGATCCTGTCTCAAAAATGGCTGGGGACTCAGTTCAGTGGTAGAGCACCCCTGTTTCAATCCCCAGCATCACCCAAAAAAAAAAAAAAAACTCTTCGTAGTTCCATCAGAGAGGTAAGGTATAGGGCAAATCACTGTCCCCAAAACAGAAGAGACAGATAAGTGGATATAAAGAATCACAATTTACCAAAGCAGAAAACTCCACAACAACCAGAACTGAGGTAGAAAATTTTAAACAAATTTATGACTGCTGGAGTAGTAGTATGAACAAATCTAAAAGCTTAAAACTCCAGAAAGAACCAGTCATGGTGGGAGGGAAAAGGGTGTATGTGTATGTGTGTTTACCCCCTGGAGTTCTAGAAGATCCTGGCGATGAAGATCAGGAAAAAAAAAATCTCCGAAGCTTCCAGCAAAGGGAAAGGAAATAAACCACTTTTAAATATGCCAAAATATTCTGTTCTTAATATGTCTGTCCTCAAGTTAATCTACTTTATCTAGGGGAAAGAAAATATCCAACTCAGCTCACTCAAAACTTCCATATAACAGGAAGAGAAATAACCTAACTCCAATCCACTCTAACTATCCTGTCCCACCAAAGAGTGAAAAAAGCTAAGAAGCACTTGTGAAGTCTGTAGTCCAGGCCACAGGCTCCTAAAAGACTGACAGAGTCACAGCACTATAGAAGGCTATCTCTCCCCCATACCTTATCACTATATTACTAATAGCCTATCTACCAGTTTCTTTTTCTGGGTATATCACATTCAGCTTTCAACAAAATATTACAAGGTAAATGGCCAAAAAAAAAAAAAGTTTGCAGAGACAGAGCAAGCAACAGATCCAAACTCAGCTATGTCAAGGATATTGTATTGAGCAGACCAGAATTTTAAACAAATATAATGAATATGCTAAGGACTCCACTGGGGAAGGGGGGCAGAAAACATGCTAAAACAGATGGATAATGTAAGGAAGAGACATGAAAATTCTGAGGAAATAACCAAAAGGAATTGCTAAATATCAAAAACACTGAAGAGAAATGAAGACTGTCTTTGATGGATTCATTAATAGACTGGACTTGGCTGAGGAAAAAAAATCTCTGCTCGAGGATACACCAATAGAAACTTCCAAAACTCCAAAACAAATAGAAAAAAGATGGGGGGTATGGGGAGAAACAGAACATCTAAAAATAGTGAAACAACTACCAATGACGTAAAATGCCTACAATGGGAATACCAAGAGTAATATTTGAAGCAATAATGACTTAGAATTCCCCAAAATTAATGTCAGATACCAAATCACAGATCCAGAAAGCTCAAAGAACACCAAGCAGTATAAATGCAAAACAAAACAACAAAAAAACTACATCCTGGCATAATACAAAGTGCAGAAAATCAAAGATAAAGAAAACTCTTAAGTCAGAAGACAACACCACCTTACCTATACCAGTTCAAAATTAAGAATTACATTCAACTTCTCCTTAGAAACCATGAAAGAAAGAAGAGAAATATTTTAAAAAAGAAAAAAATAAAAATCACAACTGCCAATTCAGAATTAGGTACTCTACAAAATTATCCTTCAAAGGTGAAGAAGAAATATAAAGACTTTCCCGGACAAAAACTGAGGTACTTTTTGCCAGACCTTCCTTGTAAGATATCTTAAAAGTAGTTCACTGGAAAGAAGAATAATATAGTTAAGAATTAGGATTCACAAAAAAAGAAAGGAACCATTAGGCAGAGAATAAGTGCAGGTAAAAATAAAAACTCTTTTTTATTATTAATTGAGCTAACACATAAGTTTCTTCAAAATAATAATCAAAATAATATGATCGTAGCTCATGTAGAAGAGAAATATACAGATGGAAGGGAGAAATTCGGAATATTTTATTCCACTCAATTTGCTATGAACTCAAAACTGCTCTAAAAAAAAAAAAGTCATAAAGAAAAATAAAAAAAAACCCAAGGGCTGGGGTTGTAGCTCAGTAGTACAGCAATTGCCTAGCACTTTGTGAGTCACTGGGTTCAATCTTAAGCACTAACAAAAAAATAAAAATAAATGAAATAAAGGTATGTCCATCTACAACTAATTTTTTTTTTAAATTCTGGTGCCCTTTCTTTAAAAGTAAAATAAAAATTAAAAAAATAGTCATTTATCTTATTTTGAAACAAGAAAAGGCAAAGCCTTTTTTTGCTTCAGTTTGCTGTTCTGTAAAACTTGGAAGTCATCTTTAGTGGTCAGTAAAACTGGTACCAAATTCTCATTTTGAACATTTCCCCAAGGTTAGTTAAATTATGTAAGCAAGGGGAGAAATAAAAAAACAGCCTTGAGAGAGATAAATATTATGCCTAAAATGTAATAAATAGGTAAGCGTCTTCAGTTTGTTCAACTGGGCAGCAAAATGGGGCTCTTTGCTTGGTTCCTCTCCACAGCAGCTACATTATATTTCTCCTCAGTATTCAATCTAGGATCTGTTTTATGAGACTCTGTCCTTCTCCAGGGAAAGCAAAAAAGGCAACAGGCCCAAGACAGGCACTCATAGCACTCAAGGATGCAGCACTGAAACTGAAGAAAGAAAGGTAGAAACTATTGAGCCTCACTCAGAGGACATTACACAGACAATGCTGGAGAATTATGACAACCTACTTCACCTATTCTACTTTGCAAACCTAAACCCATTATTCAGCATGAGCAGAGAGGGAAAACCCTGGAGGGAGGAAAGAAAACATACACACTGAACAGCTGTGGATTAAAACAGATATGTTCACCTGCTTGCAGTGTGAGTTATGATTATCTGATGACTTCATTTAGTCCAGAATGGACAAGGCTGAATTAACAATATTTGAACACATATCAAGAGAATAAAACTTTGTATCCCTGGGTGCAAGTGTTGTGCCAGACAAGCCCAGCATACTCTGCCCTCAAGTACTTGTAATCTAGACATATGGAACAAATATACCTTTAAAAATTCAACAGACTACTAGTCTAGGTACTGAAACAAAGGTTCACTCTATGAATCATAAAGAGATTGTGTAGCCAAAAAAAAGCGCAAGTTTACCTGAGAGCTTTAAAAACTCCCAGGCAACTTTAACTTTACCATTTTTTACATCAATGTATTATATAGTTAATTTTAAAACAAAATTGGATCCTTTGTGGGTTTTATCATTTTCAAAATAATTCTACAGCTTCAAAATTTCCATAAATTTTACACAGCTAGAGTACAGCTGCCAAAGGAGAGCATCATAAGGACAATAAATGTCAAACGAGTCAAGTTACATGTGAAATGGAGAGGGAGGGAAAACGGTCTGCAGCACTAAAACATATAATAGACATACAGACTTTAGCTGCCTGTTTGGCTATGTAAAAGAATTTGAGGAGAGGTTGATATGACTAAAAGCTTAAATGACATACTTAAGGTGTTAGATTCAATGAGCAATAGACTTTTAAAACAGTTAACCCCTAAAAAATAAATATAGCCAGTAAGAGAAAGTTACAAACTTTCAGTCTAAACATCAGCCACTAGAAATGAAAATAAAAATCAGATGGCTAGCAGAATAGACTTCAGAGTGCAAGGGAATAAAAAGAAAACTTCCAGAGTTAAACATTCACAAGATCCTCTGCTAGGACATGACATAAACATTTGCTATTATTAAAATGAAGAATTTGACAGACTTTTGAAAACCTGTCCCTTCACTGATTTAAAAATTAGACTGTGAGATAAGCTCCTCAACTACCTACCTCATTTTATCTTAAACTCTTACCAAAAATAAAAATCGGTATGCACAGATTAAATTTGGGTTTTTTGTTTGTTTTCACAATTCACCTCCTTAGAAATTTATAAATACCAAGGAGTATTTAACAACAAAATTGCTATACTGAACTATTTGAGTAATATAGTCTGCAAGAGTTTTTATCCACAACCTACTTAAAAACCAATTTTAGTATGCTTTGGGAACAAAATATAAAATAAACATTTCCCTTGGCTTCTCAAAAGTCAGGTTATAGGCTAATAACAGGAGAAATCTCTCTTCATTAACAATTATTACTAATTCCCCAATTACGTATTCTATTCAGTCCACAATTTACTTTGCCCTCAATAGGTTCTATTCCAGCTTTGAATTGAGAAGATAAACATATTTAGTTGATAGTGAAGAATTAGACATATGTGGTCACAGGTCCACTTTGTAATAATATGCACATCTGTTACTAATAAAAAATCATGAAAACCAGCACAAGGTTGATATAAGCTGTTCACTAGTGTCCATACACAGGTAATTTTACTGCTGTGTCTGGCCTGATATTCATTTGTAATGCTTTCTGGAAAATAATTTTTAAATGCAGTGAAGGGTGGAAGATAGGCAGGGAATTAAAACAAGCAAACATTAAGTTTTCAAGACATCAAAATTCTCATGCCAGTAAAGAAAAAAAATCTCAAACTGACACAAATTTTTTTTTTTTTTTTTGGGTGCTGGGGATCGAACCCAGGGCGTTGTGCTTACAAGGCAAGCACTCTACCGACTGAGCTATCTCCCCAGCCTCACAAATTTATTATATTACAAAACATGTAATTTCTGTAATTAGGTAAAGATTAAAAATTTTTTCAAAATTTTCACAAGTCCCTAATTTGTTATGTGTACTCAATCTGAATCCAGTTTCCTATAATGAAAATGTTCAGAAATGTTCAGTTTCAATAAATAAATAAATCTAGATTGAAGGGACAAATTTTCACCCTTTTTAAGACATAATCACACACAAAGGTGGCTAATTACAACATTGAGAATTGAGCCATAAAAACTAAGTGAACCACATTAAATAATCCTACATATTATTAAAAGATGTCATTAATATATATGTTAGTAAGAGTAGATCAAGTCCAACAATCACACACATGTATCCCTACTAAAAACAGGCAACATCAGATTGCCCAGCCTGGGCAATACAAGACCCTGTCTAAAAAACAAACAAACAAAAACAAAAAAGAGCCCACAGTTGAGAACAGGCAACATTTCAAACATGAAAGTTAGAATTTCTATTTCTGGTAACTTGCTAACAAAATAACCAGAAAACCTGGCCTTTCACAAAACACCTAGAACTATTGGTTAACCTTTTAATCTTATTTACATATACCCACAAAATATATAAACACTTATTTCAATGTAAAGCTGAAGAATCAAAAAAGTAGAGGAAATGAATAAGAAAGTAAAAAGTAGTTTGTGATGGACATGATGCTGCAATCCTGTGAGATTTTCTGGTCTCAAACTGAAAAACTTCTGTTTCAATGGCAAAGCAGGAGAGAAGATAAGGCTTTGGCACACACGAAGGACTGGGTTAGAAGTATGATTCCTACACAGTGGTACACGCCTATAATTTCAGCTACTCAGGAGGCTGATGCAGGAGAATAACAAGTTCAAGGTCAGCCTGGGCAATATATTTAGCAAGACCCTGTCTCAAAAATTTAAAAAGGGCTTGGGCTTGAGGATATAGCTCAGGGGCAAAGCACTTGCCAAGCATATCCAAGACCCAAGATCCCCGAGTTCGTTATCCAGTACAGCAGTGGTGGCTGCAGCAGTGGCTGAGTAAAAGGAAAAGAGGAGGAGGAGAAAGAAGAGACAGAAGAGAAATTCCTCAACAAAAAAGGACAGACTCCTAGGGAACAACAGAGTAAAAAATTTTGCCCACTGGCAGAGAGCAAGGAAGTTTTTCAGTCTTGGCCTAGTCTCTAAAAAGATGGGAAACGAAAAATCATCAAAGACTTTGTAAATCACAAGGTTGCCCTCTCAAAGGTTTAGACTGAACTTATTTTATCTGCATAGTACAAATTTTCAGTGATTTCTGCTTGAACAGGGTAATGATAACATGGGTATACTCATTTGTCAAAATCCAAACTTTGTATTTAAGATCTGCACATTTTATTGTATACATATTATACTTCAAGTTTAAGATTAAAATTTGCAATGGTCACTGGCAACACCTCTAGGGTGCTTGGCAAAAGCAAACCAAAACCTTTCTGCAGAAATATGCCCCCACTGAAGCCACTCAGGATTCTCACATTCTCTAGTGATCAGTCACAAAACTAGGACATATTCAAGGAAACATTTCACCATGAGCAGGAATCAACAAAAAAACAATAGTAGACTTCTAAGAACCTCAGACAACTAAACAATCTGATAAAGATCATAAATATTTAAAAAGATTAAAACACAAAAAAAAATAATAAAATATAAGAGATAGGACTACGACATCCACAAACAGTAACAGACAACCCTAATAAAATAATATTTTTAAAAAAATCCTCCGTGCATGCTGACACAATGAATAGATGTATGGTTAAGTAGGAACTAGATACTGATAAAGCACAAAAGAATCATCTCAAAATCAATGGAAGAACAGAAATGGAAAAGCTAACCTTCATAATAAAGATACTAACTTTCACCACCTGAACCTACTAAACAATCTTAGCATCACTACAAATAGGGTGAAATAGTATATACTTTCTGATGGAATGAATATAAAGTACTCAATAAAACCTATGAACTAATTATGCCAAAATGTTGAATCAATCTCTAAGTCTATAAAATTAATTTAACTTTACAATAAACACAATCAGATAAGACTTAGAGTACAAGAATCTGTTAGAAATTTTTAAAATCAGACATTCTGCAGGACAAAAGACCTAGTCTTTCCAACAAGTCAACAGGGAGAGGGAAAAAGTGGTAAGGAGAGGACCAATCATCCTAGTGAAACTCCAGAAGCATAACAAAATGCAATTCTGTGAACCCTGGTTTGGATCCTCATTCGAACAAAATATTTTTTAAAAATCCTTTTTAAAAACTTTTTTAATGACCAGATACAATGGTACATAATGGTAATCCCAGCTACTCAAGAGGATAAGGCAGGAGGACACAAGTTGCAAGTCAGTGTGAGCAACTAAGAAGACCCTGTCTCAAAATTTTTTTTTAAAAAGGGGAGTAGGAGGGTTCATAGGTAGAGCAGCCCTGAAGTCCATCACTGGCACAGGACACAGGTGGGGGACCTAAAACATTTTCTGGATTACTGTAGATATCTGAATATGGACAGAACAAATTATAATATTAAAGATTTGCTCAAATAAGGTATGTAAAAGATAATGGTATTATAATTATAGGGGAAAAAAGGTCTTAGTTTATTATAGATGCAAAATGAAGTATTTATAAATAATATACCTAAATACCTATAAGTCTATACCAATGGTATTAGAAAAACACTTTTTCTTCTCTTACCCAGTTAACACAACACAGAACACATCTGATACCAAATTTGGGATTGGGCAGGGTTTCCTCACATCAGGCAATTCAACACCAGTTAGATGTCCTATAATTCAACTGAATTCTAACACTGTCTATCTAGAAACAGAATCAGATCCCAGAGAGTAAGTGCTCAGTCTCACAAGACCGCCCCCACTTCAGATGCCAATCACAAGCTCCAAGCTTTTATCTGTGTTTCTAAGCAGTCATCAACTGGAGGGTCCCACAATTACCTGTGCTAGCAGACTGTACACATTTTACCAATTTACTATAAAGATTATTACAAATGATACAAATGAACAGCCAAATGGAAAAGATACATTGGGCAAGATCTGGGAGGATCCCAAGCACAGATGCTTCTGACTTTATGGAGTTGGGGTCTACCACCCTCCCTGCACATGAATATGTTCTGGGACTTTTATGGAGGCTTCATCACATAGGCATGATCAATTATTAACCCAATCTCCAGGTCCTTAACCCTTTTCAGAAAACAGGGAATAGTGTTGAAACTTCCAAGCTTCTAATCATAGCTTCATCTTTCTGGTGACCAGCTCCATCAAGGAGCCAACCAATGTCGCCTCATGGAACAAAAGACACTGCTATCAACTAGGAAATTCCAAGGCATCAGAAGCTCTATGCTGGGTGCTGTAGTCCAAGACCAAATATTAGATCAGAAGACGTACCTAGCTCCCCTATGGCTCTTAAAAGTTTAAGGAGCTATGTCAGAAACAGGAAACAATGACCAAATATATTTTCATATTATGTTAATATAAACAATTAAATGCATGGGAGAGACAGAACAGTTCATCCTTATGATACAATCCTACCTCACAATAAATACAGAAGGAGCAGTGTTACTATGAAGAATTACCATTTGGCAAACACCACTATGATAATTACTACAAGCAAACTCCATCAAGGAATGATAAAATTAGAAAATAAAAATAATATATGAAACAGGAAAATTACACAGTCTCAAATAATTCAAGGTGAAAAACAGTAACTGCAATAGAAAATGTGGCAGACACTATCATACCCAAGGGATCAACTTAGCATCCTTATCATGTACCTGCTGTTATGATAACTTGAGAAAGGCACAACGTCACACTTTTATATTCCAAAAATGTAAAATTGTCACAAAATATCTATAATTTTAATCATTTGAAATACCAGATAAGCCAAAGTTGAGGGAAATTCTACAAATGACTGGCTAGTAATCTCCAAATACAAAAATGTTTAATTTATGAACAACAAAGAAACATCCCAGATTAGAAAACACTAAGGAGATAACAACTGCAAGGATTCTTCTATCTGTGGATTTAAGTAACCCGATAAAAAACAAAAAAATTCCACCTGTAAAAGTGGGCTTACAGATGTGTGACATAAAAAATTAGACTATATATCTGAAAAGCAGCAATTTGAGAAAAGCTAACGAATATCACTTGGTATAAACAACTAAAAACTAGACTAGGGTTAAGATGTTTTAAGGAAGTAGAAAGGTTCTATCTAATATCTGAGAAGATCTAAGTATATTCACTAATTTTTTTTCCAATTTCTAATGGCCTTCTTCTAATGAGATTCATATCTCAGAGGTTGCTTAAGATAAACCTATCATCCAGACATCCAGATTTCCAGACAAGACTGGTGATTTTCCTAACACACCACTCTTAATTTTTAGGTAGAAATTTAAAAAAAAAAAAAAAAAAAAAAAAAAAAACCTCGCCCCAAACACATGAATCTATATAATCTAACCAAAAGTAATTGGCCACATTTTTCATTCTTTCTATAAGAATATTTCTACATTTTGAATTGTTTTGTTTTGTTTTTAGTTAGCATCAAGGGAAATAGAAAAAAGAAAAAAAAGGTCTGAAAAGGTTAGGGTGGAGTAGCTCTAAAAAAGGAGGCGCAGGGTGAAAAAATACTGCAGTTAAGGACAGAAGAATCTAAAATTTTAAGGAAAAAAAAAATCAGTTCTATAAAAACACAATTCTAATTGTAATGTACCTAAATTAATGGCTTCAACATGTAACTGTAAAATAAAGAGATATTTAAAGTAGTTTCCTAAAATGTCTCACTATTTAAAATTAATGTCAAAAATGAAAGGAGCTTGTGTTTAGCATGGGCAAGGCCATGGGTTCAATTCCCACCACAAAAAAACAAACAAAACTAAAAAGAACCCATCACTTTAGAAATGAGGAAACTGAGGTTCCAACAAAGATGTATCATGCTGGTAATGAAGCTAGATACAACATAAAATAAGCTCCAGGAAGTATATTTTCATAAAATATGATTTTGAGAACTTTTGTTGAAAAAAAGTGAAGAATAAAAATTTGAATTGTTATAAAGTAGTATTATAATACAGGTCATACTGATTGGAATTCACCAAAGATAATACTGAAATTTACATTTGCTTAGAAAATAATTTCTCCCCTACTGAGGAAAACTAAGAGAATTATAATAAATATTTTAAATTTCACTCAAAAAATATTTCTGAACATCTACTATGTGACAGGAAATACTTTAGTCATCTGAGATATATGAGTGTAGAAAATACTTTTAAACACAGGAACCGGGCCTGGTGGCACATGCCTGTAATCCCAGCAGTTCAGGAGGCTGAGGCAGGAGGATGGAGAGTTCAAAGCCAGCCTCAATAAAAGTGAGGTGTAAAGCAACTCAGTGAGACCCTGTCTCTAAATAAAATACAAAATAGGACTGGGGATGTGGCTCAGTGGTCAAGTGCCCCTGAGTTCAATCCCCGGAACCAAAAAAAAATAGGAGGGACCGCAGTTGTAGCTCAGTGGTAGAGCACTTGCCTAAGCATGTGTGAGGCATTGGGTTAGATTCTCAGCACCACATAAAAATAAACAAATAAATAAAGGTATTATATCCATCTACAACTAAAAAAAAAAAAATTTAAAAACATGATGTATAAAATAAGAAAATTATAAACTATAATTTTCCTATTGAACTAGATCTGCCAAGTATTTTCAAAGCAGAATTTTTAATATTTTTAATATTATACTGTTTTAACTTATTAAAAAATGTCTAAAATGACTTGAAATATGAAAGAATCCTCAACAAACAAAAAATCCTCAGAACAACATACAGATTTATATTTGGAATAGGTTCTCAACATCACTAAAATGAGCATAGTAACTGTGGAATCAGACTGATTTATCATAAGGAGCAGCCACACAGGAATTACCTCTACTCACAACAACATAAGAACATTGCTTCCTGTAACTATGGTTATTCCTTTCTGGAACAACTTTCATACACATATTTTCTTGTTCCTTAGTCGCAACTCTACACTGCCAGTTACTATTAAAAAGAGAAGGAGGAAAAAAAAAAAAAAAAAAACTCAGACTAATAGTGGTCAAATTTAGAGAGAAATAAAAATCTTCCTTCGGTCTATGCTAAACTGACTGATTTCACAAAAAACTTCATACATCCAAAAGCACAAAGATGTCCCCACTCATTCCCAGGGCTCAAACAATACCACTCATTCTAATAGCTTTCCTTTTACATAAGCTGATGAGAGAGAGGGCTCAGTCAGCTCTTCTGAACCTCATAACCCAGGATCCTTTGGAACTCTAATGATGTCTACATTTCTCCTCAGCACTGTTTTTCACATACTTTGAAAGGCAAACTTCAGATTTCCTAAAATAAGAAATCTGGAAACTACCTCTTTTGTTCGACAAGTGGTGTACTCTTTAATACTTTCACACTAAAACTACACTTCACTATACAAAACTAAGATGCTTAACAATGAAAGACTGTTAATAGAAAGTATTTTTAAATGCATGTGTTTAAAATATAATTCCAAATACACTCCCCACCATGCTAATTATCAAATGTATACCATTTGGCTGAATTCTACTTGTTTTCAGTTGTGTTACTTTTTTTAGATAATCATGACTCAAAATAACTTCTCAAAATTCAAAAAGAATTTTTGAAAAAAGTGGTTGGGGGGAGGCAAATTTATCCTCCCTGATAAGCACAGATATCAAAAACAATAAAGAGGGGAAGGAAAAATAGTAGAAAGTATCTGACATTATTTTCTATGAATATACATGACTACACACCCACTGTGACTCCACATCATGTACAACCGGAAAAATGAGAAATTATACTCCATTTGTGTATGATGTGTCAAAATGCATTCTACAGGGCTGGGGAGATAGCTCAGTTGGTAGAGTGCTCGCCTTGCAAGCACTAAGGCCCTGAGTTCCCACGCCTATAATCCCAGTGGCCTCAGAGGCTGAGGCAGGAGGATCTCAAGTTCAAAGTCAGTCTCAGTAAAAGCAAGGCAAGGCACTAAACAATTCACTGAGACCCTCTCTCTAAATAAAATACAAAAAAAAAAGGGGGGGGGGGCTGAGGATGTGGCTTGGTGGTCCGAGTGCCTCTCAGTTCAATCCCCAGTACCCCCCCCAAAAAAACAAAATCCTTTCTACTGTCATGCAATTAGAATTAATAATAATAATATATTTCACTGTGTATTTTTGATCAAACTTTTAGGTCTTGGGGAAAAAAACAGGTATTCTTCACTGAATTTATTTAGAAACTAAATAACACTATTTCTACATATGAAGTACTTTGTGGAGTGGGTACTGGGGATCAAACCCAGGGGCACTTGACCACTGAGCTACATCCCCAGCCCTTTTTAATTTTTTATTTTGGGACAGGGTCTCACTAAAGTGCTTTAGGGCCTCCCTATGTTGCTGAGGCTGGTCTTGAACTTGTGATCTTCCTGTCTCAGACTCCAACCTGCTGGGATTAGAGACGTGTGCCACCATACCCAACTGCAGTATGTATTGACTCTTTCAGTAACAGATCAGCTGAGTCTTTGAATTCTCACATTCCATATTGAGAAGGATCATGGGTTTATTAAAGCTTCTAACATATGGTAAACTTTATTTCTTTTTGTTTTTGGTACTGGGATTGAACCCAGGGGCACTCTACCGTTGAGCTACAATCTCAGACTTTTTTATTTTGAGAGAGCTGGCTAAATTGATGAGGCTGGCCTCAAACTTGCAATCCTTCTGCTTGGACTCCAGACTTACTGGGATTATGGCATGTGCTACTGTACCTGGTGGCAAACTTACTTTCTAGGTCACTTTTATCAGATCAACAGTAAAGCTCATTCGTTTTAGTGAATAAAATGATAATGATCAATTTACTCACTAAATTATTAGAATCCTGAATATTCAAAATAAATATATGCAATATTATACATACATATATAGTATATATAGTAATATAATCTATAATATGTATTATCACATAATTATAGCCCCTTATGGAAATGATAAAGATGCTATTCCAGAATTACAGGAATCAAGTTTGCAAGCCATGAGTTATAGGTCTTCTAATTCCTTTAACATTCTTTCCTTCTACACACACATTCAACACAATGAAAACAAACATGCTTTAAAGAAGGAAAAGTTGTGCCAGGCACAGTGGCACAGACCTATAATCCCAAAAGCCCGAGAGGCTCACAGGGCTGCAAATTCAAGGCCAGCCTCAGCAACTCAGCAGCGAAATCCTGCCTCAAAATAAAAAATAAAAAGGGTTGGGGATATGGCTCAATGGTTAAGTGTTCCTGGGTTCAATCCATGGTATTACCAAAAAAAAAAAAAAAAAAAGAAAGAAAAAGAAAAAGTTGTCTCCCCCAAGTTTTCTGTCCTTAAATACACAATAAATCTTAAAAGATATACCCCTTCTCTTCCCAACCAGAGCACAAAATACAAAGGCCTGAACACATAAACCATTTAATAGACATATGAAAGAATTTCAATCATCACCTTTACAGTGATAAGACTGAATTAATCAAGAAGGAAAAATAAAAAGGTACTGATTGTCTTTTCACCAAACAGAAATATTTCAACACCCCTTTAGACTTACAAACTGTTAGCACAACACAAATTACATTTCTCAAAAATATCTTAAAAATTCTCAACAACCAAATTCTTTGATCAGAACAGTTTACTATACACACAACCTCTGAGAATGGCCAAACCTCTTGCTACCACCTCAAGCCACTACAATACTTTTTGACTTCATCACATGCCCCATAATTCCTCTCTAAAATATATGTATATTTGTGCTTTCCAAAATATCTAACCCTAAAATTTCACTGTACTACTGCCATGTTATCTTATCTTTATAATCAAAGGAATTTTTTTCATTTTTCTATATCATGGCATCATCTTTAACCTTCATCACCAAATGAACACATACAACTCTTTCATTTTCCCCAAGTTCTACATGATTATATAAAATTAACCCACTCTCTTCTATAAATGAGTTTTAAAGCATTCCCAACATACGTAAAAGTAAAAAAAAAGAAATACTGAAATGGTTATACACAGATTATGTTTGGACTTTAACCAAACATTAATAGGTCATTTCAGGTTCTGTGTTTAGATCATTACCTATACTTAGCCATAACAGACTGGCATGACATTCAAAAAAAGGATATCAAGGAATGGCATACAGTAAAACTGAGGCACAGTAACAGAAGCACTGCGGAAATACAGTTCACATTCTATAACAGGGTTTATCCAGTTAAAATTTCCTGCCTCTGCAGAAAATAAACCTTTACTGCAAATACATGTGTAGCTGACTGGAGATGAGTTAGTTAATAACTAAGTGTTTTAATTCAACATTGAAATATTAAGCAGTATTTCAGGGTTGGAGTTGTAGCTCAGTGGCAGAGAGCTTGCCTTGCATGTGAGAGGCACTGGGTTCAATCTTTAGCACTATATAAAATTAAATAAATAAAATAAACATTCTGTCAATCTACAATTTAAAATTTTTTAATATTTCAAGTTAATATAAAAGATTAATATTATAAAATATGACTATGATTGTTACATAATAAAGTTATAAAACCTATAAATTTTTTAAATTTCATCTAGAGGTACCAAATACTAGTCTTGTTAAGTCACCATTCCTTTCTCTCCCTTCTAATCATCCTCTCATAATTATAAAAAAAAATCAATGCAGAAGAAAACCAAGAACTATAAAGAAGGCTATTTCATAACTGCTATTAGAAACACAAAACTATAGAACACCTTACTATATGTATATAACTTTCCATATTGAAGACTACTTAAGCCAGTCATGGCAGCACACTCCTGTAATCCCAGTAACTTGGGAGGCTGATGCAAGGAAGATCACAAGTTTGAGCCTGGCCTCAGCAGCTCAGCCAGACCCTGTCTCAAAAACAACGATTTTTTTTAAAAAGGGAAGGGAGCTCTCTCTGCTTTCTGGTGCCATGCCTAGAGTCTCTTCCTTCTATCTTACTCTTCCATCATGGTGTTCTGTCTTACATCAGGCCCTGAGGAATAGAGTTGGCCACCTATGGAGAGAGACCTCTGAAACCAGCAAGATCTGACCACAGAGCCTCAGCCTCCTTCGGGGTATGCAACCACAAATTTTTACAAATCTTGCCTGAAAAATTTCAACATGATCCCCCTGCCCTAGGTATGCCTTCTCCAGTCACTCACCAACTGCCACCGTGGACCTCTGAACTGCCCTGATACTGAATATCCTTAACTGTCCATGCCCCACCTGACAGAGAAGGTCACTTCCCCCCAGTTTCACCCTCTTTAGCAAAAAGCAGCTTGGAGAAGTTGTCACCCATTTTTCTGAAGAAATGGAATTCAATATTGACAGTGAGGAAATATAACAGTGGTCCACTTCATGCTTTCAATGTAGCCCTTGCTGCTCTACCACTGATATTTTAAAATAGTCGTTTCTTTCTCTTCCTCCCTCCCTCCCCTTCCCTAATCTTGGAGAAATAGGATTACCTTTCTCCCCTATCCTAGGCAGTTATCTGTCCTTGAGCACACACCAACCACAGAAACAAAGTAATTCAGACTTTAGGTAAGGCACCAGAAGATCTCTAGAAATGACTATCTTCCAAATTAACAAGTGAATTACAATTCTGGACGCAGCCTTTGAATCACCTCTTTAAAGGCCCTCTGTTCCCCTCATTGGGCAGAATCATAAGTCTCTGGGACAGGAGTCCCCTGTGTTTCCACTTTGCTAGCAGAGCAATTAATTTTTTTTTTCCTTTTTCTCAAAAGGAGGAAAAAAAAAAAAAAAAAAAAAAAAAAGGCTGGGAATGTAACTTAGTAGTAGACTGCTTGCCTGATATGCATAAGTGCTGAATTCAACTCACAGTACTGCAAAAAAAAAAAAAAGAAAGAAAGAAAGAAAGAGAGAGAGAGAGAGAGAACAAGAAAGACTACTCTGCAAAAAAACCTGAAGAGTCTAAACTTCCTGTTTTATCTTTCTTTTTAGTTGGCAGTGAGGAATGTGTGTGAGGAGAAACCAGGAGAAAGAGATACAATGACCTTTGAACATCATGTAAAAACTTACCCACTTGAAGGATCTAAGGCAATAGCTCTGGGTTGATCCAACTCTTGCCAAAATAATACTTTTCGTAAAGATCCATCTAAATTAGAAACTTCGATCCGATTAGTTTCAGAATCTGTCCAGTATAATTTTTCTCCAAGCCAATCACAAGCCAGCCCATCAGGGGACAATAATCCAGAAACAACAACATTCTGTACACTCTCAGTTTTGTTAAATTCTGTTCGTTTAATGGCTTCTTCGCTGACATCACTCCAGTAGATCAAGCCATGACCAAACACAAAGTCCACCGCAGCTGCATCCTCCAAGCCTCCAACTACAATTGTAGCATTCTCTTTGCCATTTGTAGCATCAACCAATCGCAAGTCCCGTCTGTTTGCATAAAGCAACAAAGGGGCCGCTGGAACAAAATGAGACAAATATGTAAGTGAAAAGGGAAGAAAATGTATTGGCTCTTAAAAACTGGGTTTCAAATCAGCATTAGTGAGCAAATACCATAAAAAATTTAGAAAGTATAAATAGACCAGGGCAATACCTAAAATCTTTTCATGTAAATATTATTTGTATATCACTTTAAAAACAAGGAGAAACCAATTTCACCAGAATAGTCTTTTGTTTTTTGTAGTTGTAGATGGACAGCATGCCTTTATTTTGTTTGTTTATTTTTATGTGGTGCTGCAGATTGAATCCAATGTCTCACACATGCTAGGCAAGCACTTTGCCACTGAGCTACAGCCCCAGCTTAAGAATAGTCTTTTTATATGAAAACAAGCCGAGATAAAATTTAAAAGCTTAGCCATACCAAAAATGAGCAAGGATACAGTGCTACTGAAACACTCATACTCTACAGGTGGGAATATAAAATGGTACAGCCACTTTGAAAAATAGTTGGTAATTTCTTAAACTACCAACTCTTCTTAAATGCACAACCTGCCATATAATCCAGTCATCGCATACCTAGGTATTAACTCGAGATAAAAAACATACATCATACAGACTTGTACGTAAATGTTCTCAGCAGTTTATTTATAACTTAAACTGGAATATGATCAACAAATTAATGAACAAATATTACCATAGAATACATGTATGTTAAAAATGAATTAGTCTCAAAATAACAGAAAGCAGAACCAAAAAGTATATTTTGGACAGGCGCAGTGGTACACACCTGTAATCCCAGTGGCTTGGGAGGCTGAGGCAAGAGGATCTCGAGTTCAAAGCCAGCCTCAGCAATTCAGCGAGGTATACTGAACAACTCAGTGAGACTCTGTCTCTAGATTATATATATTATAAAAGGGGCTGGGGATGTGGTTAAGCACCCTAATTCAATCCCCAGTTAAAAAAAAGTGTAGTTAATGTGCCTCACATTTATATAAAATCCTAGAAAATACAAGTCAATTTATTATAACAGAAAGCATATCAATGAATGTCTCAAAGTGAGGTGAGGAGAGGGGTTGGAAAAGAATGGAAGGTAGGGATTATAAAAGAGCATGAGAAAACTTTTGTGGGTGATTATGACGATGGTTCCAGAGGTGTACACATGTTAAACATTAAATTTTGCCTGTCTGAAGTCAATGCTGTGTGGTTGCCCCTGAGCTTTCATGGTTATTTCTTCATGAGGGCTGCAGGTGTTTTGAACCCAAGAGCAGCTCAGTGACACCTCGGACCTCTTGGTGGTGGAAGGGGGCCTGCCCACCTGCCCACCTGCAGACTGACCCCTTCATTGCTCAAGTGCCCCATATACCCTCCCAATGTCTATGTGCCAGGGGACGGGACTCCAGAACTCCCCAGCTCCATCCGAGATAGCAGCACCCCCTTCCAGTGTTGGGCTCAGTGGGAAACCTACAATAAAGACTGATTCCACACACACACAAAAAAACCTTATTAAATTTAAACTTTTATATACACAATTTATGGTATATCGATTATACCTGAAAACTGTTAAATAAAAAGTCTAGCAGAGTTAGATTTTAACCTATTTTATTCTGCTCCATATTATTAGACTGATACCAAAACTAAATATTAAACCCACCCTAGGGTTGAAATTGTAGCTAAGTGGTAGAGTGCTTGTCTAGTGTGTGTGAGGCACTGGGTTCAATCCTCAGCACCACATAAATAAATAAATGGATAAAATAAAGGTATTGTGTGCATCTACAACTAAAAAAAATTTTTTTAACAATCTTAAAGTAACATTTAACTTTGAGAAAGATGAAGCTACTAGAATTGAAGTAGTATTAATCCTATGGTTTTCTGAAATTTTTAAAACATTTATTCCAGACTTCTGACATTTACTTTGCTGGTATCAAGTAGCAATTAAAAATCCAGAGTACCAAGGTCCTACAGAATTTACTCTACTGACAGAAATGCTCCCGCCACTGGACAATGCAGTAGCCACCAGCCACATGTTACTGAGCAGTACTTAAAATGTAGCTAACAAGTTATACTTTTAATTTTATAGATACCAATTCACTTAAATTTGAATTTAAATAAGCAAATGTGTTCAATGGTGGTATTAAATAGCAAAGATCTAGAGACTGGAATAAAAAATGGAATAAAGAATAAGAACAGAATTATGATGCAATAATCTACATGACCTTCTTTCATAATTACTTACTAAAAATCTAAAACTGTATCTCCAAAGCCAAGTCCAACTACTATTTAAAAGTAACCATTCCCTCTTTTTAAAGAAACTACTGTAATTCCAAAAAAATTAAGGTGCTCACAAAAGTATAAAGAAAAAAGTGAGGTTTAAATCAGTCCTTGGATTGTGTCTGCCAAATGGAGTTATGAATATGCACTGTGTTCATCCATAAGTACAAAATAAACTTCTCTTTTAATCAAGCTTATATAAATCCAACTTTCTTAGTCAAAAACAAATGGGAAGATAGCTTTTTCTTAAAAAGTGACTTAAGAATCGTTTCTGCCTATTCTGCTGCAGCTACTGGCAAAACCATAAATTTTCTTAATAAAGATTCACTTTTAACTCATTTCAGGCCTTCAAACATCACACTGATTTATCAATCCTGAGAGTGTCTACTACATTATATTATATTGACCTTCTCTTAGCATAGGCCAAATATAAACATAAGGAAAAAAAGGTTCCTTTTGGTGAGGGGTTACAATGCTCAGTCCTAGCACTTAAAATTTAAAACCCAAAAATGATAATAATCTAATATTTATGGGCACCTTATTTATAGCACTAACTTGAGAAGACTGTTTACATATCAAATATGAATATGGCATTAGATGGCAGCCAAATGTCTTTCTGACTTTCAAGTCAAACATTAATATTTTCACTGAACTTTTGGTCTTCTAAAGCCAAAGAACCATTTGGCTGACTCACAAACCTTCTGAGTACCAAAAACAAAAAAAGCATGAAGCAGGGTAAGTCAATATTTTCTTAATTTAGAAGTACTAGTTACAACAAAGGCTTTCTAAAGGACTGTACATAAATCCACACACATTAAAAGGAAACCAGGTTCATTTTGCACAACCACCCCTCTGATGCTTGAACCCTTCCTACATATCATCACCAGTATCTTTTCAGCAACATAATAACGGGGATAACTGAAAGATATAATTTGATCTGTACTACTGTTTTTATCTACTAAAGAGATAATTGGACCCATACACACCTACCCTGATTGTAGCCTATATATGCAATATGCTCAATACCTTCCATTCCAGAATGCTACTTTCTGAATTCCTAAACCCAAATAATCAATCACATCTTTACCAAACACATGGATGCTCAAGAATCTTTAGTTTTCCTTTATTCCTACCAAACATCCTATAGCAGCCTTTTAAAACTTTTTCTGTACTCCTGAGGACAAATTTCATGTCTTAAATACTTTATTCTCAGATCATCTCATAATTTCAATGAAGCAAGAAGGTTAATGTCAAACATCTCCAGAATCTTAATGTATACCTCTCAAAAACGACTCTATCTCTCCCCAACCTCCCTTACATTGTTCTCTTTCTCAAAGGAGAGGTTACTCTAAGACAACAGCAAAAATTTGGCTATCTCCTCTCTGCAACTTTGCTCTATCAGTTGTTCAGTATTTCTTGTACCTTCAATAGCTCATACAGATCCTACTATCAATTTTGCTTTAATAATCCTAACCTGGTTACCATCAAGAGAATAACTCTTTCTCTTAACCAAAAAAATTTCATAACACTGGTATGTACTTTTAGGTATTAATTCCTTTAGTCTAACTTCCTACACACCACTCAACTGAAACTATTTTCTCTAAGCCTTCATAACCAAATCCAATAGTTTTTTCCTCAGTTCTTACTTTTGACTTCTCTGCAGCACTCAACACTGTTGGTCAAATCCCTACCTGAAGTAGAATGTTCTGTTTATATTATACACTATTATTATTGTTTGTTTGCCTTTTGGGTTTAAACCTTCCTCCTCCTTCCCATATATAGTATTCTAAGATGTTCTGCTGTTCTCCAAGTGACAGAGTATGAAAAACTATCAAGTTCACCTGGTCAACAACTTTATGCAGCTAATTTCCAAACCATCTCTAGTCAAACCTTAAATTCTATGCTTATAATTTCTTTTGAGCCACATCTTCCTCCAATTTACTTAAATTCATCATCTTTCTCTCCAAAAATTCTTCATCAGCCAATAATACAATTCTCCAGATCTTACTGGTGTCCCTTGGAGCCATCTTTCCCTCATTTCTTTTCCCCAGTCTGCCAATTTCCATCTTGATGACTCTTCTTTAACCATGTCTTTAAATCTGCCTCTTCTTCATTTTTAGAACCACTATGCTACTCTAGACCTTCATTATCTTACACCTAAACTATGTTAATAGTAAATGATTTTAATACTTTCCTTTTTCTATTTCTAATACATACACTTTATCCAACTCAAAAGCTTTCTGATTCCCCTTGCCTAAAATAGCCTCCATACCTCAGCCCTCCACTACATGAATTACCTCAGTCCTCCACTACCTAGGACTCTAAATTTATCTTTTATAATCTGCACCATACAGATTTTCAACATGTAAACTAAAAACACACTATGTCCTATCACCACAGTGTATTCATTTTCCTGCCCACATCATACTTTTCTCACCTTCTCCCAGAAAGCAAGTCTAAATCCTTCAAGACCAAATTCAAATTTTATATACATGGAGAATCTTTCCAACTGTCTCAGCTTTCCTTCTTTTAACCCTTATAGCCTTTACCACTTACTTGACATTAGCATTCTTTAAGTGTTTTTCCTGCCTCAACCAGGATCTCAAATATTTAGGAACATCTAATACTAATTTTATTCCCAATGCCTAGTATAGTTCACTGCACACAGCAATAAGATGAACAAATTCATTAATATTTAAAAGCAATCTTCCAGAACCTGATCTAAAAATATATTTGCCAAAAGGACTCTGATCAAAAGCTTACAAATATCATTACACATTGA
Source organism: Sciurus vulgaris (assembly GCF_902686455.1). Taxonomy (NCBI): domain Eukaryota; kingdom Metazoa; phylum Chordata; class Mammalia; order Rodentia; family Sciuridae; genus Sciurus; species Sciurus vulgaris. The sequence continues at coordinate 81,223,678 of NC_136465.1, forward strand.
TTCAGCTTAACCAAAGTTTAGTCAGGCTTCCTCTTATCCATGGTCCCTTAAACTTTCGTTCACTTTAGCTTAAGCAAGCAGATACATAACATACTCTCTTAAACAACTCATTCAGAGATCAGCAGACCACATCAGAAATCATCTGCTAACCCTGACCAGTTTGCCATATTCTCCCACAAAGATCCTGCTGGTGCTACTGATCCCATCTATAAAAGGAAAGTCTTTTGGGTTTGATTTTGAGACACCTAAAGATCTTGTGTGGCCAGAGCATCCTCTCTGTTACAACGGTCTTTTCAAATGAAGTCTCTTCCTAAGTCCAGATTTACCTTAATTTGACAATTGTATGGTGACTTGGATGGGAGACTAGACTTCACCTATGGATCTGTGTAATTCCCACCTCAATAATGGCATTTCAGGGAGTCATCTGACTTGTTCCCCATTCAGAGATTTAGGAATCCTTCCTAGAGTTCAACCTTAACCAGTGCTTCAGACAACTTGACTACTGCAATACAATAAGGAGTTACTTTGATTCTTTTAAGCAAAGAAATAATTTATTTAGCTCTTTGAGTAGAAAATCACAGACTCTTTAACAAACATTGCAAAATCTTCTGTTTTCCTTTGACTTCTTGATTACACAAGGGAATTTCCCTGGTTCCTCATAAGGAAGTACTCTTTCCTAGCTTCTTTAAGTTCTTTTATCTGATTATATTATCTAACCCCATAGGTAGCTCTCCCTCTAATTGGATACCCTCTCTCCTCTGCTTACTATATGCTTCACCATGTCACTAATTCAGTTCAGTATTTCCAAAACTGGCAAATTATTATTAAAGACAACTGAGAACTTTCCAATGTCCTCCTTGAAAAACTTGAGATCTCCCCAAACTGGCTCACCAAAGTCCTCTTTCTTTCCATAACTCCCCCATTCTTCCTTCTTCCATTTTATCCCCTTCAATTTTTCCTTTGATCTATCCCCCATCATTACCTCAGGTTCCTCATCCCCTCTATCCACACTTGTCAGACCAACTCCTTTCCACTCTAATCTCTCAACACTCACTTAAACTTTAGGGTCCCCATTCCCCAATTAGGGACTCATGAGGAACTCAGGAACCAGAGGCTAGAAACAGACTGATCTTTTATCCACTTGAATGAGGCTTGGAGACACCAGTAAACCACTTGACCTCTCTTCAGTCCTTCACTCAAAATTTAGTCTAGTCTCCATAAGAGACCAGATTATTATTACACAACAGGGCAAACAGGGCACAGGAAATACATGATAGGGATACTTGAGTCCTTGTTTTATCTGAACAGGTAACTTCAATTAATCCATCTGCCAGAAAGACAATCTAGCAAAATGCACAAGTGGGAAAGAACAACAGCCACCTCTTATGGCCAGGCATGGTGGCACACACCTGTAATCCTAACAGCGGGTGAGGCAGGAAAATCTCTAACTGCTCTAATTGGAAGTCAGCCAGGGCAACTTAGGGAAGTCCTCTCTCAAAAAAAAAAAAAAAAAAAAAAAAAAGAAAGTCAACTCTGTTATATAATCTATTAATGAGCTGAAACTTTAAAACCGAAGTATAAACTCTCATTTGTGTCTATGTTTCTATATGTATGTGTATATGTATGATATCTCCCTCCCTCCAGACAGTATTACAAATTAAGATTATAAAATTTCTTAAAGGAGCTCTATTCTGATTGGCTAATTAAGTAATTATGACAATTAAATATTCCTAAGATTTCAAGAAATTAAACTTCTTACACTTTTCCAAAGTATTTTTACAAAAACTAACCCAAATGTTTTAAAAATTCAAGCTAACATGACTTTGGGTAGATCTTGGCAAATGAGACTAGTTTAATATTGCTGGGGTTTTTTGTTTTTTTTTTTTTTTTTGGTACTAGGGATTGAAGTCAGGGGTACTCAACCACTGAGCCACATCCCCAGTTCCATTTTGTATTTTATTTTAGAGACAGGGTCTCACTGAGTTGCTTAGTGCCTCAATTTTGCTGAGGCTGGCTTGAATGCGTGATCCTCCTGCCTCAGTCTTCGAAATCACTAGGATTACAGGCATGTACCATAGTGCCCAACCCATTTGAAGTCTTTTGTCATCTACAGTTTTTAATTTTACTCTAAAGCTCCTTTCCAAAGAACTAAGGTTCTTTACCATTATGTTACTTCCTATGTTTCTTTTTGTCACTTAGGTTAAAATGTAGTCGAACAGTTTTTCTCACTGACCCATAATTCTATTTAAACATTCAAAGCTCCTGAGAAATTTTGATATTCTACCTTTTCAAAATCAAATCCTAAATGATGTCTTTTATACTAACAACTATCTGAGATTTTCCAAGGGCCCCTGGAAACCACAAAGAATTTATTTTTCACCTTGTAAAATTCAGAAGTTACAAGTAATTGTTGGGGCTGGGGATATAACTCAGTTGGCAGAGTGCTGGCCTGCATGCACAAGGCCCTAGGTTCAATCCCCAGCTCCAAAAAAAAAAGTAATTGTTTATTTGATCAAAACATTATAAGCTGAATGGGAAGCACTGTCAAATCAAAAGAGATGCTTATCCTCCCTAATTAAATCTGTATAGGTAAAATGTTATTAATATGAATTATTTCAGACAATGTACACAAGAAGTTCCTAGATATTTAGTGATGCTCTCATTGTAGATGATATACTTCTATTGATCAGATTCCTGGTACTACTTTGCCTGACATTAAATAACAGTATAATGCCCTTGGTCAAAATTCCATGTTTGTCTGTTTTAATGTTAACTTAGTCACAATTTTACTTCTCTAAAAATTTTTTTTGGGGGGGATTGAACCCAGAGGCATTTTATCACTGAACTACATCCCCAGGCCTTTTTATTTTATTTTGATACAGGGTCTCACTAAATTGCCAAGACTGGCCTAGAACTTTCAATCTCTTTCCTCAGCCTCCTGAGAAACTGAGATTACAGGTATATGCCACTGTGCCTTAGCTACTTCTTTAATCTGAATAAACTATCTTATTAGATCAGTGGGTCTCAACTGAATTCATATGTACTTATGGAAATTTTATTTCACAAATGTTAAGGGCCTATTCTAGACTGACTAAATCTTTTTACTTGATAATCTTGGTATATTCTTATCATATACTATATATGCTTGATAAATTCATGGCCTTCTATGTCTCAGGATTATTATATATCTTTAGGGTTTTTTTTCTTTGAGGTGGTTATATTTATCTACATTCATAAATTACATGTAATAGCAATTTTCTTTAAAATAAGGCTAATCATCATTGCTTATAGATATTTTGTCCAAAACATTTTTAGATTGACTTGATTTTGGTTTGCATACCAACATCCTTGTCAAAATTGCATTTTTTTTAATAACCGCTCATTAATCTTTCACTTTTAAAATTATCAGCAATACATTAATTATACTATTTGAAGTCTTTTTGTTATCTACATATAGTCTTTTTTAGAGGGTTTTTTGTTTTGTCACTTCTCAGGTCAACTCCCCCCAGGTACTGGGGGTTAAACTTTGGGTGCTTTACATCCCCATTCCTTTTTTTTATTTTGGGACAGGGTCTTGCTAAATGCTGAGGCCATCCTCAAACTTGTGATCCTATTGGGCAGAGAGGGATTAAGGGGAGGGAAGGGGGCAGGTGAGTGGGAAAGACAGTGGAATGAGACTGACATCATTAACCTAGGTACGTGTATGACTGCACAAATGACATGGACTCTATATCATGTACAACCAGAGAAATGAATAGTTGTGCTCCCTTCATGTACAACAAATCAAAATGCATTCTGCTGTCATGTTTAACTAGTTAGAACAAATTAAAATTAAAATTAAAAAAAAAAAAAACTTGTGATCCTAGCCTCCAAAGTCTGGGATTATTGGCATGCACCACCTCATCCAGCTCAGACAGTTTCATTTTGTTTTGATTTACTCTGAACATACCTGAAAATAAGTTACAGTTCAAAGTGCTTGTCTCCAACAAAAAGTCCTGTTGAAAAAGAATTGTGCCAGTTACACTAGGGCACAGGCTTCTTCTGATGGCATCATGTAGACAGATGAGAACACACCAGCGGAATGAGTCAGGATTTCCAAAAACTTTTCCAGGTAAATGGTTTACAGAGTTCCCAGCCTCACAGATGAATTAAGAATGGTGACTCCCTGGAGGGTCCAGAAACCCTAGAATATTTTGTAAACCTCAACAAGGTAGGAACTAACTCAAATCTATCAGTACTACAAGTAAAAACCGAAGTTAAGTTCCTGACTTCATCTCTAGCCTCAAAAGGGTTTTAATCTTAGAGTCCTTCAAAAACTTTCAACAAAACTTAAAAGACCCACCTAGTAAATTAACTATATATACTATTAACTATATATACTATTAACTATATAACTATTAACTATTATATACTATATAATTATATACCTAATATAATTTACAATATATCTAATTTAACACCTACGTAAATACTGTATTGTTTAGGGAATAATGACAAGAAAAAGTGTTTTTTCCAAATACTTTCGATCAACAGTTGGTTGAATATATGAATGTAGAACAGTGATATGGAAGGTTAACAGTATGTGAGAATACTAAGCATATTATTAATGCAACTGTGATATCCTAAAATCAGAAAACACATTACATAATCCATGCTTCAAATTCAACCTCAGATATAAATTGATTTTTTCTAAATAGTCTGTTTTCCATATCTAATCTCTGTAAGAAATCTTTCTAGTAGTTACAAATGTATAACTTAACCCTGTCTAATCAATGATTTGAGACAAAACACAAAATGAAGTTCCAAGTAAGTCTGTATAAATGTTATAAATATTCACGTATTTTATATTCTTTAAATGTAAAATTTACAGTATTCAGTATGTCCAAAGCTCTGATACATGGTAGTATATGAAGGGGAAAAAAAATCTATTATAAAGAAACTTTTCATCTAAAAGCTATTTCTTCTTTAGCATACATCAAGAAATTTACAAAGAACACATAACATGTACCTAAGAGTGCATGCTAATGAAGTTCATTTCTCAGCTTTCTCAGATTTATAAAATGTCTTTAAACTGAATATATGAATAGTCTTAAAATTATACTTCACAATAAAGCATTCCAATAAGGAGGAAGACTCGTATCCCTATAATCTACTTGGTATATGGTTTGGTTCCAACAGTGATAAAACAATGATTAGCCAAGGCCAAAAGAGAAAAAACACCCTCCCTTCCTGGTCAACCACACTAAGGTACAATTTTCTATTACTTAGGTGACTATTTTCTCAGGGAAAAAAATGACTACTGCTGTTCACATTCACCTCTGCATTTTTATTCTCACTAAAAATGCAATCAATAACTTTAGGCCTGGTATCAATTCTTAACTTACATACCTTAGTTTTTTGCCTAAAAATGTCATCTGGCATCCCCAATCTCCCCCTAAAATTAGTTCCAAATTATGTAAGCATTTGTACACAACCCTTCTAAACAAAAGTATCACCATATATCTGACAAGTTATATTATACCTAATAGGACCAAAGTACCAACAATTTTTACCAAATAGAGCCAAAGCATACTTAATATATGTGCTAGCCACACACCTGAACAGCTTAAACCTTAAGTGAGCATAATCACTGCCACAACTAACATGCACAGCTTGAGAAACAACTATTTCCCTGTATTTGTGTACTAACAAATCGTATTTTAAAATAAATAATTTTAAGGGCAAATCAACTATTCTTAGGTTGCCTGGCCCATGTATTTAAATAAATTTCAAAGTTAATCATACAGGGAAGTGTTCTAGCCATTAAAATAATGTTTATTTTACAGAAGATATGTAAACACATATGAAAAAGTGAAACACAATGCAAGAATTCAGTATATTATCTACTCAACCTGCAGGGAGGAGTCCATCAACAGAATTTTCATTCTTATTAAAGAAATAAATTCTAGGGCTGAGATTGTAGCTCAGTTGTGGAGTACTTGCCTAGCACCTGTAAGTCACTGGGTTCGATCTTCAGCATCGCATAAAAATAAAATAAAATATAATATAATAAAAGGTATTGTGTCCATCTGCAACTAAAAATAAATAAATTAGAAAAGAAAAAGTAATAATTTCTGCCAGGCCCAGTGGTGCACACCTGTAATCCCAGCAGCTCGGGAGGCTGTGACAGCCTCAGCAACTTAGGGAAACCCTAAGCAACTCAGTGAGACCCTGGCTCTAAATAAAATACAAAAAGGGATGGGCATGTGGCTTCGTAGCTCAGTGGCTGAGTTCAATGATTGGTACCAAATAATTTCTGTGATTTCATCCATACTTTATTTTTTGAGCTAAAATCTCACTATATTGCCCATATTGGCCTCAAATTCACAATCCTCTTGACCCAGTATTACTGGTATACACTACCATGCCCAGCTCTAACATATTAATTCTTAAGTATCACAATTAACTGATCTATCTCTAGCTTATAATAATCATCACCTAAAAAAGCACTGTTCAGATTGCAACCTTTAACAGGGCACACCCTTATAATCCCAGGTGCTCAGGAGATTGAGGCAACAGGAGTTGAGCAAACGTAGACTCTCTCAAAATAAAAGGGTTGGGGATATAGTTCACTGGTACAGTGTATCTGGACTGCAATCCTTTAGAAAGTACAAGTTTGGCCATATTTTGTATTTTATATAAAACAAAACAGAAAATAAAAGAAATAAAAGCATTTCACAGAGTTTTTGTTTCAGTTGCAGCAAAATTTAAAAAGTTCAAAAACCACTGGCCCAAAACTACTGCCAAAAACAATGCCTGGAACATTACAGGCACTTAAAATGTTTTACTGGTCTTTTCTGAGCAATATTTCTCTTAACATGGCCATCTTTTTTTTTTTTTTTTTTTTTTTTGGTACCAGGGATTGAATTCAGGGGCACTCGACCATTGAGTCACATCCTCAGTTCTATTTTGTATTTTATTTAGAGACAGGGTCTCACTGAGTTGCTTAGTGCCTCGCTTTTGCTGAGGTTGGCTTTGAACTCACGATCCTCCTGCCTCAAGTCTCCTGAGTCACTAGGATTACAGGAGAGTGCCACTACACACTGAAATGTGGCCATCTCTTTTTTTGTTTGGTTCTGAATTTTGTTTACTTTATTTTTTAAATTTATTTATTTTGATTCGTTGTACACAAATGGGGTACATCTGCTGTTTCTCTGGATGTACATGGAGTCGCATCATTTGTGTAATCATACATGTACATAGGGTAATGATGTTTGTCTCGTTCTGTTATTTTTTCCTTCCCCTCACCCCTCCCACCCCTCTTTTTCCTCTATACAATCCATCCTTCCTTCATTTTTGCCTTCCTCCCACCCATGGCCATCTTATAGTGACCATCCATTCAATGTCTACTACTGACAGCACTGTACTACCTTTTCACAGACAATACCCTATCAATTCTCACTCAAATAAAAGTTATAACCCACATCTTAGAGAAAGAATTAAGGTTAACTTTACAAAGCTATATAAAGTGGCAGAAAATATGAACTATGTCTGACAATGAAGCCCCTAACTTTCTGCTACAGTACCCCTCTTCATCTCCAAATATAAACTTACTATAAAATTTCCACAATGAAAATGGATTCTCAGAGTGTTACCCATGGGTTAAATAGTACTATAACCTATGTTACTTGTTTTTCCAATGCCTTCAGATTATTCAGACAAAAATGTTCTGAAAATACTTTCCATTTATGTATCTCTTCACAGAATCTCTTTTGATATTAAATATTAATAGTCCTTTCTTATAGCCAAAGTATGTTTAAAGACACAGAAGAGTTAAGTTCAGCAAATGGAAAAAACTCCAATTAAAGCACATGAAAAAATTCTCTGAAAATTCAACCATAATCACTTAACCCTTCTGATAATACTAAGCTAAAAACCTTAAAGTTTCATAACCAAATTATTCTCTAGCTCAGTAAGTAAAAGTAAGCCCAAGAAGAAAGCTGGAAAGAAAGCATCAGTTCAACTATATGAAATTGTCATGAAATAACAATTCAAATGAATCAATCCAAGACAAAATGATTATCTTAGTCAAGGTCCCTCTCCAACTGTGCTTCTTGGAGCAAAAGTCCAGTGGCATGGAGCTGGGGATATAGCTCAGCTGTTAGAGTGATTGCCTCCCAAGCACAAGGCCCTGGGTTCAATCCCCAGCACCGCAAAAAAAAAAAAAAAAAAAAAAAAAAAAAAAAGTCCAGTGGCATGTTAAAAGGACTTATAAAAATTTTCATTGTCAAATATGAAAAATAAATTAAACAAAGTTAAAACTACTCTCTCTACCTCAGAATTCCTTGGAGCCCTTAATGTGATAATATGAATTATGACTCCCCAAAAGGATCCCTTACCCTAAAAAGATAGTAACTTAACCAAGGTTACAAAGTAACTAAAGGAAAACAGAACTATAACTTCATTCTCCTGATTTCCACTCCAAAATTCATTCTCCTTCCCCAAAAATTTAAAATATGTGATTTTAAAGGCAGAAAGGAGCTTTAAAAAGATGACGTGTATAGAAATGTAAGTCTGGGTAACAGTGCTTTACTCTGGTACAATTACCATCAGTACACCAAAACAAAAAAAGCAATCAGCAAAGAATTTTTACAAAACTAATGTCTTCTCAAAGAAGTATTTACACAGACTATATGCTTTGACAGTATTTCGAAACTTATAATGCTTATCAAAGACTTTCTTTAGAAAATCAGAGATAGTATTTTCTCTAACCAGCACCTGGATGGGAAAAAAAATAAGAAGAAGAATGGCAACCTCAATTGCAGAGTCCATTAGAGCAAGGACCATGTCTGTTTTGCTCACCACTATACCAGAAGCTTATGTATAGTAGGAATCCCATACATATTTGCTGAAATAATAATAAAGCCCTGCTCTATCATTAATCAGTCATAATATCTTTATCAAGTTATATCTCCGAATCTTGAATTTTCCCCACTTATGAATGAAGCACTTAAACTCACATGACAAAGATCCCGTCTACCTTTAAAAATTCATCAATCTTGCCAGGTGAGATGGTGGCCCATGCCTGTAATCCCAGCGGTCTGGTAGGATGAGGTGGGAAGATTGTGAGTTCAAAGCCAGCCTCAGGAAAAGCAAGTGAGACTCTGTCTCTAAGTAAAATACAAAATAGTGCTGGGGATGTAGCTCAGTGGTCGAATACCCCTGAGTTCAATTCCTGGTATCCGTACTCCCCACAAAAAAATTCATGAATCTTTCACAAATTAAACCTCAAATCCCCAGCAGTTGAGGCTCTATCCACAAATAATCAAAGATTATGATACAGATTTGGTGATACAGCCCAAGAGTTGGGTATAAAGCTTGCCTGGCATGTACAAGATCCTGTGTTCTATCCCCAGCCCCTCCACACACACACACACACACATACACACACACACACACACACACACACACTATATAACATATATGTATATATGGAAAAAAAAACTTGCAAAGCACTTTAAATTCATTTACTTAATATGTACAATAATCCTGCAAATTAGTCAGATATCATTACCAACATTTCACAGATTTAAAAAAAAAAAAAAAATGAGACCCAGAGAACTAAATGAACCAAAACTACACAGTTAAGAAATAGTGAAACTTTGGCTTAAAGTCAAGATTTTGGTGTTAAAATCCCCCAATTTTTCCATTATACTTTACTACCTGATGAGGAGGAAAGGAATGCAGCCTAGATCATGATAGTATTTCCTGGCTTTCAACTACTGATTAAACAAGGTTATAGGACAACAGGTCTCTCAAACACTCTCACACACCCCATCACATATTCAATGTTAAAGCTCCAACTCTTTAGAAAAATGACCTTAAAGCAACAAATTAATATTTTTCTCCTTGGAGTCCAAGGATGACTAAGCTTCACTACCAAAACAGGGGATGACACTATCAAGGAGTGAAGATAATCTAAGTTAAGAACAAAAAATTTTTACATCAAAAGTGTTTTAGTTCAAATGATATGTACTCACATTAAATACTGTTAAACATAAAGACCACCTTAAACCGTGATTATGCTACATCTAAAGTAAGAGCTCCACTTATAAAAGCTTTGGTGGTAGAAATGAGACTACCTATTAACTCTTTCAGTTCTTGTTACATAAGATCATACTTCAAAACATATCACTACAAGTACAACTTCTCTAAACTCAAGTAATGAACAAACTCAACTCTGGGTTCAAACCTGGTGTTAAAACAAACAAACAGCATTTACATCACACCCTTTTCCTCCAAGAAATACAACTGGGGAACCAGAACTATGCAGGTTATGGATTTAATTTCCCCTAAACAGCAATCTACTGGTTCTCATATTTGTTTAAATCTATTAATTTCTGTCTTAAATACGTATTCTTATATCAAATATAATTCTTTCTGACAGTTAAAGCAAAATATTTCAATGAACAGTGTACTATAATAATAAACACACTTATTAAATCCCTCAAGTACATAACACTGCATTAAGCACTCTGCCATGAAAATTAAACAAGCACTATCTTTCTTTACATGTGGAACTAGACAGTTTGAAATATGCTGACAAGGCATAATTATTAAGTATAAATAGAATATGTAAACATAATGGTGCAGAAGAGCAGCTAAAGAAAACTGTTCTTCTAGACAAAAAGGCACTCTCATCAAAAATACATATAGACACACAGAAATGATGCACCTGTCACATTTATACCACAGAATTAGTTTTCCAAACTTCCTAAGTTTTAGAGGACTTAACAAAGTTTAGCTTATTAATAGCTAAAAAAAAATCTCCAGAGCTTCCAGAGGTCCCATACCTGAAAAAAACTGACCATGAACACAAGTGAAATTAAGAAAACCAAAACAAGCCACTGCATCAAGCAGCACTTAAATTCCTCTGCTGATAAATGCACGATAACATCAGTCTCATCTCAACTTCAACTCTAATCTACTTGAGACAACCTGTGGACAATCTTGCCAGCCAGTCAAAATACTTTAAGAACTGTCACAAAATAAAAGTCACAGCCTATGTGTCAGCTTTGCAGTCCAATTCAAAACATCACAGGGGCACTGAATTTGAGTGGTTCCCAGAGCAAATTATCCAAGGAGGTCTGTGATATTTACCAAAGTGCCAAGCAGTCCCCCAAAGTGCACAGCAAATGATAATTTAGTTCCCAGGATAGGCTCCTCGTCACACAAGGACGACTTCCCTACTTGGTGCCAACTGTACAATTGCATACTCCGAAAATAGGGGCAAGTCCTGAATACCAGAGGTTACGAGGGCAACGTTTGTATTTTATTATGGGCTGAAGCTCAGATGATTCCCATTGCTGAAACGCTCGACCTATAACCTCGGAGTCACTTTCCAACTGCGCTCTCACCCAGAATCATTATTCCCCAAACGGAAGCCAATTATTAGTTGTAATAAGGTCCGGAAAAATAGTAAGAGGACTTTAAAAGTTCATCTAAGAAACACTGAAAAGGTAGGGGCTTCGAGGGAAAAGCCAACATTAAGCACCGTGGGCTCAAACATTTTTTAAGCCAAAATACGTACAAAGACCCTTTTCCCTAGAAACTCCAGGCAGAAAGAGGTACACAGACACTCAGTCATTCCGACAGAATGGGGTACCAGGGGTTCGCCAAGACAAGCAGCCCGGACCTAGTCTCAGCTTTGTCCAGACAGTCGGGAAACCCAAGCAGGGGTCTGCATTGTGGCCAGGCGGTGCGCACAGCCCCTTCTCCCGGGCCCCTTTCTCTCCCTCTCCTTCCCCACCACCAGGCCTCTCCCCGCTCCTCTTCCCGGTCTTCTCCCTCCCTTCTTCCCTCCCCTCCCCCCAGACACCGAAACAAGGCCACCCCCCTTCAAAATCCCACCAACTTTCCTGTTCCCCCACTCTTCTCACCTCTCAGGAGCACACAGAAACTGCAGGCCAGGAGGCTCCTCAGGACGGCCCCCATCTTCCCTTCTCGCGTTCTCTTCTCTCACCGGCGAGGGGCGGCCTGAAGAGGGGGAGGCGAGGAGCCCGAGCGGCCGCCGCAGCGGCAGGTCTGCACGCTCATGCTTCCCAGAGAGAGAAGAAAGAAAGGGGCACGTCAAGGATCCGCGCGCGCCGCCGCCGCCGCCCTCTCTACCGCGCCGCTCTGCCCCGGGCTCGCGCGACGCCAGCGTCTGCTCCCATCCCGCCGCCTCCTCCCCCGGCGCCCCACTTCCCCCGCGCTGCTCCTCATTCAGCCTCTTCCTCTGGCGCAGCGCGTAGGGATACGGCCGCCCCACCGCCGCCGCCTCCAAGGGTCGCCGACGAGGTCTTCCTGCGCGCGGCCAGCCCCCTCCCTCAGCGCCTCCTCGCGAGCAGGTAGGAAAAGAGTTGGGGACCCGTGAGCACGCTTGTGCTTGGAGACCACGGGCGATGTACCGCAAGAGCAGGGGTCTGCTGAAGGGGAGAGGCCGCCCGGCAGCGCATTCCGATGGGATTCTTTCCCGGGCCGGCAGCTTCGGCCCTCCCCGCGGAGGGCGTGAAGCGACGTCGAAAAACATTGGAGCCGGCGTGGTCGGGACTACTTTCTGCGGCTCGGCCGGGCAGCCGCCTGGCCCCACTCTTTGTGCGGCGGGCGGCGGCCCGGCCAGGTGGAGCTCGGCGCCCACGCAGGCAGTCACCTGGGCCGCGGGCTGGGGACCAGCTGCTGCTGAGTCGCGTGTCCATGCTTCAGGAGCGGCGGAGGATCCTGTCACCGGCGATGAATCCCGTCTCCGGGTCTGGAAATTGGTTTAGCATCTCTTTTTTTTTAAAGGAAAATAAAAATGCTGGTTGCACTAGCTTTAAATGTGGGTCAAGTGAAACGCCAACTCAAAACAGATATTTATTTTATTCTGACATTCCGGAAATGCATACCTACCCCAGAATTAAGCCTGACAAGGACTAAAGATTTCTAAACTGGCAGATAAAATTCCAAGATAAAGAAGTCAGCTCCTCTTACAGAACGAAGTGGCAATTGGACAAGACTGCATTGGGGATTTTACAAGTCGCATTTAATAATGAATGTTTGGCTTGCTTTGATGATCAATTCCCTGCTTGAGGAAGAAAGAATTCCCCAGAATAAGACTTTGCATATCTTTCTGTCGCTCCAGGTGCACTGGCATTCAGGAGTAATGGCCTGGACACTTCACGAAATCACCTAAAGGCTTCAGTCTAGGCTGAGGCACTCCAAGAGTTAACCGTAATGGAGACGTCAGGTGCATTCTGCCCAGCTGTCACACGCCCTTACCTGCAGGCAGATGGGCAAGAAAGTGAGCTACTACAGGTGTTACTAATATCTTAGTGACATTGGAGTTCACCTGGTGCTTGCACACACATTATCATATTTGACACTCAAAACAACCCTAGGGTAAGACTTTTTTTTATTATTATTATTATTTATTATATTCATTGCACACTGGAGGAAAGTGAGAACCTGAAAGAAATTCAGTGACTTACCCAAGGTCACTCAAATAGTGACTAGCAGGATGTGAACCAACCCAGTTTGGAGAATTGTGCAAGAATATTGGAAAATGTTTCAATTAGTTGAACCTTCTTTTTAATTTTTTTTTTAGTTGTAAATGGACACAGTATCTTTATTTATTTTTATGTGGTGCCGAGTATTGAACCCCAGTGCCTCAAACGTGCGAAGCAAGCGCTCCACCCTTAGCTATAGCCCCAGCCCCCAATTAGTTGAACTTTAAAAAAGTGAAAGTGGGGCTAGGGGTATAGCTCAGTGGTAGAGCACATGTATGCTTAAGGCCCTGTGTTCAATGCCCAGAACAACAAAGAAGGGAAAAAAAGTGGAAAGTGAACTTAAATTTTATTTAGTTAGGTAAAATATGTATAGTACAAATATATAAGGATACACACACACAAAGAGCATATATTTGAGCAAAGACCAGAAGTAAGTGCACTAAAATAGGCATTAGGATGGAGATACACTTTTCTTCAATTTATTTTAACACATTTTATGTCTTGTACAAATTTTTAAATTACTTAAGTGAAAATCTGTGGCTTAGGCATAAGCCATAGCCAGGATGCTCTTATTACAAAATCTGTTTCTCAGTCATTCAAGAGCCTGTTAAATGCCAGTCCCTGTATTAAGTTCTGGAGATTTAAAAATGAGAGCAATCATAGTCCATACATTCAAGAAGTTTAAAACCTTATTTTGGAAATATTAATTAATCAAAAAATTAAATGTAAAAATTGTTGAATGTTGAAAGTGCTGAAGTCTTTCTAGACAATTAAAGAAGGGAAAATAACTGTAGAACTGAGGCTTGAAATGTAAGTCAGAGTTTGTCAGGACAACAAGACTGACAAGGATTCCAAGCAAAAGAATAGCAGGTGCAAAGTGGCAGAAAGTCATCTTAATTAAGAAAGGAAAACTTCCCTCATTCAGGTGAAGTCACTTTTGGGGCTAGTCGTGGGCTGAGGGTAAGATTCTAGATGAAGGGGTCAGTGGTAAAATGCTTTCCTAGCATGTGCGAGGCCCTGGATTCAATCCGCAGCAATGAAAAATCTGGCTGGAACCATGAACTTACTTAAGAAAAGCATTTAATATAAATAGAAATATGAGCCAAGGCAGAACCATGTGGTATACAATATCTAGAGGCAATCAGAAGAAAAGCTAGGAAAAGAGACCAAAAAGAGGCAAGTGGCAAATGACTGAAAGTACTACCACAAAAGAAGGTATAGCCAACAATGACAAATACAAAGTACTGTGACAAAGTCTGCTGAGAGGAGCTCTGAAAAAGAACATTGGAACTTAGAACTGACCAAAAGGTCACTGATGGGACCATACATTATGCCAACACTTTGGGAAAGCAATTTGGGAATAAAATATACGAACTTTCCAAATGAGAAAATAGAAACCTACCTCTAGCAATTTATCCACAGAAGCAAAAGTTTACAGAGCTATGAACACAGATATTTATTATAACATTATATGTAATAGAAAAAAATAAGTCTACAAAAATGGCAGTTTTTATGATTCAGCCTAATCAAAAAAACCCAAATGCCCTTCAATGAGGAATAGTTTAATAAACAAATCTACTTCTTCCACCCACCACCTACCCCCCAGTACTGGGAACTGAACTCAGAGGTCCTCTACCACTGAGCCACTCACCCATCTCTTTTTGTTATTTGTGACAGAGTCTAAGTTGCCCAGGTAGGCCTCAAATTTGCAATCCTTCTGCTTCAGCCTCCCAAGTCTCTGGGATTATAGGTGTGTACTGCATCTGCAACTGCATCTGGCCACAATGGTATGTCCTTATGGAATATCATATAGCTTCAAAAAAAAAATGATAGATTTATATGTATGGATTTTTAAATACAGTAATAATGTCTTGTTAACTGAAGAGCAAGTTACAGAATAGTGTATGCATGGTGGAATTTTTTATTTAGAAGGAAAGGAATGAAGGAAGAGACAGAAAAAGGAATCATATATAGTTGTATACATGTCTATATTGAATTTGACTAGACAAAGTACAAAATTGGGGCAATAAACATGAAATTGCCAAGAGTAGACACAGAGCAATGTACTTAAAAGGGTGGAGGAGACTTAATTCTACTTTAGACATTTTTATTATTATTTGAGCTAGAAGGAACATTTTTACTCTATTTCAAATAACTGCTTTTTAAAAATAACTATAAACTTGAACAAAATAGTCATTGGTGACTTTGGCCAAAGCAGTTTCAACAGCATTATGAGAGCCCAAACAGGAGTGCAATGCATTGAGAAATGAAGGGGAAACAGGGAGGGAGGATAGTAGTTTTTCCAAAATTTTGTTGTTAAAGGAAAAACAGCAAGTTTTTGACTGGAAAGGAATTTGGAGCTGAAGGAATTTGGGAGTTGACTTGGTTAAGGTTGATGGCTTACTTTGTTTTTTCTAAGTTTTAGAGGAACATGATCATATTTATAATCTGAAGTGAGTGATCCAATAAAGAAGGGGCAAAGAAAAATGTATCAGATGTTTCACAGAGGTTCTGGAGCTTAGCAAATGGATTAGGCTTGGACAGGAAGAGGAGGAGAGGGGAGTGGGGAGGATCACCACCTCTGGAGGAGAGAAGAATGAGCGAGGCTATAAGAAGCTGCTTGACCTTTAATTTTTTTCCCTCCTCCCACATTTTCACAGACTTCTTTCAGAGGGTTTGGAACAGACCTTGGCAATAATTCAGCATGATCATAGGTTTTTGTAAAATTTACAAAAGTATGGGGTTTTGGTATCCATTTTCTTTAAAATGCCCCTTTCCCTAATTGTATGTGCTCAGACACTGCAAAACCTGTCTTCTCTGATAACTATAAAATGGGTTTGGAAGGAAGTAATAATGGAGGAAAGATTTGATGATCTTTGTTTTCTTAATAAATGGAAAGTAAAGTCAATCTGTTGAGAGTGAAATAAGAGAATGGTGTGAGGTTCAGGAAAGTGGTGAAGGTTTGGAAAAGCTGCTGCTGAGGACAGAAGAGAGAGCTGACAAAGAACATGTTAAGGATTCCCTAACATCAAAGAGAGAGCTTCTGCTTACCATATATTTGGTGGATACTATGAAGAATGTCCTTCTTATAATTTTCCATTTTTGAATGGTCATAATACTTGTTTCTAGCTATAGCATGACAATAAGATGTGGATGCCTAAGAGGGATTCATTATAATTTGAAAATAAGTATTATCTATTTCTGCTAATATTTTTCTTACTTCAATATCAACTATATGACCCCCCATAATTATTATCAAAATATTGATAATAAATAAAAACACTGCACATCAAAAGTCTCATGTTAGCCCCAAACAGTATGAAAGGGCATGTATACGTAGAGGGTTGCCTGGAATAGGCACTCAATGTCAGAGTCAAGAAAGGTGTCTGTGCAGAGGAAAAGAAAATGACAGAATTAGAATATTTGTTAAGTTCAGAGGGTAATCTAATAAGTAATTATATGAAAGATAATGGAATCTGGGTTTCTAACTATTGGAGAAGGGAGTTACAAATATAAGGAAGATATATTGGTGCCAAGTTCAATGGAAATGGTGGCATAGGGAATTCTAGGTCTTTCTCCTCAGCACACCAAAAAAAAAAAAAATTGGCAAAAAG
The DNA here is from genome assembly GCF_902686455.1 of Sciurus vulgaris. Taxonomy (NCBI): domain Eukaryota; kingdom Metazoa; phylum Chordata; class Mammalia; order Rodentia; family Sciuridae; genus Sciurus; species Sciurus vulgaris. Next base: position 81,240,797 of record NC_136465.1, read on the forward strand.
TATCAAAATCAACTTTATGGAAACTCTAGCAAATGGACAACAAAGTAACCATATAATCAAGAGAATACTCATGGTAGGAGAGATTTTGTCATATTTTAATGCACCCTAGTCCAATTCCCCTGGCTGGTATAGCAATGATCTAGAAGATGCTAGACCATTTTCACATTGTAGGTTCCTGGTTTGGGAGGTATAAAAGGGAACCTTGTTCCTAAGGAAATGTGTTTGCATATTTTGACCTGCTTGGGGGCTCCCTGAAGGACTGATATAAGGGACTTGCCTTTCTTTTATCTAACTTAGAACTCTTGCAAAGTAGAAAGTGGCTATGTAGTGGAGGTTCTTCAAAAATACTGAAAGGCAAATGAACAAACCTCTTCCCAGGGTAAAAGATACTAGTTTATGCAAATAATAGAAATGTTGAAATTCTTGGAAGAAAAGCTGTGGATTGATACTTGGAGAATGAGGACTTTGAAAAGGGAAATCAAGGGGAATCAAGGCTATATGCATACCAAGAGCAGGACACATTCTCAGAAAATATCTGATAAGACCATAAGCTTTCACCTCTGGTTGACCTGTACTTGCCACAAGCAAGAAGTGATAGATAAGGTAGAGTTATAAATGGTCTGTCTAAGCACTGAAGCATTGTCCCCAACACAGAGTCTGAAAAGACCTGAGAGGTTTGTTTTGTTTTGTTGGTTCTAGGAGTTGAAGAAAACCCCTCTTAAACCACTAGCTGACCACAAAGCTAAAGGAATAGTCTTCAGAAACTATACAATACAAAGAATATAAACCTTACAAAAATAGTTTAGAAAAGTCACTAAACAATCTCAACTCAAAGCAAGCAAAGCTAACAAATGCTAGGAAGGCAGAGAATTTGATTTCCAGAGTTACCACATCATTATATTAAAAATGTTCAGTTTTCAACCAAAAAAAATATATATGAGGCATTGAGAAACAATGAATTATTGGCCTATGCATAGGAGAAACAGAAATTAACAGAAACTCAGTCTGGGTTTGTGGCTCATTGTTAGAGCACTCACCTAGCATGTGTGAGGCACAGGGTTCAATTCTCAGCAACACATTAAAAAATAAATAAAGATATTGTGTCCATCTACAGCTAAAAATAGTAAAAAAAAAAAAAAAAAAACAAAAAAAAACAGAAACTCCCTGAGGAAGCATAGACATTGGACTGACCAAACACTTTAAATCAACTGTCTTAAATGTACTATAAGAACTAAAGAAAGCCATATATATACACACACACACACGTATATATATGAACATATAAAAAGTCATATATATACATATGTATATATATAAAATATATATCCTATCTCTATAGCAAATGTGTTAGTTCTTGCCTACTGAGAAGCAATAACTAAGGCAGGATTTGATGTGTTAGAGTTTTATTTAGGGCATTCTATAGCTTCTGATGTTTCTCACCTCATGGTAGTCACACCTCTGTGAAATCTCTTGCCACGCTCAATAAGGTTGACCTATTGAAGCAATCAGAGTGTGACTAGAAAATTAAATAAATAGTGGTGTTTGCCTCGTTCTTCTGGAACACTCACCATAGGGGGAAAACAGATATGTCATTCATGGAAACAAGAAACCCAAGACTAGATGAATCTTAATGGGATGGGTTCCTGTCCACCTCTTTGCTGAAATCATTGTATGCTCATCTCTGTAAGATGCAGACCTGCCTGGGTCCTACAGGTTAGTGGATGCAGCCTGAACCCCGTAGGTGAAGTAAGCTTTATGCACTGGATGGGGAGGTGATGAGGTGCACAGGCCCCCTTGTTTGTCAGTACAATTTATCTCTCTTCCTCCTTGGATGATTGTTAGTGAGAGCATTTCCTGTCCCAGGAATAAACTGCAGAAAATCAAGGATTCGCATTGCTACCTGGACTTTTGGAAAATTTACCACCTGATCTTCAACCTCACCCCACAAAATTCTAGGAAGTAAATAAGCAGGAAAGAAAAATTAAATGACCTGTGCGAGTATTCTTTACAAATAAGTAGAAGATTAAAGGGAAAGGTGTCAGGCTGGGTTTGTGGCTCAGTGGAAGAGCACTTGCCTAGCATGGTGAAGCACTAGGTTCTGTCCTCAGCACTACATAAAAACAATTTAAAAAAAAAGTTAAAAAAGAATTGTGTAAACAAAGGGGGGAGGTGTCATTTCAATGCCATTCAACTTCAGATAATTTTCAGTTTATATTATTCAGCTGAGTTACATAAACAGAAGTACTGACAAATGAAATATTTATAAAGTGAAAAAACATGTTTAAATCAAATCACTGCTATAAATAGTACATACACCAACAAGAAATTGAACTGTTTAAGTATACTAGTATGAGTGCACATAATCCTTGTTCACAATCTTGGTGGTTCCCAACTAGATAGCTGAAACTGACTCATGTATTTACAGTGTTTGTATGATTTGTCAATATTCACTCTCAAAAACACAAGTGTATTCCCAGAATTCTCCAAATAGTGATTCATTATGTACTGGCCAGAGGCTTGATGGGGTGGGTAATACAATAAGAACAGGTATAGCATTCCTAGAGGGGCATCCTGTGTGGAGGATACAAGGAGATTTATATTTAGAACAGGTAAGTGCTATAATAAAAGTGTACACAAGCTGCCACATGCAGTAGTTCACATCTATAAACTCAGCAACTCGGGGAGGCTGAGGCAAGGAGGATCACAAGTTCAAGGTCAGTCTAAGGAACTTAGTGAGACCCTCTCAAAAATAAAAATAATAAGAGTTGGGATGTAGCTTAGTAGTAAAGCACCCCTGAGTCCCCTGAATTCAATCCTCAATACCAAAAAAGTATACACAAAGATGAGACAGGAGTCATCTTTGCCTTGGGAGTTAGGGAAATGAGTAGTATTACATTTCTCTATCTCATTAAAATATCTGTTCATTTAATTTCCAGAAAACTTAGATGCAGTACATTTAACACCTTCATGTACTTTATTTGTATTCATTGTTCCATTTAATACAAGTGAGTTCTTTGTAAGGAAATTGTTATATTCACACATTTTCCAGGGGACAAAATTGAGTATCAATAACTTGTTTATCCAAGTATCCTGCTAAATCTAAAACACTCATCTCTCCTAAAAGGATGGCTCAAAATGTTATCAGGTTGTCTTGCCCATGTTGGGGGTTTAACTCAGTGGTAGAGCATTTGTCTAGCATGCACCAGGCCTTTGGGTTGGTTCCCAGCATTTTTTTCCCTAAGATTCTCTCTGACCTAGACTTTTTTGTCTGTCTGTCATTTTATGTCTTCTCATGTTAGGCAGCTCTGTTGCACTAATAGTTATGTCTAATATGATTTGGAGGAGAGTTTTTATTATTTTAAACTATTTTTACATTGAACAGATAAAATGAAATTATATTATGGATATGCCATCCAGCTTGGAATAAAAAAAATTTAAAAATATCAATAGTACTGGAGATGTAGCTCACCTGTTGAGCACTTGCTAGCATATACAAGGCCCTGGGTTCAATCCCCAACCCCACAAAAAATATAAAATTTGGCACCAAAATAGACAGGTAGATCAGTGGTACAGAATAGAGAACACGGACACAAACCCAAACAAATACAATTTTCTAATATTTTCTAATACTAATACTAAAGGTGCCAAAAATATGCAATGGAGAAAAGATAGCCTCTTCAACAAATGGTGCTGGGAAAACTGGAAATCCATATGCAACAGAATGAAACTAAACCCCTATCTCTCACCCTGCACAAAACTCAACTCACAATGGATCAAGGACCTTGAAATCAGACCAGAGACCCTGCAGATTATAGAAGAAAAAGTAGGTCCAAATCTTCACCTTGTTGGCTTAGGATCAGACTTCCTTAACAGGACTCCCATAGCACAAGAAATAAAAGCAAGAATCAATAACTGGGATAGATTCAAACTAAATAGCTTTCTCTCAGCAAAGGAAACTATCAGCAATGCGAAGAGAGAGCCTACAGAGTGGGAGAATATCTTTGCCTCTCATACTTCAGATAGAGCACTAATTTCCAGAATATATAAAGAACTCAAAAAACTCTACACCAAGAATACAAATAACCCAATCAACAAATGGGCTAAGGAAATGAACAGACACTACACAGAAGAAGATGTACAAGCAATCAACAGATATATGAAAAAATGTTCAACATCTCTAGTAATAAGAGAAATGCAAATCAAAACTACACTAAGATTCCATCTCACCCCAATTAGAATGGCGATTATCAAGAACACAAGCAACAATAGGTGTTGGAGAGAATGTGGGGAAAAAGGTACACTCATACATTGCTGGTGGAACTGCAAATTAGTGCAGCCACTCTGGAAAGCAGTGTGGAGATTCCTTAGAAAACTTGGAATGGACCCTCCATTTGACCCAGCTATCCCACTCCTCGGCCTATACCCAAAGGACTTAAAATCAGCACACTACAGAGATACAGCCACATCAATGTTCATAGGGGCTCAATTCACAATAGCCAGACTATGGAACCAACCTAGATGCCCTTCAATTGATGAATGGATAAAGAAACTGTGGTATATATATATATATATACAATGGAATATTACTCAGCTATAAAGAATAATAAAATTATGGCATTTGCAGGCAAATGGATGAAATTGGAGAATATCATGTTAAGTAAGATAAGCCAATCTCAAAAATCCAAAAGAGGAATGATCTCACTGATAAGCGGATAATGACACTTAATGGGGGGTGGGAGTGGGACAAGAATGGAGGAAGGAGGGACTGTATAGAGGGAAAAGAGAGGTGGGAGGGGTGGGGGGAAGGAAAAAATAATGGAATGAATCAAACATCATTACTCTATGTAAATTTATGAATATGCAAATGGTATGCTGTTACTCCATGTACACACTGAAACAACATGTATCCCATTTGTTTACAATAAAAATTAAAAAAAGAGTACCAGAAAAAAAAATATATATATAAAATTTAAAATTCAAAAATCAATAGAAAGAAAAGAAGAATCTCTGTGGAGGGCTCCATGTGGTGAGGGCCTTTATAGCCAACTCAGCCATCTTGCTTGTAAATCTTTCAGGCAAAAGTCAAGTCATCAAATGATTCCAAATCAATGAAGCTACTCCTGAATTCCTGAAACTGTGAAATAATAAACACTTATTTTGTTTTAAGCCACTACATTTTGGTGATGATTGTTATTCAGTAATAGGTAATTAACTATAAAGTAAGAAACTAGAGAAGAAGAATTCTTCAGACTGAGATGTAGCTAAGTGCTACAGCACTTGTGTAGCATTCACAAGGCCCTGGGTTCAATCCCCACCGAAAAAAAAAAAAAAAAAAAAAAAAAAAAGAAGATAGAGGGAAGGATTGAAGGATTGAAGAAGGGTCTTGGACTGCAGTGTAGTTCCAAGAATGGATTTACCCAGTGGATGGGAAATTCTTAAGCCAGAGTTGCCCACTGGAGGACTCCTGTGTCTTTGCCAGAGAGCCTGCCTTAGTACCAGTGCTGGGCTCAACCACTGTCTGGAAGTGTCTCTTGGAAGCCTAGTGAATGGGGTAGAAGATCCAGGAAGCAGAGTTTGGACTGTCAATCTAATATGTTCAGTAGGAGATCAAGTGACACATTTCACAGCCACTATAGCAGGCCTAGGAGCAGTGACAGCAATGAGCACAGCTACTGTGGATCTTAGCTACTAAATAACATTTTCCTATAAAAGTAACCAGAGGTTACAGAGAAATGGTTGCTCCTACATCTTGGGCAAGGAAAGTATAAGAGTACTTTGGAACACCTTGTTGCAATAGAGCAAGAAAGGGCTCAAGGAACCATGGGAACCTGTTAAAAGGATGTAAACACCAGTTTGAAAAGGCTTCCACTGACTGACTCACTAACAAATTTAGTATCAAAATGAAAAATGACAGTAAAGGGCTGGGGCTATAGCTCAGTTGGTTGAGTGCTTGCCTTGCAAGCACAAGGCCCTGGGTTCAATCCCCAGTACCGCAAAAAAAAAAAAAAAAAAAAATGACAGTAAATGATTATAACCCACTGTGTAACATAGAGAATTATAGTCCAAATATCCAACATACATATACATATATGCGTCACAATTCTATGAGAAACGGGGTTACATGGTTTCAAAAGAGCATGTTTGCAGTAGAGATGTCTGGCAGATACCACTATAATCAAAGTGAACTTTATTAGTGGTAGGACAAACTGAAATCATTTGCTCCCTGATATGATATCACTTCTATGATAATAGTAGTCAGCTTTTTGTCAATATGATCAAAATACCTGACAAGAACAACTTATGGAAGAAAATGCTTATTTTGCCTAATGAGTTTAGAGGTTTCAGTTCACAGTTGACCAAATCCATTGCTCTGGATCCCAGCTGAGGAAGACCCATCATGGCAGAAATGTGTGGTAGGGGAAAGCTGCCCAGGTCATGGCAGCCAGAAAAAGCAGGGGGCAGGGGGGACAGGGCAAGGGAGCCAGAGACAAAATACAATCCCCAAGGGCATGCCCCTAGTGACATACTTCCTCCAGCCATGCCCCATCTGCCTATAGTTATTATCCAGTAATCCATTCAAATTATTAATCCATCAATGGATTAATCCACTGATTAGATGACAGCTCTCATAATCTAATCATTTCATCCCTGAACATTTCTGTATTGACACATGAGCTTTTGGGGTGATATATCCAAACCTTAACAATGATATGCCTCCCAAAGATGTATAATCTCAATCTAAGCATAAGAAAATATCAGTTAACCCCAAATTAAGGGAGAAGTTGCAAATAACTGGTTGGTTCTGTTTAAAAATATCAAGGTCAGGAAAAGACTAAGGGATTATACCAGCTAAAGACTAGATAGACATGACAATTTAATATAATGGGTGATTGTGAACTGGAGCCTGTTGCTAGAAAACATTTTATTGAAACACTTGACAAAACTTAACAGGGGCTGGGTGCAGTGGCACACACCTGTAATCCCAGTGACTCAGGAGGCTCAGACAGGAGAATCACAAGTTCAAAGTTATCCTCAGCAACTTAGTAAGGTCTTAAACAATTTAGCAAGACCCTGTCTTAAAATAGAAAATAAAAAGTTTGGATGGAGATATGGCTCAGTGGTTGAGTTTTCCTGGATTCAATTCTGATAACCCCGCCAAAAAAAAAAAAAAAAAACTTAAGTGGAGTCTGAGGTTTAGACAATAGCCTTGTCTCAGTTTTAATTTTCTAATTTTGATGATTGCATTGTGATTATATAGAAAAATGTTCTATTTATAGGAAAAAAACACCAAAAAGTGTTTGAGCATGATGGAGCATACAGTCCTTATTCTCAAATTGTTGAGGACAAAATGTTTTTTGTACTGTACTTATTTTTTTAAACTTTGTGTTTCAAAATAAAAATGAAATAAAGTACTTATGCTATTTGAAAGATAAACATGTTATAAGTATAAGGTTTTATTATTTAAATCCAGAGAACTCTTTAACTTTTTAACTTAGTGAGTAACTGCCCCCTTTCTTTTCTCCCCATCCAAGACTGCTGCAATTCATTCACAAGACTGACTGGAACCTCAGCATTTAAATGCCTTATCTCTCTCATTCATCTTTGGCATCAATGAACTGGATTTCCCCACTTGTGTGAGTCACCTGATAACAAATTTCCCAGCTTAAATAGGTTTAAAGTTGCACCATTCCTAAAGCAACATTGTGAACTGTGCCTCAAATTCAGGATTTTATGGCAACAATATGTTTTAGCCTGCATGTTCTTTCTCAACATACACATTTTTCTTTAATGCTGTAAAAAGTTTTTCTAATGTCAAAAATTTTCCTCCAGTTATAGCATTTCAGACTTTCTCCACTTCTCCCAGAAAAATCACAGAGTTTCATGTATTTTTTAGCCATGATCCATATTGCAAAACACTATGTTCTTTCAATTTTCCCACAAAATTAAATGAAAGAAATATACCACTGCTGTTTTGGAAGCACATGTCCAGATAAATAAAACATGGTCTTGAGTTCTGTCTGCCCCTACCATCCCAGATTACCTACTCCTCCTTGCCATTTCTGAGAGTGAAGATGGAGAAGAATATTGTAGTTAGGGAAGGAGAAATTCTTTTTCCTTTTTTACTGTCAAAATCTATTTCATTTGGAGACATATAAGCTCATTTTTTCTCCTTGGAGATTAAAAAGAAAAAAAAATGAATCCTAGCAAAACTGACTTTATGTGAAAATGTTTCAACAGATTCCCTGGACAAGTGGTCCTTAATGCTTAGAAGAGGTAGGAGATTTTTCACACACCCATGTACATACACACTCACATACCCCAACTTTCATCAATGTCCAAAGAAATTTTAGGAGGGGTGGAGGGCATGCGAATTACTATATCCACTTTGTTAGACAGTGCAGAGCTTCCTTAAAAAACAAAAAATAGAACTACCATATAATCTACTTCTGTGTATATATCTGAAGGAAATCAAGTCAGCATACAAAAGAGACACCTGCGTTCACGTGTTTATTGTGTCACTACTCACAATACCCAAGATATGAATCAGTCTAGGAGCCCCTTCAACAGATGAATGGATAAAAACAAAATGTGGTATATACTCAATGAAGTATCATTCAGCCATAAAGAAGAATGAAATCCTGTCATTTGCAGGAAGATGGATGGAACTAGAGACCATCAAGCTAAAGGAAATAAGTCAGACACAAAAAGACAAGTATTTCATGTTCTCTCTCATATGTGGAAACTGAAAAAAAAAAAAACAAACAAAAAAAACTGAAAGTAGAAGACTATTAGGAACAGGGAAGGAACAGCAGGAGAAGGGAGGATGGGAGAGAGTAGAATGGAGAGTGGACATGATCAGTGCACCATGTATGCATATATGGAGACATCACAGTGAAACCTATCAATTTATACAAATAATATGTCAATAAAAATAAATTAGAAATATGTACTCTGAACACATAAGCAATCAGATACTTATTTGTGCAGAAATAAGAGAATCTAAAAATCCATTCATTAATTACTAAGGTATGAAACAAAAATGTAACTTTTCCCCCAAAATAAAATTATCTTTAAAGAAAAAACTGAACTAAACTCAGGAATGGGAAATGCTACTGGCAACTTGTTAGTAGAATGTTGCTAAAAATCCTACAATGCATTGCTTCCCATAATAAGGAATTCTTAGGAACCAAGTTGAGAAACCCTGTCCATAGGGTATAGAATATAGAGAAGTTGTGACAGGAAAAAACAGACACAAAGAAACAAAACAAAATACATTCTCCTCTGCATAGACACACACACACACACACACACACACACACACACACACACACACACAAACACACACACGTTGGAGAATGAACCCAGAGTCTCCCCTATGCAAAGTAAGCACAATATCACTGAGCTATGACCACAGCCTTTTTTTGTTTTTATTTTGAGACAGGGTCTTGCTAAGCTGCCCAGACTGGCATTAAACTTGCAATATTCCTGCCTCAGCCTCCCAAGTCACTGGAATAGATGGCAGATGTGTGCCACCACACCCAGTCATTTTGAATTTTCCTATTTATATATTTTTATCAGTTCATTCACCATGCATTTCTTGAATATTTACTGTGTGTCAATGCTGAGGACACAGAGATGGATGAACCTACCTCTTCCCTGAAGGAGCTTAGAGTTTTTAGTGGTAAAGTCCATATAAATGAAGAATTTTAATACAAAGGGCAAGGGGTAAAAGGTAAGAAAAAGGTTTATTATGAACCTTTTATCATCATTTCTTCTTGTCTCTAGTAACCCTCATATTAGCTCTCTCCAGTAAGTGTTGTTGTATTTCATAAAAGAAGAAAGTATGAGATTAACAACAAAAGCTAACAAACATGTATTAGGCAGATCTTAAGTGCTTCATTTGTGTATGTATGTGCATATATGTGTATATATATATGTGTGTGAATGGATATATATGTATGTGTGTGTGTGAATATATATATATACCCTCACAAGTATGCTATGAAGTGGACACTTTATCATCATCCCTGTTTTACCTACAAGGGTGCTGAGAAGCCAAGAGCTTACATAAGGTCCCACAGTCAGGCATCTGGCCAGAATCTATGCTCTTCACAATCCACATGAGTGCCTCCCTTACACCTCATCCAAAGATAAAAATGCTAGCTCTGGGTCTTAAATCTGGCATGTAACTGGAAACCCAATGCCCCAGTCTAATACACAATATTGCATGCTCTTCCCTATTCTAGAGAAGCATTCAAGGTGCTACGGGCTCACAGATGTCTGACTTTGCATGAGGAAGCCAAGGTAGACTTCACATTGGTGGTGGCATCTGAGCTCATATTTGAAGTTTGAGGAAATGTACTTCAGGAGGAAAGTTAGAGAAAGACTTGAGTGGACAAGAAGATCTGAGAGAGAACAGGACATGCTCCACCATGGTGAGTAGATTGTCCTGAATGGAATCTAAGGTCTATGGGGAGAGAAGATAAAAGAGAAGCTAGAGAGTTAAGTTGGGGGCAGATTAAGAGTGAACTTTGTCTTCTAGGCAAAAGGGATTATTAAAAGGACACAGCAGAGTGTGGTCTAACTTGATATCAAGACTCACACTTTGCGATCTAAAACAAATCTCTTCCATTTTCTTCTGTCCCCCCACCCCTCTTATTCTTTTTTGCTTTTGTTTTCCTTTACGGTTTTTTGTTTGTTTGTTTGTTTGTTTGTTTTTTTCTTTTTCTTTTTTCATGCAGGGTCTCACTATATTGCCCAGGCTGATCCCAAACTCCTGGTCTCAAGCGATCCTCCCATCTCAGCCTCCTGAGTAGCTGTGACTGTAAGTGTGCCACCATGCCGGCTCTCTTGTTCTTTTTAACCTCATTTTACTTGGTTTAAATGTTTATGGTGCAAGCAAAGGAACATTCTGGATTGCCTCCTCCCTAGCAATCCTCCCCAGCCACTCCACCTCATTTGAGCCAGCTGACACTCAGGAGTTATTAATGATGACATACTGCTATTGAAAAGCAGAAAGCAATGTGATGCAATTACACCCCAAATTACACTTTCTAGATTGATGTGGCTAGACACATTTTAAGTGTGGCAGTGGTCATATAGTACTTTATAGTTTACCAAGCTTTTTCACATGCACTGTGTCGTTTGATCATCAAAATAAACCAGGGAGGTAGGTATTATCCCATTTCACAGTTGTGGAAGCAAAAGCTTGCAGAGGTGTGTGAGTAAGTGAAAAGAATGAACACAGGACTCCAGACTTTAAGTCCCATATTCTGCTGGCTTTCCTGCCTTGCCTTCCTCCCTCTTTAACAAAGTTTCTTTATGTGTGTCAATTTTCACTGACGTGTGGAATAGTAAAATCTAGGAAACTTGATTTTGCCTTCCCTTGACTTGCATTGCATTTTTTGACTCCTATGCTTGATAATGCAACCTTATGATATTTGTCCAAACACACCCTGTCCCTTTTAATGACTAATCCCCCAATGAATCAAGAATGTGCTTCTTTCCATGGCCCATAGAACCTTCTGTTTCTATTATGGCTTTCCTTTTAGTGTGACCAATCATCCTAGTTTTCCCAGAACTGAAAGACAGGGGTGACTACTAATAAGAAAGTTCTAGGCAAAGCGGGATTTTGGATACCATCTCTCTCCTTCCCTCACTGCCTAATCTGCCAGTCTCAAACTCCAACTTCTAATCACCTCCATAGCCCTGTTTCAACTTCCCTGTCTTCGCTTATGCTGTTCCTTTGGTTGGAACCTCTACCTTCTTCACTCAGCTGCTTTCTACTTTTTCTTCAAAACCATGTTCTGAAGAGTAGGTACTAATTTCTCTAGACCTTCCTTGACCTTTTTTTGTGATTCCACCTCATCCCATCAGACCTTTGTCCTAGCATTGAACTTCACTGTTAAAGCATTTTCCTCCTTTATTTATGGTATGGACTGAATGTGCCTTCCATCATTCATACGTTGAAATCTTAACACCCAATGGAATAGTATTAGGAAGAGCAATTTGGGGGAGGTGAATAGACCCTTAGGAGCAGACCCCTTATCAAGGGGATGAGTGCACTTATAAGAAGAGGCATGAGAGAGATTATTTTTCTCTCTACCATGCTACCATGCAATAAAACAGTGAGAGGATGGCCATCTGCAAGCAGAAATTGGGCTCTCACCAGAAACCAGACCTGCCAGCTGCTTGATCTTGGACTTCTCAGCCTCTAGATCTATGAGAAATAAATGTTTATTGTTTAAGTTACCAGTCTATGAGCAGTCCAAACTAAGACAGGCTGTTTCTTTCAGTGTATGTTATACTTCTTTGTAAAGAATTTCTTCTTCCCAGTCCCTGGTAGAGTTCCTGGCACATAGCAGGCAGGTCATAAAGATCTTTGAGCAGATCAAATAGTGCTAGGATTCTTTTTTTTTTTTTTGCGGTGCTGGAGATCAAACCCAGGGCCAAGGCAAGCACTCTACCGACTGAGCTACATCCCCGGCCCCAGTGCTAGGATTCTTTAAAAATTTTTCTCAATTCCCTTCCACAGACCTCTTGCCAGAGAAATTTCCCTTGTATCAGCCAGGTAAGAGACTCAAGAAATGAGCAGAGTTGAAATTTTGACCTTCCATGCTAAGGGACATAAGCTTTCATGTTTCAGAAATGAAAAGATATTAGCAGGAAAAAAAAAAAAAAAAAAAAAATCAGTGGCCTATTTCCCTGAATCCAAGAGGATCCTGAATGGGGGTGGGGGGAGGGATATGTAGGTAACAAGCCCAGCAAAATAAAAACAAAGATGCTACAGTAAAGACCTTCTAATCTGTCTAGAGTGCTCTACATGCTCCTCAGCATGTGAGTCTACCTGAACCCACAGGTGTACCTGGCTGGAGCAAGCAATGAAGAACAAAGTGGAGAACATTTCCTGACTTTAAAAAACTCAAAATAGTTAGATTGCAGAGGAACACATACAGGTAGGTACTATATAAACAACTCGCTGGCATGGTGCATCAGAATTAACCTGCAGGGCTTAGTGCACAGATTGTTGAGTCCCATCCCCAGAGCTTCTGATTCAGTAGGCTCGAGGTGTGGCCTGAAGATTTGCATTTCTAACAAGTTCCCAGGTGGTGCTGCAATTCTGGGGAGTATGGTTTGAGGGCCACCAACCTAGCACCCATTCCACATCTCTCTTCTCAACAGATAACATGCCTGTCCTTTTACCAAGAAGATCAAGTTCCCCTGTGATTCCTCTTTCCTGGCTTACATATGTCCCTTTTCCTTAACACACTCATTCTCCTTTCCACTTTCTCAGATCTGCACTGTAGCACTGTGGAGAGGGAACCAAGGGAGGACAAAAACCCACCTTTCCTCATCAGATATACTCCTTAACCCTGACTCCATTTCTGTCTTTTCTCTCTCTCTTTTTTTTGGGGGGGGCGGCATGCGAGGCAGTTACCAAGGATTGAACTCAGGGACATTCAATCATCAAGCCACATCCCCAGCCCTACTTTGTATTTTATTTAGTGAAAGCGTCTCACCGAGTTGCTTAGCACCTCACTTTTGCTGAGGCTGGCTTTGAACCACTGGGCACAGCTCATTTCTCTCTTTTCTTGAAAACTTTTAAAATTATTTTGATTGACTAATTTTAATTTTTACTCTTGAAATCTTCATCCCCTATCACTCCACTTATCATGAAGATTTATTGTAGCTCAATAATCAGATCCAGTCATTGTTAAACTTATGCTATGACACAGATCTCATATTGTTGATCACCTGTCCTCTGGTTTGTGAAAAAAGCTGAAGGTTTGGAACATTTTCCATATGTCCCCTTTATTAACTAATTTTGTTTCTCCTTATTAATACTACTTTCTTTCTTGTAATACATCCAGTTAGCATTTATTCAATAGAGATTAGTGCCCTTGGCTAATAGAATAATACCTCATTTGGTTCAGGTAGTCATTGGCTATGTGCCCAGGAAAGGTAGGCCCCTTCCTAGACCCAGGGAATTGATTGCTTTCAACCAACACAGTAATACTGTTCCCACTGCCAATATTAGTTTGATGATAAGTCTGTGACATCATCACAGATTTCTGGTCAATGAAACCTAGGAGAAGACTGCTTAGGTAGTCCTGGGGAATTTTTTTTTCTCCTTCCGAAAAAAAGAAACACAAAAAGACCTTGCCTTTCCTGCCTTTGACTATGGTTTTTGTGAGGATGTGATGCTTGGAGGTGTGGCAGCCATTTTGTTATAATGAAAATTTATTTCAGTGGACAAAAAGCAACACATTGAGGATGCCAGAGACAAAAGCTTGAAAGCACCTAAGTTAACATTACTTTGTAACTAATTAGCCAGAATATCTGCTATATGAAATAATAAACCCTTATTTAGTTAGTTTGAGCAGTGCTTCTAAATTTTAATGTGCATATGAGTCATCTGGGGTTCTTATTAAAATGCACACTCTAAGCCTGGAGGCCTGTGACAGAGGCCTAGATGGAAGGGGAGGAAGGAAAGAAAGAAAGAAAGAAAGAGAGAGAGAGAGAGAGAGAGAGAGAGAGAGAGAGAGAGAGAGAGAGAGAGAAAGAAAGAAAGAAAGAAAGAAAGAAAGAAAGAAAGAAAGAAAGAAAGAAAGAAAGAAAGAAAGAAAGAAAGAAAGAAAGAGAGGTACACTGAGATTCTGCATTTCTATCAAACTCCCAAGTGATGCTCATGTTGGTCAGGGATTCTGTTATTTGCAGGCATATACATCCTGATAAATACCTCTAACATCTATATGCTACTGGATATCTTCTTTAAAATGCAATTGCCAGCCAGGCACAGTGGTACATGCCTGTAATCCCAACACCTCTGGAGACTGAGGCAGGAAGATCACAAGTTCAAGGCCAGTCTCAGCAAATTAGTGAGGCCCTAAGCAATTTAGTGAGCCTTTGTCTCAAAATAAAAACATAAAAAGGCAGGGAATATAGTTCAGTAGTAAAGCACCCCCGGGTTCAAGCCCCAGGACCAAAAAAAAAATAGAATGCAATTGCCAGTGCTTTTCATTTACACCACCACCAACAAATCTTAAAACCTTGTGCTATAAAGGAGAAAAAAGTTACTTTGAAGCACACAAATATCCAGGATATTTTGTAGCCTGGGTTTGTCTTATATAGAGATTATAGAGATTAGTAATGGTTTTTTTTTTTTTTTTGGGGGGGGGGTATAGCTGTGGTGAAAGGTTGGGAAACTAATTTTCTTTTTCTCCTTTTGCTTAGGTAGACTCTGGAAAAACATTTCTCTTCCTAGTTTCATGTGGGAGACTTTTAATTTCTCCTTGCTTTTTTTTTTTTTTGTTTAACCCTGTGGAGTTAAAAATAGCATGCATGTATTTATTTTGTGCCAATTTCCCTTAGGATGTCTGCAGATGTTGACAGATACTTCAAAGTCCAAAAAGGAACCTCAGATTTTCACGTTGGAGTGGGTGGAGAATAGAAGGCCCTTGATCCCTGTTAACTAACTTGGTTGGATATCACCACCGTTATTGTTTTCTCTGCTAAGAATTTCTTTTCTAAATAAAAAAGAAAGAAGAATTTCTTTCCTAATAAGAATATGAATACTTTGATTTTAATGGAAATTTTTTTATCTACAGTGAACTCACAGGCATTAATTCCTTTACTACCAAAATGTATTCTTCTCTGACAAGTAGGCCGTTTAACAGGATACATTTGACATAAGAATATATTGAACTGGCATGAAAAAAGAAAATTATATTCATTTGGAACTGAGGAAGGGTTTCAGGTCATTGGATTTTATGTTATTACTAACTCTTGATTATTGATGTCAGTGCAGTAAATTGTTTATTGCTTCATTTAAAAAATACTAAATGAGCACCTGTCTGTACATGGCACTTAGGTAATAAAGGTGAATACCAAAAAAATAGAGCACAAAGTCAGTTACATTTAAAAGTGCAGTATCATTGAAAACATTGGACATATGCGCAGGAAAACCAACTGACAATGAAAAGCGACATGAGATTTTGAGAACAGAATGCCAAATAAGGGGTAGGGACAGTAAGTGCCAGGAGTACAACAGTGTCAGCTCCCCCAGTTTATGATTGCAAGAAGCAGATAAGATTCCCTCCCAGGAGGGTAAGACAGGGAGAGAGGCTCCAATGATCACAGACTGAAAAAGTGGCAAAATGGAAGAGGAACTTATTCAAGAAGACCCAAGAGCAAAAGCAAGTTCAGGGAGCAGTGAGTAGGCCAATCTGAATGGAGAAGAGATTTCAGAAGGGAAAAAGCAAGGACATCATGTCTTAGTAGCATTACAAAATACCTAAGATTTCATCAACAAGTTCCCAGGAAGAAATGGAGATTAGAGGGTTAGTATGATTGATCAATACCTAGTAAAGTTGAAAATGCACACGTCATATGTGTTCCAGCCAGTGCCTTGGCAGGAAACACAATGCACTCTCATCCTGGGTAACTGAGGACAAATCAGTAAGGACTATTTACAAAAATGTGGGTAGGGCAAATGGCCATTTTATTTATTTATATTTATTTATTGCAAGCTGGGGATTAAACCCAGGGCCTCACAACACTAGGAAAATGCTTTACCACTGAGCTACACTCCCAACCCCTTAGTGGACACTTTAAAAAACAAAAGTGGCAATAGCAGAGGAGCCTGGGGAGCTTCATTGCTACCCTTAGGCCTGAAGGGACAAAGAGAGGGGGTGGCTACCGGAGCCCAAGGCGAATAGCTGTGGAAGCAAGAGAGCCACTTGGCAGAAGCTGTAGCCTTAGGTGGAGGAATGCGGCCAACCCACAGAGGCCCAGCAGGACAGGAGCCAGGACAATAAATGCCCTAGTTTCACTCTCCTCCCACCCTCTGCTCTCCTGCTGGCATCTCCCACTGGCCAAATCCAACAGGAAGTTAGAGAGAAAGGGAATTCATGGATACAGTCCATAAAGGTCAGCTTCCTAGGGCACAGAGCCCAATAGAGAAGAAAGTGAATTTGAGAAGCAAATGGAAAACATCCAACATAGCACCTGACTCACAATTCTACCTTTAGATTTACACTCTTTAGAAACTCCCACCTGTGTACAAAAGGACATGCACAAATACTATCTTGCAGCATTGTTTTTAGTAACCATATTTGGGGGGGGGCATAAAAGATTAGGTAAACTGAGGCTTATTCATTTGATAGAAGACAAGGTCAGCCATTAAAAAGAAGGAAGTGTGTGTGTGTGTGTATGTGTGTGTGTGTGTGTGTGTGTGTGTGTATTTTAGAGAGATATCTGCAGTATGATAGACACTGAATAAGAATATTTAAAGCAAACAAAAAGCCATTGTTGTATATTGTTTACACCTATGTATATGTAATGGAAGTATAAAAACATACATAGAAGAATGAATTCAGAGAAAACAAAACCATGATTGTAGTTTCCTCTGGTGAAGGAGGAAAAGGAGGAAAAGGGAATGATATTGGAAAAAGAGGGTTCTCTAGAGAGACAGAATTAATAAGATAGCTAGATGGATGGATGGATGGATGAACAGATGAATGGATAGGCAGATGGATAGACGGGTGGGTGAATGAATAGATAGATGGAGATAGATGATAGATAGATAGATAGATAGATAGATAGATAGATAGATAGATAGATAGATAGATAGACAGACAGACAGATAGATGATTTATTAGGGGATTGGCTCACATGATTACAGAGGCTGTCCCTCAGTGGAACGTCTACATGCCACAGACTCTGAGATGCCAGAAGAGGGACTCAGTCCAAGTCTGAAAGCCTCAAAACCAAGGAAGCTAATGGTATAATTTTCAATCTGAGACTGTAAACCTGAGAATCTGGTGGGGGAGGACTATGTCAGTCCTGGAGTTCAATTTCCAGAGGGCCTGGTGTTCTGATATCCACAGGCAAGAAAAAAAGTGTCTCACTCCAGAACAGAGAGAGAATTTGCTTTTCCTCTGCCTTTTTGTTTCATCTGTATCCCCAGATTGAATGGTGCTCACCCACAGTGAAGACAGAACTTCCCTACTCAGCACACCAACTGATACAGCAGTCTCCTCTGGAAATGCCCTCACAGATACTCCCAGTTTTCTAGCTTAATCCAATCAAGTTGACACTTAAAATCCATCATCATGAGAGCTTTCAACTTTTATTTATCTCAGAAAGATCTGAAGAAAATATCACCAGCCTAATGATAACTACTACGAAGGAAAAATGAAGCAGAGGAAGGAGATAGAGAGTAATGGTTGGATGATCCTTAAAATTTAGAGTCGGGGCTGGGGTTGTGGCTCAGTGGTAGAGTACTCACCTAGCACGCATGAGGCCCTGGGTTTGATCCTCAGCACCACATCAAAATAAAATAAAGATATGGTGTCCACCTGCAACTAAAAATATGTATTTATAACAAAAAAATTGGAGTGATTCTAAAAATCCATTGTGGGAGGTGACATCAGAGCAGAGATTCAAATAAGGAAGAGCAAGGCATACAGATATTTGGGGAACAGACACTGAAGGAACTGCAGGTGCAAATGCCAATGGGGTGGCTGTTTGGTCTGTTCAAGCAGAGGCTGGGGTGGCCAATGTGGAGGAACCTGGGAGGGAGTGGTAGGAGGTGAGCATCCAGGGTCAAGCAGGAGCCTAGTCAGGGAGGGTGTACGGATTTTGGTTATGAAGATGCTAAGAGGAATGGAGGATGGGGAGATAGAAAGCAAAGAGGATTCCTAAGAAAGGGAGAAGAGGGTGGGTGAAATGACCAGCTTCCCCTCAGGGAAATAGAATTGACACTCTGCCCTAATAGAACAGCTGCACTTCTTGGTGCCAAGCAAGTAGTATATGTCAGTGAGGATAGATTTTAAAAATATTTCACAATGTTTTGAGGTAAAATTCTCAAAAGATACAGTTATGCATCATTTAACTAGTAGCACACATTCTGACAGATACATCGTTAGGTGATTTTTGTCGTTCATCGTTTAAACAACAGAGAGTGGATTTACACAATTTAGATGGTCCAGGTCAATCATTGTATGTGGCCTCCTGATGCAATCAAGAGATGACCAACAGATGCATGGGGCTACTGTTGTCATAACACAGCATACTATTTTACAGGAGCCTTTTTTTTTTTTTTTGTAATATGAGAAGAAATATGCTCTAAAATAATGATAAAAATTATAGAATAGCAAATATATAAGCCAGCAGTCATTTATTTATTACTGAGAATATACTATACATAATTGTATGGGCTATACTGTTAGATGATTGGCAGCACAGTAGGTCTGTTGACACAAGCACCTCTACAAACAAGTGAGTAGTCAATAGCACTAGGACCTTAACACAGCTACCATGTCGCCAGGCAACAGTTTTTCAGTTTCATTATACTCTGTTGTTAACCTTAATGTCATCATGTGATGCATGATATAATTAGCTGTTTTAAGTGAACAGATCAGTGTATTTAGTACAGTTATGGTGATGTGCAACCATAGCCCCTCTGTTCAAAAGCATTTCCATCACTCCTAAGGGAAACCCCATACTCGCAGCAGTTTCTCCTCTCCTCTCTCCAACCGCAGTTTCTCCTCTCCTCTCTCCAACCTCTGGTAACTACTGATATGCATTCTGTTCCTATGAATTTACCAATTCTGGACATCACATCTCATGTAGTTGGAAATCATACAATATCTTTTTTTTTTTTTTTTTTTGGTAGCAGGGATTGAACCCAGGGGTGCTTAACCACTGAGCCATATCCCCAACACTTTTTATATAAAGATAGGGTCTCACTGAGTTGTTTAGGGCCTTGCTAAGTTCTGAGGCTGGCTTTGAACTTGAGATCCTCCTGCCTCAGCCTCCCAAATTGCTGGGATTATAGGCATGCACCACCAGGCCCGGTTCCAATATCATCTTTTGTATCTGACTTCCTTCACTTAGCATAATGTTTTGAAGATCATTCATATCAATGCAAGGAAATTTCCACAGAACCATGCCGCACACGGGAAATCACATAAGGGAGTTTATTAAGCAAACAGAGTGTCTCCCTGCAGGGTAAGAGAGAAAATGAGAGGAAAAGAGAACGGAAAAGAAAGGGCGCGGGCTAGAGAAAGTGGAAAGCCAGGAGGATAGAGAAAAGTGAGTAGGACAGACAGAAGAAGAATGGGAAAAGATGGCGGGAGGAAGCTACAGTTAAACAGTTGAATTCCTCTGGGCTAACAGGGGACCAATATGGGAGAAGGATACTTGCAAGCTGACTGATGAACCAATAGCTAGCTAGGAGGTTCACAGATTGACAAGTGGTTGGGAGGCGGGGAAAATGGCTGCACCTGATGGGCGGGAGAGCAGCTTTATACATTACAATCAAAGCATAGATAATGTTCTTCATTCCTTTTTTTTTTTGTCAGATTAACAAGTACAGTCTTTATTGTACATATCCTTTCCACAATGACAAAGCCTTTGTATTTTTTAGCTTAACAAAGCATTTTTATCTACAATACTACATGGCAAAAATAAAACAGTATTTATTTGACCAATACATCTGAGTATTTGGCAAGCCTTTTGGCAGCTTAAAACTATAAAGTTAAAAAATTTACATGCTGCTTACAAATCTATTTTTTGTATTAAACTTTATTACCCTACGTGCACCAACTGAAACGCAATGCTCTTTAGTTTTAATGCTTACCATTAATTCTTTAATACAATTGCCTCTCTACTTATATTAACTCACATTCTCTATTGGCTGCGGTAAATCAGCAAGATTTTCAGAGAAGGTTCTTAGTTGGTAAGATTTTCTTAACCTCTGCATAACTATCTTCCAATTGCCTGCGAACAGAAAAAATAACTTGGCAGGGTATATGTGACTCTGTTCAAAATGATTTACCCTTAAAACTTTGTAGATACTGTTCCATGGTCTTCCGGCATTTAGAATTGCAAAAGAAAAAAGCCTAAAGGCAGACTGAATTTTGCCGCTTTATCGGTAACCTGATTTCTGCCTGAATACATGTAAAAGTTTTTCTTTATCCTTGAAAATTTAAAGTCACCCGAATATGTCTAGGCGTTGTTTCCTTTTCATTAAAATTTAAAGGAACCCTGTGAGCTTTTTCCATTTGCAGACCTAGTTTGTTCTTCAACTCTGGAAAAATGTCCTCAGTTAGTTAGTTAATTATTTCAGCTTTATTTGCTTTGTCTTGTTTCAGGTATTTCTATTATGCGTAGACTGCATCTGGGGACCACCCTTCTAATTCTCTTTTTCTCCTCTTATCTTGATTTCATCTCCCTTTTTCTCTACATCCTCTTGTTTGGCATTTACATCAGTAGTCTCATTTGGTGGCCAATCCGGCTTACACATTTTTGTTAACTCGAACTCCCTGAAACCTTCCAAGTGCTCTGACATTACTTTCTTCATCACTAAGCACAGGTCTTTAATCTCCTCTATTATTCGACGCTTAATACTTTCCATATCTTGTACTTTCACCGGTATCACCGGTATATCTGCTTCAAGAGGAGGCATTTTCTCCGATTTGGTCTGTTCTTCTGAACTGCGGTATTACGACCTTTCCAACAGCTCTCCTGAGCAAAGGAAGTCAAAAATTAACGAAGTTCAAAACTGACGAAGCTCTTTCCAAGCACCTCTTCATTCCTTTTTATGTTTGAATAATACTCAACTATATATGTATTTGTGGTCAGAATATTTAAAAATTTTTAATTGAGGTACTATCTTAACCTTTGTCTTTGATTCCTATTTTTTTTTTTTTTTTTTTTTCAGTACCAGGGTTGAACCCAGAGCCTCATTCATGCTAGGCAAGTGCTGCTTTACCACTGAGCTACACATAAAATAAGGCCATTTTATGTCGTTATGTTATATTATGTTACCTTATGTTATGTTATCACAGGATCTCACTAAATTGCCCAGGCTGGCCTCAAACTAGGGATCTTCCTGCTTCAGTCTCCAGAGCAGCTGTGATTGCAGGTTTACACCACCACATCCAGCAACCAAGTGAATTTGAATTAGAGGGAATATCTCTCAAAGGGCCTGGAGGAGCCTGGAGCCTTTGAGGAACACCTCTGAGGGCAGTAGAGCAACAGAGCACAGGTGAGAGGGAGAGTAGTTGGTAAATTCAGAAAAGGGGCTGGGGGCAGGGGAGGCATGTGTCATCACACCCCAGACTATCTTAATCATTTTTAAACCTACAGTTCAATGACATTGACAATATACATTCACACTCTTGTTCAACTATCTGTCTGCCTCTAATACTTTTTCTTCTTCCCAGTTTCTATATCCACTAAGCTGCAACTCCCAATTGTCCTCTCACCCAGGCACTGGAAAGCATTTTTCTACTTTGGTCTCTGAAGTTGACCACTCTAGGTACCTTGTATAGGTAGAAACATATAATATGTGTCTTTTTTTTTTTTTTGTACCAGGGATTGAACTCAGTGGTACTTAATCACTGAGCCACATCCCCAGCCCCTTTTTATATTTTATTTAGAGACAAGGACTCACTGAGTTGGTTTAGTACCTCACTAAGTTGCTGAGGCTGGCTTTGAACTCACAATCCTCCTGCCTTAGCCCTGCCTCCCAAGTATGTGTCTTTTTCTGTTATTTCTCCTAACATAATATCCTCAAGGTTCGTCCACATGTTCTATCATGTGCCAAAATTTTCTTCCTTTTTAAGGCTGAATAATGTTTCATTCCAAATGTAAATATCACATTTAGTTTATTCATTCATCTTTTATTGAGGGGGGTAACTAGGGATTGAACTCAGGGGGCATTCAACCAATAAGACACATGCCCAGCCCTATTTTATTTAGAGACAGGGTCTCACTGAGCGGCTTAGCACCTCTCCTTTGCTGAGGCTGGCTTTGAACTCATGATCCTCCTGTTTCAGCCTCCCAAGCTGCTGAGATTACAGGCATGGGCCACCATACCCAGCTGTTCATTCATCTTTGATGGATACTTGGGCTGCTTTCACTTTAGGCAACTGTGAATAATAATGCTATGAATGATTTGCACATATATCTGTGATGTTATGAGCATGGGCGCACATATATCTGTTCAAGGTCCTGCTTCCTGTTCTTTTGGATATATACTGTAGGGTGGGTCATATGGCAATTCTATTTTTAGTTTTCTGAGGAATTGCCACACTGTTTTCCATAATGGTCACACCATTTTACATTCCCACCCAAAGTGCACAGTCATGATATTTTAAAGTTCCCTAGTTCAGTCTGTGTGGAGAGGACTTGGCAGTTTTGGAGTAGATAATCACCTACATATTAGCCCTTTAGGCAATAGTGGTATAATGACATGAAAGTAGTCCTTGTTCCTTAGCGCCAGGTGGAATAAAGCTACCCAGCTAGCCCTGGATATATGATCACTATTTTATAAAAGAGTCAGAAGGGAATTTCTATCTTGTTTAAGCCACTACTGTTGAGTCTCTTTGTTCCATAGCTTGGCTTCTATCTAAATTAAAAGGCTAGAGTAACAGGATGAGCAGACAGAATTAATCTAACCAGGACCCACCTCTGAGGGTGAGGTCATTTCCCCCTAAAGCTGAAATTTTATAGAGAATGATGGAATTAAAAATCAGGGTGCTTGGGCTGGGGTTGTGGCTCAGTGGTAGAGCACTTGCCTGGCATGTGTGAGACACTGGGTTTGATCCTCAGTATCACATAAAAATAAATAAACAAAATAAAGGTATTATATCCATCTAAAACTAAAAAATAATTTTAAAAAATCAGGGTGCTTTTACAAGGAGGAAGGAGTGAATGGACACTGAACAACCAAAAGCAGAAAATGTCCATTTTACCCTAGAACAGGGTAGACACTATTGTCATTTGGGGATGTATAACTCCTCACTGTGAGGGACTGTCCCATATGCTATAGGATGTTAGCACCATCTCTAGTCTCTACCAATTATATAGATCTCTCTCATGACAATCAAAAATGTCTCCAGACATTGTCAAATGTCCTTCGGAAGTAAAAAAACACTCCTTTGTTACGAAGCAAAACTCCCTAGTTATGGAGCAAAACTCCCTAGTTATGAAACAGTTCTGTAAAAAGAACCTTACAGCTGACTTTTCTCTCACTTCTAGTCTTTTTCTCACATGACTGGTAGATTTTTTTTTTTTTTTTTTTTTTTTTTTGGTATGGGGGATGAACTCAGGGCACTCAACCACTGAGCCACATCCCCAGCCCTTTTTTGTATTTTATTTAGAGACAGAGTCTTGCTGAGTTGCTTAGGGCCATGCTAAATTGCTGAGGCTGGCTTTGAACTTGCAATCCTCCTATCTTAGCCTCCCAAGCTGCTGGGATGACTGGTAGATCTTATCTGGTAACAAAAATATGATGTACTTGGAAATAACTTTATTCTGTGCACTTATTGGGTAGAAGTCTAAATCCCAAACCATGCTTCCAAAATCCTTCACCAAAAATCAAACAAAACATAAAAATCCTATTTTCTTAGTCTATTTTTTACTCCTATAATAGAATATCATAGACTGAATAATTTATAATGGACAGAAATTTATTTGACTCATGGTCCTGCAGGCCAGGAAGTCCAAGATTGAAGAACTGCATCTGTCCAGGGCCTTCTTGCTACATCATAACATGGTGGAAGGCATAACATGGCAGGATAGCAAGAGAGGACCAAACTCACTTTTATAACAAACCCATTCTAGTAATATCCACAATGTCAGCCCATTCCAGAGACAAAGACATCAATCCATTCATGAGGGTGCTGTCCTGATCAACTCTTAAGTCCCCTCAACACTGTTACACTGATGATTGTTTCCAACATACACGCTTTGGGGATACACTCAAACCACAAAAAGTACCTTATGAGCCTCATCTACAATCCTATTCCCACATACCCATTGCTCTAGTAATTCTAAATTTCTCCTCTCTTCTCTAAGTGTCCATGCTTCTTTCACTCATATACTTTTATACATGCTGTTCTTTCCACCTGGAATATTATTCTTCACTTTTGTCCTAAGGAAACTCCTATAGACTCTTTGAGACCCAACAAATATATGACTCCCTGTTTTGTTTTGCTTTTTTTTTTTAAATGAAAAAAGTCCTTACATTTCCTAAGAAAAACTTGTTTCTTCATACTACTTTATTCCTATCTCTAAGATCATGCTTGGCACAATTGGTTGCAATTATTTGTGTATTAATTGCCTTTGAATCCCCAGTCCCTCACAAAGAGCCTGACAAAGAGAAGTTGCTCAATGAATGCTCATTGAATAGATGAGTGAAATGAGGAAAGCTGTTAGAGTAGTACTTTGAATCTCACCAACAAAACTTGAGGTCATTGACTTTTATTTGTTTTGACCAGGTTTTATCAGGTGTCTCTGTCACAAGCTAGAATTAGGTGGAAGGCTAACCTCAGGACACCAAATTGAGTACTTGCAGCTCTCTGCCTTGACAGCCCTTGGATCACTGACAGTGAAGTATTTAAGCAGTAATTTCTAGCTGCTGCCACCAGGGAGATACCGAATGATGTTACATGGAAAGTATCACATTATAGTTTACTGTATATGAACTTCTGTAAGAGTAAGCTGTACATGGTTTGCATCCCAAGCATGGGATCAGCCTTTTCAAACAAATCCATTTGGATATGTTTATAAAGTCCTGGTTTAAAGAATTTAAAATGTATTTTGAAATTGTGGACCGCATGAGCCCTGTGTGAGTATCTGAAACAAAATTCTGGTATCCAGACAGCACAAAAATTAGAAAACTATACCTGTTTGCAGAACAAGAAGGCTCATTCTTTTGACTGGGCCACATGTCCCTCTCCACTTTAGGGTACTATTATCAAAATATGCCCATTGAAACAGTCTCTAAACCATCTTTCCTGCTTCTCACAACTATTCTTCTCATATCACTGACAGAATTGTCTTCCTGTTAACACAAATATTTCACAATTGAGATACTAAGTCTGTTGCTATGGTTTTTAAGTGTCCCCCAAAGGCCCATGTGTTTTGTTCCCAGCCTGTGGTGTCTTTGAGAGGTAGTGGAACATTTAAGAGGTGGAGCCTGGTAGGAGGCTTTCTGGTCATTGGGAGAGTGTCCTAGAAGAGAATATTGGGACACTGGTCCTTTTCTGTTTCTTTCCTTTGTTTCTGGTCACAAGGTAGGGCTTTGCCCGCCATGCACTCCCACTTTGATGTGCTGCCTCACTGCAGACCCCAAATCAACCATAGACTGAAATCTTCAAAACTATGAGTCAAAATAAACCTTTCCTCTTTTAAGCCAATTTTCTCAGGTATTTTGTTGCAGTAATAGAAAGCTAACTCACACATCTGTTTAGGATAACATAAACCCTGAAATTGGGCCTAAGAATAATAAGAACTGATCCATAAACTGTAGCAGTTTTTTTTTTTTTTTCAACTAAACTTAATTATGTATTAACAATGCAGAAAAACATCTACTTTATAACATGGATAAGCCAGAGGGAGATTCAAGAATGAGAAACCTGGAGAAAGGGGGAAAAGAAAATGGTGAGTTGGGGAGGGGTAGGAGGCCTCAGGGTCCCCATGTCATTGTTTTCCTGTCCTGATCAACTGAATTTCAAACCTTTCTCCATACTAGACTTTTTTTTTTCAGTCGTTGATGGACTTTTATTTATTTACTTATATGTGGTGCTGAGAATTGAACCCAGTGCCTCACACATGCTAGGGAAGCACTCTACCACTGAACCACAGCCTCAGCCCTCCATACTAGATCTTAAAAAACACTAGAACTTAACAAATACTTATGCTCTGGTCCCAATTTAATCAGAACCTCAGGGGATGCCCTATATGGCCACTGCTTAAATACCCAACCATGTATCTGGAGTTTGAAGAATCTTCTGTTTCATAAACATGGAGCCTAACCCTATGTTGGGTAAGCAGAGCCGTTAGAGTTCCATCATAAACATGTGGAGCTGAGGAGGAATTGTTCCCCTTCTTCTCCCCTCTTCCATTCTCTACTCCCAATGAAAAAATAGATTTACCAGAAGAAGGGTGAGGTTATACTGGGCAGGGAAAAAAACGAAACAATCACAGTATTATAGTGGCATTATTGTGCCTAGGGCAAAAGTTCATACAGTGGGTCTGAACAGAAATTGCTAGTTGCTTAAGTCTCGTTTTTTAGTTCAGTACCTAGGTGGGGTTGGGCTTGAATCTGTAAGTAAACAATGCAGGATCCAAGGCGGTAATAGAAAAAGTTGTAGGTGTATTTTCTAAGCTTCAAGTGAAGGGGATAAAGATTGTGAGGGAAATTCCCATTCCCTCCCCCCATTAAGGTTGATATAATGTTGGGGATTTTAAGGTAAATATTTACAATCCTCTTTATCCTTAGGTAATGTCCCACTGTATAAATATATTCGATATCCCATTGAATTAAGATACAACATATAATCTATATGTGTAATTTTGTTCTGATTCACAAAATATGTGGTATTTGTCAGTGTTATGATTTTAATACTTAAGAAGGTGAACTCTGCTTTGGTTCTCTCCTACTCTTCCAGAGACAAAGCAATAAAGGGAGAAGGTGTCATTTTTAGAGGCAGCATGTATGTGCCACAGAGGAAGCATTACTGCTCCAGGGGAAAGACTTTGCCTGAAGAACTTTGACCCAAGAGCTCCTTCAGGTCTTGAAATAGCATATGTCCTGGTGTGGTCTTTACTGGAGAATTTCTAAGTATGTCTCATTAGGCAAAATGTCCTTAGGACACATCGATTCGTACTATACACACCCAACTCTCCATTGTATGAGAGTCAAGAAAGCAATAATGACATTAATGTTGATAAATGGTGACTTCTATTTAATTTTATGTAGACTTCATTCTGGGTATTTCATCTGTTGTAGTTTATTTAATCCCCACCATTATCCTGTGAGGTGGAAATTAGCACCAGGTCAGGTGGATGAGCTGAGTATGTCTGAGCAAGATATTTCAGGTGTGTCTCTGAAAGCCGAATTTTCCCACTTTCTTCATGGTCCCCTAACTTGCAGGACTGTATACTCTAATTCCTTTATTGTCTCATGTCATCCATAGATCCTAACACCTGGGACTGGTGACTGTGCCTTTGCTGCCAGATCTCCCTGTTGCCAATGACCTGCCTCTTTGGCCTTCTTTCAATCACCTGATGGTGGCCTGACCCTTCCTGCATGGACTGCTCCTTCGATGCTTCTGTGACTTAGAAGTGAGAGCATATCTGTCTTTCCCCCTTAGGCCTATCTTTTGGTCTTGCCATTTTCTCCAAATCTCATATTAAAGAAAACTAACTCAGCTATGCATTTAGGTCCAGCCCAGTGCCAAAATCTGTGTCTGATTTCTGGCCTATCCTGGTTGTAGTTTGGGCTTTGTTTATGAAGGAGGTTTCTCAGACTCCAGAAACTTGATTGAATATGTAAGCAGTAGCTCTCTAAGTTTTTATACCTGTAAGTGCTATAGCTAATGCTTCTCAAAAATAAAAAAATAAAAAAAATAAAAATAAAAAGTAAACCATGGATCCTTGTCCTTTTGTGGGACTGGAAGCTTCTGTGTTAAAAATATAACATGTGTTCCATGTGTGGTTTATTTTATTTTATTTTTTGGAGTTGTAGGTGGACAGCATGCCTTTATTTTATTTGTTTATTTTTATGCCGTGCTAAGGATTGAACCCAGTGTCTTACACATGCTAGGCAAGTACTCTGCCACTGAGCCAAAATCTCAGCCCATTCCATGTGTTTTTTAAAATAATTTGTGTTTTTCTCATTATAGAAATTATATTTACATTTTTTAAAAATTATTTATTTTTAAAAATTTTTTTACAGACTGCATTTTGATTCATTGTACACAAATGGGGTACATCATTTCATTTCTGTGGTTGTACACTATGTAGATTCATATCATTCGTGTAATCAGACATGAACATAGGGTAATGATGTCTGTTTCATTCCACCATTTTTAATACCCCCCCCATTTTCTTCAACATAATCTTAAATTCCTCCATTCTTCTCTCACTCCCCACCACCCCCACCAGCATTATATATCATCATCCACTTATCAGGGAAAACATTCAGCCTTTGTTTTTTTGGGATTGGCTTATTTTACTTAGCATGATATTCTCCAAGTCCATCCATTTATTTGCAAATGCCATAATATTATTCTTCTTTATGACCATTGTGTATATATACCACAGTTTCTTTATCCTTTCATCTGTTGAAGGGCATCTAGGTTAGTTCCACAATCTAGCTATTGTGAATTGAGCTGCTGTGAACTTTGATGTGGTTGCATGACTGTAGTATGCCGATTTTAAGTCCTTTGGGTATAAATTGAGGAGTAGGATAACTGGGTCAAAATGTGGGTCCATTCCAATTTTTCTGAGGATTCTCCACACTGCTTTCCAGAGTGGCTGCACCAATTTGCAACTCCACCGGCAATGTAAAAGTGTGCCTTTTTCCCCACATCCACACCAACATCTATTACTGTTTGTTCTTGATAATAGCCATTCTAATTGGAGTAAAATGAAATCTTAGAGTTGTTTAAATTTGCATTTCTCTAATTACTAGAGATGTTGAACACTTTTTCATATATTTATTAATCACCTGTATGTCTTCTTCTGTAAAGTGCCTATCCAGTTCCTTGGCTCATTTATTGATTGGGTTCTTTATATTTTTGGTATAAAGTTTAGTAAGTTCTTTACAAATTTTGGAGATAAGTGCTCTATATGAAGTGTGTGTGGAAAAGATTTTCTCCCACTCTGTAGTCTCTCTTTTCACATTATTGATTGTGTTCTTTGCTGAGAAAAAGCTTTTTAGTTTGAGTCATCCCATTTATTGATTCTTGCTTTGATTTCTTGTGCTTTGGGAGTCTTGTTAAGGAAGTCTGATCCTAAGCCAACATGCTGAAGATTCAGGCCTACTTTATCTTCTATTTGGTTCAGGGTCTCTGGTCTAATTCCTTAGTCCTTGATCCATTTTGAGTTGAGTTTCACGCAGGGTGAGATATAGAGGTTTAGTTTCATTTTACTGCATATGGATTTCCAGTTTTCCCAGCACCATTTGTTGAACAGGCTATCATTTCTCCTTTGTATGTTTTTGACTCCTTTGTCTAGTATGAGGTGACTGTATTTATGTGGTTCATCTTTGTGTCTTCTGTTCTGTACCATTGGTCTGTCTATTTTGGTGCCAATACCATGCCGTTTTTGTTATTATTGCTCTGTAGTATAGTTTAAGGTCTGGTATTGTGATACCTTCTGCTTCACTTTTCCTGCTCAGGACTGTTTTGGCTATTCGAGGTCTCTTATTCTTCCAGATGAAGTTCATGATTGTTTTCTCTATTTCTATGAGGAATGTCATTGGGATTTTAATTGGAATTGCATTGAATCTGTATAGCGCCTTTGGTAGAATGACCATTTTGACAATATTAATTCTGCCTATCCAAGAACATGGAAGATCTTCCCATCTTCTAAGTTTTCTTCAATTTCTGTCTTTAGTGTTCTATAGCTTTCACTGTAGAGGTCTTTCACCTCTTTTGTTAGTTTGATTTCCAAATTTTTTTTTTTTGAGGCTATTGTGAATGAAGTGTTCTCCTAATTTCTCTTTTGGAGAATAGAAATATGAATAGAAATGCATTCAATTTATGCATATTGACTTTATATCCTGCTACTTTGCTGAATTCATTTATTAGTTCTAGAAGTTTTCTCTTTGAGTTTTTGGGATCCTCTAAGTATAGAATCATGTCATTGGCAAATAGTGATAGCTTGAGTTCTTCTTTTCCTATTTGTATCCCTTTAATTTCTTTAGTCTGTCTAATTGCTCTGGCTAGTGTTTCAAGGACGATGTTGAATAGAAGTAGTGAAAGCAGGCATCCCTGTCTTGCTCCAATTTTTAGAGGGAATGCCTCAGTCTTTCTCCATTAAGAATGATATTGGCCGTGGGCTTAGCACAGATAGCCTTTACAATGTTGAGGTATGTTCCTACTATTACTATTTTTTCTAGTATTTTAAGCATGAAGGGGTGTTGTATTTTATGAAACGTTTTCTCAGAATCTATAGAAATAATGTGATTCTTAACTTTAAGTCTATTAATGTGATGAATTACATTTATTGATTTCTGAATGTTGAAAGAACCTTGCATCCCTGGGATAAACCCCATGTGATCATGGTGCACTATCTTTTTAATATATTTTTGTATGCAATTTGCCAGTATTTTGTTAAGGATTTTTGCATCCATGTTCATCAGGGATATTGGTCTAAAGTTTTCTTTCCTTGATGAATCTTTGTCTGGTTTTGGTATCAGAGTGATACTAGCCTCATAGAATGAGTTTGGAAGGGTTCCCTCCTTTTCTATTTCATGGAATACTTTGAGGAGTATTGGTATTAGTTCTTCTTTAAAGGTCTTGTAGAATTCAGTTGACAATCCATCTGGTCCTAGGTTTTTCTTGGTGATATATACATTTTTAGAGACAAGTAAAATACAGAAAAAGTATAAAGAGGCAAAATCACCCAAAGTCCAATAAACTAAAAGTGAATAATCATTGGGAACAGTTTGTTGTATTTGGTATATTTTCTTTAAGACTTTACTCACATACAAATTCAAAATTGGGATCAGACTTGACATGGCCTTATACACTGCCATTTTATTTCATATTATCCTGCTAACATTTTCCCATATCACTAAAATTCTTCAGAAATGTATTTAGTAACCATATAATGTCATAGTTTATAAATATTATGAATAATTTAACTAATTCTATTCAGAGATTTAGATTGATTCTAAGGATAAATGTGCTGCAATGAACACATACTGCATTAATTTCTATGTGCAATTCTATGACCTTAAAATAGAATCCTAGATGTAGAATTACTGGAGAAAGTGTTAGATTATCTACAAGAGTAACTGATGCAGTTTTTAGTGTCAGGATGCCTTTGTAGTCTTAGCTATTGTTTAAGATCCAAAGAGATTTTGTTTATATTGATGGTTGCTATCAATATTCACTATATTAGAAGTTAAAAATGAGATATTTAGGCCAGGCACAGTGGTGTATGCCTGAAATCCCAGCGACTCAGGAGACTGAGGCAGGAGGATTGCAAGTTCAAAGCCAGCCTCAGCAACTTAGTGAGGCACTTAGCAACTCAGTGAGACCTTGTCTCTAAATAAAATATAAAAAAAGGTTTGGGGATGTTGCTCAGTGGTTAAACACCCCTGGGTTCAATCCCTGATATCAAAAAAAAAAAAAAAAAAAAAAAAGAGAGAGAGAGAGAAAAAATTTTTAACGTATTTATTATTTCCTGTAATCCCTGCAACTTAGAAGCCTGAGGCAGGAAGATTGCAAACTGGAGGCCAGCCTCAGCAACTTAGCAAAACCCTGTCTCAAAATAAAAAATGAAATAAGAAGAGTTTGGGATGTAGTTCAGTGGTACAGTGCCCCTGGGTTCAATCTCTAGTACAAAAAAACAAACAAATAAATGAAAAGTCCAATTTGTTGCATGTTAAATAACAAAATCTATTATTTTTTAATAAATGGATGAATGAGTGAGAGGTGTAAGTCAAACATGCAGGTTTCCTACAGAAACAGAGATTCCTGTGTTTCTGGTGGTCTCATTCACTGGGGCTGAAAGTGGAGGGGTAGCAGTGTGGGCAGGTTGGAGGTGGGGGTGGGAAGGGCGATGAGCTCGAGATGCAGGCAGTCTCCCCATAGGACATGTAGAAATTTTCAAGACTACAGTCTACTAGGTAGAACTTCAAAAGCTTATTCCCCAATTTTCCTTACCACACTTCTAAAATGCTTTCTAAAATGCCTTTTTTTTTTTTTATAGGGTTTTAAATACCTGCTTTAAAATAATTCTTTCACAAATATTAGGCCACTTAGCCTCAAAACCAAACATTAAGATAGGCTAGACAGATAGGAATTCTCAGCCTTTTATGAGGAAACTGAGGTCCTGGGAGGGAATATGACTTATCTTAGGCACTTCTCCCTCCTCTTCTCCCCGAGTACATGATAGCATCATATGGAGATCCTAGCTGTCCTGCCTGGTACTCTAGTGGCATGCCCATTCATTCAAGGGAGTGAACACTGTTGATTTAGTAATTTGTCTTCTAAATTTGCTCCTTCCAAAAGCAATAAAGTGGTGTAAAAAAAATGTTACTCTCTAGGCTCCTAGGCAGGTGCGTAGTTTTCCCCTGAGATAGTTGAATCCCTCCCTCTCACCTTTCATTTTCCAGAGAGACTGAACATACAGACAGTAGACAGTGACCAGACCATACATAGCCACAGAACTCTGGTCCACACCTTCAGTAGCAACCAGCTGGGAGTGCAAAACCACTTGGCTTCCAACTCAGGATTCCTACCCACTTTCAAACTCAGGACCAATCAAATATGAAAGCCAAATCTGTACCCCAAACCAATTACATAATATACCTGACTTCTCACCTCCACCCTCCCCTGCAGATAACCTCCACTCCTGGCATCCACAAAGCCCTTCCCTTTTTTAAACATTTCCCCCTCCCCTCCCTACCTTGAGTCTCTGCCAAATGCAAATAATGGGGGTTGACTCCTTTGGTAATGGAAAACCCTGAATAAATAACTGTGTACTACCTTGGGTTGTCTTCACTTATTTTCTACACCACTGAATGAATAATAAAAGATGTTATGAAGCCAAGTTATAAAAAGAGCATCAGTTATTAAACATTTGTAAAGGCCTTTACAATCATTTTAGTGTACCTCATAAACACCTCTCAAGTACCAATATCCCCATTTTAGAGCTGAGAAAATTGAGGAGGAACTATGAGATTAAGTGGCTTGTCCAGAGCTAAGAATGGAACATAAATTTTGAGGTCTGTTGTTTATTCACTGAGCCTGGGCTGCACTTTGGAATCATTACCATTTTAAAGCATTTGACTCTGGGTTGGGTGAATATTAAGAAGTAGATCACATTTCAGCCTGGCAGGCGCAAAAGTATTGTTTTTAGCTTGTTTTTCTAAGTTTTAGTAGAGGACATATGGGCTCCATTAACTTTACTATGCAGCATAATTTTGAAGATAGTTTCTTTTCCAAAAAATTTTTCGCCGTCTTATAACATTTTAAAGTTCAGCACACACCATCAACTCTTGGTACTTGTTTTTCTCAAAGTTTTACTTTTTCCTCTGTGCTGAGGGTAGAGGGGGTCATAGATCCAGCCAGGGGTAAGTTTTGTGATTATGGCTGGGAATGGTTTCCAAAGTTCTGTACGTGGGTGGAGCAAAAGGCGGGTGGGTGTACCAGTGCTGGACAGAGTCCTTCTAATGCAGGGCTTCCTTTTTTATTAATTTTTAATTTATTCATTTATTTATTTTTCATGCAGTGCTAAGGATCAAACTCAGTGCCTTAGACATGCGAGGCAAGTGGTCTGTCAATGAGTTACAACCCCAGCCCCCTCCCCTCTTTTTTTTTAAATATAAGAAACATTTTTAATCCCCCACCTCTCTGCCCTAAGTTTTAAGATTGCATGTGATGTTGACTGAAAAGGATATGAAGAAAACTGAGACTTACAGCACCTAATTGGAGCATGAATATGCCTGTCTGGAAGGCAGGGCCGGTGGGAAAGATGACTCTTTGTAGCTCCTTGATGTCTGCAAAAGGGCAGCTGTCCCTGTCCCCTCTACTCTGGGGCATTTGAATAGGAGGCTGTGTAGCAGCCCATTTGGCCTGGATGCCACTGTACCTGGTCAATCTAGTGTGGAATGCCCTACTGGATTTTTAGGGAACACTGGCTGAGACTAATAAGTTTAATTGTGGGGGTTTATCTGCTTAGTCCATAGAATCTTACTATTCATACCTTTTCATCCTCACTTACTTATGAACTTGTGCACTAACTCCAAATCTGATATTTTCTACGTATCCTTTCCAATTTCTTCAGGACTTTTTTCCTTCCTTCTTTTAATGTTATTATGCACAAACCTACATAAAAGGTCTACAGGTGGATGTGATTCGTTTGGTGTTATGATAGCTGGTAAAGGTTTCTTTATTTCTTTTGATAGTGAAGCAAGTTTTCAGGGGTTGTGAGAACAAGAAAGGTCTCTGAAGAGACGGGTGGCTCGAGCCAAACTTGTCTATTCCAAGTGTCCTTATTTCCTATGGAAGCCACACCTCTGAAGGCAGAAAAGATGCTGGAGGGAAATGCTGGCTCTGGCCTAAGAAGTTGAGGAAGCTGAGAGTGGTGTTGAAAGAAGAGAAAAGAACCAGCAGGATGAGGTACAGGCCTGGCCTATGAAAGATCCCACCACTTCTAACTCATCATTCTTGTCTGGCGGCATTTGGTTTCTGTTCATGCCATTAAAAGAAGCATCAAGCCTTGGGAGTCCAGAGATGTTAAAACTAACCTATCTTTATTGATCACTTTCAATATACAGGACAGGAGGACCTGTCACAGCAGAAAACACCAGGTGGGAGAGGTGGAAGACCAGGTTGGACGAGTCCTTCAGCTCTCTAAGCTGTATTTTCTTATCCTTTACAGCACTGTAATTAGGATTAGATGAGGGGAAAAAATTAGGTATGAGCCCTAACCATAAAAAGCAAACAATAAATGACTAACAGATAAAAGGAAATGTAACAAGAGATGCTAATCTCCCGAGCACTTTCAATATTGCCAGGAAGACAAATTATCCGTAGTAAAAGGTGAAAGCAAACTGGTATAAAGGTGCATACTTGTAGTCTCAGCTATTTGGGAGGCTAAAGTGGGTGGATTGCCTGGGTCTAGGACTTTCAGACCAACATAAAGAGACTCCATCATTGAGACACTCCATCTCAAGAAATAAACAAAAGTGAAAACAAATATAACACTGCAAAGATAATTCTGCTGGTGCTTGATAAAGACAGTATTTGCATGTAATCATCAGAATTATAGAATTTAGTCTTAAACAAATCCTATGTATTCTTGTTTCCTTCCCTCCCTCCCTCTCTTCCCTCCCTCCCTCCCTCCCTCCCTCCCTCCCTCCTTCCTTCCTTCCTTCCTTCCTTTCTTCCTTCCTTCCTTCCTTCCTTTTTTTGACACTGAGGATTAACCCAAGGGTGCTTAACCACTGAGTCACATCCTTAGCCCCTTTTTATATTTTGAGGCCAGGTCTAAGTCGCTGAGGCTGGCTTTGAACTTGCAATCCTCCTGACCTCAGCCTCCCAAACCACTGGTATTACAGGTGTATTGACTGTTTCTTATTAAGAAAAGAGTAAATACAAATGTTTACAAAAGAATTTGTAAATTGCCTAGTATATGTTGAGATTGAAACTTAAAATTGAATCCTCCCCATCTGAATGGCTGGGTGTGTGTCCTTAGACATAGTATTTTCATAGAGACATATCTCCCTTCATGGTATTACCATGCAGTAGAAGAATATTGAATGGGATGATTGGAGCATTAGGTTTTAATTTGGGTTCTTTCTCTGACTGACATAGTTTGGGAACAAATAACAGATTCTGAGCTTTATTTTGGCTCCAAAAGGACTCTAAAAGTTACCTTAATTATATATTAACCAAAAATACAAGGGCACAAACAAAAATTTAATCTGTTGGCTCATCTTCTCCATGGGCTAAGTAAACTATGTTGTCTCAGTCCTGAGAAAAATGAACAAAATCAATTGCTTCTTAACCAGTCCCTCAGCGTATGGTCTCAGTTAAAATAAGAGCATATGCTTTATTACTGTGCACCTGGATTTTATCCCATTCTCCTAAAACATCCATGTAAGTGAAGTCTTGACTGAATTTTCTCTTTATGACATAGAAGCTATTGCACACACAGCCAACTCATATTACTGCCGATTGCTGAAAGGAATGACCTTCTACATATAGGTTTTCAAATTCACTTGAGATCATTTATGGAGTGTCTACTATGTGCCAGACACACTATTAAGTATGGGCACATCAGAGAAATGCTATCAGATCAGTCTAGCAGTGTAATATATAAACTGATAGAAGATACCAAGGAAGTGTTTTATTCATGGTATAAATCAAGAGCTGTGTCAGAAATCCAGAAGGAATAAAACCTCCCCTGGGAGAGTCTGGAGAAGAGACAATGTTGAAGGTGATTCTTGACCTTGGTCTTGAGGGATGAGGGGAAATTTGCCCAGTGAAGAGGGGAAAGGGCAGAGAGAATAGCATGGCTCATCAAAATGCCTAGCATATTTGAGAAATGATGGAAGGGGTTGTGTAGCTACAAACCAGGTTTTGTGGGAGAGAAGGCAGATGGAGGATGGTTAGATTGGGGCTAGAGCATGGGAAGCCTTGTTATGCCATGGTCAGTTGGTGGTAGAGGGGGTCACAGAGTGTAATGTATGAGTTACTACCTGAATGCTGTTCTTTTAGGGCAACTTGAAGTTGTGTGGAGGAAATGTATGACATGGGATCTGAGAAGGAGAGTGACAGGACATTTTGCACTGCTACAACAGTATACCTGAAACTGGGTAATTTATAAAGAATTGAGATTTATTTCTTACAGTTCTGGAGGATGGAGGTTATAAGACTGTATCTGGTAAGGGCCTTTTTGCTGCATTCCTTCCTGGAAGGCAGAAGGTCCAGAGCACATATGCACATGTGCATGGGACAGAAAGTGAGAGTAAGAGTGAGAGAGAGAGAGGAAAGGGGGCCAAACTCAACCTTTCAGGAACCCCCTCCTGCAAATACCTAATTGACTTCCATGATCCAGCATTAATCCATCTGTGAGGGGAGAGTCCTATGATCTATTTGCTTTTCCTTTTTTTTTTTTTTTAAATGTTGTGCTGGGTATCCAACTCAGAGCCTTGTCCACGGTAAGCACAGTTCTCCTACTGACCTACATCCCCAGCCCACTCTATTCACCTCTTAAAGTCCCCATGTTCCCAACTCTGTTGCACTGTGGATTAAGTTTCCAACACATGAACTTTGAGGAAAATAGTCAAGCCACAGCAAAGACCAAACAGGAGGTGGCAGTGGAAATTGCTGACTTTGAGATGCATCTTTGAAAGAAAATGAGTTTATGGTAAACATCGGACACGGAGGCTGAGGCAGAAAAGAAAATAAGTGTGACTATGAAGTTGCTCAGTACAGGAGAGATTGGGTAGTAGGTGGTACTATTGACAGATGAAGGGACAGAGGGGAACAGGATGGTTCTCTGTTCCTATGTGCTCTTAACTGAAGAGTGACCCTTAGCCTTGGCCCATGTCATCAGTGACCAGATAAGATGATGGGCTCTTGGTGGCTGAGAAAGTGAATGAAACCTATCCCAGAATGAGACCACTGACCTATTATTTCCATGCTTTTGGCCCAAGGTATCATTCAGTTCAACACTATTTAAAAGGTGTTATCTAGAATATGCCCTGTCTACTGCAAACCTCTTTTTGATTCACTGTGTATCATTCCAAATATAAGAACATAGAGAGTGAGAACTCTGAAACCAGAATGACTGGCCAAATGACCTCAGGTCAGTCACCTATACCCCTCTTTTAAAAAAATACCTCTATTTTTTTAATGTGGTGCTAAGTATTAAAGCCAGTGCCTCATACTTGCTAGTCAAGCTCTCTACCATTGAGCTACATCAGCAGCCCCACTTATACTTCTCTTTGCCTCAATTTCCTCACCTGCAAAATAGGGATAAAAGTTTTTCAAAAAGTTATAATAAGAATGAGTTGGCATATGTAAAAGTGTTCTAGACACAGAGCATAAGGACCTTATAAGCATTTTCTACCATTAAGTAATGGAATACTCAACTAAAAGGGATGTTAGAGATATATTATCAGAGAACAAGATTAAAGTTGGCAGTTCCAGAGTTAGTCTTATCACTTAGCTTAGGCATCAGGGACCAGTCACTTTCCATATTCCATTGCTATATTTAGTATATTAATGTTTCTCCCCTAATTGTGGCAGGAAGACTGCAGTAGCTCTGAGTATTATGTCCTCACATGTCCAGCATCCCAAGCAGGACTTAAAGGAATGGGAGCAAAAAAAGAGCTTTGCTCCCATGCGTGTGCTCTTAACAAGCTTTCCTTAGAAGCCCTCAGTAGGGTTCCATTCATCTGGAATTTAGTCATAGACCAACCCTCAATGCAGAGGGGGCTGGGAAAGAGAAACTGGAACTTCCAACCTGTAACAAAATGCAAAAGTGGGGCTGGCTTTTGGGTGGATAACTGGTAGCGCTATGATCTGGGAGCCAAGGCGTTTCACGCCAAGGGTAATGGAGAAACCAGAATGCAGCATATTCATCTGGGATGAATGAGTCATAGACTTCATCCTTTAGAGTCATTAGCTGTTTTGAGCAATCTCTCAATCTTGGGTGTCATGTTGATGAAATGAGGAATTTTTTTTCTCATTTGAGAAAATGAAGGGTCTCATTATGTTGCCTGGGATGGACTTGGAACTCCTGAATCAAGCAATCCTCTTACCTCAGGCTTCCGAGTAGCTGGGAACACAGGTGTGCACTACCACACCCAGCTGGAGAGAGGATATTTTTGATGGAGGGGTTCTTCCTAGTCTTCTCACCTGTTCTAGTCTGCTGCCATTACTTCCAACAAATGAAAGGAGAGGGTTCATGATTCCGCATACTTAGTCTGAGAGGCTCACAAAGGCTAGTCACTGTTAAAGCCATCCAAGAATATCCAATCTTAGTAGTGCATTCCTCTAATTCCAGCTACTACTGAGACTGAGGTAGAAGGATGGCTTGAGCTTTAGAGTCAAGGCTAGCCTGGGCAACATAGTAAGATCCCATCTCAAAAATAAATGAATAGCAAGTGCAGGAGTCTCCCCTTAATTTTGGTCTTAAATTCAGATGCTTTCCTACAACTCACTTCTCCACAATATCTCACTTCTGCAGCCTCCTGCATAGTCTCCCCATCAAAAAAGATCCCAAAAAAGTGGACAGAAAACAACAGGAGAACCAGAAACTCTTACAAACACCCACAGAAAGCCTTATTTTCACTCTCCAAATCCATTATCAAAGAGAGGAGACATTTTAAAATTCCAAGGCACTTGGTTAACTAATCTGATTCTGGTCTACATGTAGATATTCAATAAATACTTGTTAAATTAAATTGACTCAAGGTTTTATTTATTCAACCTACTTAAAGCTTATGTAAACCCCTTGGAGATTTGTGTCAAGCTGTTAAGCTGCAAAATATATGAAAAGTAGTATTTTCAATAGACTAGCTTTCGTCTTAATGTGCTTAACCATAAACCAAGGGGAAGGGGGAGAGGCAGCAGGAGAGCAGAGGGAGTGGACAAGGTGAGGAAGGAGGAGGAGTAAGAGGGGAGCCCATTTCTATCATTTTCTACATTTGTCTTCAAGGCTATGCTTAACCAGCTACTGCCCTCTAGTGCTTACTGTATGAACAGCTCACCAGAAGTCCATTTTTATCTTAAAGAATCCTGTTTATGCCTGGAAGAGACCAAACTTCTTGTTTTACAAACTGACATCCAGAGAGATGAGGTATCAAATTGACCCATGTGGCCTCATAGACTCAGTTGTCCCATCTTAAACTTGTCTGGCAAGTTTATTATAAGCATTTCTCAGAAATTTCAACAACACCAATCAATAAAAATTATAGTATACTAATCTAAGTGCTATATATTACTTCTAATGCTGTTCCAAATAAAGCTAAAATTGGTTGCTGGTCAGGTTTAGATAAAGATTTATAAATAATACTGGTACAGCTTAAAATTAGTACAAGTTAAGAAAATGTTAACACAAAAAGAAAGAACAGACCCCAACTGGATTTGGCCATTTATTACAATTGACTTTTATTGTTGTCTCCATATAGGCTGATATTCTGCTAAAAGTCTCCCAAAGGAACCTCTTTGCTCATTGATGGGAAAAGAAATTTGTCATTTCAACTTGGAACACATATTTTCATCATTTCATCATTTTGTTGGTGGGAATAAATTGAAAGTTATCCAGCTGGATGTGTCACTTACAAGAACATTACCAAGTAACAAAAGATTTATTCAAATATTTAATTGGAAGGAAATACATCTGGAATAAGTTTTATTGGAATTCATATAAAAAGAAAAGCGAATCCATTAAAGCTAATATCATAAACAGTTGACTTTATCTGGAACCAGAAATATTAACAAATTGGAACCTAGACATTCTAACCTTTTTTCCCTGCATAAAGCCAGATGAATTTCCCAATTTATATGGCAATTACTTTATTATTTTAGGTAGAGCTTTATTTTCAGCCAGTATTTTAGAGACAGATCACTCAAATTACCTAATTTGGTTTCTTTACTCCCTCCTCCTTAAAAAACAAACGAAAAGAAATTAGTAAAGGGGCATTTTCTTGTATTCAAAATACAACCTCCTATTGAGACCAGCAAGTCAGCATAATTTCAGTGCATTTGGCTTCTAGTTACTAAATGATCAAGAGATGCTACTTTTGCTTTTAGATGTCAACATAGATTCCATTGATCAAGTAATCGAGTCTCGAGTACCGTTTCCTACGAAGGGATTCTGACAGCATCCTGCCCAAGAGAATGAGGCCTATCACCAGGAACAGAACACCAAAGAATAAGGTACCCATGAGGAGCCACTTTTCAAATGGAAGGCTATGTGGGCTTTCTGGAACTCTGTTCAGTGATGAAGTGCCTACACTGGCCTTCCCATTGTTCTGAGAAGTAGTATTTGTAGCAGAAGACTCCACATTTGACAAAGAAAGTGCAACAGATTTATGCCCAGACCCTACATTTGAAGTCGGCATTTCTCCAAAAGGCACAGTTTCTGAGGTGCCTGTCGAGTCTGTAGAGGCTTGAAAGATGGTAATTGGAACTGCTACTGTAGTCTTAGCTTGAGGTGTAACCATGGCAAATGTAAAAACTGTGGAAATGGGGGCTTTGGTCTGCTGAGAGGTGACAGTGGTTACAGGTGACGTTGTGGTGGCTGCCCATGGTTGAAAAGTCACAGAGGGTCTCACTGAAGTACTGGTAGGTGGAAGAATTACAGGTTTCACAGTAGCAGTGATGTTAGGCAGAGAAGCAACAGCCACTGGAGCCGGGAAGGTAGTTGCATTTTCAGGCAGTGGATGAGCTATTTCTAGTTCTGAGGAAAACTGTGAATTCTGAGAAAGGACATTCTCTTTATAAACAGGAACCCGTGTAGTCGTTTGATCAGTCTTGAATAGTTTCTGCAAGTTATCTGGAGAGTCGGATTCCTGAGAAAGTGCACCTCTCCATAAGAGATCAGTGGACTTAGAATTACCTGTCAGAGGAGGGAGAGTGGGAGCGACCGCTTGTGAAGACTGGCCATGGAAGAGATCATCTTCTTGTACTAACTCTTGGTGTGGCAAATCAGTTCCAGTCAAAGATGGAAAATCTGATAATGTAAAGAAAATAAAAGGAGACTTAAATATATCCATGCTAGGGTGGGTTAAAAAATATGACGTATCAGCTTGTTCAATACATCTTCAAACTGATAACCCATACTTGTTTTTTTTTTTTTTTTGTTGTTGTTGTTGTTGTTGTTTTTTTTGTTGTTGTTGTTTTTTAATTGGGGAATTGAATGCAGGGCCTGGTATGCTAAGAAGCAAGCACTCCACCTATAAGCTGCATCCCTGGCCCTGATACTTGATATTCCATTGAAATGTGTACAAAAAGGAAAAACACAAGTTGCTATATCAGAATCTGATAATACCACCCCTCTACCCAAAGCTGGGGTTTATTTCTACTCTGACAGAACGAAAGAAATGTGTGGAAGCACATCAGGTAAATTAAGAAAAAGGTAGGAGCAGTAAAGCAGGGGGCTAGGAGGAGCCTGGCATGGGCAACAAGAAGGTTAGGAAGATGGGGATGGCTAAGGGGCTGGGGCCAGGGCAGATAGCTGAATCAAGGTGACATGGGCAGGTGAGGACTGGCAGGGAGGATGCTGCTGTGAGGCATGAGCTCCTACAGGACACGCCAACTGGGAATTGAATGACAAGTAATTATTAGGGCAGATTTCACAGTATAGGCACAGGGCAGGCAAGAAAGGATATGTAGAAACTGGTCAAGTGAGGTGCTGGGTTCAGCAGGAAAGAACTGAACTGAGTCCTGTGATGTTACTTTTAACAGGGAGGAGGAGGAGAGGGCTGGGTCTACTCTCCTCTTAGTACACTCAACCAAGGCAGCAGCAGAAGGTTGATGACATTTCTCAACCAAACACCAGGGATGCACACTTCCAGCATTATACTCAGGAGGAAGGCTACATGGGAGATTTGATTTTGACTCTCAAAG
The DNA here is from genome assembly GCF_902686455.1 of Sciurus vulgaris. Taxonomy (NCBI): domain Eukaryota; kingdom Metazoa; phylum Chordata; class Mammalia; order Rodentia; family Sciuridae; genus Sciurus; species Sciurus vulgaris. The sequence goes on from NC_136465.1 coordinate 81,283,924, forward strand.
CATAGAACTTAGAGTCAAGGTCTTAGGTTATAAGGAGAATGCAAGCAACATTTCACATTATGATGGTCATAGTGAGGATATAAAGAGCAGAAAAGTGCATAGTGCTGACTCCTGTGGAGGAAGAACCAGCTTCAGATGTGCTCCTGCTGGAGAAAGCTTAGACTTTCGCTCTTTGTCATACACACCATTACAGCTCAAACTGGAAAAGCTTGTCAAGGCAATTGAGTGCAGCAAATGATCATCTGAATTACTCTGTATAACTCTGCTACTTGGCTAGACATTTTGCTTAGATTAGAACTACGGAAAACACAAGGAAAGAAACTGAGGAAATTCCTGGCTTCACTCTCTCCTTTTCTTCCTCAAGTCCCATCCATATCAGTTTCTAAACTAGTCCTCTTCTCTCTCCTAACAGATCCAGAAGTAACTTCATACTTGTAATCTCTAAGCCTCACACCCCTAGGAAGTCCTTTAGAACTACCAATTATTAATCCATCTAGGACAGGGGTCTGCAAACCATGGACCAATGGCTAAGTCTGGCCTGCTGCCTGACATTGTATGGCTTAAAAGCCAAGAATGGTTTTTTACATTTTTTAAATGGTTGGAAAAAATCAAAACAAGAATAATATTTTGTAACATATGAAAATTATATGATATTCAAATTTTAGTGTCCATTAATAAAGATTTACTGGTACATATGTTCATTTGTTTATATGTTATCTATGGCTGCTTTTGTACTATGAGGACAAAGGTGAAATGGTACAAGAGATCACATATGGCCCATATTGCCTAAAATACTGGCCTCAAAAGTCTAAAATACTATTCACACCTTGATAGAAAACATTGACAGTCACCTGCTCTAGGATATACCACTCTAAAGTAGAATTTGGATGCCTGAAGTTCCTTTTTCCTCTAACAATGCTGAATAAGAGTGTTTTTAGTATAGATAATACTACACACATTAACAGCATCAACATGAGAAAACCATCTCTATCTTTAGAGAGAATTTATCAAAAAAAAAAAAAAAAAAAAAAAAAAAAAGAATTGATGGGTGTAGCTTAGTATAGAGCACTTGCCTAGCATGCACAGGGCCTTGAGTTTGAATCTTTAGCAAAAAAAAAAAAAGAAAAAAAAAAACAGATGATGATGATGACTCAATATATTTCATTTTAAAGCTTGAGGGGGGAAAAAAAGAGAGATTTAATAGGTAAATACTCTCTGATGTGTGTGATATCACAAGGTAAATAAGGCCATTGACAAGAATGATTGACAAAGCTATTTTCTTTCTCAAGTGTGCAAGCTCAGAAATAAAGCAAAGCCAGGGCTAGTCCCCACCCCCCCCCTTTTTTTTTTGGTACCAGGGATTGAACTCAGGGACACATAACCACTGATCCACATCCCCAGTCACCCCTCCCCTATTTTTTGAGGCAGGGTACTGGGGACTGACCTCAGGGGCATTTGACCACAGATCACATTCTCAGCCCTATTTTGCGAGACAGGGTCTCACTGAGTTGCTCAGTACCTCACTTTTTCTGAGGCTGGCTTTGAACTCTTGATCTTCCTGCCTTCTACCTCAACCTCCTGAGCAGCTGGCATTACAGGCATGCACCACTGTGCCCAGCTTCGTTTCATTTCCTGATGAGATTCTTGTATTGGCAAAGTTCCTAGAAGCACAAAGGGATCCTCCACACCTGCTCCATTTAACTCTTCTGCTGATGTTTGTACTGAGATGTGGCACTTTCTCTTGGTCTCAGAGATGAACCATAGAGGGAACTGAGAAACAGTCTTCTGCTCTCAACTCTTTTGAGTTTCATTTTCCAAGAGACTTCGCTGAGTCAAAAAACGAGAGACTGCCCATCATCCTGATGACTCAGGAGACTGAGGCAGGAGAATCACAAGTCTGAGACCAGTCTCTGCAACTTAGCAAATCCCTGCCTCAAAATAAAATTTAAAAAAGACGGAGATGTAGTTCAGTGATAGAACACACTTGGGTTCAATCCCCAGTACTGCCTCTCCTTCACAAAGTGGGACTAGTTTATGGAAATTAGTTGAGTAGACTCCCAATTTATTCTAGTTCTGAATTCTAGTCTTTCAGTCCTGAGTAGAAATGACATACCTTAAGCCATAAAAATGATTAAATAAACCAAATTGTGATGGTTTTATAGAATGAACAGAGTCCACTGTCATCTTTCAAACTTTAAGTTGTAAATATTAGTCAATCAAATATAGGAAATAAGAGTTTCTCCAGATACAAACCATTGAACAAATATCTACATTTAATTTTGCTTCAAGTAGGAGAGAGATGATTTTTAAAAATACAGACATATCCTCTTGTTCAATATGTCCCCAAACTGATATCTGATTATTTATTTTGGTGGTACTGAGGATTGAACTCAGGGCCTCACAAATGCTAGGTAAGCATTCTACCACTAAGTTATACCCCCACCCTTTATTTATTTATTTACTTATTCAATTAATTTTTTATTTTGGGGACAGGGTCTTGCTAAGTTGCACAGGGCAGCCTCAAATTTGCAATCTTCCTGACTTAGCTCCCTGAGTAGCTGGAATTACAGGAGCATGCCAGTAATTTGTTTTTAATGGGGTACTCTTGATCTATCAACATGGGTATTTTCATAAATAGAATTAAGAACATAACTTTTACACATCCTGCAGAGATAAACAGTTCTTTGCATGGTAAGACTGGTGCCACTTTGCCCGATATGTCCATCAACCTGCTCTGGGCTAATGATGCCCCCTGGTGGCTGACATAAGAATGGTTTGAGTCTAATTTCACTTAATTGTCTTGCACATGCCCCCAGAATGTTTATACACATGCCAAGCTCCCTTTCCTCCCTTTCCCAATGATGAGGATCTTTACCACATATTTCCTCTTTCATAGCGTATTATAAAAACAATAACATTATAGAATTATCATAAACTTTAAAAAACAAATTCAACTACAATTTCTATCATATCCCAGCAACAGATTATTATTTACACAAAGAACGTTGCATGCTCCTGTTTAAAGGAATGACTGATACTGTTTCTGGTTCATGAACAAAATGCAAACACAGGTTCACTTGGGAGACAAAGCAGAGTCAGCACCCAGGCAGTGTCCGGGGCAGTATCATTCCCCAAAGAACCTCACACTTAATGCAGGCAAGAGAGAAACCCTTGATTCCGCTCCACTTCTCGACCCTAAAACTGCTCTCTTCAGATTTTGCCTAAGTGGTGTCTCCATCCATTTAGATGCTCAAGTTCAAAACTAGGACTCAATTCTGCCACTTCCTGGTCCTGGTCCCCCACATTCATGCCATCAGCAGGTCCTGTCAGCTCCACCTCTGGAATAGCCTCTATGTCCACTCCTCCCTCCATCCTCTCTGCCACTTCCCTGATCCACAACACCATTATCTTCTTATTCTCCCCTTACCAGTTTTTTCATTTTTCTTTTGCTGAGACAGCAGTTGGAGTAAGCACTGAAAAATCACCTTTAAAACATCAGGAGAGGGTTTTCAAGATGGTGGCCTAGAGGGTGGCTGCATTTCATGTTGCTCCAGGACTCAGGATTCAAAAGAGGAGAAACTGAGAGACTTGGGACCAACTCAAAGCAGCCGGGTGAGTCTCTCCCGTTGGGGAGGCGTCCCGGATGGGGCAGTAGTCCCCGAACACAGGGAACTTTGTGAAGTAGAGCTGCCGGTGAAACGCCCCTCCTCCCGCTGGAGCAGTGAACTCGGACAACTGGGAGCATCGTAGAGGAGGCCGCTCAGAACAGCGCTGGGACTCGGAGCAACCATTGGGGCTCCGGGTGGCAGCCCAGAGGAGGGGTTGCGAGGAGAGCTGTTTGGACTCAGAGCGACCACTTCTGAACATCGGGGTCTGCGCGGAGGAGGGGGAGGAGGGGGAGGAGGAGGAGGAGGAGAAGGAGGAGGAGGAGGAGGAGGAGCAGTGCGGCGAGGCGCTTGGACTTGGAGCGACTGCGCCAGAGCTACAGGCGGTTGCCAGAGGAGGAGCAGATCAGCGAGCTGTTTGGACTCGGAGCGACATTCCTGAACACCAGGGCCTGCCCTGAGGCGGAGGAGGAGAAGCGTGACTGCTTGGATTCGGAGTGACTATACCAGAGCTACGGGCGGTTGCCGGAGAAGGAGCTGCGTGGCGAGCTGCTTGGACTTAAAGCGAACGTTCCTGAACACCGGGTCCTGCCCGGAGGAGGAGGAGGAGCGCAGCGGGTCGCTTGGACTCGCAGTGACTGCGTTGGAGCTCCAGGCGGCTGCTCAGAGGAGGAGGCGAGTGGTAAGTTGTTTGGATTTAAAGCAACCGCTCCTGAACACCGGGGGGCTGCCTGGAGGAGGAGTGCAGTGGGTCGATTGGTCTCCAGTGGCCGCACCAGAGCTGTGGGCGGCTGCCCGGAGGAGGCGTGCAGCGCGTCACATGGACTCAGAGTGACTCCCAGTGACTCCCAGTGACCCCTCCTGAACACCCGGGGGGCTACCTGGAGGAGGAGGAGAAACGGGTAGGGTCACTTGGACTTGGAGTGACTGCCCAGGGCTACGGGCGGTTGGCGGGAGGAGGAGGCTCGCAGTTAGTTGCTTGGACTCCTAGTGACTGCACCGGAACACCGGGCGGCTGTCTGGAGGAAGAGGCGTGCGGCGGGTCTCTGGGACTCAGAGCGATTGTATGGGGCTCCAGGTGGCTGCTCAGAGGAGGGGCCGCATAGCCAGGCGATTAGGTGCAGAGCAGGGTCCCAGGACCTAGGAGTCTTCTTGGTGGAAGAGCCACACAGAGACACGCTTAGGGGTGGAGCGAAGGTTCCAGGACTGTGGGCAGATTCTCTGAGGAGAGGCAGCCTAAGGAGACTCATCTGCGAAGGGTGAGGCTCCCAGGCCCAGGAGGTAGGGCCGGGCCCCTGGGAACGTTGCAGAGGAAGGCAGCCCAGCCCAGGCAGTAGTTGTAGATTGAGGGGAACCTCTAGGAGGGGAACTGACCAGCGAGACCTCCCCACCAGGTGAGTCTTCCCAGCCGGGTGAGGTTTTCCTACAAGGACGGTAAAACCAGAGACACAGGCCCAAACAGGCCTTGCCTCAGCCTGCAGCCTAGCTCCCCTTTGGATGACCATTGGTCAACAAGTGGAGACACCTCTGCCCACTAGCAGGGAATATACCCCACCTGAAGGCCACCACCCCTAGAGAGGCAGCTTCCTTGTGGAGCACCACACTATCAATTTCCTCCAAGACTTCAGCCTACTGAAGGCTAAGAGGGGATATACTAGAAATCTTCAGGAACATTATAAGTCAACAGAGGAAATCTGCAATATCTCAGCGGTCCACTGATACCTGAACAACATGAGAAAACAAGGTAAGAATATGCCCCAAACAAATCTAGATGTTACATCAATAAAACCCAATGACAGCATGGCAGAAGAAATGACAGAAAAGGAGTTCAGAATGTACATAATTAAATTGATCAGGGAAGCAAACGATGAGATGAAAGAGCAAATGCAGGCATTGAATGATCGCACCAATCAACAGTTAAAAGAGCAAATACAGGAAGCAAAAGATCATTTCAATAAAGAGTTAGAGATATTGAAAAAAAACCAAACAAATCCTTGAAATGAAGGAAACAATAAACCAAATTAAGAACTCCATAGAAAGCATATCCAATAGGATAGAACACCTGGAAGACAGAACCTCAGACATTGAAGACAAAATGTTTAACCTTGAAAACAAAGTTGAACAAACAGAGAAGATGGTAAGAAATCATGAACAGAATCTCCAAGAACTATGGGATATCATGAAAAGGCCAAATTTAAGAATCATTGGGATTGAGGAAGGCTTAGAGAAACAAACCAAAGGAATGAACAATCTATTCAACGAAATAATATCAGAAAATTTCCCAAATCTGAAGAATGAAATGGAAAATCAAGTTCAAGAGGCTTATAGGACTCCAAATACACAAAATTACAACAGACCCACACCAAGGCACGTTATAATGAAAATACCTAACATACAAAATAAAGACAGAATTTTAAAGGCTGTGAGAGAAAAGAACCAAATTACATTCAGGGGGAAACCAATACGGATATCAGCAGATTTTTCAATCCAGACCCTAAAAGCTAGAAGGCCCTGGAACAACATTTTTCAAGCTCTGAAAGAAAATGGATGCCAACCAAGAATCTTATACCCAGCAAAACTTACCTTCAAATTTGACGATGAAATAAAATCCTTCCATGATAAACTAAAGCTAAAAGAATTTACCAAAAGAAAGCCAGCATTACAGAACATTCTCAGCAAAATATTCCATGAGGAAGAGATGAAAAACAAAGAAGCAAACCAGCAAAGGGAGGAATTATCCTAAAGGAATTGTCAAATAAAGGAGGAACCAAGTGTCAAATAAATAAATAAATAAATAAAATTTAAAAAATGAACCAAACGACCGGGAAACCAAATCATATCTCTATAATAACCCTGAATGTTAATGGCCTGAATTCATCAATTAAAAGACATAGACTGGCAGATTGGATTTAAAAGAAAGATCCAACAATATGTTGCCTGCAAGAGACTCACCTCATAGAAAAAGATACTCATAGACTAAAGGTGAAAGGATGGGGAAAAACATACCATGCACATGGACTCAGCAAAAAAGCTGGAGTATCCATCCTCATTTCAGATAGTGTGGACTTTAAGCCAAAGTTAGTCAGAAGGGATAAAGAAGGACATTTCATACTGCTTAAGGGAAGCATAAATCAGCAAGATATAACAATCATAAATATCTATGCCCCAAACAGTGGCTCATCCATGTATGTCAAACAAATCCTTCTCAATTTCAGAAACCAAATAGACCATAACACAATAATACTAGGTGATTTTAACACACCTCTCTCACCACTGGACAGATCCTCCAAACAAAAATTGAACAAAGAAACCATAGATCTCAATAACACAATCAATAATTTAGACTTAACAGACATTTATAGAATATACCATCCAACCAAGAGCGAATACACTTTCTTCTCAGCAGCACATGGATCCTTCTCTAAAATAGACCATATATTATGCCATAAAGCTAATGTTAGCAAATACAAGAGGATAGAGACACTAACTTGTATTCTATCAGATCATAATGGATTGAAGTTAGAAATAAATGAAAGAGTAAAACACAGAAACTATTCAAACACCTGGAGATTAAACAATATGCTATTATATGATGAATGGATAACAGAAGATATTAGGAAGGAAATTAAAAAATTCTTAGAGGTAAATGAGAACAAAGAAACATCATATCAAAATCTCTGGGACACTATGAAAGCAGTACTTAGAGGCAAATTTATTTCATGGAGCGCATTTAATAAAAGAAGTAAAACTCAACAAATAAACAACCTAACACTATAGCTCAAAGTCCTAGAAAAAGAAGAACAGACCAGCACCAAAAGTAGTAGAAGACAGGAAATAGTTAAACTCAGAGCTGAAATCAACAAAATTGAAACAAAAGAAACAATACAAAAAATTGACAAAATAAACAGTTGGTTCTTTGAAAAAATAAACAAAATTGATAAACCTTTGGCCACACTAACAAAGACGAGAGAAAACCCAAATCACTAAAATTCGGAATGAACAAGGAAATATCGCAATAGACACGATTGAAATACAAAACATAATTAGAAGCTATTTGGAAAATCTATATTCCAACAAAATAGAAAATTTCGAAGACATCAACAGGTTTCTAGAGACATATGAATTGCCTAAACTGAACGAGGAGGACATACACAATTTAAATAGACCAATTTCAAGTAATGAAATAGAAGAGGTCATCAAAAGACTACCAACAAAGGAAAGTCTGGGACCAGATGGGTTCTCAGCCGAGTTCTACAAAACCTTTAAAGAAGAGCTCATTACAATACTTCTCAAAGTATTCCATAAAATAGAAGAGGAGGGAACCCTCCCAGACTCATTCTATGAAGCCAATATACCCTGATACCTAAACCAGACAGAGACACATCAAGGAAAGAAAATTTCAGACCAATATCCTTAATGAACATCGATGCAAAAATTCTCAACAAAATTTTAGCAAATCGCATACAAAAACATATTAAAAAGATAGTGCATCATGATCAAGTGGGTTTCATCCCAGGGATGCAAGGTTGGTTCAACATCAGGAAATCAATAAATGTCATTCACCATATCAATAGACTTAAAGTCAAGAATCACATGATTATTTCAATCGATGCAGAAAAAGCATTTGATAAAATACAGCATCCCTTCATGCTCAAAACACTAGAAAAAATAGGGATAGTGGGATCATTCCTTAACATTGTGAAGGCCATCTATGCTAAGCCCATGGCTAATATCATTCTAAATGGTGAAAAACTGAAAGCATTCCCCCTAAAAACTGGAACAAGGCAGGGATGCCCCCTTTCACCACTTCTATTCAATATCGTCCTTGAAACTCTAGCCAGAGCAATTAGACAGACCAAAGAAATTAAAGGGATACGAATAGGAAAAGAAGAACTCAAACTATCCCTATTTGCTGATGATATGATTATACCCTTAGAGCAACCAGGAAATTCCACCAGAAAACTTTTAGAACTCATAAGTGAATTCAGTAAAGTAGCGGGATATAAGATCAATGCACATAAATCTAATGCATTTTTATACATAAGTGATGAATCTTTGGAAAGAATAATCAGGAAAACTACCCCATTCACAATAGCCTTGAAAAAAAAAATACTTGGGAATCAATCTCACAAAAGAGGTGAAAGAAAAAAAAAAAAAAAAAAAAGAGGTGAAAGACCTCTACAATGAGAACTATACAACACTAAAGAAAGAAATTAAAGAAAACCTTAGAAGATGGAAAGATCTCCCATGTTCTTGGATAGGAAGAATTAATATTGTCAAAATGGCCATACTACCTAAAGTGCTATACAGATTCAATGCAATTCCAATTAAAATCCCAATGGTGTACCTTACAGAAATAGAGCAAGCAATTATGAAATTCATCTGGAAGAATAAGAAACCCAGAATAGCTAAAGCAATCCTTAGCAGGAAGAGTGAAACAGGGGGTATCACAATACCAGATCTTCAACTCTACTACAAAGCAATAGTAACAAAAATGGCATGGTATTGGTACCAAAATAGACAGGTAGATCAATGGTACAAAATAGAGGACACGGACACAAACCCAAATAAATACAATTTTCTCATACTAGACAAAGGGGCCAAAAATATGTAATGGAGAAAAGATAGCCTCTTCAACAAATGGTGCTGGGAGAATTGGAAATCCATATGCAATAGAATGAAACTAAACCCATATCTCTCACCATGCACGAAACTAAACTCAAAAAGGATTAAGGACCTCGGAATCAGACCAGAGACCCTGCAAATTATAGAAGAAAAAGTAGGTCCAGATCTTCAACATGTCGGCTTAGGATCAGACTTCTTAACAGGACTCCCATAGCACAAGAAATAAAAGCAAGAATCAACAACTGGGATAGATTCAAACTAAAAAGCTTTCTCTCAGCAAAGGAAACTATCATCAATGCGAAGAAAGAGCCTACAGAGTGGGAGAAAATCTTTGCCAATCATACTTCAGATAGAGCACTAATCTCCAGAATCTCTAAAGAACTCAAGAAACTCTACACCAAGAATGCAAATCATCCAATCAACAAATGGGCTAAGGAAATGAATAGACACTTCACAGAAGAAGATCTACAAGCAATCAACAAACATATGGAAAAATGTTCAACATCTCTAGTAATAAGAGAAATGCAAATCAAAACCACCCTAAGATTCCATCTCACCCCAATTAGAATGGTGATTATCAAGAATACAAGCAACAACAGGTGTTGGCGAGGATGTGGGGAAAAAGGTACACTCATACATTGCTGGTGGGGCTGCAAACTAGTGCAGCCACTCTGGAAAGCAGTGTGGAGATTCCTTAGAAAACTTGGAATGGAACCACCATTTGACCCAGCTATCCCACTCCTTGGCCTATACCCAAAGGACTTAAAATCAGCATACTACAGAGATACAGCCACATCAATGTTCATAGCTGCTCAATTCACAATAGCCAGATTGTGGAACCAACCTAGATGTCCTTCAATTGATGAATGGATAAAGAAACTGTGGTATGTATATATACAATGGAATATTACTCAGCCATAAAGAATGATAAAATTATGGCATTTGCAGGCAAATGGATGAAATTGGAGAATATCATGCTAAGTGAGATAAGCCAATCTCAAAAAACCAAAGGTCGAATGATAGCGCTAATAAGTGGATGAGGTCACATAATGGGGGGAGGAAGGGGTTAGTGTTATGGTTAGAGTTAGGGTTAGGGAGGGGGGCAAGAATGGAGGAAGGAAGGACTGTATAGAGGGAAAAGAGGGGTGGGAAGGGTGGGAGGGGTGGGCGGAAGGGAAAAAATAACAATGAATCAAACAACATAACCCTATGTAAATTTATGATTACACAAATGGTATGCCTTTACGCCATGTACAAGCAGAGAAACAACATGTATCCCATTTGTTTACATATAAAAAAATATATATATATATCAGGAGAGGGATGGGGTTGTGACTCAGTGGTAGGGTGCTTGCTTAGCATGTGTAATGCACGGGGTTCAATCCCCGGCACCACATAAAAATAAACAAATAAAATAAAAGGTATTGTGTCTATCTACAACTATAACAAAAACCAACCAAACAAACAAAAAAAAAAAAAAAAAAAAAAAAACAAGGGACATTCCTACTTAACTTCCAACAACTTCCCAACACTTTCGTAGAATAAAAGCTCCTTCCTCTGGCTTGCAAAGCTTTATGTGATCTGGGTTCCTGCCTTTTTGCATATCACTCTCTGCACAGCTCATCATGTGTCTGCCAGCTTGAATAAGATGTTTGTTCTTCAAACATTCCAAACCTATCTGTCTGAGGATTAGGGACCTGGAAGGCCTTCCCCCATCTCCTTGCATGTGCTTCTGGTTGTTCAGATTTTAGTTTAGGGATTACTTCTTCATGGATGCCTTCTCTGATCAGCTGATCAAGAGGGTCCATCAGTAATTCTCTATGACATTATCTGATCCAAAGTCTCTGCAAGGCATTTGTGACTATAATTTTATATTTTATTTTTCTTCATATATACACATATATATTATTCGTGCATTATAGTTTCCCACAATAGAATTTGTTGTTACATTCTTGTACAGGCACACAATATAACAATACAATTTGGTCAGTTTTGTTCCCCAGTACTCTCCTTTTCCTTCCCCTCCTCCCTCCATATATTTTTCTTGATTATTTGTTTATTCTGGTTATTATCTCTTTCCCCTAAATTAAATATCAGAAGTGATAACTTTCTTTTTCATGGTGAGTGTTGCATACTTAGGGAATAAAAAGTGCTTGGCATGCTGGGCATGGTTGGTGCCCTCCTGTAATCCCAGCAGCTCAGGAAGCTGAGGCAGGAGAATTGCAAGTTCAAAGCCAGCTTCAGCATAGAAGAGAGGCCCTAAGCAATTTAGCAAGACCACATCTCAAAAATAAAATAAAATAAAAAGCTGGGGATGTGGTTCAGTGGTTGAGCACCTCTGAGTTCCCTGAGTTCAATCCCTGGTCCCTGGTACCACCAAAAAAAAAAAAAAAAAAAAAAAAAAAAGAAAGAAGAAAAAGAAAAAGAGTACTTGGCACACAGGAGATGCTAAATAGGAAATTTGATACTGAATGCATTTCATCCTAAAAAGCTTAACATGCCAAAATCTCAGCCAGACATATCCAGGTAATTATCTATTTTTAAGCTGTTAATTTTTTACATTCTAAACTAATATGTAAATTTCATAAATATGGATACTCTTAGTGCTTTGCACAGAATCGAGCACATAGTATATGTTTAGTGAATATTTTTTGAATAAATGTCCCTCCAGGTCTTGATAACAAAATCCAGTGAATTTGATTTCAGATTTTATGATTATAAAATAATGAGAACTTAATAAAGACATTCTAAAACTTGATATATTCATATAGGTCTTAACCCTTTGAAAATAGTTGCCCCAGAGACTCATGTACTTCCAGTGTTGTTCACTTTGTTCTAAATAAGATCTTAAAAACCAAAACCAAAACAAAAAACCAGGCTGGGTACACACATCCATAATCCTAGCTATTCAGAACTAAGGCAAAAGAATCACAAGTTTGAGATCAACTTAGGTAACTTGATGAGACTCTGCCTCAAAAGAAAAAATTTAAAAAGGGCAAGGGAAGTAGCTCAGTGGTAGAGTGACCCTGAATTAATTTAATAAAAATGTTTCATAAGATATCTGCTCACCTTTTATCATATAAAGGTAAAAACAAAACAAAACAAAACAAAATACTATCACTTAGAGGTCTTTTGTTGGAAAACAAATTTTGGTTTAATAAATTGAATTTCAAGAAGTGAAATACATGTGAAAACTTTTGGTAGTTTTATTTTGACTCTAGTAAAAAATCTTCCATAGAAACCATATCCTTGAGTCTAATCCCAAAAGAAAAAGAAAAATGCTTTTATTACCTCTGATTATTCTGTAACTCATAAGTCTCTTTGCAGGTTTTAGTGGACAGGCTTCCTCACTGGGACAGAAAAACAGGTAGCAGTTGGGTTGTTTAGCTGTTTTTCGAGTGTCAAAGATCATCAAGTTGCATGCTTTGTCCCCTGAAATGAAAGATTTTATAAACATAATTTTGAAATAGATTTTCTAAAGAGCAGGGCAAGAAGGAAGAACATCACTTATTTTGGAATCCAACATAAACACCTTTGTTTAGTTTGTTCACTTGCTTGTTGACTACTGAATCATTTCCTTTTTCTTAGTTTAGTCATGTAAAGCAATTTTAAACGATGTTGGGTTTACAAATATGAGTTAAGGTAATTCTTCACAAAACCAGTTCTTAATAGTACATTTAATTCCCTAGAAGTAAACCTTCCCTTTGTTAAAATATCCCTCAAAATATATATTGATATGCTGACTTTGCAGTCATTACACGACTTAAAACGGGCTGGACATTAAGAAATGGCTCTAACTCTAATGATTTCATGCATCTCTTCTAATCCTAAGGGCATTTCAGACATGTATAAACTGAGTCAGGGTGGAGTGAGTAAATTAGTCATCATAAATACCATGCTTCTTTCTACAAAGGATTTGAGTAGTATATGGAATACAAAGTCCATCTTTATTAATTTTTAAAGCAAACAGGATCATGCTGGGTTCCCCTGGCTGGCTTCCAATGCCTGGCCTCAAACAATCTTCCTGGGATTACAGGTGGGTACTAACATACCTTGCTGCTAATTATTTTTATCAGTAATATGTGAGTCAGCTTTTCATTGCTGTGACCAAAATACTTGACAAGGACAATTTGGTGGAGGAAAAGTTTAATTTGGCTCATGGTTTCAGAGGTTTAGTTCACGGTGGGTCAGCTCCATTACTTTGGGCCCAAAATGAGGCAGCACATCATGGCAGAAAGGTATGGCAGAAGAAAGCTACTTGGTTCATGGCAGCAAAAAATCAAAGAAAGGTAAAGGACTGCAGGGAAGATAAACCCTTCCAGGGCAAGCCCCCAGTGATCCATCCCCTCCAGACATGCCCCACCTGCCTACAGTTACCACCCAGTCTGTCCATTTAATCTAGGATGGACTGATTAGGCCACAGGTCTCATAATCCAATCATTTGATCTCTGAATAGTCCTGCATTAGCAGGAGCCTTTGGATGACACCTCATATCCAAACCATAACAAATACCATTCTTCTGGTTTTTCTTATTTCCCTTATCATTTTAATCACTTCTTCTAGACCAGCAATGGCTAGGGATTAACGCTACTCCCCAGGTGAGAAAAAAGAATAGCCTCTACAAGGGTTTTATCACATTATCTCTCCACTACTCAGGGAATAAGAGATATTCATGCTTTTCATTTCACAAAAATGTATTATGTGCAGTACTTTCTTTTTGGAACTTAGGCAAAATGGAGGATCCATAAGCTTCCCAGACCATATGCAAAATTTTGTGTCCTTTGTGTTTATGTGCATTTTTTAGAGTCCAAGGCTATGACCCAATTATCAAAGTGTCTTTTGAACCTTAAACAGTTAAAAATTGCTCAATAAATGTGGGAAAAGTTTGAGATCCATTAACTGAGACACAGTAAAGGGTAATAGCACTTGTGCTGGTAAAATAAAAGCAGCAAACCCTCATTTCTTGGAATTGAGGAGAAACGCAGTTCCCTACAGTGCCAGGAAATACCCATTTAGTCCTGTTTGCAAGTGATGTTTCTAGTTCACAAAAAATGTTTTTATCAACATTTAAATAAAAAACTAAGAATTTAAAATTATGTCCATACACAGTATCCAAAAACATACTGTTCAGTAAGAGATTAGTGAAGGGATTTTTTCCTACTAAGTATATTGTATCTTTTCCACACCAGTTCTCCAATTCTCTGACAATAACTGGATATCCAACAATTCAATTCAATTCTGACTCTAATAACTAGAATTAGCATCAGAGTCCAGGGTTTGAGGACTTAGTCCCACAAGACTGCCCTCTCTTCAGAAGCCAGAAGCAAAATTGGGCCTCTATGTTACAGGACCATCTGTCTGACTGGGGACAAATTCTGGGGTTGCCACAAGCCTACCTTTCAAGTTTGATAATTTACTAGTATGACTCATGGTATTTACTCAGGTAAATACTATATTTACCATTATAGTTGTTTATAAAAGATAAAAATGATTGTTTGTGTGTGTGTGTGTGTGTGTGTGTTGGGGACTGAACCCAGGGCTTTGTGCAGGCTAAACAGAAAGCTAAATACCTGGATAAAGAGGCATACAGGATGAGGTCTGGAAGGGTGCAGGATCCTCTGTTTTCATGGATTGGGGTACACTACTGTCCTAGCACATGGATGTGTTCACCAAACTGAAAACTCCCCAAATCACATATAGGGAGCTGTATGGTGGTTTTATTACATGGTTAATTAAGTTAATGGACACTGCGATTCAACCAATCTCGAGGCCTTCCCTAGAGGTCAGAGGTGGGGCTGAATTTCCAAGATTCTGATCAGGTGGCCTTTTTGGCATCAGTACCTATCTAGAAGCAATCCAGGGACCTGTTAAGAGGAGCTTCATTAGTACAAGTTCAGGTATGGTTAAAAGGGGCCCATTATAAATAACAAATGATGTGCTCCTATCACTTAGGAAATTCTAAAAGTTTTAGTTCTGTGCCAGGAACCAGAGACAAAGACTACATATATATTTCTTATTATCCTACAATCATTATAGAAAGAAAAGGAAGTAAAGATCTAAGAGCAAACATATGCTTTGATTGGCGAGTAAGTCAAGAAGCACTGGTCCAGGATTCACTAGCTCTTCTAGGTTCCTTAATGGAGAGATCTTGTCTATCTTATTCATGTTTTGTCTACAGCACTTAGAGAGGTATTAGGTGCCCGATAAATGTAGTTGTTTTTACATTTACAGAATTAGGACAAGTCATAAGAAAAACTGGAAAACAAGGGGTTGGGGTTGTAGCTGAGTGGTAGCTTACTTACCAAGCAAGGTTCGATCCTTAGTACCACATAAAAGTAAATAAATAAAACAAAGGTATTGTGTCCATCTACAACTAAGAAAAGCATTTAAAAAAGGAAAAAAAAAAAAAACCTACTGTTTACTTAGATATATAGTTTTCTTTTCATATATAGTTTGAAAAGAGACTTTTGTGACATCTAAAATATATAAAGGTATGGTTCAAATGTATCAGCCTCAGTTTTTTTCTGTGGCATGTGAATGGTCCCTGCTCCTGTAGAGTCCTACAAGCTTCAATTACCTAGTGGTCAGTGTCTTCATCCTGTGTCATGACAGTTCTAGGGAGGCTGATGAAGCAGTGGTTTTAAGTTTCCACTAAAATGCTGACTTAGTCTATAAATCTAAACGGAATGAGCTATGACTTTTACATTTTTTTGTACCATGGATTGAACCCAGGGGCACTTAACCACTGAGCCACATCCCCAGCTCTTTTTTTATTTTGAGACAAGGTCTCACTAAGTTGCTGAGGCTGACTTTAACTCATGATCCTCCTGCCTCAGACTCCCAAGCTGCATGCCCCACAACACCCAGATTAAGACTTTTACTTTTTGTCTCAACTCCTTTGTTTTGTTTACATATTCTTGTAATATTACACTGTATCCCAGTACTTCATGATGATGGCAGTTAAGTATTTAAATACGATTTTCGTTTTCAATTTCCTAGAGGCCTGTTAAGACATAACATCAATGGTTCTCCAACTCTTGTCTGCCAGTCACTCAAGGGATGTACACACAATTTCATCAGTAAAGCTAACAGCTTAGAGGAGGGGAAGGCACCCTGTGGAAAATTCTTCTGTGATTTTGTCACCCACCTTTCTACCCCATTGAGAATGACTGGTATAAACTATTCAGTCACATCCACCAGATACTTATGTCATAAAACACGGAACAAAGGGTTGCCATGTTATTTACCTGCTATGTTTTTTGTTGAACAGCAAGAATTAATGCAGTCTTCCAGAGTTATTGTATATGTGGGTTCATTGCCTCTGATTCCCTTAGAAAGAGATGACTGAATGTCAATGACGACATCTTCTAGACTCTTGGTGAGGCAGTTCTGACTGGTGGATAGCCGTAGGATAAGGAAACAAATTATTACCAAAGTGTAGGTCAAGCTCCGTTCTTCCCTGAAGAACATTTTACTTCACTTTAGTCTTGGTCTTTAAAGATTAAGGATAACTCTTCCTGTGGTCTCAGTTTGCTTCAGGAAGCTTGTGCAAATGATGGAACTCCTCTCTAGAACAAAAATAGAAAATCATCAATGAGTTTTGTTTCCTTTAACAAACCAAGGAAGAAATATTTCAATTTCTCCAAGTCAATGAAAATAACCCACATACAACTTAGAGAAGGGCAGACGTTAACAAGTATGTTTTATTTATTTCACTCTGACTATATTTGAGATGAACATTCATTAAAAACTTGGCAAAGAACAAGTAAGTACACATGTACTAGCCTATTGATGATTAAAAGCTGACAGTGCCAATGAAGAGGTATAAATAGGAGCCCTGCCTCTGAGTTCTAGTTCTTCTTCTTGTCTCTCCTAACCAGGAAGGGAGAGGACACAACATTTCCAGTTACTGATGAAAAAAGTGATGCTAGGTTTGAGCATACTTCCTTTCTCAGCAATAACATCATGATTTTAAAATCATCTACTGGGTGGTGGGCATCGCTAAACAATTTGCATATATTACACTCTTTAATCCTATAGCAGCCCTGCAAAAGAGCCCCCCCATTTCTTTTGCAGTACTGAGGATGAAGCCCAGGAGTACTCTACCTCTAAGCTAAATCACCAGTGCTTTATGTTTTTTTTATTTTGAGACAGGGTCTCACTAATTTGCCCGGACTAGCCTCAAACTTGCAAACCTCCTGCCTCAGCCTCCGAGTCACTAAGATTACAGACATGTGCCACCATGCCCTGCAAAAAAACAAAACAAAACTTATTTTTACCTCATTGAATAATGAGAAAGCGGAGGAGAAATTTCTTACTGTTGCCTCTCTTTATACACTGGAATAAAGGCAGACAAATCTAATAATCTAAATCTAGCAATTAGCTGGTAAGCAGAGGGAATACTCTGGTTCATTTAAGGGAAAGTTTATGGACAGATGTCCTTTTTTGTATCCCTAAAAATACAGGTTACACTATGCATAATGCTGACTCCATTGGGAAATTTGGTTCTTTCTGGAAAAATAAATGTTAAGTATATGTTATTTTATTATTTAAAATAAATGTTAAAGATTTGGTATTGGCACCAAAATAGACAGGTAGATCAATGGTACAGAATAGAGGACACGGACACAAACCCAAACAAATACAATTTTCTAATACTAGACAAAGGTGCCAAAAATACGCAATGGAGAAAAGATAGCCTCTTCAACAAATGGTGCTGGGAAAACTGGAAATCCATATGCAACAGAATGAAACTAAACCCCTATCTCTCACCCTGCACAAAACTCAACTCACAATGGATCAAGGACCTCGGAATCAGACCAGAGACCCTGCAAATTATAGAAGAAAAAGTAGGTCCAAATCTTCACCTTGTTGGCTTAGGATCAGACTTCCTTAACAGGACTCCCATAGCACAAGAAATAAAAGCAAGAATCAATAACTGGGATAGATTCAAACTAAATAGCTTTCTCTCAGCAAAGGAAACTATCAGCAATGCGAAGAGAGAGCCTACAGAGTGGGAGAATATCTTTGCCTCTCATACTTCAGATAGAACTAATTTCCAGAATATATAAAGAACTCAATAAACTTTACACCAAGAATACAAATAACCCAATCAACAAATGGGCTAAGGATATGAACAGACACTTCACAGAAGAAGATGTACAAGCAACCAACAGATATATGAAAAAATGTTCAACATCTTTAGTAATAAGAGAAATGCAAATCAAAACTACACTAAGATTCCATCTCACCCCAATTAGAATGGTGATTATCAAGAACACAAGCAACAATAGGTGTTGGAGAGGATGTGGGGAAAAAGGTACACTCATACATTGCTGGTGGGGCTGCAAACTAGTGCAGCCACTCTGGAAAGCAGTGTGGAGATTCCTTAGAAAACTTGGAATGGACCTACCATTTGACCCAGCTATCCCACTCCTCGGCCTATATCCAAAGGACTTAAAATCAGCATACTACAGAGATACAGCCACATCAATGTTCATAGGGGCTCAATTCACAATAGCCAGACTATGGAACCAACCTAGATGCCCTTCAATTGATGAATGGATAAAGAAACAGTGGTATATATACACAATGGAATATTACTCAGCTATAAAGAATAATAAAATTACGGCATTTGCAGGCAAATGGATGAAATTGGAGAATATCATGTTAAGTGAGATAAGCCAATCTCAAAAATCCAAAAGAGGAATGCTCTCACTGATAAGTGGATGATGACACTTAATGGGGGGTGGGAATGGGACAAGAATGGAGGAAGGAGGGACTGTATAGAGGGAAAAGAGAGGTGGGAGGGGTGGGGGGCAAGGAAAAAAATAATGGAATGAATCAAACATCATTACTCTATGTAAATAAAAAAAAAAAAGATAATATCCAGGAAAAAAAAAAAAAAAAGATTATATTAGAATGCCCTCACTCACAACCCCACATTTCCAGAATAAAAATGTTGACTGAATGATAGTTTAGCACAGAATTACTGCTTCTTTAACCTTTCTTTGGTCACAAATCCTTTGGTAGTCTAAGGAAGGTTAGGATCTATCCTGAGATACATGTTTTAAAAAGTATGAAATAAAATATATAGGATTACTAAGGAAGCCAGTTTTGTTGAAAATAATTATCCAAAGTTTTTAAAATGTGCCTACAAAATGCTGATGAAAGAAATCAGAGATCTAAATAAATGAAGAGATAGTCCATGTTCATAGATAAAATGTCAGTACTTCCCAACTTGATCTACAGATTCAATACATACTCAATCAAATCCCAGCAAACTACTTTGTGGATACCAACAGACTGATTTTAAAGTTTACATATAAGTGCAAAAAGACCTAGACTAGCTAATACAATGGTGAAGAACAAGGCTGGAGGACCAACACTTATCTGACTTCAATATATATTATAAAGCTATAGTAGCTGAACACAGTAGTGCACACCTGTAATCCCATCAACTTTGGAAGCTATGGATGGAGGAGTTCAAGTTTGAGACTAGTCCTAGCAATGTAATGAGACGCTCAGCAACTTAGTAAGACCTCAAAATAAAAAAGTAAATGGACTGGTGGACTGGTGATGTAATACAGTGGTAAAGCACCCCTGGGTTCAATCTGTGAAACAAACAAACAAAAATCATAGTAATCAAAAAAGTGTGCTACAGGCAAAAGAATAGGAAACTAGATTAATGAAATGGAATACTAAGCCCAGAAGTGGATACACACTAATGTAGTCAACCGGTCCTTGATAAAGGAGGAAAGGCAATTAAATGGAGATAGCCTTTTAAAAAATAGTGCTGGATGGGGCTGGGGAGATAGCTCTCTCGGTAGAGTGCTTGCCTTGTAAGCACAAGGCCCTGGGTTCTATCCCCAGCACCCGAGGGGGAGAAAAATAGTGCTGGAATCACTGAATAGCCACATGCAAAAGATAACTCTCAACACAGACCTTACGCCTTTTACTAAAACTAACTCAAAATGGATCATAGACCCAAATGTAAAACACAAAACGATAAAATTCCTAGAGGATGACATAAGAGAAAAATCTTTATGATCTCAGACTAAATGATGAGTTTTCAGATACTGCACCAAATGCATAATCCATAAAAGAAAAAAAAATGATGTTGGGTTTCATTAAAATTAAAACCTTTTTCTCTATAAAAGACATTGTTAAAGGAATGAAAAGATATGCACATGCTTGGGAAAACTATTTGCAAAACACATATCTGATAAAGAACTGGCATCCAAAATATACAAAGAACTATTAAAACTCACTAATAAGGAAAAAATCCTAAAAAATGGGCAAGAGATTTGCATAGACTTCACCAAAGATATCTAGATGACAAATATGCATAAGGTGCTCAAAGTCATATACCATTAGGGAATTGCAAATTCAAGTGAGATACCACTACATACATATAAGAATAACTAAAATCCAAAAAACTGATAATAGCAAATGCTGACAAGGATATGGAGCAACAGGAACTCATTCATTGCTAGTAGGAATGCAAAATGGTATAGTCTCTTTGGAAGAAGTCTGGCAATTTTTCTACAAAGCTAAATATAGTTTTACCATACAATTAAGCAATTGTCCTACTATATATATACCCAAATGTGTTAAAAACTATGTCCATACAAAAACCTGCACAAGAATATTTATATTAGCTTTATTCATAATTGCCCCAAAATGGACATAATCAAACTGTTTGCTAATAGGTGAATGGATAAACAAAATGAGATAAAACTATACAGTGAAATATTACTCAGTAATAAAAGGAAATGAACTATCAAGTCATGAAAAGATATGAAGGAACCTTAATCGTATATTGCTAAGTGAAAGAAGCCAGTCTGAACTGGTGTGATTCCAACTATGTGACATTCTGGAAAAGCCAAGCTACAGAGACAGTGCTTACCAGAAAGGAAAGAGGAATGAATGGGTGGAGTACAGTAGATTTTTAAGGCAGTGAAACTATTTTGTATGATACTGCAATGGTGGATACATGTCATTGCACATCTATCAAAACTGATAGAACTTCTCACCTCAACCAGAAGGCAAGTTAAGGTGGTAAGGATGGTGGAACGAAAACTAAGAAGGTTCCAGGATCCATGTAGAATTAATGAATATTAGAAAATAATACCTCAGACTCATTTTTGCAGGAAAAAATAAGCCTGCATCTGTTCGTGTCTGTATTTTTTCATTATTATCTTCTTGCACTAAAGAAAAATTCCTAACCTCTTAGAGAAATTCTTGAGAGAAATAAATCAATTAACCCAAAAAATTGAAAGAATTGTAAAACATGGGCTCCGACTGTGACTCAGGGAATACAGCACTTGCCTAGCATGTGTGAGACACGGGGTTTGATTCTCAGCACCATATATAAATAAATAAAGGTTCATCAAGAACTAATAAAAATATTTTAAAAAAGAATCGTAAAACATGCATAATAAACCCTCTGTGAGTTGTGAACTTTAGTAAAAAAAAAAAAAAAAAAAAAAAAAAAACAAACAAAAAGGTTAAAAAACAAAATGAATATAATAAAAGAATACAAGGCTAATATCTCCCTTGCTGTTATGTTCAACTTCTGTATGTGGTAAAATAGTAACATTTATTGTTTCTCATATGCCAGTCTCCATGCTAAGTACTTTGCATACATATTATGTCTTTTAATCCTTATAAGAATCCTAATGAGATAGATCCCCTTATTATTACCATTTTCAGTTAAAATAAAAAACCCCACATTGTGTGATATATATGTGCTGTGTGTGTGTGGTACTAGGGACTGAATTTTGGGGTGGGGGGGCTATACCACTGCAACAGCCTTTTTGTTGTTAAACAGGGTCTTGCTAAGTTGCCTGGCTTGGCTTTGAACTTGCAATCCTCCTAACTCAGCCTCCCAAGTAGCTGGGATACAGGTGTGTGCCACTATACCTGCCATATATGTACCTCTTTATTAACCAATTAAATAATGGGTACATCTGATAACTGCCATAATTTTGAAGAAGTGCTGGGTATAAATAATATTTTGATATACATGCAACAAATAACATGAAAATATCTGTGATATCTACTGGTGACAAGTCACTGCTACTGCTACAACTACTGTGGCTTTTGCCTATATTCCTCCTGAAGGAAATGTTACCTTTCACTTAGAGGTTAGTGAAATAACACATTTTTTCCACCTAAGTTCACAGACATCCTGAATTCTATTCACAGACTCTTTGGTTATCACAAACTCCTCAGGTTAAGAATATTGGCACAAGTTACTTATTAGGCTGCCACAGTCTATATGCCTGTTTTCTATTCCTGGAGAAACCAGACAAAGACAAGGCAAATATTTTACTTTGAACTGGATTCTAATTAGTCTCTCCCCTGCTAAAAACCTGAACTATGAGAGAGATGGGACCGAGTAGCGTTCTCATTATGCAGTATCTTTATAACACCTGCACTGCAAGAAGTTATAAAGAGGACTTATCTCATTAAAGAGGCTAGACAATTATGAGGCTGTGCTTTGCCCACCCCCCTTTGTCTTAAACTTGATTATCCATTTATTTTTGTGGTCCTGGGAATAGAACCCTGGGCCTTGTGCTTGCTGGCAAGCACTTCACCACTAAGCTACAACTCCAACTGATTACTTTTCAACCCATCATTATTTTGGTCTTAAAGATCTGAAATCAGCTGTTCGGCTGGCAAATGGGAGACAGGTTACAGGTAGGAGAGAGAAAGTATCTGAGCTTTTACATCAGCTTACTGGAATCACTAAAATTTATTTGTACATAAATATCTCAAATATTGGAAATCATTTTACTCACAGTATACTCTAAGCGTGCGCACACAGGCGCACCCTATAGATTATTATACAGTTAGCAGGTTAGGAAAACGGAAGATAAACCATATAAGGAAATATGGGGAAATTTCCCTTTCTTTGAAGAAAGGTATGTAGCTCACTGAACAATATATTCTTCCGCCTCTCCCTCTGATAACAACGCTGAGCTGGTGCCTTTTAAGGCAGGTGCTTCTGAACCTGCCTGGCAATCCCCTTTGGGATACTGCAGTGACACAAAAATCCTGGTTCGTCGTTATTTGCCCCTGATTCTTCGCATGCTCTGGTATGAGTGGAGGAGCCTCGGCCCTGGGAAAGAAGCAGAGCTCCTCTTTCTGCAGGTGGCGACGCTTCTTGGGGTCAGTCAAGAGGAGGACAAAACCCCCTTTACCTGGTAGCGAGAGGACCCCGGGAGTCCCTTTTGCCCTCTGGATGCTAAGACAGCTCCGTCGCGCTCGCTGGAAGTACCCGCGATTCCGCGCCGAGGTCTCTGCGAAGACTCCTGGGGATGCTCCGCAGCTCCAGCACCCGCCGGGCGGGTTTTGTGGTTAGCAAGTTCCTGCTTCCGTTGCAGGACCGAAAGTCTGCCGCGGGGGAAGGGCACGTTCCTGTCCTGCAACCCGGAGCTGCTTCCCAGCAATGTTCAATCGAGTGCTATCGGCACGAACCGTGTACCCACTAAAGCCGCGTAGACTGCAGGCCCCCATTGCTGAGCCCCAGAAGGAGCCCGCGTTCTGGGCTCGCTTCACATTGCCTGCCCCTGGCTGTGCGCTCTGCCCGGCAGGCGTGGGCGCGAGATTGCTGGCAGCCGTAAGGTCTGCAGCTGTGCTTTAACTCGCCGCCTCCGTGAGGCCAGTCCCGCTCAAATGCACACGGAGAAAAAAACATACATAAATGTCCCCCCCCCAATCTTCCCCCCTCCCCCCACCGGGCCAACTCCCCTGCCCTGTCCCAGTCTCCTAGTCTCCCGCCCCAGAGGCAACCACTGAGAGCAGTTTCTTGATGTTTGGAAATGTACAGTTCATCTTATTTGAGATATGGTTATGAGAATCCTATTTCCATAATCGGAGAATGGAGGATCCTCAATTAGATTTGACAATTCTTGAGTTAAATATTATGTGCCCGGCAAGCCTGGAGGAAGTCATGTGATTTTCTGCAGGATTTACTGTTTATAGGCTTAAATGATAATGATGATGAAAATAACATGTTACAGCTAAAACTGTATTCCTAACACTTAGCATAGTATTCGGTATGCTCAGTATTAGATATTTATAGTATTAGATGCTCAGTAAATATTTAACTGAAATATATTTGTTGCTAAATAATGGAAAATGTGTATAGATTGTAGAAGTTTGTTTCCAAATCACTGCTCCCCTCACTCCCACCCCCAGATATACCCCTAAAATGACAAATTTTTAAACCACTGACATAATTTGCCAAATGGTCCAATGTTGAGTGCAGTGACAGAGGATGGGAGAGCAGTTACTGAGAACAGGGATTTCTGATGCCCTCATGGCTGTGGCATGCCGGGTTCTTGGGAATGTTTCTGTGCAAGGGCACAGGATGCCTAGCTACTGTAGCAATGCCCTGCATGAGGAGGCTCTGTGCAAGAGCCCTATCAGTTCTAACCTTGATCTCTGGCACACAGCTCCCAGGAAGATAGAAATTCTTTCAGGGCCTTGTGCTTATAAGGCAAGCACTCTACCAACTGAACTATCTCCCCAGCCCAGAAAGAAACTCTTATGCTAGACAACCACAATGTTTCACCAGCTCTGCTTCTCCAGTTCCTGCCCACTTTTCATTATCCTTTAAACAATGGACTTTCTTGAGAGCTACACAAAGCTCCTAACATTGCACTTTGCAACTATGATTTGCAACTGTGGAAAAGTTACATAGGATGTCCTAGTTTCTGTAACTTTCCTGAATACAAAGAATAATGGTTGCATAGTCGTTAACCTGATAATGAGACGAATATAAAGATAGCTGGTGTAACTCTTTAGACCTGCATCTCCATCAGAGTGCAGGCTCCACCTGATCCCAGCTTATTTTTCAAGATCTGTGTTAACGAATCTTTATTTTCCAATCCCCCTTTGCTGTTCACCAGATCTGAGAATTTGGTTGTGTTGCTCACAACAGTCCAATCTTTGACATTATCTTTACTTTGATGTGAAAGAGCTTTGGAACCGGAAACACTAAGTAAAGTAGGCTTGTACGGTCAACAGCTACACCCTAGTTTTAACCAATAGCTATAGAAGAAAACTTGTCAAGGATAGTCCATTGTGTGAAACTGACTAGCTGTAGTCACAGGATAACCTACTCTCCAGTTACAATAATGTTGCCAAAGTTTCGTTTTAAAGAGTTACCACAGGAAAGTAAACTCCAGAGTGATTTTCCAGTGGAACTATTGTCCTTATACAACAAGGGACTGATGTATTTGTGCATTTTATCTCTGCAGATGATATGCTTCTGTGGTTAGGACTATGTAAGTCCATCCTAGGTACTAAGTAGACCTTTCCATCCTTAGAAATTTCAGATTAGCCAGGCATGGTGGAGCACTCCTGTAATCTCAGTGACTGGTGAGGTTGAGATAGGAGGATCTCAAGTTCAAGCCAGCCTCAGCATCTTTCAAGGCCATAGACCACTTAGTGATATCCTGTCTCAAAATGAAAAATAAAAAGAGATGGAGATATAGTTCAGTGGTAGAGTACCCTCTGTTTCAATCCCCAGTACCAAAATTAAAAAAAAAAAAATCATATTAGTGTTTCAATATAATTAATTGTTATGGTTGAAGTGACAACAGTGAACAAAGGACAAAAATAACGGTTAAGGAAAACTTTCTATTGATGTGCATTAGAAAGTTTAAATTAGAAATGTTTAAATTAGAAACCATACCCATTGTCGCCCCATTGCTTGAAGATTATTAATCCTCTTCTCTTGAGCGTTAGAAGTCCCATCTATGTAGAAGCATTTTTTTAAAGTATTTTATTCAGAAAACATGATTAAACACCTGCAGGGAAAATTGAAGAACAATAAGACATGAGCTCTACCTTCAAGTTGTTTGTAGTTAAGTAGAGACAGATAAGCAAATCAATGGTTATGTACAGAATAAATGTTGTGATAGAAGATGTTAAGGAAATTCAGAGGGGTCTTTCAGGAAGATATCTAAGATGGAATTCTCTTAGCTAGATTGAGAGAAAAAGGCTAACTAGTCTAGATGGAAAAAGCACAACAATTCAGAAATTCAGTACACCTGGCATGAACATTGCCTATGCACACAGAGGAATGGGGAATATTAATCAGAAAATACTAATTAATATTCTGGAAAAGTCTTTCTACCTGCCCATGGAAAATGTACTGAAGGAGGTAAGGTCAGAGTCCTTGTGTCTTCCAGAAAATGGAAGAATTTATGAGGCCCTCAATGGGCACAGAAATAGAGGAGACAGGCTTTCCAGAACTTAGTGACTGGTTGGTGTACTGGTAAGGATAAATGGATTACTGGCGGGGAGACCTGATGGATGGGAGTGCCAAGTAATTAATATGAAGACATGGGAGGAAGAGCCAGTCTGGTATAGAAAAAGGCATAAACAGTTTTAGAAAACTTAGAAAACTTGTGTCCTGGTTTTCTCACTAGTTAGTTGGGTGACCCAGACCACTTTTCTGTAAAATTAAGCAAGTGGTTTCTACTTTATAGGCAAGTCATATGAGGCTAATATACATGAAAGTACTTTATAAATTTGAAAAGCTGTTCAGTTGTTCATTATTGCACATACAGTAACTAATACAACTTGCTGCTCATGTGGAAGTGATATTAAGGGTGCTAAAAGACATCAATCCCAAATGTTTCCTACCTCTAAAATTCTACCACTAGAATTCTTATAAACACTCATTTCATTTTCTTGCTATCAGGTTGTAAGTTTCCTAAGGTTAGGGACAGGGACTTGTTGGATTTTAAAAAAAATTTTAAATCAATGAACCTTTATTTTATTTATATGTTGTGAATCAAGTCCAGTGCCTGTCACATGCCAGGCAAGCACTCTATCACTGAGCCACAACACCAGCTTGGCTTGTTGGATCTTTTATCTTAGACTCTAACAAACACCCAGCACATTGTAGGCTCCTGTAAATATTGAGTCAATGAGGGCATTACATTTTCAGATATAATTTTTCTGAACAGAACTTAATTTTTCTGAACAGAACTTCATATAACATACAATCCACCCATTTAAAGTGTACATGTCAGTGGTTAATATAGTCAGTTGTACAATCATCGTCACAATCAATTTTAGAACATTTTCCACACCTTCAGAAAGAAGCCCCCATATCCCATTAGTAGTCATTCCCAATTTCCCCCTCAGCTTCCTTCTCAGCTTTAGGCCACCACTAATCTATTTCTATCTCTGCAGTATCTCTTCTGGACATGTCATATAAATGGAATCTAAAAAATGTTGCAATATGGCTTCCTCCCCCTCCCCCTCCCCCCAGTACTGGGAATTGAACCCATGTCCTTGAACATACTAGTCAAGCACCCTGCTACTGAGTACCTCTCCAGTCCAATATGTGGTCTTTTATGATGGGCCTTTATTCAATCAGCATCATGTTTTCAAGTTTATCAATGTTGAAGAATTTATTAGCACTCATTCCTCTTTTTTGACCAAATAATATTGCACTATATGCACATACCAATTTTATTTATCTATTCATCAGGTGATGGGACAGAACCTCCCTTTTAAAATGAAATATTTATTCAAAGGGAAGCATACACAACACCTAATGCCTCTGTGAGTTAGAGTATGGGGCACAAAGCAAATACACTTTGATGTGGAAGAGGAAGGTCAAGAACTAGAATGAATCTCCATTCCACTCCCCTTTTATCTCCTCTCTCACCCTTAAAGAAGGCAGATCTGGAAGGGGAGCCAAGGGCTCTCCAGGAGGAAATGGCTTAATTGCTTAGTGAGTCCTTCCTAATCCCAGGTGGCTTATGTGAACCTCAAGAATAGAGGTTCACCACCTTCTGGGAGCCTATTTTGATCTCAGGCAGTTTTTAGTTCTATCTTCATATTCCCATAGAACACTAAACTTACATTTGCTTGCATTTTTCTCATTGTATTGTAATAATGAGTAGAGGAAAGAGCACCAACTTTGAAATTAGACAGTCCTTAACATTCTAAAATTAAATTTCATGAAAATTAAATGACAAAATAGGGGAAACATCTGTGATATAGTGGAGTAGACTTAGATATCGTTTAGTCAATTCGACACTCCTGAAATAATATTTATACACATAAAATCTCAGGGTATTTGCTTGTAATTTCTTGAAGGAAAACGTATAAAATAAATTGCAAAGTCCTGAGAATCCTAGGACACCCAACTCACTGATGGCATTGCACTGGTAGTTTACATCCTCTATCTGCTAAACCTGCCATTTTGTGTTACTTGCATTCCTTGCTCACCTGTTGCTAGTTCCAGAGTAACCTGGTCATTGTCAAGGTGCCCAAAGAGTGCCTACACTGTAGGATCATTTACTTCCCTTTGAAGATGCACACTCATGCTGATTAGGTGAATCGGCATTTTCTATTTCGTTATTTTTCTCTCATTTCCAGCTATTTCTTCACTCTTTCTTAGCATTTTTTGTGTGATTTTCCACCTCCAAACTCCCAAGTTTTCAAAGCTTACAAAGGAGCTTTCCATCCGGACAGTTGAGGATTTGAATCCTAGCACCATTCTTTCTCCGTTTGAAAACGGTTAAAAACACCGATTTTATAAAGTTGTTCTAGTATATGTATACGAGAAGGCTCAGTGTGTAGGTGGTGCTTAAAGGTGACGCATCTTTATCTTAGGAAAGTGCTTACCCTTTGGACCAGTTCTGGCTTTTAGGCGGTCGGGTCCTTTGAGGTGACTGGGCTCTTTAAGGTGGCACCATTCTAGGTCCGGGTGCGGCTTTCCCCTCCCCTCTCTTAGGCCGGGGGCGGGGTCTCG
Source organism: Sciurus vulgaris (assembly GCF_902686455.1). Classification (NCBI taxonomy): domain Eukaryota; kingdom Metazoa; phylum Chordata; class Mammalia; order Rodentia; family Sciuridae; genus Sciurus; species Sciurus vulgaris. Next base: position 81,312,946 of record NC_136465.1, read on the forward strand.
TAACCCGGAACTAAAGGCCTCGCGTAGCAGGCGCCGCCAATCCGCGTCCCGGAAGGAGCGAGCTGTGGAGTTCGAGCCAGTGAGTGAATGCGGCGCTGCCCGCCTCTCGCAGACGCGGCAATGCTGATGTCCCCCGCCTCCTCCTTTAGGGCTCTCGAAAGGAAAGAGGGAGAGCATCGTGTATCAGCGCCGCACGTCCTTACACGTCTGTTCCCCAAATAGGGCCTCTTATCCCGGCCGCCCCGGTCCCTGCGCGGGCTGGGCTCGTCTCCCCCTCACCGCGGCGCCCAGGCTGTGTAGCGTCCCTGTCCCGGTCCCCAGCTCCTGCCCTGTCGCCGGAGCGGTCGCCGCCCGGCCCGCCGTTCTTCCGCTGCCACCGCTGCTGGCACCATGGGCAGTGAGCAGAGCTCCGAGGCCGAGAGCCGACCCAACGATCTGAACTCCTCAGGTCGGTGTCCTAACTTCCTGCCCTCCTCCAGCCGGCTTGTCTGCTCGCGGAGCAGGCTGCCTTCCTGTCTTGTGGGGTCTGGGACGGCCTACGGCAACGCGTAGAAAGCCTTCACCATGCTTCTTTAAAAAAAAAAAAAGAAAAAAGAAACAGTAACCTTCTGTCTTAGCCTTGATTTCCCCTAAGCCACCTTGGGCGCCCATACCCATTATTTTAAAAACCGTTTATTCAGCTGCAGTGTAATCTTTTGACAACGACCTTGTTAATTTTTGACTCTAGTACTCATAATTGAGGTACTGAGATTTGACTTGCACAATGGATGGATCATAAACAACTTCCAAGAGCAGCAACAACAGGCTTTCTTAAAAATGGGTTTTAGAGGGTCGTTTTTAGAAGGGATGTGCGATAGTTGTACATTCTCTCAGAACCCTTAGTTGCAACCGTTTCCAGAAACTGCTTTTTCTCCTCAAGTGTCTGGCTTCTTTTCTGGTGGTGTAGAAGTTGGCCAGATGGGAAGCTCTTTCTTCTATTCTCCTGTCCATATATTAGTTTTCTGAGTTTGAGGTGGGAATGGGAAAATTATTATGCTGAGAATATAGTGCTTAAAAAACAAAACAAAACCGAAAAACCCTGGTATTTAATTGAGCAAAATTTGCCCCCCCCCCCCTTTTTTTGTTCCCCACAAATCCTAGGACAACTGGGAGTGCCCTGAATAAGCTGCAGGCCTGCTAATCCAAATTAACTCTGGGGTCTATGAAGGGCCCTGGTTTTAGAATTGCTCAGTTCAGGGTAGAATTTGTCATTCAGAAAAGTAGAAGCTAACAGATCTAGGGGTTATTCACTTTGAAGGATGTCCTTCAGGATTAGTTCAGACCTGAGTTCTAGGGGGTTATGTTGAAACAGCTTTTAAAGGTGAGCAACATTTACTAGCTTTGTTAACATTCTTTCCTTGGAAAGCTCAGAATGTCACATAACACATACAGTAATAATGCCTGCCTCTCAATTTCTTGCCTCTCTTCAGACCAAAAGCATTTTGGGGAAAGGGTTGTGGCATCATTTTAATGCCTGTGCTCACCCATGAACTAACACGATAGGTTCTTTTCTGATGTTAGAATTTGCCTATTCCTTTAAGTGCTTGGCATATGTTTATGTTTAATCTTTACCCTCATTTAAAGGATAAAGTAATAGAGGCTAACTAGAATGTTGTGAAGGTATTTTTTCTCTGGAGTCTGGGGAAGGAGGAATCACATTTGTAACAGGAAAGATTTTTGTCATTGATTTTGTAAAATGTTAAGGTGAATTGCCAAAAGTGATTAAGAAATCTTTCTTGAAGAGTAATAAAAGCAGCAGAGATTTTTCTTAAAGAGTGAATGCCAAGAATCAGAAGACCAACTTTCTGAATGTAAGGCAGTTCTGTAACATCCCCTGGATGGACTTTTGAGACATGGCCATGATAAGCCTCAGAATACTACCTTCTAGAATATAACATACTTCAAGAATTCATTTGTGCCCTAACCTGGAAGATGTTTGAGGAGCAGATCTTGATTTGGGAATCCTTTATGGTTTGAATTTCTTCCCTTCAAATGGATCACATTCTCTTAAGGATCCTGAAATTGACCTGCCTCTGTAGCAGTTCTCCAAATTTCTGAATTTTGCTTCAGCCTAGAATAAACCTGTTGATTGTTTCTGTCCTTCCTGGAGTAAGTAATGTTGTAACAAGGGTGAAAATCCTGGAGCCTCAAGAATAGATCTATCACCTGGGTTGAGACCCCATGATTAGTCTTTATTAAACACGTGTGGCTGACTGTAAGAAGGTAGACAGCTTTGCAACCCCATTTGCACCAACAACTCATAAATCTCCAGTATCTTTTCTAACTCTTCCTTGAGCAAATCAGAGCCAAATTTTATACCCTCATTTCTTCATTTGTAAAATAGGGACATATGTCAGGAGGATTAGGAGAATCAAAGAAATTTAAAACACAATCTGCCTATACTTTTGTGTACTGAATAGTAAAATGTTTAGTTATGAAAGTTCATACAGGTTATATTCCTGTAATGTTTGAATTTTTTAATACCACAGAAAATAGAGGTTCTCTCAGAATTCATCCTACCTAACCCCCACTGCAAAAAAATCTACATTTTTATAATTGAAAAAAACTCTTTCTAATGGTTACGTTGAAAATAGCTGTGGTGAAGCAGAGGCTAACATGCATATTCCTGAGCAGTGTAACTTTATTTTCAGTGACTCCTTCTCCAGCTAAGCATAGAGCCAAGATGGATGATATTGTGGTTGTAGCTCAGGGCTCTCAGGCCTCACGGAATGTCAGCAATGATCCTGATGTCATCAAGTTACAAGAGATTCCAACCTTCCAGCCCCTTTTGAAAGGTAAGGGGTTGCATTTTGTTTAATGTGAACTTGACAGAGAGGTTTATATGGCCTCATTATTCTCTCCCCATGTATCTGTATACTTCTACTTTGGGTCTTTCCTTAAATGTCATCTTCTCCATGAAGCCTTCCTTTGTTGCCCTATTTCAAATTAAAGCCCTTTTCTCTGCCTGCTTTATTGACCTACTATAAATTTCTTTACTCTGTTTTTCTGCTATATTATGAACTCCATGTGGCAGAAACTTTGTCTTGTTCACTATTGATTTCCCAACACTTGAAAAACCTGATATACAATAGGGACTGAGTAAATGAATGAATGGTGTTGGAGTTGGCCCTTTTTTATTTTATTTCCATGAAAAGATTTTAATTCTTTTTTAAAAATATTTTTGGTTATAAATTGACACAATACCTTTATTTTGTTTATTTAGGTTTTTTTATGTGGTGCTGGGGATCCAACCCAGTGCCTTACGCGTGCTAGGCAAGTTCGTGTTCCGCCACTGAGCTGCAACCCCAGCCCCAGATTTTAATTCTTATTTGTGGCCTAGAGACTATGACTTGATTAGTTCATACCCACAGAAAAACTTACCACTACTGATATATTTGTAATTAATCCTGGCAAGTGTTTTGCATGAGAATGTGTTTATGAGAGGCAAGAACACACCCTAGATAAGCATATTTTGAGACAGTTAATATGAAGGCCATAACATTATTATTTTTATATCTTCATTAAGTGGTAGGAATGATTTTCTGTTACGTGAACAGTGTTTCTGCTGTAGTTCTTCCAGCATCCTCCTCCCCTCAATCCCGTGACCATCACCAAATAAGGAAATAAAATTGTAAGGCCCAGTTTATTCATCCTGTATCTTAGTTTTCTTTGGCTGTAACTAAATACTGAAGAGTGGGTAATTTATTTGTTTACTTTTTGCAGTAATGGGGATTGACCCCATTACTGCAAAAAAAAAAAAAAAAAAAAAAAAAGTGGCATGCTTATCAATGAGCTACACTTCTTGCCCTTTTTATTTTTTATTTTGAGATAGGGTCTTGCTAAGTTGCCCACAGTGGCTTTGAATTTGTGATCCTCCTGCCTCAGCCTCCATAGTTTCTGCTATTATAGGCATGTGCCATGGTTCACAGCCAGACTGTGGTAATTTATAAAGAAAAGATTTATTTAACCTTACAGTTCTGGGAGTCTAAGAGTTAGGCACTGCCATCTGTGTGGTATTTAGTGAGGACTTATACGTTGGGTCATGACATGAAGAAGGATATCACATAGTTTGCTCTCTCTCCCTCTTGTTTTATTTATTTATTTATTTGTTTGTTTTTGGGGGGGAGGGTATATTTAGAATTAGGCAGCTGGACTCTGTTTAGATGATACCAATTTTGTTGGCAGTGTCCAAAACATCATAATCAGGACCCAGTCCAACATACATTGTCTTCTCTCCATCAGGCCTGATCAGGCTGTTAACCTTGGCCACATCAATGTCATAGAGCTTATTTATGGCTTGTGTGATCTAATGTTTGTTGGCCTTGACATCCACAGTGAACACAAGTGTGTTGTTGTCTTCAATCTTCTTCATGACCACTGATTTCAGTGGTCAGGGGGAACTTGATGATGGCCTAGTGGTCAAGCTTGTTTCTCCTGGGGGTGCTCTTCCAAGGATATTTGGGTTGCCTCTGCCAGCTGCAACGTCTTGTGTCACTGGAAGGTAGGTGACGTGCAAATCTTATTTTTATGACTGTGAACACCCTCCAACACTGCTTTGTTGGCCTTCAAAGCTTTTGCTTCGGCTTCAGCTTTGGGAGGGGCAGGAGCTTTCTTTGCTCAGCGCCATCTTGGTGAAAAGGTCAGCTTTTCACCCTTTTCTAATAAAGGAATTAATGCAGTTTTAGGGTCCCACCCTCATGACTTCATTTAATCCTAATCCCTTCCCAAAGGCCCCACCTCCCAGTCCATTAGCATATGTTTCTAGGGACTAAGTTTCAGCTTGAGTTTTGGAGAGGACAAACACCCAGGTCATAGCAACCTGGTATATCATATAAAACATATATAACTATTTGTGTTAAAATGTTCTTCCTCATAAAATCCATTTAATTCTGAAATCATTAAATATTTGAATGATTTGTGTAAGATCAGATAGCTGGCAAGCAGAGATTGAACTTGGACCTTCTTTACTGATATCAAATCCTATATTAGTTATACTGTCTCACACTGTACTTAACAAAAACAAATGTGCTGTTCAGTTATCCACATATCATCTTATTCTTTGCACAGCTTCATCTGCCTCACAGATGAGTAAATACAGACTTTTAGTCTCTTCCCCATAGGCCTCAGGGTTAGACTTCGGTACACTTAATTAAAACAATACATTACTTCTTATTACCCATTTTATTAGTTTTCAGTATTTTGAGGAACATGATTCTCCAAAGAAGCCAACATTAATGAAATTTCCATCAGTACTTGTCCAGTCTATTAAAACACATAGTCTTTATCTTTTTTTTTAAATTTGTTCTTTTTTAGATATAATGACAGTAGAGTGTACTTTGGCATAGCGTTTATCTTTAGAAACTTAGAACTGTATTCTGTACTCCATCCCTTCTGGAGTTGCACAAAGTACTGTCTACAGCCACAAATTTTCATTCCCTGTTTTCCTGTTATCTCTATCCTCCCAATTTCTTATAGTCCTGGGTGGGGCCTTAAGTGACCAATTCTTGTCTTCACCTTAGGAAAATACTCAAAACAGAACTTTGAGATATGCTTAATAATTTTCTGGGGTTTTTTAGTTTTAGTTTTTTTTTTTTTTTGGTGATGCTGGGAATTTGAACCCAAATCACCAGTGCTTGTGAGGCAAGCACTTTACCAACTGAGCTACATCCCCAGCCCCTTTCTGGGGTTTTTTTTCATCACTTGAAATAATTTGTATTTTATGATAATAAACTGATTAGTAGGGAAAGTATCTAGAAGATTTGTTATTAAGTGAAGCAACCAGATTTAAAAATCATCATTGCTGGGCATGATGGCTCACACCTCAATCCCAGCAGCTCTGGAGGCTGAGGTAGGAGGATCGTGAGTTCAAAGCCAGCCTCAGCAACTTAACAAGGCCCTATCTCTAAATAAAATATAAAAAGGACTGTGGATGTGTCTCAGTGGTTGAGTGCCCTTGGGTTCAACCCCCAGTATCAAAAAAAAAAAAAAAAAAAGTTATCTGGTGTTTGCCTAAGGAAGGTAGAGAAATCACTTGATGAGCCAGGCATAGTGGTATATGCCTATAATCCCAGCAACTAGAAACCCCAATGTAGGAGAATTTTAAGTTCCATGCCACCTTGGGCAATTTAGTGAGACCCTGTTTGAAGATAAAAAGGGCTGGGGATGTAGGATGTAGCTATGTAGTAGAGCACTCCTGGGTTCAATCCCAATACTGGAAGAAAACAAAAAACCATTTGAGGGTGGTGGGAACCTAGAAATGGCAACATGTGACTGTGACCAGACTACAGGCAAAAAAAAGGCCAGTGTGCATTTGCAGTAATACTCATCTTTCACTTGGGAAGAAGAAACCTTTTGAACCATGATTAGAAAAGATAGGTAAAGGAGAAGGAACATTGGGTAGAAATAATAAATACAGTTATGATAATATAGAGCTGAAAATGCCCTCTCAATACTTTGTGATAGTTACCATTTTTTCTTTTTTATAGATTAAGACTCAGTTTAAATAAATAGCCTAAAGTCACATGGCCACAGTGATAACCTATCTTTTTTTTTTTTTTTTGCTGTGATGGGGATTGATAGCCTATCTTAAGATGGCATCAGGACACCTAATTTTAATTATTTCGTGCATAGGATAAGACTCAGTTTCCAGTTCTAGCAAAGCCTGTCGTTTAACTCTAGACTATATGAAGAAGTAGTGTAGCAATGTAGTGAGGGTGAGGTTGTTCTAAGTTTTAAGTGCAGCCTATTTGTTGAAGAGCCTTCTGTTTAAACATTGTTCTGCCTGGTAATTTAAAGCCCTGCCCTGTCTGCTAGGCAGCTGCTAGGGCCACTCATCACTGTTGCCTTTATACTTTGATCTTTTTTCCCCCCTTTATTGCTTTCAGGATGAAGCTATTTCTCAAAGTAGTGAAAAGGGCCACACAATGAAAGTTGTACCCTCCCCAGGTTTGATTTCAGAAAGCTTTTATTCAACTTAATGACAGTTTATTCTTTCAAAACAATATATTCAAATATTACAAGTTCACTATTGTTCCTTAATGTCACATGATGCGATGCTAATGCTGGTGGGTGATCTGCAGAAGTCGTGACTGGGCAGGTTTGGAGCTATTTGTATGACTGAGGTAATGTTTGCATTTTTAATAAGCAAGCAGATTCTTTCTTTGGTTTTAACCCTTTTGCATAAATAACCCTGGAGTGTAAATTAGGTTTTATAATCCAAATGTCTGTTCCTCTCTTGTTTAAGTCAAAGGACTTTCTGTTTTTCATGGCAATTTGTGAATTTAGCAATTTATTTTGATATGTAAAGCATTTAATAGGAAATGAAGGATTAGAAAGTAGCAATGAATAACTATGACAAAACACAAAGGCAAAATGTCAATTTGATATAAGCTAGTAAAATTCACCCACTCATTCTTTAATGAAACCACTCTAGTTTTTCATTCTATAGAAATGAAATATTTCCAACAGAAATGCAATATTGTTGATATTTTTATGTAAAAATGAAAATAATTACTCTGTTAATTTTGGATGAGTATATGCATACATGCACATGACATTCTGTATAACTGACCTATCATTTTTGTCACTGACCTGGGATCAACATAAGTGGTTATCTTACTGCCTAAAGAGATCAAGCACATAAAATTAGATGCTTAAGTGACACTAAGCATTGTTGGGCAATCTGAATGTTAAGGACATGACACATGTGAAATAGATTTCAATAATGAAAAAGGATCTGTCTTTTCTTGGTAGAACAAAATCTCATAGAACAGCCATGAAGGATCTCAAATCATATGGAATATTAAAAATACTAGGAATTAGTACTTGAGATTATATATGGGGAAGAATGAAGTGATGAGAAAGAGCATGAGAGCTGGTAATGTAGCTCTGTGGTAGAGCTCTTGCCTAGCAGGTACAAGGTCCTGGGTTCAAACCTTAGTACTACAAGAAACAAAAAAGAGTACATAAGGGAGTGACATTTCAAACATTCTTCTCAATTACACTTCTGTCATCCAGACAAATAAAGATACAAAGTCTGCATTCAACAGACATCTGTCTCTACTCATTGTCAGACCTTATCATTGAATTGGAAAAAGGTGTACTAAGCAGGGGCTGAGAGAATGGATCTTAATCGGAGCCGTGACTTAAAAGTTTTAACTTCTAAGACCAGGTTGATCCTAAGTGTATTTTCTCCCAAAGATTATAATTAATTGATAACTTATTCCTGATTACTCGTACATTTATTTGTGTGTGTAATAACTCTTCATTTAATCTTTTAAGCATGGCTGTTAACCAGCAAAGTGTTAGCCTTACTCAGAAGACAGGGGAGTACCAGGTGCCTGGTCACTTTAAACCAATTAAGAATGTGAAGCCATCTCACCAGAGCTACTTCACTGTTTTTCCTCACTCCCGTAAATCTCTGCCCACATCCATTACTGTTTCTTTCATTAAATCTCAGGTTTCTATGCCTTTCTCTGAAATTTAATACCTCTATTTCACACTTTCTTCTGTTTGCTGGATGTTGCTTCTACATTTTCTTCCTCTCTGGCATCTAGCTTAGTGAACTATTTTTGTTCATATATACAAATCATTCCATATTTAAAACGGCAAAAATAAAAATATTTTCATTTTGACTCCATTGCCCCTTCTGGCTACTATGTTTTTTGTTTTGTAAATCTATGCTTCCAAACTTACTGCATGGCTACCACATGCTGTCTCTGCATCCTTTCTGCCTCATATTTGTTGTTTTATTGATATTTGCTTCTTTGGAGACTATTAGTGCCTAATTTTCTTAGTCCACATCCTTCTTTTTTCCATATTTAACATCCACCTTACCTACTAATCTCCTTTCCTTTAGCTTCATGACTTAATCCCTGCATAGTATTGTGCTTATCTGTCTGCTCCTTAGTTTCTGTTCTTCTCTGCACAGCTCTTTTGGAGAACTGAGGTTCTAAGAACTTTTAAGTATTTTGAAATATAGACGTGAAGATGATCATAAGTCACTAGATCAGTTTCAACATCTAGTCGTATTTCTCCAACTGTGAAATAGTCAATACAGCCATCTGTTGATACTTTAAATTCTGCATGCTCCATCTTCTACCTACATATTTAAATGTTCACTTATTTATTCAATAAAACAATTTTTTTTTTTTAATTAGGTGAGTACACTTGAAGAGAATGTGTTCTGCAGTTGTTGGGTATAGTGTTCTATAAATGCCATTAGGTCGAAGTACAGTTGATAGTGTTCATATTTTATATTTTTATTGACTTATCACTTACTGAAAGACAGGTGTTAAAATATTCAAACATGATTGCAAATTTGCCTATTGTCATGTCAGGGTTTTTTTTTTTTTTGGTACCAGGGATTGAACTCAGGGGTACTTAACCACTGAGCCACATTCCCAGCACACACACCCCCCCTTTTTTTTTTTTCTTTAATGTTTTAGAGACAGGGTCTCACTGAGTTACTTAGGGCCTTCCTAAATTTTAGCTGAGCTTGGCTTTGAACTCACAATCCTCCTGCCTCAGCCTCCCAAGCTGCTGGGATTACAGGCCTGCATCATAATACCCAGTTTTGTCAGTTTTTGTGAATGTATTTTGGAAGTCTATCTTTAGACGTGTTCACATTAACAACTGATAAATTGGCCAGGCACTGTGGCACATGCTGGTAATCCCAGTGGCTCCAGAGGCTAAAACAGGAGGATTGTGAGTTCAAAGCCAGTCGCAGCAATTTAGTGAGGCCTTGAGCAATACAGCAAGACCCTGTCTCTAAATAAAATGTAAAAAGGGTCTGGGGACCCGGATCAGTGGTTAAGCACTCCCGGGCTCAGTCCCGTGTATCCCTCTGCCCCCCAAAAAATCAACTGATAAATTGATCTTCCATCATTATGAAAATGTCCTTCTATTTATGGTATTACTCCGTCTTACAGTGCATATTGTTTTATATTGATGTATCTTCTCTAGCTTTCTTATACTTATTGTTTGCATAGTTTTTACCATTCTTTTACTTGTTTTTACTTAGTTATGTCTTTAAAGTATCTCTTGTAGAAAGCATGGAGTAGGAGGGTCTTGCTTTTGTTATCTAAGCTAACAGTCTACTTTTTAATTGTGTGCAAAATTGGTAAGATTGGATATAAGTCTACCATTTTGCTCTTCATTTTCTATTTGTGCTGTGTGCTTTGATTCTTTTCACACTCTTTTCCTGCCTTTGGATCAGGGATTACAGTATGTACCCTTAATTTATCATAGTTCACTTAGAGTTACTATTCTGTTACTTCACATAAAATGTGAGAACCTTTCAATGGTATGGTTTCATTTCCCTCCACTTCTTTGTGCTCTGTCATATATAGTGTATCTACATGTTAGAAATCCTACAATAATTTTATGCACATTTATTAGTTTTAAACAATCGCCTTTTAAAGGAATTAAGAGAATAAAAAAGCTATACATAGAATGATATGTTAACACACATTATCATTTCCAGAATTCTTAATCCCTTCCTGTAAATTCAAGTTCCCATTTGATGCCATTTAGTCTTTTTCTAAATATTTTTTTTTTTTGGTTGTACATGTACACAATACCTTTATTTTATTTATTTTTTATATGGTGCTGAGGTTTGAACCCAGTAACTCACATGCGCTAGGCAAGTGCTCTACCACTGAGCTACAACCCCAGTCCCTGATGCCGTTTATTCTTCAGTGCAAAGAACTTCTTTTAATATTTCTTATAGTGCAGATGAGCTGGGTAAAAAAAAAAAAAAAACCTGACTTTATCTGAAAATGTCATTTTTTTTTGCCCAGTTTTGTTGTACATTTTTTATTTTTATTTTTTAATAATCCTTAAGTTTTTGAAGAGATGCTATGAGACTATGAATCTCAGGTTTCAATCCACTTTTTTTTTTTTTTAACCATTCAGCATAATACCTATTGATGTTTCTTGCTTCAAACTAATTCTACTGTTTTTATCATTCCTTCTACATTTATTAATTTGCATATTACTGTAAGGAAGAACTTTTTCTTTGTTTATTTTTGTTTTTTATTTTGATCAGTGTAGAACAGTGAACTCTCTTCTGTTTTCTTTTTTTTTCAAATTACTATTATTTATTTTCAGTGTTCAAATGGCCTGAATTTTCTGGGTGTGATGGTGCATGTCTATAATTCTAGCTAGGTTGAGGCAGGAGAACTGCAAGTTTGAGGCCAGCCTGGACGAGTTAGATCCTAGCTCAAAATAAGAAAAAAGGCTGGGGGTTTATGGTGGTAGAGTGTCACTGAGTTCATCAATTCCAAATACTGCAAAAAATAGAAACAGAAACCCTCCAAATTTGTCCAGTTGTGCCACCTTTAGTCTAGCTTCCTGTGTCCTTTGATGTCTTTAATTTCTGGCACAATGTAATGTTCCAGACTTATCTTGTTCTTCTCTGTCTCCAGTCCTAGAATCAGACGTTTCTCAAAAGAACCCCCATTGTTTTAGTAGAGAGTGATATTTAGAAACTACTCCCTAAATCTTTCAGTGGATTGTACCAGGAATTACATATGTGTGCATAAACATATATACACATTTATACCCATTATTTTTATGTTTATATATATACATATGTCTAGAGAGAGATGATGAGCTCACACTAATGTGTGCTATGTGTTCACTGATCTGCAGGTTTATGGTTCTTATCAGATACTTTGGCCATTAATTCAGAATTTTCCCCCCCCACCTACCTCAACCTTTTCGAGGGACTCAATGTCTGTGTTATGTTAATTGATATTTTCTCATAGGACATACCTTTCAGTTTTTTCCTTTCTGTCTTTGGAATAATTTTGATTTCTGTGTTTCCAGATTCAGTGGCCTTTTTCCCCCTGTTGTGTCTATACTGTTCTTTATTCATCCAAGGTATTTTAATGTCATACATGTCAACTTTAGATGCCTCCCCCTTAAATATCCTTTTCTACTTATCATATTTGTTTTCCTCTGCTTTATGAACATGGAATTTATATATCGTAACTCTTTTTAACTTCCTACTAGCTAGTCTGTCATTTCTGAATGTTTTTTATAGATTGAACTTTATTTTGGTTATAGGTCATTTTTCCTGTTTATTTGCATGCCTGGAAGCTTTTTCTTTTTTTTTTTTTTTTTCTTTTTTTTTTTTAAATGCCATACAGTATGTATTTTGTTTTTTGGTGCTGTATTCCCTTAATCATTCTTTGTTTTTTTGGTACCAGGAATTGAACCCAGGGGTGCTTAACCACTGAGCCACATCCCCAGCCCATTTTATTTTCAGTTTTGATGCAGGGTCTTGCTAAGTTACTTAGGGCTTGTGATGTTACTGAGGCTGGCTTTGAACTTGTGATCCTCCTTCCTCAGCCTCCCGAGTTGTTAGGATTACAGGTGTGTGTCACCACACTTGGCATGGTGTGGTATTGCTTTAAAGAATACTGGATTTTGTTCTGGCATACAAGTTATAACTTACTTGTGATCACTTTGATCCTTTTTATGCTTCCTTTTAAATTCTGTTATGGCTCATCTAGAGCAGTCTCTACTTTAGCCTTATTACTAAGGTGCTACCTTTCTGAGTACTGAGTACTCTGTTATCCTGTGTTTTATGAAGTTTCTCTACTGTGACTGGTGGAAATGTGAAGTGTTCTTTTTTAAAAAATGTTTTTGTAGTTGTAATATGGACAGAATGTCTTTATTTTTTATGTGATGCTGAGGATCAAACCCAGTGCCTCACACATGGTAGGCGAGCTTTCTGCCACTGAGTATAGCCTCAACCCTGAAGTATTCTTTACCCTGTGTGAGTTTAAGAAATTGACTTATTCCTTTTTTTTTTTTGGTTCCAGTCATTGAACTCAGGGGTACTCAACCACTGTGCCACATCTCCAGCCCTATTTTGTATTTTATTTAGAGACAGGGTCTCACTGAGTTGCTTAGCACCTCATTTTTGCTGAGGCTGGTTTTGAAGTTGAGATCTTCCTGCTTCAGCCTCCCAGCTGCTGGTATTACAGGTGTGCACCTCTGCACCCGGCAGATTGGCTTCTTTTGTGTAGTTGTTTCTCTAGTCTTGTGAAATTTTACCATAAATTCACAAATTAATGTTCATCCAGAGATTTGAGGGTACCCTGTGCAGATCCCCAGAATGTCCTCTTACTGAGCTCCTGCCTTTCCCATATTCTGATGTGTAAATCTAGGTACTTTAGTATCCCCAAACTCTGTTCTCTTCTCAATGAGGCAACTGGGCTTTTTTTTCCCTTTCATATACTTCTATGAACTGAATGTTTATCTCCCCAAAATTCATAGGTTGAAATTCATAGGTTGGAGCATCTAATCTCCAGTATGATGCTATTAGGAGATGAGACCGTTGGGAGGTGATTTGATTATGAGGGTGAGTGCTTGTGAATGGAATTTGTGCCCTTATAAGAGATGGGAGAGAGCGTGCATGCTTCCTCTCTCTTTCTGCAACATGAGGACACAATGAGAAGATGGCCATTTGCAAATCAGATAACAAATCTATCATCTCCTAGATCTTGGACTTCCATCTGTCAGAACTGTGAAAAATAAATGTTTATTTTTAAGCCACCCATTCTATAATATTCTTATTATATCAGCCCAAACTATGCTTTGCCAGTCTACATCCTGGAAACTGCCTTAATAGCAGAAATTTGGTGAAATGTAGGGCTTGTTTTCCTTCTCTCGGGGATCATAATCCTGCACTGTACTACCAGTCATACAATATCTAAAAAAAGTGCTTCATATATTTTATCTGGTTTTCTAGTTATTTATGACTAGAAGGCATAAGAGCAGTCAATTTTTTGTGAGCAGAAGTATAAAAAATTTTTAAAAAATATTTTTTAGTTGTAGATGGACACCATGACTTTATATTTTTGTGAGGTGCTAAGGATCAAACCCAGTGCTTCATATGTGCTAGGTGAGTTCTCTCCCACTGAGTCACAACCCTAGCCCCTTGAAATATTTTTTAATCCATATTTTTCTGTCTAGTACCACCTTTCATTTTTACTTAATAGCCTTTGGTTCATTTCTGCAACATACTGGTAAGCATCTGCTAAGTGTCTGGTAGTTTGAGGACAGTGGAGATATAAAAAATATGAGTTACTTCTTATTGGCTTATATAGTTTTGTGAGCAATTCCAGTAGGTAAATATCTCATATGATCAGTAACATTGGTTGTATGCCCAAAAGATATGAAAGGAGGAGGTAACTATTAATTTGATCTAGAATTTGGGGCAAACTTCACAGAGGAAGTATCATTGAGGGATGGGTATTCCTAGCTTTAACGTCTTATATGTAAATAAAAGATATAATTCTAAATAATTAGGGGATGACAAAATTCTCTTGTTTAAAATCATATTTGGAATGTACTGGTTTGATTTTCTTTTGTCTAAATATCCATAAGTATGCAGATTAAGTTCTGCTTTTAATTTTAAGCAATATTAAATGTTAACTTACTAGAATAGCTCAGTTTGTGTACTACTTTATCTACATTTTAAATGTCGTGTTATGAATTTAAACAAAAATCAGTACCCAAGAATATATTTCTAAGCAGTATTATTTTCTGTGTCAGTTAATGAATTACTCCTGTAGTCTAACAGTAAAGATAAACAAATGAACCTTCTAAGGTTCTGGTTTGTCAATAGTTTCTGCTAAGTGATGGCCTGGAAACAGTCTAAGGATGAAGAGTATAAAATTCTGTCAGTCATCTTCAGTTTTTCTACTTTTCAAAAAATCCCATATAAAAATTCTTCTATTTTTAAACACACATCTAAGACTGAAATATTTGTTTAGGAAAGTCTGAGGTTTCATAGGTATTCCCAGAATTTAAAAAAATTCCATTCTCCTCACTCCCCATTTAGACAGATTATTTTGGTGCTAATTTTGTATTATTTGGACTTGATTGTAATAAGGTTGGAGCAGAAATGGAAGTCATATTCTCTTTTTGAGCCCTTGCTGTTTATCAGATATTGTTAGGCTAGGCATACAAAACCCAAAAAGGATGATTTCCATGAAGAACACAGTCTACTGAGACTATATAGTTAGCAGATAAATTGTGGTTCAACATGATAATGCTATAAAGTATAATAACCCTTTTGGGAACCTAAAGTAGGAACAGCTTATTCTGTCTGATGGAGACAGTAAAAATTGACTAGAATCAGAAAAACTTAGGATAATTTATATTAGCAATCTGTTAGATAGTACAGGTTGAATATTGTTATCCAAGATGCTTAGAACCAGAAGTGTTTCAGATTTCTGAATTTTTCAAAGTTTGGAATATTTTCATAGACCCAAGATGCTCTGAAATCAAACTCTTCAAGTACCAAATGCTGTTCAAAAAGTTTCAAATTTTGGAGCATTGTGTGTGGATTTTTGAATTGGGGATACTCAACCTGTATTATTTCCAAAACTTCATTGTGCATAAGAAACTACTTGGGACTGAGGTTGTTACTCAGTGGTAGAATGCTTGCCTACATGTGTGAGGCACTGGGTTTGATCCTGAGCACCACATAAAAATAAATAAATAAAATAAAGGTATTGTGTCCATCTACAACTAAAAGAATATTTAAAAAAAAAACTACTTGGAGAAACTTTTTTAAAACTATGATTATTGGGCCCCAACCTCATGGATTCTGGTTAGTAGGTTCCAATAGAAGACTAACATTCTAGGTGATTCTGAAGTGGTTCCATGAACCATGCTTTTTAAAACATGAAAATTTTTGAGATCAAAAGAACTGTGAAATCACTCAGCAAAATGATTTTAGACTCTTTTTTTTTTTTTTTTTTTTTTTTTTGGTACTAGGGATTGAACCCAGGAGTGCTTTATCATTAAGTATATCCCTAGTGCTTTTTATTTTTAATTTTGGGACAGGATCAGGATCTTACTAAGTTGCTGAGACTGGCCTTGAACTTGGTGATCCTCCTGCCTCAGCCTCTCAGGTTGTGGGATTACAGGCATGTGCCACTACATCTAACTAGACATTTTAAAAAGAGGTATGGTTACTTACGGAGTATTTTGAAATCTGTTTTTAGGTTTTTACTCTTTTTAGATGAACTCTATCATTCAAACTATGATTCCCGTTTGATGCCTGTACATTGAATTTTGGACTAATCGACGTTTCATTGTTTACTAAAACTGTCTCAGGTTTAAGTAATTTTAAAATATTCTTTTTCCACTAAAATTCAGTTTCACAGAAAGCTAATAAAATGAAAAGTAATATTTTAAAGAATGAGTTTAGATAATAAATTGTTTTTCTCTATGAGATGTTGAAAAAACATTTTCAAAAGTTTCTAAATACGTTTCTAAAATTTTTACTGACTGAAAATGTCAGTAAGCATATTTATGTGAACAGAATGCGGTTTTGATTTATAGATATATCACAATTGGGGGTTGCTTTGCTCTTCAGTCTTTTCAACTGAAGGCTCTTTGACTTCCAGTTAAAATAGTAATATCTTTTAAGTTGTATGTTGTATCAAGATTAGTATTTACTATAAGAAGGGAAACAGATAAATTCCAATGAGGAGTTAACAGTAATGTCAGCCAAATATGAATTAAAATGTTCTTTAATGCTAATAAATGCCAGCACTCATTCTCATATTTTGACTTTTTTTCATAAGATGGCCTCCTTTATAATGTAAATTTATAACTCTTCTGTTTTTAACACTTTGGCCACTAGATGTCACTATATTAAAACAATTAGTAAGCTGTTTGACCCTACAACTTAATGCTAGTCTTTTCAAAGCCTTTGGTTAACAACATTTACTCTGTAGTATCGGGATTTCTTAAAAATTCTGATGATAACTCACTTTAAGCACAAGCTAATTGGGAAAAATATACACCTTCTTCTGTGACATTAGTGATCTGTAATTACTTGTTTTAGTGTTTGTCAAGACAGAAAAGGAAAAAATTTCCTACCAGAGGAAACTTTTTAGTGATCTTAATTTTTAGGAGAGAAAACTCTAGTTTCACTCTATTGCTATACTTAAAGAAGTAATTCAATTTACTGTAAACAATCCAAATATCAACCAACTGGTGGATGGATAAACAAAATACCATGTATCCATACAGTGGAATACTAGGCAGCACTAAAAAGAAATACTGATGCATGCTACAACATGAATGAACTGTAGAAATGTTATGCCTGGATTCAGGAGAGCCAGCTTAAGGTGCTGAGACCTTAAGTAGAAGCAGGAAAAATACAGGGGAAGAAGTATATATGAAAGATGGTTTGATCTAACTGGACATTAAAAGAGATAAGAAGGCCATATCAAAATGATTTTAGGTTTACAGTTAATCTCTGGTCCACCCTCCAATCCTGGGCCATCTCCAATCTGCTTTTGTGGACATTTCATACAAATGGAACCTTGCAACATGTATTTTGTGTGTGTGTGTGTGTGTTGGTTTTTTTTTTTTTTTTTTTTGGTCTGACTTCTAGTTTTTGATTATAATATGTATAATGCTGCTATGAGTCTTTGTGCCCAGTGTGTTCAGGTGAATGTTTTCTTTTGTGTGGGTTCCTAGAGTGTCTGTGGTTAATTTTAGTAAACCTGTGTTTACTTTTACCAAATTGTTAGCTTTTTCCAAAATGGCTATACCATTTTTCATTCTTTCTGTCAATGTATGAGGATTTCATTTTCTCTTTCTGATTATAGCCATTAGAGTGCTGGCGTAGTGGTAACTCATTGTGGTTTTCATTCATATTTTTCTAATTATGATATTTTTTATGCATGTATTAACTGTTCATATATATTTTTAAGTAAAATGACTATAATTGTCTTTTGCCCATATTTAAATTGTTCCTAATTTTTTTAAACATAGATGCACTTTTAAAGTGTACTCTGTGGTCATTGGATTGAGTATTCTGTATGTGTTAGTTATGTCAGGTTTGATGGTGTGTTTGAATTTTCTATATTCCTACTGACTTTGTCTAGTTTTATCAATTACTCAGAATGAGGCACTAAATTACCTCTTTGATATGGTTGAATTGTCTTTTGCTCCTTTCAGTTTTTTCTTCAATCTTTTTAGGTTTTCATATATTTAGGTGTTTTATATATATGTGTGTGTGTGTGTGTGTGTGTGTGTGTGTGTGTGTATACATATTTGGAATTCTTAGATCTTCCTGATATAAAATGAAATGCCATTCTTATCTCTAATAATACTTTTTGTCTTAAAGTCTGTTTTATCTGATAGTAATATAGCTATTCTTTATCTTTCATGGTACTCTGATGGTATCTCTTTTTCTTGTCCTTTTTCTTTCAGCCCTTTGGTATCTTTGAATCTAAGATGTAGCTTTTGTACACAGCATGTTGTTGGATCTTGATTTTTTTTTTTTCAGTTTGACACACTGCATCTTTTTGGGTTTTTTGGGGGGTAGGGTAGGATATGGGGGATTGAATCCTTGTGCACGCTGGGCAAGCCCTCTATAAGAAGAGCCCTCTGAGCAGTTTACCTTTTGGTCAAGATGTAAAACCATTCACTATTTATGTAATTATTGATCGGGTTGGATTTACCTTTTTGGTATTTGTTTTCCACGAATTCTTTTTTTTTTTTTTTTTTTTTTTTTGGGTGCTGGGGATCGAACCCAGGGTCTTGTGCTTACAAGGCAAGCACTCTACTGACTGAGCTATCTCCCCAGCCCCTTTCCATGCATTCTTAATCTGTTTTGTTCCTCAATTCCTACTTCTCACCTCCTTTTTTTGTATTAAATAAATATTTTTAGTGCACTGTTTTACCTCTTTTGTTGATTTTTTTTAACAGTGAGAACAAACCTTTTTATTAATATATTGAGATAAACTACAGAGACTGAAAGACAAAAATTCATAAATCACTCAGTAGAACATTCATTAAAAATCAAATGCATTTTAACAGTTCTCATACAGAAAAATTTATTTTACATAAGTCTGATATAACATTAAATATTTTACAAATCAGACATTTCATCTTTAAACCTAATTATATAATTTTTAATGCACTATAGACAAAGTAATCTCCTTTCTTTTGTTGATTTTTTAAAACTATTTTTGATGTTTTCTAGTGGCTGCTCTAGGGATTACAATTTGCATCTTAATTTATCAGACTCTTAATATTGAATTCTAATAAAATATATGCACTTTACTCTGATCTAGTTTTGTTTGTTCCCCTTCTTTCTGCTATTATTATATATATAGTGTGTGTATATATATTTATAAACCCAGAACACAGTGTGTTTATAAATATATATATTTATAAACCCAGATCACAGTGTCAGTTATTGCTTTAAATTTTTTGTCTTTTAAAAATCAAGAGAAGATATGAATAAAATTGTATTTATAGAATCTTTTATATTGACTCACATTTATCCTTTTTGTTCCTTATTTTTTTCTTGATGTTTGAGTTATCAGTTGTCACTTCCTTTCAACCTGAAGAGATTTCCCTTAATATTTCCTATATACAGGTCTACTAGCAGTGGATTCCTAGGAAGGTCTTTATTTTATCTTCATTTTTGATGTATAAATTTGCTGGACATGAAATTCTTGGTTGACAGATTTTTTTCTCAGCGTTTTGTATACTTTTTTTTGACAGGGTGGCGGGTACCAGGGATTGAACTCAGGGGCATTTCATCACAGAGCTACATCCCCACCCTCCACCCCCCATCCCTTACCCCTTTTTTTTCCTCAAGTTTTTATTTTTATTTTATTTTATTTTTTTGTGGTGCTGGGGATGGAACCCAGGGCCTTGTGCATGTGAGGCAAACACTTTACCAACTGAACCACATCCCCAGCTCCTCTCAAGTTTTTATTTTGAGACATGGTTTCACTTAAGTTGCTTAGGGCCTCACTAAGTTGCTGAGCCTGGCTTTGAGCTCGCCATCTTCCTGCCTCAGGCTCCTGAGCTGCTAGGATTAAAGGTGTGTGCCACCGTGCCTGACAGCATCTTGTATACATTTTTTACTCTCTTTTAGATGAGTTGCCTTTCTCTTGCTTTTTTCAAGATTTTTCTTTGACTTTAGTTTTCAGCAGTTTATGATATGTCTAGGTGTTGATCTCTTTGTATTTGTTCTACTGAAGTTTCATTGAACTTCTTGAATGTATGGAATAATATTTTTCATCAAATTTGATAAGCTGCTCTCCTGGATATTTCGTTATACTGAGTTGGCAGAACCCAGCCAGGGAAACTTTACCACTGAACTACATCTCCAACCCTTTTTAATTTTTTTATTTGGAGACAGGGTTTTGCTAAGTTGCTTAGGACCTGGCTAAGTTGTTGAGGTTGGCCTCAAACTTGCAACCCTCCTATCTCAGCCTCCTGAGCCTCTGGGATTAAAGGCGTGTGTCACCACATCCATCTGTTCTCTGTTCTTTAGATTGGATAATTTCTATTTTCAGGCTCACTGATTCTTTTTTCTGGATATCCCAAAATTGCTATTGAGATACTTAGGTGAATTTTTATTTTTAGTGGTTGTAATTTCCAACTCCAGGATTTCCATTTGATTATACACACACAGACACACCTGTTTCTGCCTCCTAATTGAGAATCTCTGTAGATTATTATTTTTATTTAATTATTTCATTATGATTTCCTTTAATTCTCTATTCATAATAACCTCTGAAATTTTTGTCATTTCTAGTGTCTTGGAAACTCGGTTTCTATTGACTTCTTTTTATTTATTTTTTTTATGTATGAGTTATACCCTTCTGTTTCTTTGTATGTCTTGTAATTTTTTGTAAGAACTGGGCATTTTTAGATAAGGTATTATAGCAACTCTAGGTTCTGATTTCCCCAAGTTCGTTGTTACTTTTTGTGTTCATTTTCCTTTTTTAGTGGCATATTTGCTAAACTTGTGAAATTTCTTTTCTGTGTTTTTGACCATTGGTATCTCTGTACCACCATCCCCCTTTTTTAAGCCAGTAATCATAATCTCAGATTTCTGTGGGTCAGAGATTTAGGGAAGGCTTATTAATCTTACTTAGTCTCTTACGCAATTGCAGTAAGTATTTGGTGGCTGAAGCTGAAATAGCAGGGTTTGTAGCAGCTATGGGCTGTTTGGGCTTCCCTCTTTATTCGTGTGGTTGCAGGTTCTATCCATATATCTGTCTGCTTTTTATACTTATGTATATTTTAAATTTTGATTTCTAGGGGACTGTCCTTATGTCTACATGTGTTCCTAGCCAGTTATTAAACAAAGGTTGTACTTAACCACCTGGATCCAGGAAGGCTTCTGTCATCTGTCAGTGGCTCTCTGCACAGGTAGGGTAGCATGTTAAAAGTTCAGGTTATTTCAAGTCTCCTCCACCTTTTACTTTCTGCTTGGCCCTTTCATCTCTACTCTTGACATGCATACACCCTTAGTGTCAGCTTGAAATATATGACTGGTGAACCCTTTCAGGTGTCTGAAATGAGAACAGTCTCAATGGAGAAGCTTGCCTCAGCCATGAACCTCTTGGTAGTATTGCTTTTGGCACATCCCACTTGTCCAACTCTCGGAGAGTTAGTTTCCTTGATGACACTGCTGGCTGTGGATGTTACTCATTGCTCCAAATAAGTCATCCTATCCTGCAGCAGAAAAGCTAGCTATTCTCATAAGCTGCCCTGTTCTGGCATAATATCTGCTTCAACTGAGGCAAGAGGGATAGAAGATGATTCAGGTTCAAATGCTACAGATTTCCACTGCTGTTACACATGTTGAGCTATTTTGAAGACATAACTATTTCTGAATTGTTATATAGGTTGATTTCCTGAGCCCTGAAATCACTGTTTTTATTAATATTGTCCAGTTTTACAGTTACTCTTTGTGAAACAGTCATTTGTTTCCTCTCTTAGCTCTAGCATGAAGTCCCATTTGTCACATCCTTTTGCTTTTAATCTAGTTTTGTGTTTTACTTTAATTTTTTTACTTGCTAAATAGTTTTATATTAAACAAGGTCTTTAGTTACAGAGAGAGGGAAACTATTAAAGGCCTTGAGGATTAGTTTAAATAATGTTAATTTTGTCCATAATTATGTGTGTAAAATATGTTAGCCATTTTACTTTTATCATCTTAGTAATGAGCTTTTTATGTCTATAAACAATGACTTGTCTTAAACAGGTTTTCTGAAGTTTGTTGGGAAATTTTATACACCCTGTCACTACAATGTCTTCTCCCATGTTTGTTATAAAAAAAAAATTTACTCTTTAGTATGCAATAGAAAATTAAAGAGGTGAACCCAAAAGTTTTTATGAAGAGTAGCACAAATAATTAAAACACACTCTAAGATTTGAGTTTTTCTCTCCTCTTCTCCTCCTACTTATATTTCCCTACAAAGTACCTAATTCAGTTGGCTAAAGGTGCTTGAGCCAAAGATCTTCAATCCTGATTTTTTTTTTTAAGTTACTGAGGCTGGTCTGGAACTTGTGATCTTCCTGCCTCACCCCTGAGTTGCTGGGATTACAGGTGTGTTCCACTGCTCAGCTTCCAATCCTAATTTTAAAAATTAAAAAAATTTTATTAGTGCATTAGAGTTCTACATAACAGTGAGGTTCATTTTGACATATTCATATTCAGTTTACTCCTTTTCAGTTCTCTCCCCTCTTCCCTCCCCCTGATCCTCTTTCTCTGCTCTATTGGTCTTTGGTTTATTTAAAATTGTTGAATTATAGCTATATGTAAAATTGGAATGCATTGTGATATATTCATACATGTACAAGCATAATTTGGTCAAGTAAAGTGAGTTTCTTTTATTTATTGGTACTGGGGATTGAACCCAGGGCACTTAACCACCAGTTATATCCTCTGCCCTTTTTATTTTTTATTTTGAGACAGAGGGTCCCAAAGTTGTTTAGTGCCTTGCTAGTTTGCTGAGATTGGCTTTGAATTTGTAATCCTCCTGCCTCAGCCTCCTGAATTGTGGGGATTATAGGCATGTGCCACTGAACCCTGTTTAAAGTGGGTTTCTTATAATCAGCATGTAATTCAATCCACAGCACCCTCCTGTGGTGCTATGGAGTGAACCCAGGCTTTGTGCTTTGCTAAGCAAAATGAGCTACACCTCTTGCCCTGAGTCTTACTTTTTTTATGTTAAAAATTTGTCTTTTAAATGATATCTTTAGCACTCTTAGAATTAATGTAATTTTTAAAAATTTTTTTTAGTTGTAGATGGACACGATACCTTTATTGTACTTACTTATTTTTATGTGGTGTTGAGGATCGAGCCCAGTGCCTCACACTTGTTAGGCAAGTGCTCTACCACTGTGCATCAACCCCAGCCCCCGTAATTTCAATGTGATTCGATGATAGTCTTTGATTTTTCTTTTTGTTCTGGTTCTTTATTCCTTTATTTCCTGTCTGCTTTAGGATTGAGTCTCTTTATGATCTAGTTTTTATCTCCACTGGTGGCTTATTTATATCTTGAATTTTTGTAGTGCTTGACCTAGGGCTTATAGTATACATCTTTAATTAATGACCACTACATGTATCACAGCATACTCTTATTTCATTTTTTTTAAAAACATTTTTTTCTTTAGTTGTAGGTGAACACGATACCTTTATTTTATTTATTTAGATGTGGTGCTGAGGATCAATCCCAGAGCCTCACATGTGCTAGGTGAGGGCTGTGCTGCTGAGCCACAACCCCAGCTCCATTATTTTTATGCTTATTGTCATACATTTTTCTTTTGAACATGCTATAAGTCCATAATACATTTACTACTCTTTTTCCTTCAGATTAGGAGTTGGTAAACTTTCTATAAAATGCTGATAGTGTTTTAGGCTTTGTAGGCTCTGAGGACTTTGTTGCAACTTTTTTTTTTTTTTTTTCCAGTACTAGGTATTGAACCCAGGGGGCTGTACCACTGAGTACCATCCATATCCTTTTTAGTTTTAACTTTGGAACAGGGTCTCTCTAAGTGGCTGAGCTGGCCTTGAACTTGTGACCCTTCTGCCTCAGCCTCCTGTGTACCTGGGATTATAGGTGTGCACCACCTGGCATTACTCAACTCTTAAATAGCATTGAAAACAACTCTTAAGAGAATGACTGCCACCATTTTCCAATGTAACTTTAATTACAAAACCAGGAAGTGGGTGAGATTTGGCCCTGTGGTCATTTCAACCCCCTCTTTAGACAATCAGTTAATTTTCTTTTATTAAAAATAAGAGAAAGAGGTGGGGTACAGTGGCACATGCCTATAATCCCAGCAGCTTGGGAGACTGAGGCAGGAGGATTGCAAATTCAAAGCCAGCCTCAGCAAAAGTGAGGTGCCAAGCAACTCAGTGATACTCTGTCTCATAAAATACAGATAGGACTGGGGATGTGACTCGGTGGTAGAGTACCCCTGAGTTCAATCCCCAGTACAAAAAAAAAAAAAAGAGAGAGAGAGAGAGAAAGATACTTCATATTTACCTACATTTCAGCAATTTCTGGAGACCCTCATTTCTTTAGGTAGATCCAGGTTTCTGTTTGATATCATATTCCTATAGTTTGAAGAACTTCCTTTAACATTTCTTATGGAGTGTATCTGCTGGTAATGAATTCTTTCACTTTTTCTTAGTCTGCTTCTCATTTAAAAAGATGATTCTCATCTTTGCTTGTTTGTTTGTATTTCTCTTCTCTGTCTGCCTTCAGGATTTTTTTCCTTTTTCTTTTTAAAAAATTCAGATATAATTTATATTGGGTGCGGTGGCACACATCTGTAAATCCCAGTGGCTCAGGAGACTGAGGCAAGAGGATTGCAAGTTCCAAGCCAGCCTCAGAAACTTACCTAGGTTGTGTAAGTAACTTAGCAAGACTCTGTCTCTAAATAAAAAATAAAAAAGGTCTGGGGATGTGGCTCAGTGGTTAAGTGCCCCTAGGTTCAATTCCTGTTACCAAAAAAAAAAAAAAAAAAAAAATCAGATATTATTTAAATACAGTAAAATTCACCCATTTTAATGTACAATTCTGTGAATGATCCTTATAGTGGTGTAATCACTCTAACAAGCAAGATGTAAAGTAATTCCACGTTCCCCAAATTCCCCCAAACTCTTCTCATGTACCTTCATAGTCAGTTTCACACCTACCTCAACCTTTGATTACCATTCATGTGTTTTCTGTCCCTATAGGTTTTTTTTTTTAAAATGGGATTTGAACCTGGGGCACTTAACCTCTGAAACACATCCTCAGCAGCCCTTTTTTCTTATTTTTTGAGACAGGGTCTCACTAAGTTCCTTAGGGCCTTACTAAGTTGCTGAGGCTTTGACCTTGCAGTCCTCCTGCCTCAGCCTCCTGAGTTACTGGGATTACAGGCATATGCCACCACACCCAACTTCTTTCCCGTTAGTTTTGCCTTTTCAAGAATGCCATTAAAATGGAATCATAGTGCTTATCCTTTTGGGTCTGGCTTCTTTCACCTAGAATAATGCAGTTGATACTGGTTCTATCAATAGTTTATTCCCATTTATTACTGACCAGTATTCCTCCTTATGGTTGTATCATAGTTTGACTATACATTTACTAGGTGGAGAGCATAACTGTACATTTACCAGTTGGAGGGCATTGTTTTTTTTTTTTCTAGAATTTGGTGATTTTAGATAAAGCTACTATAAGATCAGTTTTATGCAGTTTCAATGTATGACAGAACTTGATTTACAAAAGATTTAATAAACCTATTTATAATAAAAACCAACACTGTCTGAACATTTCAATTCCATAATACCATCTTTAACACTGAGCATAATTGAAAGTTTTTTTCCTCCCAAAATGGAAATGTCTTTCAGTCTGATCATAAAATAGTATGTGCTAATTTAAAGATTATAGAACATGGGGGACATAATGGTGTGTGGCTATAATCCCAGTGATTCGGGAGGATGAGGCAGAAGACTGCATGTTTGAGGCCAACTTGGGCAACTTAGTGAGAACCTGTCTCAAAATAAATAATAAAGAGGGTAGGGGATGTAGCTCAGTTTTAGAGCACCCCTGGGTTCAATCCCTGGTAGCACAAAAGATAGTTAGATATGCATATAAATAATTTCTCTAGGTTAATAGTTTTAGGTCTTGTATAACATGATTTTGTGTTACTCAGCCTTCTGATCTGAAGGCTAAACATACTCCATGTTGGCCCTTTTAGAGTATGACCCCCAGATTTGAGTGTAATAGTCAAAGTGGGAGCTGGATCCTCTGTCTTGTTCTGCATGATATATTTCTTTTAATAAAACTGAAGTTAGGAAGCTTTCTTGGCAGCCACATGCACTTGAATCATCTAAAACCATTACATTGAGTCATATAAAGCCCTGAAGTAATTTTCACATCTACTGATACTAAGCCACACTTCCCTCATCATGTATTTGGATCTTCAGTGCACTATTTAACATTTATCCATAGTTTATTGCCAGACTTGGCCTGTGTTTCTGTATTGTTGAAACATTTTTTTGTTTTTGATCACTGATTAACATACTGAATGAACTTACTCAGATCACTTCAAAATGTTTAATAGTTACAGAACTTAGGGGAGAGCTAATGTCATACCACAGTCAACAGAACTCTGTCAAAAATATATATATTTGGGCTGGGTATATAGCTCAGTTGGTAGAGTGCTTTCCTCGCAAGCACGAGACCCTGGGTTCAATCCCCAGCATCACAAAAATAAATAAATAAATAAATAAAAATTAAAATTAAAAAAAGAATATATATATTTTAACTTATTTTTATTGTAAACAAATGGGATACATGTTGTTTCTCTGGTTGTACATAAAGTAAAGGCGTACCATTTGTGTAATCATACATTTATATAGGGTAATGGTGTTTGATTCATTTTGTTATTTCGCCCCCCCCACCTCTCCTACCCCACTTTTCCCTCTATACTGTTCCTCCTTCCTCCGTTCTTGCCTCCCTCCCACCCCTCATAATGTGTCATCATCTGCTTATCAGCGAGATCATTTGTCCTTTGGTTTTTTGAGATTGGCTTATCTCATTTAGCATGATATTCTCCAATTTCATCCATTTGCCTGCAAATGGCATAATTTTATTCTTTATGACTGAGTAATATTCCATTGTGTGTATATTAACACATACATATATATTAACCCTGGATTGAACCCAGGGTCTCGTGCTTGCAAGGAAAGCACTCTACTAACTGAGCTATATACCCAGCCCAAATATATATATATTTTTGACAGAGTTCTGTTGACTGTGGTATGACATTAGCTCTCCCCTAAGTTCTGTAACTATTAAACATTTTGAAGTGATCTGAGTAAGTTTATTCAGTATGTTAATATATATGTATGTGGTATGTGTATATATACGTATGGGTGTGTATATGTATATATACACACACCACATTTCTTTATCCATTCATCAATTGAAGGACATCTAGGTTGGTTCCACAATCTGGCTATTGTGAATTTGAGCAGCTATGAACACTGATGTGGCTGTATCTCTGTAGTATGCTGATTTTAAGTCCTTTGGGTATAGGCCAAAGAGTGGGATAGCTGGGTCAAATGGTGGTTCCATTCCAAGCTTTCTGAGGAATCTCCATATTGGTTTCCAGAGTGGCTGCACTAATTTGCAATCCCACCAGCAATGTATGAGTGTACCTTTTTTCCCACATCCTCGCCAACACCTATTGTTGCTTGTGTTCTTGATGATCGCCATTCTAATTGGGGTGAGATGAAATCTTAGGGTAGTTTTGATTTGCATTTCTCTTGTTACTAGAGATGTTGAACATTTTTTTATATATCTGTTGATTGCTTGTACATCTTCTTCTGTGAAGTGTCTGTTCATTTCCTTAGCCCATTTGTTGATTGGATTATTTGTATTCCTGTAGTTTTTTGAGTTCTTTATATATTCTGGAAATTAGTGCTCTATCTGAAGTATGAGTGGCAAAGATTTTCTCCCATTCTGTAGTCTCTCTCTTTGCATTGCTGATGGTTTCCTTTGCTGAGAGAAAGCTATTTAGTTTGAATCTATCCCAGTTATTGATTCTTGCTTTTATTTCTTGTGCTATGGGAGTCCTGTTAAGGAAGTCTGATCCTAAGCCAACAAGGTGAAGATTTGGACCTACTTTTTCTTCTATAAGATGCAGGGTCTCTGGTCTGATTTCAAGGTCCTTGATCCATTGTGAGTTGAGTTTTGTGCAGGGTGAGAGATAGGGGTTTAGTTTCATTCTGTTGCATATGGATTTCCAGTTTTCCCAGCACCATTTGTTGAAGAGGCTATCTTTTCTCCATTGCATATTTTTGGCACCTTTGTCTAGAATTAGAAAATTGTATTTATTTGGGTTTGTGTCCGTGTCCTCTATTCTGTACCATTGATCTACCTGTCTATTTTGGTGCCAATACCATGCTGTTTTTGTTACTATTGCTTTGTAGTATAGTTGAAGTTCTGGTATTGCGATACCCCCTGGTTCATTCTTCCTGCTAAGGATTGCTTTAGCTATTCTGGGTTTCTTATTCTTCCAGATGAATTTCATGATTGCTTGCTCTATTTCTGTGAGGTACATCATTGGGATTTTAATTGGAATTGCATTGAATCTGTATAGCACTTTTGGTAGTATGACCATTTTGATGATATTAATTCTGCCTATCCAAGAACATGGGAGATCTTTCCATCTTCTAAGGTCTTCCTCAATTTCTTTCTTCAGTGTTTTGTAGTTTTCATTGTAGAGATCTTTTACCTCTTTGGTTAGATTGATGCCCAAGTATTTTATTTTTTTTGAGGCTATTGCAAATGGAGTTGTTTTCCTCATTTCCCTTTCAGCTGTTTCATCACTTGCATATAAATATTCTGTAGATTTATGCATGTTGATTTTATAGCCTGCTATTTTGCTGAATTCATTGATGAGGTCTAGAAGTTTTCTGGAGGAGGTTTTTGGATCCTCTAAATATAGAATCATGTCATCCGCAAATAGTGACAGCTTAAGTTCCTCTTTTCCTATTTGTATCCCTTTAATTTCTTTAGTCTGCCTAATTGCTCTGGCTGGAGTTTCGAGGACAGTGTTGAATAGAAGTGGTGAAAGAGGACATCCCTGTCTTGTTCCTGTTTTTAAAGGGAATGGTTTCAATTTTTCTCCATTAAGAATGATGTTGGCCATGGGCTTAGCATAAATAGCTTTTACAATGTTCAGGTATGTTCCTACTATCCCTCTTTTTTTCTAGTGTTTTCAGCACGAAGGGGAGTTGTATATTGTCAAATGCTTTTTCTGTGTCAATTGAAATAACCATATGATTCTTATCCTTAAGTCTATTGACATGATGGATTACTTTTATTGATTTACGGATGTTAAACCATCCTTGCATTCCAGGAATGAACCCCAGTTGATCGTGGTGCACAATTTTCTTAATGTGTTTTTGGATACGGTTTGCCAATATTTTGTTAAGGATCTTAGCATCTATATTCATCAAGGATATTGGTCTAAAATTTTCTTTCCTTGATGTGTCTTTTCCTGGTTTGGATATGAGGGAGATATTAGCTTCATAGAATGAGTTCGGTAGGGTACCCTCGTTTTCTATTTCCTGGAATACTTTGAGAAGTATTGGAATGAGTTCTTCTTTGAAGGTCTTGTAGAACTCGGCTGAGAATCTGTCTGGTCCTGGGCTTTTATTTACAGCTTTTTTTGTTTTGTTCGTTTTTCTTTTTTTCTTTTTTTTTTTTTTTTTTTTTTTTTTACATTTCAGAGCATTACACAATTACATTTTCTCATTTTCTGACCTGCAAACAGATACCTTAAATGGAAAATTTTTTTTCATTATCAAATTAGATACATCCAAAATGCAACAATTACACATTTGACAATTAATTCACAAAGTGTAATTTACTGGGTTGTATCCTAAGAATTTAGGAACAGCCAGTCAGAAGAAATCTGACGAAATTTAGCAATCAACTATTTACATATCCAAAACCAAACCTGTCTAAGCTCCCGAACCAGAAGCTTGAAGTCTGTTACATCCCCGCTGCACAAAGAATGACGATTCAAACCTGTCCAGTCTTGACAGTTTTAATCCCAAACGCTGGGCTATTTCCCCAGCATGTCACTGAATAGCAAGCATTCAGTTTGTCAAACACCCAAACTTTTACACCATTACGAGCATAGAAAGGCTAACTGTTTCTTAGTTTAAAAAAAAAAAAAAAAAAAAAAAAAAGTAGTCATTAAATATCCACAATGTTCCCCCAGCTCACCAGCTCTTACTAAAATCCCAAATACGCAACCTATGTCACATAGTGACAGGCAATATTATATATATGTGAGGATATATATATACAGTAATAGTACAAACAGCAATTAACAGTCCCTGCAAAAATTCAGTTTCAGTTGAGGCTATGGCTTCTATGCCTTGGGATGGTTTTAGATTTCAAAATTGGAAAATACTGCTAAAATCTCACTTCCTGAAGACAAAATTTGATTGCATGTTCAGTTTAAGCTTCTCAGTTTAAAAATGGCTATAAGGTAGTATAAAAAGTCAGCCAACTGAGTGCAATTTTGGATGGTAGATTTTTAATGGCTTGTTCTATTTCATTGCTTGGTATTGATCTGTTTAAATCGTGTATGTCCTCCTGGTTCAGTTTGGGAGGAGCATATGTCTCTAGAAATTTGTCAATGTCTTCGATACTTTCTATTTTGTTGGAATACAGATTTTCAGAGTAGCTTCTCATTATGTTCTGTATCTCAGTGGTGTCTGTCGTGATATTTCCTTTTGCATCATGTATTTTAGTAATTTGAGTCTTCTCTCTCCTTCTCTTTGTTAGTGTGGCTAAGGGTTTATCTATTTTGTTTACTTTCTCAAAGAACCAACTTTTTGTTATGTCAATTTTTTGAATAGTTTCTTTTGTTTCAATTTCATTGATTTCAGCTCTGATTTTAATTATTTCCTGTCTTCTACTACTTTTGCTGTTATTCTGTTCTTCTTTTATTAGGGCTTTGAGCTGTAATGTTAGGTCATTAAATTGTTGACTTTTCATTCTTTTCTGGAATGCGCTCCATGCAATGAATTTTCCTCTTAGTACCGCTTTCATAGTGTCCAGAGATTTTCATATGTTGTGTCATCATTCTCATTGACCTCTAAGAATTTTTTAATCTTCTCCCTGATGTTTTTTGTTATCCATGTTTCATTCAATAGCATATTATTTAATCTCCAAGTGTTGGAGTAATTTCCTTTTTTTACTTTGTCATTGATTTCTACTCTCAGTCCATTATGATCTGATAGAACACAAGGCAGTATCTCTATTTTTTTGCATTTCCTAAGGGCTGCTTTGTGGCATAACATATGGTCTATTTTCGAGAAGGTTCCATGTGCTGCTGAGAAGAAAGTGTATCCGCTCGTTGATGGATGGAATATTCTATATATGTCTATTAAGTCTAGGTTATTGATTGTGTTATTGAGTTCTAAGGTTTCTTTGGTTGGATTTTGTTTGGAAGATCTATCTAGTGGTGACAGCAGTGTGTTAAAGTCGCCCAGAATTATTGTGTTGTGGTCTATGTGATTCTTGAAATTGAGAAGGATTTTTTTGATGTACAGGGATGCACCATTGTTTGGGGCATAAATATTTGCTATCGTTATGTCTTCCTGATTTATGGTTCCCTTAAGCAGTATGAAATGTCCTTCTTTATCCCTTCTGACTCACTTTGGCTTGAAGTCCACTTTATCTGATATAAAGATGGAAACCCCCGCTTTTTTACTGGGTCCATGTGCGTGGTAGGTTTTTTCCCATCCTTTCACCTTTAGTCTGTGGATGTCTTTTTCTATGAGATGAGTCTCTTGCAGGCAGCATATTGTTGGGTCTTTCTTTTTAATCCATTCTGCCAGTCTATGTCTTTTGATTGATGAGTTTAGGCCATTAACATTCAGGGTTATTATTGAGATATGATTTGTATTCCCAGTCATTTGGCTTATCTTTGCTTTTTAAGTTGGCTCGGTTTCTCCTTTATTTGGCTATTCCTTTAGGATAGTTCCTCCCTTTGCTGACCTCCATTGTTGTTTTTCATTTCCTCCTCATGGAATATTTTGTTGAGAACATTCTGTAGCGCAGGCTTTCTATTTGTAAATTCTTTTAACTTTTGTTTATCATGGAAGGATTTTATTTCATCTTCAAATCTGAAGGTTAGTTTTGCTGGGTATAGGATTCTTGGTTGGCAACCATGTTCTTTCAGAGCTTGAAATATGTTGTTCCTGGCCCTTCTAGCATTTAGAGTCTGGGTTGAGAAGTCGGCTGCTATCCGTATTGGTCTCCCCCTAAATGTAATCTGATGCTTTTCTCTCGCGGCCTTCAAAATCCTATCTTTATTTTGAATGTTAGGCATTTTCATTATAATGTGCCCTCGTGTGGATCTGTTGTGATTCTGTGCATTTGGTGTTCTGTAAGCCTCTTGTATTTGATTTTCCATTTCATTCCTCAGGTTTGGGAAATTTTCTGATATTATTTCATTGAATAGGTTGTTCATTCCTTTGGTTTGTATCTCTGTGCCTTCCTCAATCCTAATAATTCTTAAATTTCATCTTTTCATGATGTCCCATAGTTCTTGGACATTCTGTTCATGATTTCTTACCATCTTCTCTGTTTGGGCGACTTTATTTGCAAGGTTAAACATTTTGTCTTCATTGTCTGAGGTTCTATCTTCCAAGTCGTCTAGTCTTTTGGTGATGCTTTCCATTGAGTTTTTTATTTGGTTTATTGTCTTCATCATTTCAAGGATTTCCGTTTGGTTTTTTTTGAGAATCTCTATCTCTTTGTTGAAATGATCTTTTGCTTCCTGCAGGTGCTCTTTCAGCTTATTGGTATTATCATTCATTGCCTGCAGTTGCTCTCTTATCTCATCCTTTGCTTCACGAATCATCTTAATCATGTATAATCTGAAGTCCTTTTCTGACATTTCTTCTAACATATTGTCATTGGATTCTATTACTTTGGAATCTAGATTTGTTTGGATCATTTTCTTCCCTTGTTTTTTCATGTTGTTCATGTATCTTCCCCTCTAGCGCTGCAGATCTGGGGTATTGCAGATTTCCCCCTATAGGCTTATAGTGGCCCTATGGGTTTCCAAAACCCTTTCTTTAAGGGGAGATCAATATTAGCAGTGCCCAAACCAGACACTATGCAATCCTAGACCAAATAGTCCCTATGGGGACAATAACATCATGTAAATAAGGGAGAAAGCGACTCTGAGGGAACAGGTAAACAGAAGGAAAAGAAAGCAAGAAACGTAAAGAAATAAAAACAAATTTTTTTTTAAAAAAGGAGGAAAAAGAAAATCTACACTATAATAGTCGTAGGCTAATGAAACCTCCCAGTGTTCAGTAGCCTGATATATGAGAGATACCTGACAATGAGCTTCAAGCCTCCAGCAGGCTCTCGGGATGGGATTTACCCCACCCAAAGATCGGAGCTTCGGGTTCCAGGATTATCCAAGATGGCTGCTCTGGCTTCCAAATGTGTTGGCAAATGGGTTCTGCAGCTCAGGGGTGGACTTGGTCAGCTGGAGGTCCTGGAGACAGGATACAGTTGGTCCGGCAGTGGTCCTGGAGGTCGGGTGTGTTTGGTGTGGTTGTGGGATCCAGGAGGCTGGGTGCAATCAGTTGGTCTGGGTTCCCGGTGATAGGGCACAGTCAGTTGGTCTGGGGGTCCTGGCGGCAGGGAGCAGTCAGTTGATGTGAGGGCCCCAGAGGCAGGGAGTGATCGGTTGGGCTGAGGGATCCTGGAGACGGGACTTAGTCAGTCCGGTCAGGGGTCCTACAGGGCCTGGCTGTTGTCTCAAAATGGCGGCAGCCACGTGTAATCAAACCTGCA
The DNA here is from genome assembly GCF_902686455.1 of Sciurus vulgaris. NCBI lineage: Eukaryota > Metazoa > Chordata > Mammalia > Rodentia > Sciuridae > Sciurus > Sciurus vulgaris. Next base: position 81,346,686 of record NC_136465.1, read on the forward strand.
GGTACTGTAACAGTGAACTTCCAGGCGACAGCAGGCAGCTGGTTCTCCACTGGCGGTCTGCGGTCAATCTGCTGGCAGCTGTTGGACGATCGGGAGGTGAACCTTGAGCATTGGGTGATGGATAGGGGTAAGGCAGGCGATGGACAGGCGAGAGGCAGGAAAATGGTGGATGACAGAAGCCTGACAGTGAGCAATCTGCTCTCAAAAAGAGCCTTGATATGCTGGCAGATTGCAGGATCACAGCAGACAAATGGGGTAAAGAGCAGGGGATTGATAAGCAGCAAAAACTGCCTCACCGAGAAACATATCCTCTGCTTGAATCCGGCGTTGTGGAGCAACAAGGAACGCAGCCTCCTTCTAGACCGCCATCTTGGATCTCTCTCAGGGTTATTATTGAGATAGGATTTGTATTCCCGGTCATTTGGCTCATTTTTGTTTTTTGACATGACTTGGTTTCTCCTTTATTTAGCTATTCCTTTAGGATAGTTCCTCCCTTTGCTGATTTGCATCATTGTTTTTCATCTCTTCCTCATGGAATATTTTGCTGAGAATGTTGTGTAATGCCAGCTTTCTTTTAGTGAATTCTTTTAGCTTTTGTTTATCATGGAAGGATTTTATTTCATTGTCAAATCTGAAGGTAAGTTTTGCTGGGTATAAGATTCTTGGTTGGCATCCATTTTCTTTCAGGGCTTGAAAAATGTTGTACCAGGCCCTTCTAGCTTTTAGGGTCTGGATTGCTGATATCCCTATTGGTTTCCCCATGAATGTAATTTGATTCTTTTCCCTCACAGCCTTTAAAATTCTGTCTTTTATTTTGTATGTTAGGTATTTTCATAATAATGTGCCTTGGTGTGGGTCTGTTGTAATTTTGTATATTTGGAGTCCTATATGCCTCTTGTACTTGATTTTCCATTTCATTCTTCAGATTTGGGAAATTTTCTGATATTATTTCATTGAATAGATTGTTCATTCCTTTGGTTTGTTTCTCTAAGCCTTCCTCAATCCCAATAATTCTTAAATTTGGCCTTTTCATGATATCCCATACTTCTTGTAGATTCTGGTCATGGTTTCTTACCATCTTCTCTGTTTGTTCAACTTTGTTTTCAAGTTTATTTTGTCTTCAATGTCTGAGGTTCTTTCTTCCAGGTGTTCCATCCTGTTGGTTATGCTTTCTATGGACGTTTTAATTTGGTTTATTGTTTCCTTCATTTCAAGGATTTCTGGTTTTTTTTTTTTCCGTATCTCTAACTCTTTATTGAAATGATCTCTTGTTTCCCATATTTGCTCTTTTAACTGTTGATTGGTGCGATTGTTCAATGCCTGCATTTGCTCTTTCAGCTCATCATTCAGTGCCTGCATTTGCTCTTTCATCTCCTTGTTTGCTTCCCTGATCATTTTAATTATGTACATTCTGAACTCCCTTTCTATGCCATGCTGTCATTGGGTTTTATTGATATAGCATCTAGGTCCATTTGGGACGTTTTCTTCCCTTGTTTTCTCATATTGGTCAGGTACCAGTGGAACTCTGAGATATTGCAGATTTCCTCTATTGGCTTATAATGTCCTTGTAGATTTCCAGTATATCACCTCCTAGCCTTCAGTAGCCTGAAATCTTGGAGGAACTTGATAATGCAGTATTCCACAAGAAAGCTGCCCCTCTAGGGGTGGTGGCCTTGAGGTGGGGTATATTCCCTGCTAGCGGGCAGAGGTGCCTCCACTTGTTGACCCATGGTTTGCCAAAGGGGAACTAGACTGCGGGCTGAGGCATGGCTGGTCTAGGCCTGTGTCCGGCCTGCTACCTAGGCCAGGGGACCCTAGTTGTGCGTGAAAGCCTCACGCTGCCCAGCCATGCCCCAAGAAGCTGCCTTCGGACCGGGACTGTTGCCGGAGGGAGCCTGGCTGCTGTCCGGGCCGCTGCTGGGTCCAGGGGTAGGGGCTGGCTGTTCGCGGAAGGGGGAGACTGGCTGTTCACCGAAGTCTCTTACTGCCTGGCCCTGGTCTTTTTAAATTTTCTGTGTTCTTTTTTTAGTTGTTGATGGACACAATACCTTTATTTATTTTTATGTGGTGCTGAGAAGTGAACCCAGCAGCTCACACATACTAAGCAAGTGTTCTTTCACTGAGCTGCAACCCCAGCCCAAATTTCCTATGTTTTATTTAGTATTTTGGGGGGGGGGGGAGAAATCTTACATATAATGAGTGAGAAGTAATGCTTTTTATTTTTATATTTATTGAGTCTCTGTTTGGTGACTTTTTAGCACTATGTGTATTCTACATACTATTAATGCAGTATTTATTGTGTACCCCATGTATGACCATTATGTATATTTAGTACTAGTACAATGCTTATTTAAAACATTGAGGATTTTTTTCTTGAAACTTTAATCCACACTGTGGACCACACTTCCCAAACATAGTCAGTGACCAGAGAGATGAATATCACACCGTTGAAGAAAGAATATAAATTCTATTAAGACCTGCTCCGTATCTCACATAGAATAGCAGTATCATGGCTGCTGCTAATTTAGATTGCATGAAATCAAAAAAGAGGCACTTTTGGTTAGGATTGTTAATGTCTAAAAGCAAAAGAAATGTATCTGACAATACACTGGAAGAGACAGAAACAGACTATCCAGGCAGCTTCACACATTAAAAGCATTAGATGGAAACGAAGAAAAAAAACATGCCCAGACATGAGCTTAACTCCCTTTGGTCAGAAACTAAGTCATTCTTTTAGCAGTGGTTGATATCTGTTATCCGTTTGCAGTAAATTCAAGAAGCTACAGTTCTGGGACCTATTTATTTTGGCCTTGTTTTATTCCTATTTTTACTTTGGTAACTCTCATTGAGTCATCCCAGCACAGGGATAGGATACCCGTTATTGAAGCAAATTCTTTGAGTTCAGTAAGACAGTATGTAGAAAGATTAACTATCTCTGCCCAGAGTTATTTTACTAGCCTCATACAAATATTTTTAACACACATTTATAATTCTTTCTAATTAGTTTTTTTTCCCCCTTTGGAGCTGGTGACTGAGCCCAGGGCCTCACACACCACCAAGCTATATCTCCAGCCTCTAATTGGTTTTGTTTACCTCTGCTGGAATATATCTTAAGTCTATTTCAAGATATGTAAATTCTCCCCAGAATGTTTTATTGGGTGCTGTCAGATTTGGGTATGAAAGCCTCAGCTGGATGCAGAGTTCTCAAGCAGTGTTGATATCCTCATTTCCTATTGCTTGCTTGTGTCTTGAGCTCCAGGCCAAAGTGAACTGCTTCCTTTCTTTACTAGCCTCCAAGCTTCCGCTCCTGCTGTTCTGCTTTATTAAAAAGCTCTCTTCTTACCATTCTTTTAAGATTATATATATTATTAATTTCTTCTGCAAATAGCAAAATGTTATCTCTGCTCTCACAGAACATACATTCTAATGGTTCACTCCACTACAAGTTTTTCTTAACCCATTTCCTTCCTTTTTTTGATCATCTCCAAATTGATGACTCATCTTTAAATAAATCATTATAATGAAGGGGGGAAAAAGGCGAATGTTTTAGATGACCATTGTGGCTATGCAGAGAACCTTCTAAAATGTCTAATTTTAAAAGTATGTGTCCTAGGGCTGTGAGTATAGCTTAGTAGTACAGCACTTGCATGTCATTTGCAACATCCTGGGTTCCCCAACATGGAAAAAAAATGTGTTCTAAATGTAGAAAGAAGCAGATGTAACAAGAGAAAGAAGCAGATGTAACAAAACACAGGTATAAAAGAGTGATATAGGCTTGAATGAATAGTGTCAGGATATATAAAAGCTAGGTTAGATAGAGACTTCCAAGATGAAGGGCATGAAGGATAATAAGAAACTGAAATTTATGGTTAGAGCAAACGCAGTAATAAGTAGGTATGGTCATTTTCTTGGGCTAGCTGAGACCACATTAATGTATGACAGAGCAGAACTATTTAACATCTCTTTTGCTTCCCTGTTTTAAGACAAAAGAATTATCTGGAATTGATAAGACACAGCTAAAATTCCAGATAGAAGATCATTATAAGTGCAGTTAGCTGATCAAAAAAGCATTATTTTCTGTTTTTGTTTTTTTTTTTTGTCTCCCACTCTTCTCTTTCTTCCACCTTTTTCCTACCTCTTCTGTCCAGAGTATTGAAAGAATTTGTAGATGAAATTGTTAAAGCACCATCTTTAATGACTTGTGGAGAATAGAAGGAGTGCCAGGAACTTAGATACAGAAAAAGTAGTCACATTAAAAGGGAGTAGAGGGGCTGGAGTCATGGCTCAGTGGTACAGCACTTGCCTAGCATTTGTGAGGCACTGGGTTTGATCCTCAGCACCACACATAAATAAATAAATAAGGTCATTTGAAAAAAAAAAAAAAAAAAAGGCATAGGAGCCTGGCATGAAGGTGCCTGCCCATAATTCCAGTGGCTCTGGAGCCTGAGGCAGAAGGGTTGCAAGTTCAAAACCAGCCTCAGCAACTTAGTGAGACCCTCTCTCAAAATAAATAAAAGGGCTGGGGATGTGGCTCAGTGGTTAAGCACTCCTAGGTTCAATCCCCAGTACCAAAATATAAAAAAGGAACAGAAGGGCAATTGAAAGAGGGTGATGATTTCAAAATATGTATCGCTGTAACATTTCATTCATTGGTTTCAACTCTTTGAACCTTCAGAACTTGTTCCCTTTTCAAATATTTATAGACTCTTGTGCCTTCAATCAGTTTTGGCTTTTACAAACAAAAATTCCAAGATAAGTCCATAATAAGATCATAAGTAAGATTCTGCAGGGTTTTGACTTTGATCTCTACCTTATTTATTATATCAATGACTTAGCTCCTACTATACTTAGCAAAGGATGCTGGACATAATTAAAGATTTGTTGATTGACTTTAAGTAAAGAGATAATGGCATATAATCATATTTGTGGATCATAAAATAATGAATGGAAAAACTAATGATGAATGCCAGAACCAGTGGTCAAAATGATCTCAGTAGACTTGAAAGAGGGTTAAAATCAAAAACATTTGAAAGTAATAAATGTCAAATTCTGCATTTAGATTAAAAACAATCAGCTGCATTAGGACAGAATGTGGGACAGACAACTGGCCCAATAATAATTCAGTGGAGGCTTTCACTGATCTCTAGTTTATAAGTGGGAGTAATAGTTGTAGGCACAGTACCCAGCACTAATCTCCTATTCCTATGAGAATATTCTGAATGTTATGTGTCAGAAGATGTTTATAAACTAGATGTATCCTGAATAGAGTGACCAGAAGTTATTGTTTGGAAACCTTGTCATGTAAAGAAGACTTTATGCAGATGAGTTTTAGTTTGGATAAAAGGTGACTTAGGGAAACAGCTATTTTCTAATGTTAAATGGCTGCCAAATAGATATAGGATTAGATCTGATTTTGTAAAGTCTCATTGATCAGAACTGCAACCAATAGAAACTATTAGGAGGTAGGGTTTTGTTTGATATGAAGAAGATTGAATAATAATAATTTAATTGGTAGTATTTATTGAGCAGTTACAGAACATCAGGCAATGAGCTAAGTACTTTCCATGCAGCATCTCACATTTAATTCCCACAACAGCCTTATATAGGTACTTTTTAGTCCTGGCTTATTGAGAAATTGATCTGTTCAGTGTTGTGCAGGTAGGAAGTGGCTAAAGAGCTATTTTAACCTAGATCTGATTATTCTGAAAAGCTGTTCCCATTACCCAAATGCTATCTTGCCAAGTTTTAAACTAATTACTAGAAATAGTCAAGCAGAACTGGAATGATACTCCATCATAATTTAGAATCAGTGTGTAAAGTTCATAAGAATATGGAGGGGCAATGTGGCATAATGGGAAAAGAGGACAGACTTTGAAGTTAATTTAGGGTTGGAAAATGTTACACATTGGCCATGTGATCTTAGGCGAGATACTTAACCTCCTTGAACCCCATTTTTCTTATCTGTAAAATAAGGACACCAATACTTACCTGAGAATTATTGGGAAAATCAACTTTTGTGAACAGTATGGTTTATGTAGTATGTACTGGTATATACTGGGGACTCAATAGCTGCCTGCAAAAATTTCTCTTGAGCAATTATAATCATTGGACTTCGACAGCTATTATTTTAACTTTGTATAGCTCTTCATTTGTTAACATTAGGGCTACTTTATCTCAGGAATAATAACTGCCACTACTCCAGTTGGATTAGAAGTTTTGGTTACTAGGCTTGATTTTGTTTATAATTTTGTACTGATAAGATCTATATCTTACCCTCTTACAGTTTTTCTGTCATCTCTCTTGCTGTTTAGCAAGTATTAGTCACCTCCTAATTTGCAACTATCAACTTAGAAGCCCAAATAAAAATGAGTAGGCCTTTAGGGCAGTCTGAAGGGCTTTCTGCTACCAAAATACATAGGCATTAATGTATGAGACTTCTGATAGCTGTTTTGGTGACCTATAAGCCATTTTATTTTTCCCTGTTTCTTGGATGTTCAGAGAGTTGAACCGATGAAGTGGGGTATAACTAGATGTGACACCATTTTTGCTCTTGAGGAGTTTTACAACCTAATAGAAAAAACAACACATCATAATCAGTTTAAAGCATAGGGTTTTATAAGCATAGCATTCATAATTTAGAATCACTGTAATATTATACAATATTATGCCTATCTTTTGTTGAGTGCCTGTCTACATTGTGCCAAGTGCTACACTAGTTTTTCTCCATCTTTTTAAATATTCAAAACAAAGAGATAATAACATCATCCTCATTTATAGGCAATGCTGAGCTCCAGAGAGATTAGACAATTTGCTCAGCTTCCAAAGAGATTTAGACTCAGATCTGTTGTATTCTAAAGGACAAATTGTTTTTACCACACTGAAAGAGGTTACCATGGTCATAGAAACACCTGTACAGAGGAATTATTAGTTGAGCTGAACCTAATGGGACAGGCAGAATTTTGGTGGGATTGGTTGGCTTGGGTTGGGTTAGGCTAGGGAAAGGAATTTGTAGGTGATACTATAAAACTACAACTGCTGTTATAGTTTTGTTTGTTACAATAGGAAATATGATATTGATATGTTGAAAGCTGTGGTTTTGAGATGATTAGTGTGACAGTGGCCAGAGGTGGGTGGGCAGTTAGGAGATATTGTAGTTTTCTACTGATGAGCAAACTGATTAGTTGGGCTAAGCCTGGGACAGTGAAGGGCAAATTTGAGAGACATTTTCAGAGAAGAAATGACAGGATTTAGCGATTGGGTGTAGGAAATAAAAAGAAAAATAGCCATAGGACTGCTTGATTCATGGAGCAGAATATTGGCAGAATTGGAAAACAGATTAATTTTTTAAATTAATTCTGTAAAATCACAACTAATCGAAGTCATTTCAGAACCTTCCCTGGCCTACCACCCTTATAGTGACCCTCTGGTCATGGAGGAGAACACTTAGGAAGGTGGTGCCCTGTGAGTGGGAGGAGAAGGGTAGTAGGGAATGGGAGCAGCGAATGTCTTTCAAATTTTGTTTTTCTGGCTTGATTTTGCCCTGGGTTAATTGAATGCAATCTCATGCTCATGGCAAATGTCTCTTTGTTGATATACTTAACACACATTTAATGTTTTATGGAAAGCAACTTAAAGCTCTTGTGTGGGAATGAGGAATTATGAATTTATTATTTTGCTGTTAATGCTGAGAAATAGTTCAATTTTCCAGGTCATTATCTTTTAACTAAAATTGAATACTAATATGAATTTATGGTATTCATGTTGGAAATCGCCACCCTCATTTAGAAGCTATTGACCTTTATGTTGATAAAATAACATTCTTAACTGAGTATGTGAAATCTGCACTGAACAGCTGCAGCCTTTCCAGAACACTAATTTAAAAAATGCTCATCACTTTACTTTTTGAAAATCAAAAGTGTGTGGGTGGGATGAAGTCACCTGAGCAATTTTCTGTAATTATAACTTTCAAGGCCTTTCCTTTGTCTTTTGCTGGCTAATTTAAAACATGCATGCACACATATATGTGCATGCAGCAGCCCCACAAACCTATGATTTTCTTTTTCTCTATACACTGTTGTCTATAGGTGTATGTATGAGTGGCACACATAGGGATTGAACCCAGGGCCTCAGCTATACTAAGCAGGTGCTCAACCACTGAAATATACCCCCAGCCCAGGACTTGTTTTTGTTAAATAGTTGTAGTTCCTCAGGGGGATATATTTTCCTGTTCTTTCCTTATTTGAAACTTTGTATCTTAGAGAACTTTGGAACCCCTAAAACAGATAGTTGTCTACCAAAGACTTCTGAGGTCTAAATGGCCTCTCTTAAACATTTCTAGATGTTAGTTGGATCTAAACTGACTCCTCAAGAGTGGCACTGGAAACCTGAAACTGCCTTGATATTCTAGAGGATGAAAAAGGAAAATGTTATTGTCATTTCACAACCTTTTGAATGTGGATTAGGTCAGCAAATACTGTAATGTGAGAATGGAATTGATGCCCAGAAACAGTCCACATTGAAATTTAACTTTTGCATTCTTATAATTAAGTCAAGTTTGATGCTAGTGTTACTCACTGAAGGAAGGAAAAGTAGGGAATAATGGTTTTTCTAGTTGTACCTTTTAATTAAACAGAAGAATGGAATGGGAAGGGTTTTAAAGAAGACTTTTCTGAGGGACGGTTAGTACCTGACATAGTTTGGTAGTTCCATCATAATGGAACACATTTTAAGAAAACCACCAATTTTCCCAATGAACTATCAGAAAATAATTATAAATTTTAGCTTATTATACATGTAGAAGAAAATTATTGGCTTTTTAGAAGTCTTTGTCAAGTCCCTTGCCAGTGTGTTAAATATGTCTGTCTTACTATTTTAGTTCTTTTTTTATTCTCACAAATTACAAAAATTCTCCACCTGGAATAGAATTTTTAGGCTTTATTATCTGTAGCTCTTTCTCATTGCTGAAATCAGATATCTATCTATCTATATGTCTTATTTTATATATATAGATAGAATAGATTATCTTTTAATGATTTTCTTTTGTAACATTTATTTTTATGTGGTGATAAGGATCGAACCCAGTGCCTCATTCATGTTAGGTGAGTGCTCTACCACTGAGCTACAACCCCAGCTCCCAGAGATAATCTTTTTTTAGGGAGGTTAAATCCACCAAGTTATCTTGTTATTATGTTATCTTTTTCCCTCCTAGTAATTCAGAGGCAATGCTTTGTCTCACTGAAGCTGTTTGGAAAGATCTTTATATACATGTGTGTGCATTGGGTAATAGAAAGGAGGTAAGTCATTTGTTTCAGAAGATGCACAAATGCATAAAAAATGAGCAGCAGGGAAAACAGAATGCAGTTAGTCATCTTGTTGCTTCAAAACTGAACAAACGTTTTGGGAGAGCAAGTTCTTGCTGGACATCACTAAATAAGAATGAGTTGATGTCACACTTGGCAAGAAGCAACCCTTAAAAATTTTTTTTTTCCATACAAACAGTACAACATGGGGGGAGGAGGAATTGTGGGCAAAGGGTGAAGATTATGGGGGAAAAATAAGCTGTAGAAGGAATGTGAGAATGAGTTGCTTGTTACAAAAAGAATTAATGTGATATAAAAGCTGTGCTTGTTTTATCAGGAGGAATCTGAGTTAGAACATGAACTGATGAAAGGAAGAGATGTTTACCAGGCTCCTCCCACCCTCCCTTGGAGAGCTGTTGTTCTCAGATCCCTGTGGAGGGTTGTGTAACTGCTTTGACTAATTTTCAAGAAAGAATGGCCCCTGTAGCTCTTTTGGCTCACTATAGTGCTGCATTAGTCTGAGGGAAGAAGTCTCTAAAACATAGTGATACCAAACTCAAAATAGTCTTTTAAACCAGCCTTTCCAAACACCAGGAGGTGATACTGCAGACTTTGTGGAGTGTACATGACCACCTACCTCTGTATTCCAAGAATTCTATGCCATTTTGGGAATTTGGGCAGCCAAATTCAGATGACTGACTTTACACCTTCCTATATAGCCAGGAAATGTCAAGATTTGCCAGATACTTACTAATATTAGCTGGAATTATCTGGCTAAATTAATGTCTGGGATCCAGTGTTTCATAATAGGAGTCAGGGGATGGGTTGGGAACACTTCTGTCATTTTGAGTGGACCAGTCTTCATTGTGTGTCAGTGGACCGTGCATTGGAATTGATTAGGTTCCCTGCCCACTAAATAACAGTAGTGCCTCCAGTCTCTCTGCTGTTCAGGAGAAGCCTTCACTCTTCCAACTTTCTCTGAGGGAACATAGGACACTAAAAACAATATGTTTTTTGTAGTGCTACTAAGCTTCAGTGTTTGTTTACATAAAGATCTTGGAAAGGTCTGGAGATGTGGATCAGTAGTAGAGTGTTTGCCTAACATATGTGAGGCCCTGGGTTCAATTCCCAGTACTAGAAAAAAAAAAAATCTTGGAAAGCCACGTCCCACTAAGTTTTAGGAATATGTACATTTATAATGTAGCATAGTGTGTTAGTTAGCTTTTCATTGCTGTGACAAAATACCTGAGGAAAAAAAGGAGGCAAGATTTATTTTGACTTCATGGCTTCATAGGTTTCAGTCCAAGTCAGCTGTATCTATTGTTTTGGGTCTGTGGTGAGGTAGAGAAGACCTGCTCAACTCATGGTAGCCAGCAAGAGGAGAGAGAGGGAGGGGGGCAAGGAAGGAAGATGCACAAGCACCAAAGGGGCCAGAGAAAGATAAAAATCTTCAAGGCATGCCTCCAAGGACCCACTCCCTTCAACTGGGTCCTACCTCCTACAGTTTCTGCCACCTCCCAGAATTGCCATCAAATTATGACTATCAGTGGATTAAACCACTGTTAAAGCCCTCATGATGCAGTAACCTTCCCAAAGGCCTCACCTCTGAACCTTGCTTTATTGGGGGCCAAACCTTCTCTTCAACACATGAACGTTCCAAATGCAAACTGTAACACATAGATTTAATTTAGAATGGATTTAGTAAAAACCAAAAAGCAGTATTGGGGGAAAAAAAGTATGAAAAGATGGTTGAAGGGGAGTACATTGTCAGGAAAGAAAGGGTGAGGTGCAAAATGCTTTCTTAAGTAGCCCATTGTTACGCAAGTCTGCACCAGTTCTCCAGTTCTGTGGGTGACTCTTTTTCTGGTGGCAAATGAATGGCCCTGAGATAGAGGCAGAGTTGAAGGGAGGCGAGAATAGTGAGAGAACAGAGAAAGAGGCAAGCATGAAGAAAATATTGGGATTCAAGTGGAAAGATGGAATACGGGGAAATGATGAAAGATGAAAACAAAGAAATTGGAGATTTTTGCATGGCATTATTAAGCTTACATCTTTGGTATTTCTGGTGTAATTCCGGCTACTGCAGATTTGAAACTTTCAAGAGAAGAAAGTTCTGAGATGATTACATCAGTTAAAAACCTTTAAAGTATGTTGAATTATAGTATTTAACGTCCATTTATAGGTTTCAGTTTCAAATGACCGTCCTTTTGGATGCTTAGCTAGCAATTTAGATACACTGCCACCTTTTGCTTTCATTATGGCTTCTAGGTCTGATCAGCCATTTTCCTTTATACTAAACTGAGTTGTTGAAAGTGTCAGTTCTTTAGTCATCTGCAATTTTCAAAAGCAGTGCAGTGCTTTATTGGAACAGATAAGCATAATTAGCCAAATGTGAACCCAAATTGGCCAAATTAAACGTTACTGAATAAGATGTGCAAATAGAGCAAAAATTTGAGAAATATGAACAAACCTCATTTTTATCAGCCACTACTTAATGTAACCTTGGCTTTTCACTAAGGCTTAAGTAAGTATAAGAATGATTCTTCTAATGCTTCCCTAACCTTCTAAGTTAACACATGACTAAAGAGAGGGATAGTTCCTGAATGTTTTCTAAAGAAAAATGAGGATGAGGAGTAGTGTATAAACCTTTTCAGGAAGTAGAACCATAGCTTCCATCAGCTTTGCAAATGAGTCTTGGACCCCAAAGAGTTTTAAGAATTACTGTTGCAGGTAGAGATCTTGCCCTAAATAAAGATGGCTAATTACTACTTACAATTTCTTTTTCATTTGAAGTATCTGAGCATTTAGAAAAAACAAATTCGTATATTCATTCATTCCCCAACTTTACCAGATTTTAATATTTTGCCATATTTGTTTTGGATTTCCCTCCCCAGGGGATGGGGGAGCTTTTCCAAGTAAACTTAAAAACCCTCCTCCTATCTTTTTTTTTTTTGTACCCAGGATTGAACTTGGGAGCACTCAATCACTGAGCCACATCCCCAGCCCTATTTTGTATTTTATTTAGAGATAGGGTCTCACTGAGCTGCTTAGCACCTTTCCTTTGCTGAGGCTCTCCATCCTCCTGCTTTAGCCTCCTGAGCCTCTGGGATTACAGGCATGCACCACCACACCTGGCTTCTTCCTATTCTTTTTAACATTCCCTGATAGTCCTTCCTTCTCCCTCCCAATCTATAGGAAATCATTAATCTGACTTTGGTATTTATCATGCCTTGTTTTTTTTTTTTTTTCCCCCCCTCATGGCTTTGCTATTTCCTGTAGGTTTATGTGTATCTAAACAATATATAATATTTGTTTTGACTTTATATAAATTGTATCATACCATATGTATCCTTCATATACTTCTAACTTTTTTTTTTCGTTTGCTTAAATTTTTGAGATTAACCCATGTTGGTATGTGCCTTGTTTTCACTACTGTATAGTATTCCATCAAATGAATATTTCACAGTATATTTATCAATCATTCTATTAATTAATATTTGGGGAGATTAAGAAATAGCTCCTTTCACAGAGCGCTCGCCTAGCATGCACAAGGACCGCGGTTCGAATCCCAGGCCGCTCAAATGAGAAGAAGAAAAAAAAAACCCCACAATATTTGGGATGTTTTCAATAGTTTGACTGTTAAGCAGTTTCGCAGTTTATATCCTTATATACATCTCTTTTTGCACGTGTATTAATGTTCTCTAGGGTATATACAACTAGGAACATTGCTATGTAGTAGGGCACATGTACCTTCAGCTTTACTCAGCACAATTTACTCTTCAAAGTGATTATGCTGATTTCTAACCTTACTAAGTAGGTATGAGAGTTCCTGTTGTTCCACATCCTCAGTAAAACTGGATATTGTCCCAGCTGTTCCTTGTTTACTGATTAATTTAAAGACAACATGCTTAGCGACCATCTCAAACCTGTGGTCAGATGTGAAAACTTTTTTTAAATACCAGGTTTCCCCTTTTTAAAGGAATCGTTTTGCTTTCTGAGTTAGAATCCGAGATAACCATAACATAGCCTTTTTTTTTTTTGGGTGCTGAAGATCGAACCCAGGGCCTTGTGCTTACAAAGCAAGCACTCTACTAACTGAGCTATCTCCCCAGCCCCCATAACATAGCTTTTTTAAAAAAATATATATATATTTTGGTTGTGGATGAACACAATACCTTTATTTTATTTTATTCATTTTTAGGTGGTGCTGAGGTTTGAACTGAGTACCTCACACATACCAGGCAAGTACTCTATCTCGGAGCTGCAATCCAAGCCCCATAACATAGCTTTTTTGTTCATTTTTTTCCATTCACAATATGAATATATGATTATTTAAAGAAATTTGGAAAACAAAATTACAAAAATTAAGCTTAAAAATTCTGCCACACATGGGCTGGGGATGTAGCTCAGTTGGTAGAGCGCTTGCCTCACAAGCACAAGGCCCTGGGTACAATCCCCTGCACTGCAAAAAAAATTCTGCCACACAGATATAGCCAGTGTTGACATTTTGCTATATATTTTCTTTTAATTTGAACATATATTAGGTATATATTTATTTTATAATTAGATTCATACTGAATCTGCATTGTATATCACAATTTCACTTAAATTGTGACATTTTCATGTCTTTAAAAATACCATTTTAATAGCTACGTTACATTTCTTTGTGTAAATGTGTTAGTTTAACCATCATTGGAAGATGTTTTGGGTAGTAAGATAATACTGGAGTGAAAAAAAAATTTAGTATATAAATTTTCCTCTGAGTTTTTTTCCTTTGGGATAGATTTCTAGAAGAGATCAGTGAATGTGTTTGTACTTAGCTTGAATAGATTATAAGCAGAACATCCAAGGAGGAAAAAACACTCAAAAGAGGAAAACAGAACATGCTTCAGAATCATGATATTTGTTAATTTAAGCTGAATTGAGGAGCAAATCTGTCATCTTACTTGAATTTGGAAACCCTTCTTTTATTAGGGACATTAGAAGGAACTCTACCCTACTGTGGACACCCAGGAGAGTTGATTGCATATTGCAGAGTTTAAGGATTATAGAATCTAAGAAGGTGAGAAGCGACTTTAAAAAGCCAGGTCATTTAGTATTCTACTTATTGCAGAGTTCCTGACTTGGGTGTCTTTTATGGAGTATCTCATTGAAATAGACTTCTAATCTTAATTTTACCCAACATCTAATCCCCAAATAAACCCTTGTCATGCAAGGCAATCTGCTTGTTTATTGGATAGCTTTGATTAATTAGATTCTCTTCCTTCACATATACTTAGATTTGATTTTATATAATCTTATTCTTTTGTTTTATAATGAAAGAATTCTTTGGCTGGGGATTATAGCTTAATTCTTTTTTCTTTCTTCTTTCTTTCTTTTCTTTCTTCTTTCTCTTTCTTTTCTTTCTTTCTTTTCCTTTCTTTCTTTCCTTCTTTCTCTTTCTTCTTTCTCTTTCTTCTTTTTTGGTACCAGGGATTGAACTCAGGGGCACTCAACCACTGAGCCACATCCCCAGTCCTATTTTGTATTTTACTTAGAGACAGGGTCTCACTAAGTTGATTAGCACCTCACCATTGCTGAGGCTGACTTTGAACTCTCCATCCTCCTGTCTCAGCCTCCTGAACTGCTGGAATTTCAGGCATTGTGCCACCATGCCTGGCTGTTTATCTCATTTAATCCTTGTAAACTATTGCAGTAGGTTGGTATTTACCTCATTGCCAGATAAGTTTGCTGCAGCTCAGAGAGTTAGTAAAGACCCCTTCCTGACATACAGCTATTAAAAATCTGTCCAACTAGTTTATAAGTCTGTTACCCTAACTTTTAATTATATTAATTTCATCATAAAATGAGATGTATTTCTATTCAAAATATATTTATGGTATTAGATTACTCAGTTTTTGTATTACATTGGTAGTATGTTTGTCTTTACTGGAAGCATATTGCTTTTGCTTGCTTCCCTTTGGTAATTCCAGATGCTTTCTCCTTGGTTTGGGTACATCAAGGATTCCTTCCTATGATGGCCCTTTTTCTCCCTAGGCTCCAGTGGGGCACCTTCCTGCTTCTGGGGAAACTGAAGTACAAAATGAGAAATGAGTAACAAATAAGTACATAATTTTTTCCTGCGTATTATCAGCCAACATGTTCCATAAAGGGGCATGTTTTTACAGCTGTGTGCTTTAGGGATAGTGGGAAAAGTTTGAATTTTTATAATTTGGATATCTTCTACAGCAAAGGCAGTAACACTTACTTGATGGATTCAGAATGTGGAAAACCAATCTGTCAGCCCTGGGATAGAAATCCTTGTGTTTATGGTCACTTAGGGATTCAGATATGTTATCTCAGTGAACTCAAGGCCAGGGGTCAGAGAACCAACTAATGGACTTGATGAATATATGATTTAATGACCCTAGATCAAGCTTTGACTTAGTGATGATGAGGTATATATTTTGTGTGTATTTTTATGTAGTTGCTAGGGGTATGGAACAGAGTTTAATGCTTGGTTTTGTTGACCTTTGGTATCACTTTTATCTTGTAGTTCTATATAACTGCCTTTGCTGACTTTTTTTGAAAGGCTGCAGTCAAGTGATTTATAGATAAGGGCTCATTCAGTTACTTGCACAAGAAGAGCCCATATCTTCAAATGTGGGTGACGTAAGTTTACTTCAGAGACAGGAATGAGTTCATTTCTTTGAAGCGATAAGAACAGAATGTGTGAACAGAATGTGTGTCTTTGCTAGAGTCATAATAAAATTTAAATTCAGAACTTTTTTGGGGGAGGCAGTGGAATTAAGTAACAAGGCTCTTGAGCCTCTTGTAAGTTATTAGGGCTCTTTAGTCAGGTCTCAAGAGAGCAAGTCTGTTTGTGCTGCTGTAACAGAATACTTGAGAATGGAAAATTTGTAAAGAATAGAAATTTAGGTCTTATAGTTCTGGAGGCTGGAAAGTCCAAGATCAATGTGCTTACAGATTTGTTGTGTGGTAAGGGTGCAGTTTGGCTTCCATGGTAGTGCCTTGAATGCTGGGTCCTCACATGGCAGAAGACAGGTCAAAAAGAGAGCTCCTTCCATCAAGTCCCTTTATAAGGGCACCTAAACCCATTCATGAGGGAAGAAGTCCTCATGGCCTCATTACCTTTTAAAGGCCCTACCTCCTAATACTATTAGAATGGCAAAAACTACAGAATTTTTTAAGATTTTTTTGTGGTGCTGGGGATTGAACCCAGGGTCTTGTGCATGCAAGTCAAGCACTCTACCAACTGAGCTATATCCCCAGCCCCTATTGTTTTTCTTACTCATGAATGTTCAATGCTTTATATAGGGCCTGACATATAGTTAAATCTAAGTAAATTATAATAATATATTTATTGCTTACAGAGGGCTTTAACATACAAGTTAATCTTGTGGCACAGCAATTTGGGAGACTGAAGCAGGAGAATGGCAAGTTCAAGGCCAGCTCAGTTATTTAGAAAGTCCCTTTTTTGTATCAAAAAGGGGGGGGGGGGGGGTGGCTAGAGATGTAACTCATTGGTAAAGTACACCTGGATTCAATCCCACTTCAAAAAAAGTATCCTTCCAGCTACCTTTAAGGTAAGTATTACCCCTCTTTTACTGATCCAGAATTTGAATATAAGTCTATTAGTCAGATTTCCTGACTGATTTAAGCAGATAAAGAACTTAGTGAAGAATGGTAGTTAGTGCACAGAATCACCAAGAGTTCTGGAATCATTTTGGGCTAACTAGTCAAGTATAATGACTGAAATCATGCCATAGAACTGAGCCACCACCTTGTACCACAAACAGTGCAGCCTGACTATCAGTAGAGACTGGACTTTGCCACAGGTCTGCTATTGCTGCCTCAGAAACACTGTGCTAGAAACTGCTATTACCTGAGAATATGCCTAGTGGAAGGTCTCTGTTTTGCAGTGTTTGCTCCCTGTTGAGAGTCTGGGGTAAATAGATAGATCAATGAAACTTGTATGCTAGCTGCAAGGCAGGTGGCGGAAAAAGAGGCATTGGTCTTTGAACTTCTTAGTGTAGTAGGCCAAGAGGCTCCCATGTGTGACAGTTGGCTTCATTGCCAGCTCTTTGAGTATTAGCTCTATAGAAGGCAATAATTGGACATAACCTATATAGAAGTTGAAATTATTTTCCTTAATATTAGACTTCATGTGTAGAAAAATTAGTTTTTTCTAAAAATCAATTTTGTTCTTAGAAATTATCTAAGTTCAGAGTATTGCCTTGGCATTTTAAGCCACTCATAAGTGAGAACTTCCCATCTGATCAGGGTATTTTCTCCAGTATAAACAAACCTGTTTCCTATTATTCATTGGCGCTTGGGGTGATTCCTTTGAGCAAGAATATTCTTGGCATTACTAGTGCATGTTTTCCCCCATCCTTTTCTAGTACTTTGTTTTATTTAAGGTGGGCCCACATGATTCATCTTGCTGAAAAAGAGGAAAAAGTTTATTCCTTTGCTGGCGAAGGAGAAACAAAGGGGACTCCTGTCCCAGAGGCCGATTCTCGAAAATCTAAAAAAAAAAAAAAAAAAAAAAAAAAAAATTCAAATCCCTAATGTGATTGCTGTTGACTCTATAAAAATAGTTCCCCGATTTATAATTAGCCTGAGTGTGCCTCATATAGTCTATATTTCTAAAAGGTTGTGTGTAATTCAAACTGCTATAAATAGAACTGCTATTAAATGCCAGATTTTAAAAGAACATTTTTAGTTCCTTATAGTAAACTCTTTAGAGAAAAAGAATCCTTTTGTTACTCCAAACAACTTTATCTGTTTTGGGGGTGTTGATGTTTCAACACGTGGAGAACACCTGGGTTTTGTGATAGGTAGCTGCCAAATTGTTGGGAGAACGCATGTTTTTACATACTGGCATTCATTCTTATGGACATGAGATAGAGTGGACTCTCTGCTTTCATTCAGTGAGAGCTGTTGAAAGTTTTCTAGTTGGAATTGTGAATGTAATCTTTGTTTATTTTCATACTAAGAGTGAGGATTTTCCGAATTTAAATACGTTCCTTTCTGTAAATAATTTTGAATTAGTCTTGATCCTGTGTTAAAAGAAACATGACATTAAAAGTATAGATTAACACTTTATCCCCCTTAGAAACATGACATTTGGAAAATTTAGATTTTCAGAAACCTGGTTTATTTCTCTTGTTTTCCAAGAAGAAAATGAGACTTAATTATGTTGCCCATTGGTCACAGTTTTTTTCCTTCTCGTTTTCATTAGAGGAGTATCAGGGTATACTTTTGCTTAGCAAAAATTAAAATTAGTCTCCTGACCTTATAAAGTATATATAACTGAAATCATTTTAATCGTTTTTTGAGCATACAACTTAGTGGCATTAAGTACATTCACATTGCTATGTAAATCATGACTGTATATCTCCAGTATACTCTTCAGGGGCACATCTCCAGAGACCTAACTTTCTTCCACTAGGTCCCACCCCTTAAAGATTCCACTATTTCCCAGTACTGCCATAGACTGGGGACCACAATTTTAAGATATGGGCTTTTGACTGGGCATGGTAGCAAACACTTATATTCCTAGCAGCTTCGGAGGCTGAGGCAGGAGGATTGCAAGTTTGAGGCCAGCCTGTCTCAATATAAAAATTTTAAGACTGAGGATGTAGCTTGGTGGTGGAGCACCCCTGGGTTCAATCCCCAGTACTTCTAAAAAAAAAAGATATGGAACTGTGAGTGGCATTTAAGGTCCAAACTATAGCAGTTATTGTGAATAGAGTGGCATTTAAGGTCCAAACTATATAGCAGTTACTGTGAATAATGTTCTATGAACACTGTTATATAAATATCTGAGTTCCTGCTTTTAGTTCTTATAAGTTTATAATTAGAGGTAGAATTGTTGGATCATAT
The DNA here is from genome assembly GCF_902686455.1 of Sciurus vulgaris. NCBI lineage: Eukaryota > Metazoa > Chordata > Mammalia > Rodentia > Sciuridae > Sciurus > Sciurus vulgaris. Next base: position 81,365,873 of record NC_136465.1, read on the forward strand.
GGTAATTAATTCTGTTTGTTTTCTTCCATTTTTTTATTGTAAAATATTCCTAATATAAAATTTACCATTTTAACCATTTTAAAATCTATAGTTCAGTCATAATAAGTACATTCATATTGTGCAACTATCACTACCATCTGTGTTCAGAACTGTTTTCATTGTGTAAAACGATGTATCTATTAAACAATAGTTCTCCATTTCCTACTCCTCCCAGGCCCTGGCAACCACCATTCTACTTTCTTTTTCTATGAATGTGACTATTCTATATGTCTCATAGTGTTATGTACACATATAAACATATATAATGGGATATTACTGAGCTTTAAAAGAAAAAGGAAATTTGTTTTTAAGGAGCACCACATTTTACTTATCCATTCATCCACCGATGAAAATTTGAGTTATTTCTGGTTTTATCTTTAGTAAATAATGCTGCTCTATGAACATGAATGTACAAATATGTTTGAGACCCTGCTTTCAATTCTTTATGGGTATATACTTAGAAGTTGGAATTGCTGGATCACAAAGTAATTCTGTTTTTAATTTTTTTCTTTCCTTTCCTCCAGCAACTATAGCCTTTTGCATCCCCACCAACAATGAAGATGTGTTCCATGTCCATTCCAATGCTTTTGTTTTTTGTTTGGTAGTAATCATCTTATGGATATGAGATGGTTTCTCATTTTAATTTTAGATGATTAGTGTTCTTGAGCATCTTTTCATGTGCTTCTTAGACATTTGTGTATCATCTTTGGAGAAATGTCAAATCCTTTTCCTGTTCTTGAAATGAACTTTTTGGTTGTTTATTGAGTTTTAGTAGTTCTCTATATATCCTGGGTATTGATGCCTTATCAAATATTGGATTTAATATATTTTTTTAAATAAGAAAGAATGGGCTGGGAATGTAGCTCAGTATTAGAGTGTTTGCCTAGCATGTACAAGGGTTCAATCATCAGTTACCACACATTTCCTATTTGGTGGGTTGCCTTTTTACTCTGTTGATAGCATCAACATTTTAAGTTTTTCATGAAGTTTAATCTGTCTCTTTTCCTTTTGTTGTCTTTTCCTCTAATGTCATAGCCAAATATTGATTGACAAATTCAGTGTCTTGAAGTGTTTGCCTTATATTTTCTTCAAAAGGAAACTAGTTAAAACAATAGGAGTTTTACTGTGTAGGTCTTATATTTAGATCATGGATCCATTTTATTTACTTATTTTTTGTATTTGTACTAGGGATTGAACTGAGGGGTGCTTAACCACTTAGCTACATCCCCAGCCACCGCCCCCCCTTTTTTTTTTTTTAATTTTGAGACAGATTCTCAGTAAGTTATGTAGAGCCTTGTAAGTTGCTGAAGCTGGTTTTGAACTTGGCAATCCTCCTGCCTTAGCCTCCCAAGACACTGGGATTACAGGCATGAGACATAGTGCCTGGCTATAAATTAATTTAAAAAAAAATTTTTTTTTAGTTGACAGTGGACCTTTTATTTTATGTATGTATGTATGTATTTATATGCAGTGCTGAATATTGAACCAGGGCCTCACATGTGCTAGGCAAAGCACTCTACCACTGAGCCACAACCCCAGCCCCTATAAATTACTTTTTATATATGGTGTTAGGTATAGGTCCAGTTTCATTCTTTTGCATGTGCATATTCAATTTTCTTAGCATGATTTCGAACAGACTTTTTTCTTTCCCAGTTGAATGGTCTTAGCACTCTTATCAAAAATCATTTGATCATATGTTCAAGGATTTATCTCAAGGCTCTAAAATCCACTGGTATTTATGTCTGTCTTAATGCCAGTGCCACAGTTTTTATTACTGCACCTTGTAGTAAGTCCCAAAATGAGAAAGTGAGAATCCTCCAGCTTTGTTCATATTATTTGAGTATTGATTTGGTTATTCAGGGTCTCTTGAGATTCATGTGAATTTTAGGTTGGGTTTCTTTATTTGTGCAAAAAAAAAAAAAATGTCATTGGGATTTTAAGAGTAATTGCCTTGAATCTGGAGATCAGTTTGGGTAGTATTGACATCTTAATATTAAATCTTCCAGTCTGTGAATATGGCATATGTCTCCATTAGTTACTTTCAACTTTAATTTCTTTAGGCAGTATTTTATAGTTTCATTTTATACATCTTTTAATTCTTTGGTTAATTTCTAAGTATTCTGTTCTTTATGATGTGACTATAAATTTTCCTTCCTTCCTTCGCCAGTTCTTTTTTTTTTTTTTTTTTTTAATTTTTAAACAGGGTCTCATTATGTTGCCAAGGCTGACCTCGAACTTGAGATCCTCCTCCCTCAGCCTCTCAAGTTGCTGGGAGTAAATGGAGTTTTCATAATATCTGTTTTGGATTGTTTGTTAGTAGTGTGTTTAAATGTAACTGATGGGCTGGAGTTGTAGCTTAGTGGCAGACTGCTTGCCTAGCACCTGTGAGGCATTGGCTTTGATCCTCAGCACCATATAAAAATAAATAAATAAAATAAAGGTATTGTGTCTTTTTCTACAACTAAAAAAATATTTAAAAAAGAAATGCAGATGATTTTTAAAGTGTCAACTTTGTATCCTCCTACTTTGCTGAATTCATTTATCAGTTCTAACAGTATTTTTTAGAATCATTGTTTTCTACATATAAGATCATCTGTGAACAGATTATTTATATTATATACAACATATATAATATATAATGTATGTTCTCCATTTGGATGCCTTTCAGTTCTTTTCTTGCTTAGTTAGAACAATTAAGTACTTTGTTGAATAGAAGTGGTGAAAGTAGGCATTCTTGCTTTATTACTAATCTTAGAGGAAACAATTTTAGTTTTTAAAGTTTTTACTTTTTCTTTTCAGTACCTTTCATATGCTAGGCAAACACTGTACCACTGAGCTATATCCCCAACCCTAGTTTTTATCATTGAATATGATGTTTTCTGTAATTTCTCATCTATGGTTTTTATTATGCTGAAGTAATTTCCTTCATTTATAATTTGTTGTTTTTTTTAATCAAGAAAGAATATTGAATTTTGTAAAATACTTTCTCCGCATGAATTGAGATGATCTTGAGGTTTTTTTTTTCTTTCCTTCCCTTCAGTCTTTTAATGTGGTGTATTACATTGATTGATTTTCATTCCAAGAAGGTCATGATATGTAATCCTTTTATCATGCTTCTAAATTTGATTTGCTACTGTTTTGTTGAGGATTTTTATATCAGTGTTTATAGGTATATCAGTCTGTAGTTTTCTTATAGTGTCTTTGTCTTGGTTTGATATCAGTTGTAATACTGTCCTCATAAGAGAGGTAGGGAGTATTTCCTCTTTCAGTTTTTTAGAGAAGTTTGAGAAGGGTTGAGGTTATTTTTAAAATGATTGATAGAATTCACTGTTAAACAGTCATGTCCAGGGCTTTTCTTTGTTGGGAGATTTTTGATTAGTCATTCATTCTCTTTACTAGTTACTGATCTGCTCAGATTTTGTTTCTTTTTAGTTTAGTCTTGGTAGGCTCTGTGTTTCTAGGAAATTTGTTAATTTTATCTAGGTTATCCAGTTTATTTCTATACAGTTATTCAGAGTATTCTATAGAGTCCTTTTTATTTCCAAAGAATTGGTGGTAATGTTCCCCCATCTGATTTTCATAATTTGAGAGTTGGTGTATCTTGTAACTCAATGGTAGGGTGCTTGCCCAGCATGTTTAAGACCCTGCATTTGATCCCTAGCTGCCATCCAAAAGAGAATGATTTTAGTAATTGAAGTTTCTCTCTCCTTTTTCCTACTTTCTCTAGCGAAACTTTGTTAATTTTCTTCCTCATTCCAAAGAATCAGCTTTGAGTTTTGATGATTTTTCTTATTTTGTTTATACTTTATAAACTTTCCATCCTTCCATCCTTCTGCTAGCTTTGGGTTTAATTCATTCTTCTGTTTCTAGTTCCTTAAGTTGTAAAGTTCAGTTGCTGATTTGAGATTATCTTTTTTAATGTGAATATTTATACCTGTAAAGTTCTTCCTTAGCTCTGTTCACTATATCCTATATGTTTTGGTATGTTGTGTTTTCATTTTCATTTATCTCTAGGTATTTTAAAATTTCTGTTCTCATTTCTTCTTGGATGCATTAGTTGTTTAGGAGTATTGTGTTTAGGGGTGGGAAAGATGGTGGAATGAGATGGACATCATTATCCTGTGTACATGTATGATTGCATGAATGTTATGACTCTACATCATGTACAGCCAGAGAAATGAAAAGTTGTATTCCATTTGTATACAATGAATCGAAATGCATTCTGTGGTCATCTATAAATAAATAGAACAACAACAACAAAAAGAGTGTGGTGTTTAATTTCCACAAATTTGTGAATTTTCCAGTTTTCTTTCTGTCTTTGATTTATAACTCCATCTCATTGTAGTAGGAGAAGATATTTTATATGATATCTTTTAAAATCTATTGAAACTTACTTTGTGGCCCAGTATATGTGATGTGGTTGCCTGGTGGGGCAAGGGGCCTGTCAGTGCCTGGGAATGCTATATTGTGGACCCAAGAGGTGTGCCTGGTATTACTGAGGGCTAGCCAGGTGTCTTCTTTGAACTCAAGACCATCTGTTCAGGGTTGGCTGCCCAGTTGTTCGGAGGGCGGAGGGAAGTGGGAAAGTCTACCCATCTGTTTCATAGGGGCTTTGGCAGACAGACCAAGCCACTCACGGTGGATTGCTTAAGTTCTTCAGAGGATTGTGGATGAGTAGGTGTGGCCACCTGACTTACCAGGACCTCTGCAGGCCCAACCACTCAGGGCATATTGCCTGACTACATTGCAAGGTTGTTAACTCTTTGACTGCATCTTCGTGATTTGAAACAGTCATTAGAGAGCTAAAAAACGGAATCCTGATATATGCAGGACAGGATCCTTTTTGCCCACCCTGGTTCAAGCAGGCTGTATTCAAGCTGCTACAGGAATACTTGCATAACTTCCTGTATGGGGGTGGAAGATTTTGAATGGGTAGCTACTACTATGCTAAAAACTGAATTTGACTGAAATTAACCACAAGGGCTGTGCAAGCCTTCCTCTAGAAATTGCAGTTCTATTGCAAGATTCTAGAATTCCAGATGTATTTCAAGTCCTGAAAGAAAATAACTGTTAACCAAGACTGCTATTTCCAGGAAAGCTATCATTCAAAAATCAAAGACCAAATGAAAATCTTCCAAGATAAGCAGAAACTAAAAGAATTTGTGGGACTGGAGTTACAGCTTAGTGGTAGAGCCCCTAGCATGTGTGAAGCAGTGTGTTCAATTCTTAGCACCACATAAAAATAAATGAATAAATAAACAAACAAATAAATAAAGGTACTGTGTCCATCTGTGATTTTAAAAAAAATTCATGACAACCAAACTGGAACTTCAGAACTTATTTAACAAAATATTCCACACAGAGGAAGTAAAAAACAAACCCCAGAGTTCACAAATGAACAAAGCTCTTTTGAAGTATAAAAGTAAGCAAATGAGAAATAGGACCAAATTAAACATTATAAATAAATCAAAATGTCAGAAATTAACAAACATCTATTAGTAATAACATTGAATGTAAATGATCTCAACTCTTCAATGAAAAGACATAGACTGGCAGAATGGATTAAAAAATAAGACCCAACTATATGTTCTTTGCAAGTGATGTGCCTCACAGTCACAGGCTGAAAGTGAAAGGATAGAAATTGATATATAATACAAATGGAACCCCAAAACAAGCAGGAGTAGCTACTCTCATAGCCGACAAAGCAGACTTCCAACCAAAATTAATCAGAAGAGACAAAGGTCATTTCATATGGTAAAGGGACCAATCCAACAAGAAGATATAACAATAATAGATATTTATGCCCTAAGTGTGTGTGCGGCTAATTACATAAGAGGCAGTACTCAAATTGAAGACCCTAGTACATAATACTGGGTGATTTCAACACATCTCTCACCATTAGATAGTTCACCTAGACATGAACTCAGTAAAGACTTTTTGGAACTGAAAATATAAGTCAAATGGACTTAGTAGACATTTATAGAATATTTCATCCAACAACAGGTGGATACACTTTCTTTTCAGCAGTTCATGGATTAGTCTCCAGAATAGACCACATTTTAGGCCACAAAGCAACTCTTAGCAAATACAAAAAAAAAAAAAAAATGTAATTCTTTGTATTATCTTACCAGATCATGATTTTATGAAATCAGAAATCAACATAACACAACCCTGATACTCTTTTTTTTTTTTTTTTTTTTTTTTTTGGTGCTGGGGATTGAACCCAGGGCCTTGTGCTTGCGAGGCAGGCACTCTACCAACTCTACTCCAGCCCCCTACAAAACCCTAAAAAATGATATAATGTGGAGATTATACAATGTGGAGATTGAACAATATACTTCTCAATGATGGGTGATAGAAGAAATTAAGGGAGAAATTAAAATTCTTACACTCAAATGAGAATAACGATAAAGCATTCAGAACCTCTGGGACACTATAAAAGGCAGTTCTAAGAGAAAAGTTTATAGCTATGAATGCCTACATAAGAAAATCTGAAAGATCCCAAATAACCTAATGATGAATCTTAAAGCCCTAGAAAAAGCAGACCAAACAAATTCCAAAACAAGTAGAAGGAAATTATTAAGATCAGAGCTAAAATCAATGGAAATGAGAATTTAAAAAAATACAAAGGATCAGTGACACAAAGAGTTGGTTCTTTGAAAAGATAAACAAGATTGATAAACCCTTAGCCAAACTAACTGAAAGAAAAAGATCTAGATTAATAAGAAAATTAGTGATGAAAAAGGAGAAATCGCCACCTAGAAATCCAGTGTAACATTATTAAGGAATATTTTGAAAATTTATATCCAATAAATTTGAAAACCTAGAAGGAATGGATAAATTTCTAGATAAATCCGATCTGCCAAAACAGAATCAAGAGGACATAGAAAACCTTAACAGAAAAATAACTATCAGTGAGATATAAGCAGTGTTTTAGTCAGCTTTTTCACTGCTGTGACTATAAAGAATCTACCAGAACAGTTTTAGGAGGAAAGGTTTATTTGAGGGCTCATGGTTTCAGAGGTCTTAGTTCATAGAAGGCCAACTCCATTCCTTGGGCTTGAGGTGAGGCTGAACATCATGGTGGATGAGTATGGTGGAGGGAAGTAGCTTACGTGTTGATCAGAAAGCAGAGAAAGATTCCACCCACCAGATACAAATAAATACCCAAAGCTACATGCCAGTTTCCACCCCCTCCATCCACACCCTACCACTTCAGTTACCACTCAATTAATGTCTATCAGGATTAAATCACTGACCGTGTTAAGACTCTTACAACCCAATTATTTCTCCTCTGAACTTTCTTGCACTGTTTCGCATGTGAGCTTTTGGGGGACACCTCCCATCCAAACCATAACAAGCAGTAATAAAAAGCCTTCCAGTAAAGAAAAGCCCAGGACCAGAGGGATTCTCAGCTGAATTCTACCAAACCTTTAAAGAACTAATGCCAGTACTCCTCAAATTAGTCCATGAAATTGAAAGGGATGAAACACTTCCAAATTCTTTTTATGAAGCCAGTATCACATTCATACCAAAACCAGATAAGGACACATCAAGGAAAGAAAACTATAGACCAATATCCCTGATCAACTTAGATGCAAAAATACTTACTAAAATATTTGCAAATCATGTTCAATAACATATTAAGAAGATTATATACCACAACCAAGTTGATTTTATTCCAGAGATGCAAGGTTGGTTTAGTAAGTGCAAATCAATAAATAATTTATCACCTAAATAGAATTCAGGACATAAATCACTTAATAGACGCAGAGAAGGCCTTTGACAAAATCCAGCATGCATTCATTATAAAAATTCAGAAGCAACTGGGGAGAGAAGGAAACTATCTCAACATCATAATAGCTATATGTGAAAAACCCGAAGCAAACTTCATAGTAAATGAGGAAAAACTGAAAGCATTTCCTTTAAAATCTGGGACAAGAAAAGGATTTACCACTCCTGTTAATATAGTGCTAGAAGTTCTACCCAGAACAACTAAGCAAGAAAAGGAATAAAAATAGGACAGGAAGAATTCAAATTATCACTGTTGGCAGATGATATGATCCTATACCTAGAAGATCCAGAAAATTTCACCAAAAGACTGCCAGAGCTAATAAACAAATTTGACAACATAGCACTTTAAAAAAATCAACATACAAAAATCAATGGCTTTCCTATATGCCAACAACAAATCTGCTAAGAAAGAAATCAGGAAAATCACTTCCATTCCCAATAGCTTCAAAAAATAAAATACCTAGGAGTAAATCTAACCAAGGAGTGAAAGACCCCTACAATGAAAACTAAAGAACACTGAAGAAAGAAATTGAAAAAGACCTCAGAAGATGAAAGGCCCTCACATTTCATGGGTAGGCAGAATTAATATTGTTAAAATGGCCATGTGGTGGCATATGCCTATAATCCCAGCAGCTGGGGGAGGTTGAGGCAGGAGAATCGCTAGTTCAAAGCCAGCCTCAGCAACTTAACGAGGCCCTAAGCAACTCAGTGAGACCCTATCTCTAAACAAAATTTTAAAAAAAGGGCTGAGGATATGGCTTAGTTGTTAAGTGCTCCTGAGTTCAATCCCCAATACACTCCCCTCCTCCTGCCCCCCCCCAAAAAAAAACCCAAACAGCCATATTACCAAAAGCCATATACAGATTCAATGCAATGCCCATCAAAATACCAATGACATTCTTCACAGAACTAGAAAAATCAGTCCTAAAATTTGTTTGGAAGCATAAGATACCCAGAATAGGCCAAAGCAATTTTAAACCAAAAAAGCAATGCTGGAGGCATCACAATACCTGACTTCAAATTATACTATAGAGCTGTAGTAACAAAAACTGCAAGGTACTAGCATAAAAACAGACACATAGATCCAGTGGTACAGGATAGAAGACACACAGACAAACCCATACTTCTGCAGTCATCTGATCCTTGACAAAGTTGCCAAAAACATTTTGGAGAAAAGACAGCCTTTTTTAACAAATGGTGCTAGGACAACTGCTTATCCATATGTAGAGGAATAAAACTAGACCCTTGTCTCTCACCCTGCACAAAAATCAACTCAAAGGCCTACGAATTAGACCAGAAACTGTGCAACTCCTAGAAGAAAATATAGGGTCAACACTCTAGCACTTAGGCATAGGGAACAACTTTCTTAACAGGACCCCTAAAGCCCAGGAAATAATGCCAAGAGTTAATAAATGGCATAGCATCAAATTAAAAAGCTTCTGCACAGCAAAAGAAACAGTTGGGAATGTGAAGAAAGAATCTGCAGAATGGGAGAAAATATTTGCTTCTGATAGGATTAATATCTAGAATATATAAATAAAAAAACTTTACACCAAAAAATCAAATTGCTCAGTTCATAAATGGGCAAACTAATTAAAAACTTCTTGAAGGAAGAAATACAAATGGCCAACAAATATTTGAAAAGTGTTCAACATTATTAGCAATTAGGGAAATACAAGTAAAAACTATACTGAGATTTCATCTCACACCAGTCAGAATGTCAGTCATCAAGAATAGAAATAAATGTGGAAGAGGATGTGAAGAAAAAAGAATACTTTTACAGTATTGGTTGGATTGTAAATTTGTATAACCATTATGGAAATCAGCATGGAGATTCCTCAGAAGACCAGACGTGGAACTACCCTATGACTCAGCTATACCACTCCTCAGTATTTATCCTAAAGAATTAAAGTCATCATACTACAGTGATACATGCATACCCATGTTTATAGCAGCACAATTCATATCAACCAAACTATGGAACCAGCCCTAGGTGTCCATCAACAGATGAATGGATAAAGAAAAAGTGGTATGTATACACAATGGAGTTTTATTGAGTCATAAAAATAAAATTATGTGATTTGTAGAAAAATGAATGGAACTGGAGACGATTATGTTCAGCAAAATATGTTAAAGTTCAGGGTCATATGTTTTCACTCATGGGGAAGCTAGAGAGGAAAAGGAAGAGGAAGATGGAGGCAGATCTCATGAAAATCAGGGAGATCAGTAGAGGTAAGGGATCAAGGAAAGAGGTGGGTGGAGAAAGGGAAAGGGCTGGGAAATGATATTAGCCAGATTATATTGTTATATTGTGTATTTTGTGCATAACAAATCTCATCAGTATATACAGCTAATGCACCAATTAAAAAATGGGGGGGGGGCGGGATTCTGTAGAATTCCAGAATAGTTCCATCAGACATATTGTTTCTCTGCAGTAATCTTCTAGTTGGGAATACAGATTCTGTGCAATTTGTACTGTCATCTTCACAGAATCCTCTTTATATTTAATTTATTTGGAAACTACCATACTGCTTTTTATAGCAGGCATCTTACATTCTCTTCAGAAATGTGCATGGCCTCTAATTTCTCCATTTCCTTGCTAATACTTTTAATTTTCTGTCCTTTCAGTAATAGCCATCTTAATGATTGTTATCTCACTGCGATTTCATTTTGCATTTCTCTATGGGTTTGAGTTCAGGGAAGTTAAATGGCATCACACTGGTTGTAAATGGCAGTCTCTGGTTTCAAATCTAAAAATTTCTTTTCTAGTTTTTGGAAGTTGATGGGAGGAAGATCCCAGAAGATATCGTTTATCGAACACATCACACTTATCGAACATTGTGATGTGTTGGCATGTCAGGTTGGGCCTATTTTGCACTTGCAGTCTGTTCTGCCAGAGTTTAACCAACAAAGCAAGGTCCATAGCTATTCTCTTTTAAATTTTCCTGGTGCTGGGGATTGAGCCCAGGGCCTCACACCTACAAAGCATGTGCCTCTACCACTGAGCTACACAGCCTCTGTTCCATTGTTAGCCACTCTAAGTGGCTTCTCTTGGGTGAGATTGGCACTACTCTAAGATGACTGAATGGGGATTAAATTTCCTAAGGAAGCCAGCCATGGAGTGTGCCCTTTTTCTAAATATCCTAAAGTAATTGATCACTAACACATATCTGTGTCTTTGGACTTTTCTTTTAGGAAAGGAGTAGGAAGTACCTTTGAGAAATAGAGTAGTAAGTAAAGAATACACAGAACTTAAGTGCTTTTATCTTTGAAATATATCATGACTGACAGTAAAAAGTCTCTTAGTTTTTGAGGTATTATTTGAAGCTGGTATAACAGAATGTCGTGAATTGAGTGGCTTGAACAGCAAACATTTATTTCTCACAATTCTTATAGCTGGGAAGTATAAGATCAAGGTGCCAGCAAATTTGGTTTTGGGTGGAAGTACTGCTTCTTGGTTTGCTAATGTCCATCTTCTTGCTGTGGCATCATAAAAGCAATGACAGTGAGAGTGAGCACAAGTTTCTTGTCCCTTCATTTGTGGTACTGGGGATTGAACCGAAGGGTGTTCTCTTTTTTATCTTGAGATAGCATCTAGCTACATCGGCCAGGCTGTCCTTGAACTTGTGATCCTCCTGCCTCAGTCTCTGGAGTAACAGGAATTAAAGGAGTATGCCACTATGCTCAATTCGTGTCTGTTTTTATAAGGACATTAAGCCCATCTGTAAGGGCTCTACCCTTATGACTTCATTACCTCCCAAAGGCCACAACTCCTGATACTATCACATTGGCTTAGGATTCAACATAGGAATTTGGGTGGAGGGAGGGGACAAACATTCATCCCATACAGAGTGGTTTCTTTTTTATAATATGTTGCTTAATTTTTAACTTAACAATATCTTGTCAAAGATACATAGATTGAAATTTCGGGATTGTGTAGTAGGAAATGGAGCTCATTATACTGTTACTAAAACATAGGCCCCAACACTCTTGATACTGATTTCTGGAAGTAACCAAGTCTGTCGGGGTTGAGGAACTCAGTTTGATAATAGCCCAAGTTAATACCCATATGGCTTGGTACTATGCTTTAGAAAAACTGGTTTCCCCCCCACACACACACCTAACGTTTCAGAATGAAAAGGATTACTCAGCAAAATGTTTTCCAAATTTCTAACCCTAATGATTTTTCCACTCAATACTTTACACAAAAAGGTAGGTACAGATGGCAGTTTGCTGGCTCTGTAGATACCAAGTCTAGGACCTCAGGCATTCCCTGGGGCCCATTCTTCACCCATGTATAAACAAAGTGGTTTCAACATGGTTTTAGGAAATATCTCCAGTTAAATATCTCCAAAATTTAACATATAGAATGTTTAGACCAATGTTTTTAACTCAGTGAACATCTACTCTGTGTGCTTCACTATATTAAGCTAAAGAAGAATTAGAAAACTAAAACTAATGGACGCCCTGTTCCAAACAGTAAGAAAGACATAATTTAGAAACTTCTTTCATTTAACATGAAAAACAACCAAAAATGTGTGCACAAATGTCTTTCTTGTAGAGTATTAGGAGTGAAGTGTATGATGTCTCTATATAATTATTAATGGCTCAGCAAAAGAAAAAAATTTATATAGTGAGATATGGATATGACAAAACATTAGTTCAGTTTAGATGGTGAGTATTTAGGTCTACTTCTTTGCCCTATTTTTCTACAGTTTGAGAATTTTCACAATAAAAAAGAAAAATCCCTATTATAAATAATTGCAAAACTATTCAAAAATAATTTGTAGGGTGCTGCTATTCATTCTCTGTTAATGGTAAGACAATGTTGTATTCATTGCCTCTAGAATTTGCCTGAATTGCCATGACTTTGTTGCTTCAAAGGTAGGAAAAGTGGCCCATCTTCTTTTTTTTTTTTTTAATTCTCTATTCTGTCTTGCCCCTCTGGGATCCATAGAAGGGTTCATGGCAGATATTTCGAGATTCACAGGTGATAGAAGCACATTCTAATGACAGACCTATGTACCTGAGTTACGGTTTTAGATGGTTAGGGGGAGAATACAGTTGTGATTCAGAAAAATGACTCAAAGTGTAATTCCTTTGACTTTCAAGTGAGCTAGGCAAATTAAACAACTTGGTGTGCCTTTTAGACCTGGCAACTTTCTCAAGTCCTCTTCTTGCCCTCCCATACATTTTTCCTTAAGAAGTAGAGTAAGGGTTTTGTTTTGTGAGCTAAGGTTGGGTGCTAGCCTCTCCGCTTCAAGCATCTGGTAGCTTGAAAGAGCAGATCAACACTTAGACAAGGCCTCACTTACAGATGTATGTGAAACATGCAGAGGAGTGATCCTGGGAAGCTCCTTCCTTCATGAAGTCTTTCTTAGCTCTTTCTTTCCTAGGATTTCAGTAGAAGACTGTATCCTTTATTCTAACTTGAAAGTCTTTTATGTGGCAGGTGCTATGCTAGACACAAGTGTTGTAAAGAAACACAAGGTCCTTATCTTCAACTAACTCAGTTTATTACCACACTTTTAATCAACTTGGAGAAGATGCTGTTAGAAGGTTTGTTCAGTCATGGAAGTTTTGGTCAGGATGGAATATATGGAACTGGTTTTTAACTTAAAGAAAATGGAGTACTGCAGTGGGGGAAAAAGGGAGACCTGCCTAAGAAGACCCTTCTGATAGATGGGAAAGACAAAAAGCCACTTTTTGTTAAAACAAATTTATTTATTTAAAAAATTTTCAAGGGGTAATGCATTCATTTAGTTAACAAAATTATGTTAAAAGTGTATTATGGCTTTGCCGCACCTACTGCGAGAATGAAGACCATTCTCAGCAATCAGACTGTCGACATACCAGAAAATGTCGACATTACTCTGAAGGGACGCACAGTTATTGTGAAGGGCCCAAGAGGAACCCTCCGGAGGGATTTCAATCATATCAATGTAGAACTCAGCCTCCTTGGAAAGAAAAAGAAGAGGCTTCGGGTTGACAAATGGTGGGGAAATAGGAAGGAATTGGCCACTGTTCGCACGATCTGTAGTCATGTACAGAACATGATCAAGGGTGTTACACTGGGCTTTCGTTACAAGATGAGGTCTGTGTACGCTCACTTCCCCATCAATGTTGTTATTCAGGAGAATGGGTCTCTTGTTGAAATCCGAAATTTCTTGGGTGAAAAATATATCCGCAGGGTTCGTATGAGGACAGGTGTTGCTTGCTCAGTGTCTCAAGCTCAGAAAGATGAATTAATCCTTGAAGGAAATGATATTGAACTTGTTTCAAATTCAGCTGCTTTAATTCAGCAAGCCACAACAGTGAAAAACAAAGATATCAGAAAATTTTTGGATGGTATTTATGTTTCTGAAAAAGGAACAGTTCAGCAGGCTGATGAATAAGATCTAAGAGTTATCCAGCCACAGAAACAACAGTCCTGGAGAGTCAATTTGATATTCAGTGATGCAATAAAAGATATCTATTGACTTTGGACTTAATCTTCTCCAACAGGTTGAATAAACTTTAGTGTCCTTTCAAAGGAACAGAACAGGAAAAAAAAAAAAAAAAAAAAAAAAAGTGTATTATGAAGGTTTCCCTCTCTTTCCTTGCTGTCCATCGAATTCTTATATATCATTCCAAAGTTTTTTCTTAAATTTAAACATAAATCTCAACAGTTTTATTTACTTACATATTCCCATTTTTACATGATGATAGCATACTCCATTTGCTATTCTCTGTTACCCCTTTTTTATTAGTGTATTACGGAGATTTTTTTCCATGGGAGAGCATCCTCGTTATTTTTTGTGTTCACGTATTATTAGTTATAGATGTACCTTGATTTAACAAGCCTCCTATTGGTGGATATCAAGGTCTTTGCTGACCTTTTGCTATTAACTGTCACTGCTATAATGAATACTTATGTAAATATATGCACCTTATATGTCATTTAGCATGTCATAATATGTGCATAAATTCCTCAAAGTGAAATCACTGCATCAGAGGCTATAAGCATTTATAATTTTATTATCCACATCAAATTGCTCTCCAAAGCAGTGTTACTGACTTACACACTAATCAACAAAGCCTGTTTGCTCATTACTCCACTTATGGAATGTTTTTCATGCTTTTGGAGTTTTACAAATTTGACAGGTGAAAAATGGACTTGCAGGGAAGTTTTGTTTTCCTTATGAGTGAATTTATGCATCTTATGGTTGAGGCTTTGATATTTCCTTTTCTGTGAAATGTCTTCATATCCTTCGTTCATCTCTCTTTTGCTATTTTTTTTTTTTTTTTTTTTTTTTTGCCATTTTCTAGGAGCTTTCTCTATTAGAAAGATTACCCTTGTGATTGGAGTTTCAAATATTTTTCCCACGTTTTTGGTTTTTTATATCTTAATTTACCTTTTTTTGTCATAAGGAGCCTTGGGTTTTATATTTTTAAATTTGTCAATGTTTCCTTTATGACTTTTTCATTATCCTGGCCCACTATTGATGGCACAAATTCATTTATTCCTCTTTTCATGGTGCCTCCATGAGAGCAGGACTGGTGAAGTGCCCCTCAGGATGAGCATTGATGTGAATCTGTCCCAGTCATGCCTACGCATGTACCCTGTATTTTGCTGTACCTTGTGCTATAGCATTGGCTCTAGTATGAGATAGAGCATAGTGTAGCATAGTGGTTCTCAAAGTATGGTAGCAGGATCCCTAGGATCTTTAAGACCCTACTAGGTAGTGTCTAAGGTCAAAACTATTTTTTGTAATAATTCTTAGACATTATTCTCATACGAATAATGATGGAGTTTTCCAGAGGCTTTATGATATGAAATAGCAGCAAATTAAATGCAGAAGCAGGTAAGATAATCCAGCTATTTTCTATTAAGGCAGTCATTTAAAAAACATAAACCAATGCCATTCTTCCCAGTTTTTTGTTTTGGAAAATACAGGTATTTCCCTGAAAATATAGTATTCATGTTAACATGTTATAGTTTTATCATTTTTAAAATTATTTAATATTTAAGTATTTTCTCAGTTGTAATTTTAAACAGGTGAATAGCAGTAGATAAAACCCACATATGTAAAAGCTCTTTGGGGTCTTCAGTAATTTTCTGAGGATGTAAAAGAGTCCTGATACCAAAAAATTTTGAGAATTGTTGCCTTGACAGAAAGCACTTGGCCAAAAGTTTATAGGCTTAACTTCTGGCCAAGACTTTACTTTATGACTGTGATCAAGTTACTTAACCTCTTTATTTGGTTTCTTTGTAAATGCTAATAATTTTACCCTGTTCTGCACACTTTAAAGAAAAGAGAATTCTTTGGTTTCTCTTCAGATCGTATAAATATTTTGCCTTTTACTAAAGAAAAGAAAGGTAATTATATATATGAAAGGCTTTGAAAATATAATGCTCTCTGCTAAAATTAGCGGGGGTGGGTGATAATAGTTATGTAACTAAACTCATGGTGAAAGAAAATACAAAGAACTAGAGTTCAGGTCACGTTAGCAGATGGTCTACTTGTTAAATTTTTTCATTTCAGCATCTCCTAGCAGTTTCCTTACACATTTTGTTCTCAGTTTGTTAGACACCCTTTTTAATTATTGTGAGAAATTAAATATGTCTTCCAGCATTTTCAGTCAAGTAGGGATTTATACTCCTAATACCTGAAGTTGTGGGATAAAGTCAGATGCTATAAGAGAAACACATACTAGCTAGATGGCTTTGGGAAAGATACTCAACCTGTTTTTTGGCTACCTCATCTGTAAAACGAGGCTAAAAGTGCCTTATTTTCCAGAGAATTTTGAGTGTGGAAGACAATGCACAGGAAGCATTTGGCAAAAGTGGTTAGTACATGATAGATGCTATATAAATGATAATTGCAATGATTGTCATTAGCATATAAAAATATGCAAGATTAAATTTGTCTCTGTTCATCAGAGAATTTATTACACTAGTTTATTCATGAATATATTAGCAAAAACTTCCATTTCATTTTGTTCTTTTTTTTTTTTTCATCTGTTGAAGGGCTATTGAGTGGCCAGACTTCCCCAACAAATACCAAATTGGAGAAACTGGATTCTCAGCAGGTGTTGCAGCTCTGCCTCCGATACCAGGATCACCTGCACCAGTGTGCAGAAGCTGTTGCTTTTGATCAGAATGCTTTGGTTAAACGAATCAAAGAGGTAATGTGCTGTGGGAAGATAGCATTGCTGATTCATTGTTGTGGATCCCTGTAACTCTTGATTGCTTTGCTACTGGGCATAATAGCCAGTGATCCCGATTTTATGGGAATTAGTTATTTTTCATCCAAGGTTTGGCATTTGTCCCCATTGCTTTGAGGAGATGGTCTTTCCTAGCAATAAATGTGATGGTGATGAGTGGTCCATAGAGTAGACTAATCTGGAGTTTGAATTCTGGTTCACTGCTAATTTGGTTGGAAGTTAAGTTCTCTTTGTTTCAGTTTCTTCGTGAAAAATGGGGCTAATAGTAGTAACCTAACTCAAGAGTTAAGTGACAGTGAAATTGCCCAGTAAGTGTTAGCTGTTATTAATATGTGTAAAGTCCTACCATGCTAATTTGTTCTAGCTACCATTATATCTTTGGATTGACTCTAGCTGTTTATTGTATATAATTTATATTTTTTTCCCAGTAGGTTATCATTTCTTTGAAAGTAGAAGCCTTGATATCTCCTTCAATTATATTTTTCACTGTATTAGCACATGAAAAGCTCAGATATTCTTCTTGATTGTATGGAAATGATTATGCCTACTTCACACTTCTTTTGTGAGGAAAAATAAAATATCATTCGTGTCAAAGTCTAGAAACCAAACAAAATGGTACAAATGTTGTAGGTTATTCTTTTAAGCACTAAAATGTATCATTGATGAAGCCACTGTTCAGCAAAGTTCTGGAAGCACCAAGGAATGAGTAAATGTATCTTCCAAAGTTTTCAATCAAGAAGGGGATTTATATTCTGACAACTAGAGGTAGTGTCATATAGGAAAAGGTCAGAAGCTCTATCTTGGAGAAACTATGCATGTGGATGACACTCTGTGGATTTGTTCAACAAATGGCCTTTGGGTCATTTATTCTGGTGAGAGAAGATGGACAGGTGTGGCTGAGTGGTAGAGCACTTGCCTAGCATATGTGAGGCACTAGGTTCAATTCTCAGCAACACATAGAAATAAATTAACTAAATAAAATCCATCGACAACTAGAAACAATATTTTAAAAGACACAAGTAATGATTTGAGAATCATTGGAAATTACTTTCCAATTAGTAATCGAGGTAGTGCATCCTTGATTACAAAGCAGTCAATAATTATATTAACAGATTTTAATATGTTAATACCTCCTATGTTTTAGTACTTATTTTTTATAAAATGTTGCCTGTATGTTCTTCTTTCATGGATTAAATACCTTCACTTGAAAAACTATTAAATATGACCTTTTGTATTACTTGGAGTTGATATGTCCTTGTAAATATTATACATTTATTTTACTATATTCTGGTCTACTTCAAAGTATGACTATGCATCAGCAATCATTTGGGGTTTTTTGGTTTGTTTGAATACTGATCTTTTCCCTCCCTGTGCCCCAGTAGGTCTAGGCTTTGGTTTTTGAATCATTATTATAATAATTTACCAAATGATACTGATTCTGCCCTTCATTAGGTGGAATTTGGGAACCATTGGTCTAGAGCACTATTTTATAAATTATATTCTACAAAACTGGTTCTAGAAAGAGAAGGACAAACTTTTGGCATACTGTCATCACTATTCGTTAGAGAGTGAGCACAGTGCATTTTTTTAAAGTTTTTACATGTCTTACAATAAAGAAAACCAGCACTTTTCAAACTTATTTGACCTCAGAACTCTTATCTTAAAGGTAATATCAATTAACATCCCATAGAAGTAAAGATTTTTTAGGACACTGAGAAATAAATGAATGCTCTTGTAGACATACAATTTAACCATTTTTGACCATTGTGCTGGAAATTAACTCTATTAATCTCAAAAGGAAGTTTTTAGAATAATAAATTGGCTTTTTGATGCTGCAACTTTTTAAAAGGTCTTCTAATCCAGATCTTGTTTTTCAGTTTAGCACAGTATATACAGATTGACTAGCTCAGTGTCAGATGCTGTGTAAAGTATTTAGTGGCTAGTAGTATCTCACAGAGCTCCTTATATACCACATTGTCATGACTTTAGAATAGTGCTTCTTGACCCTGGCCACATGTTAGAATGGATTGAAATATTTTCCTCTAATACAGATGATGGAAAATTTTACATGCACACTGAAGTAAATGGACTTAATATGGTGAAGTTTCATGTATTCATTGTTCAGTTACTGCATTCATCAACAAACCCCACTCAGTGACTGCCACATCCACAACTGGACTGCTTTATAGTTTCATTTTTATTCATATTTAAGTGTGTATCTTTAAAAGTAAGTATTCTTTAAAAAAGAAAACTGGTTTGGAGATGGATACACTTAACCTGATTTAAATATTACACAAAATATTCATGCATCAAAACATCACCTTACCCTACTAATGTATGCAATTTTCATGTTTTCAAATATCAGTTAAAAACAAATACAAAAAAAAATTAAAGTTTAAAGGTTAAGAAAGAAAGTTTTTTGATTTTAATTTAGACTTTGAAGTCACAAAAGTAATTTAGAGAATATCTGAGTACTCCTCTTGCAACTTGTTCTAAAGTGAGCATCTTACATAATCTTAGTACAGTGATCAAAACCAGGAAATGAGTGTTAGTGCAAAACTATTTACTAAATTGAGACCTTATTTAAATTTCACCACTAACAAAGGACTCCACAATACTATTACAGCTAAAATATTTACTAGTGATTCCTTAAATCATTTAGCATATCTGAGGTACTTTTCAGAAAATACAGATGCCAAAGACTTACTCCAGACTAATTAGATCAAAATTTTTGAAGGGTAGTGTGAGAAGGGAAGGGAAGCTAAGTGTTGGTATTTAAGAAATTGCTCTAGGTGCTTCTTAGTATATATCCAGAATTATTGGCATTCTAGAACTCTCATTTAAAAATATTTAACCGAATTTAAAATTGTTTGAATAGTCAGTGCAAACTGAGCATCCCTAATTCAAAATCTGAAATGCTCCAAAGTCCACAATTTTTTGAATTGCTGACTTGATGCCACAAATGGAAAAGTCTATACCTGACCTCATGACAAGTTGCAGGTGCATTAAAAATAATGTATAAAATTACCTTCTGGCTGTGTATGTAAGTTATACAGTACACAGAAATGAATTGTTTGTTTAATGTGGGTGCTATTCCTAAAATATCTCATTATGTATATGCAAATATTCCAAAATCTGAAACATTTTTGGTGCCAAGCATTTTGGACAAGGGATATTCAACCTTAAAACTAAAAGTTTAATGATTAAGGAAATATAAATTTGAATTTATTTTAGGTTCAAAGAGAAGTCACCAAAAATAATTCAGAGTACATGAATACTCCCTATGAATACCCAGGATTATTGCAAAACAGAGAACAACAGTACTCACAGTACTGAACAACATCTCAGAAGCTCTCTCAGGGCAGAGGATGTAAACATGTTTCAAAGTTTCCATTGGTGACTTAATGTGTCAGTTGTGTCTCTGTTGGTAAGTATTATTAGCAAACTCCTGGAACATGTGTATCCATTTTTGCTCACTGTAAACCTAACACTGAGATTAATCACTTCCAAATGAATAAGGCAAAGGATGTTGCTTCAGTCAAAAACTTTGATATTATTTCAGATGTTTCCTGGAAATTTGGTTAGAAGTGTGAGGAAGTAACATAATGCTATATAGTATGTTGAAAAGTAGGAAAGCTTAGTAACCATGGAGAATATGTATTAGTGGAAATGCAGAACCTGATTCAACTAGAGGTTCATAAAGTTACAGTGCCTGGATCTCTGAAGTTCAGATTAAGGGGAAACATGACCATAACAATTTCTGATTCAGATAAAAGAAAATCTAAGTTAGCTAAGCTCACCTTGTGTTAGGTATGAATGATGCTCTTGAATTATAAGTTAATGTTTACAGCTGTACACATGAGAGGAGAGAGAAAATGAAAGTAGTTGCTTTTCACAGTCAATCTTATAATACACCTTGATCAGTAGTTTCCTTAATGGCTATGGGATGACCACCTTCACTCAACCAGCCAGCATTACTTAACAACTATTATGGACCTACTTAGTGGGAGGTCCTTTGTGGGTTGCCAAGAAACCCGACATTGTCCTTCTCTGAGAGCATAACATGAATGAGAGAATTAAGACACATAGAGCAAAACTATGAAAGATAAGGTACTATCAGTAGAGAATGACTGACTAAAGTTCTGTATGAGTTAAAGATCAGGATTTCCTGGGACAGTTGGAATTTAGCTAGGTCTTAGAAAATACCAGGATTTGGGAAATGAATGAAGAGGAAGAGGGGAGCATTACTGGTGGGGGAACAGCTTAACAGTTGTCTTGGAAGGAAATTAATTTTGGGGCTTTAGGGACAATAAGGAAACTGATTTGACTTTTGGTAAACATGCTCAAAAAAATCTGCATTCGGAACCATTCAATGAATGTTGGAGTTGGAAGACCCCTACAGAGACCCTCTAATCCAGCACTCTCATTATTTATGTATAGGAATTGAAGGGTGTTAGAGCAATTTACCAGGGGTCACAAGTGAGTTTTGGCCAAAATTGTTTTAAATGAATAAGATCAAGGGGGATTTTTGTTTTTAGTTTCTTTTTTTTTTTTTTTTTTTTAGGTAGTACTGTTGAACATGTTTATAGGTCCAGGGACAAGAGGCAGAAAAGACAAGAACAAAGATGAAAGGGAAAATGGAGTCTTAGAGGTCAGAGGAGCCTAGAGAGTGTGGGGCTTAGCCCCCTGCAGAGCCTTTGTTTTGTTAGCACAGGGCAGATGCAGGCAAGTTTCTGAAGGGAGGATACCTGCAAACCAGTCAAACCCAGGAGCTTGGGTATTGTCTGTGAAGAAGCAGGAGACTTTTCCTTGAGAGTGACCATGGTGGTTGGGTAGTGGCACAGTAATGACCATTATGAGGCATGAAGGGCTCTGTTGAGATTGGGAAAACTTGCATTTGATTTTTGTATTTGTGGACAGTTTGGCATGGTGGTTCTGAGTATGAACTAGAGAGCCCCACTGCTGAAGTTCAAATCTTGGCACTGCCTCTTACTAGCTGTGTGACCTTGGACAAGTTATTTAACCCTTCTGATCCTCAGTTTCCTCTTTTGCTCAATGGGTAAGGATAGGATCTACATGAGAAGTTTTTTTGAGGATTAAATGAGTTACTCTGTGTAAAGTGCCTGGGCCTGTGCCTGTCACATAGTAAACACTTTAGTGTCAGCTCTGGTTACCATCTTAAATATAAATGATGACTGAAGGAGAAAGGCCTTATCACTGTGAAGTGGCCCACATGAGGTTTCTTGACCCCAGCAGCAGCCTAATTATTGGCCATTTTACAACTCTGCTCATACAACCCCAGTGTGATAACTGAAAAGAGGTAAGGCGATCCTCTTAGTGCACTGTTTCCCTCAAATGCTGCATGATTTCTTTCATGCTGTAAATATGTAATTTGGGGAATGTTTTTTCTTTTAAAATAATTATTTTATTGGTTCTTTGTTATACAATAGAATCCATTTTGATAAGATTACACAAACATATAATATATCTTATTCTAATTAGGATCCCATTCTTGTGGTGGGCACAATGGTAGGGTTCATTTAGGTAATTTAATATATGTACATAGGAAAATTATGTTAGATTTATTCTATTGTCTTTCCTATTCCTATCCCCTCATGGAATTTTTGTAGTTAATTTAACTGTTTGTTCTGAGAGATGTGAAAATGCATGGTAACAAATGATCTATCCAGGCCATGGATATATCACTTTTTATCATTTTGATGGTCTTCTATGATATATCATCCTTTCTAGTTAAGGATTCAAGTTTGCATATAGATATTTTCAGTTTTAGGTCACGTCTATCATTGAAATTTGGGTTGATTGAAAAGCAAATGAGAAAGAAACAGTTCCTTCTCGTGTGTTTTTCCTTGCAGGTGGAAGTCCTAAGGGAAAGAAGATGATAGATACACAGCCCCAGGAAGACATAGTTTGAGTCATTTAGGGCTTCTCTTGTCAATGACCTAGTTCATGTTTCCATTTAACTGTAGTTGCTGTCAGTGGGTAAATGTGTTCATATGAGACTGGAATGCCTTACCATACCTAGCCTGAATCTCCTTTAAACAACAATATTGGTAATTCCTGTCGCTGCTTTTAAACGTATTCTGGCATTATTTGCTGCTTTCTTGACCTGAAATTATAAAATGAATCAGAAGTACTTATTTTAAAACTAAAAATTTTGACAAGAATATTGAGATAACTTCTTTTTACTGAAAGACAAAAGCAAGGTATTTTAAGAAAATTTTGTGTTCCCTTTCTATCCTAGAAGTTACTCTGGTATAAATTTCGGGTTGAGAACAGGCAATATAATTATAACCCTCCCCCTTTTCATTCTTTGGGCAACCTTTGTTTTCAGCAAGTAATTTAGCTGGTCCCTAGGGTGGCAGGAAATGTAAATAGGAGATTTGTCTTATTCTGGTTCACCTGGTGGTAAGGTATGCTGTACAATTCTTGGGTCTGGTCCCATACTTTTTTTATACCAGCACTATCTTGCCAAAAGAAAGAAAGCCTGGAAGAGAACTGAGTCTAGTTTATTACTTGCCAAAAGGAAACATAGGCTTATGTTTTTTGGCAAGGCATGAGCGCAAAGCCTAGTTGTTTGACTGCTTTGAGATTTAATTCCATTCACATTCTGGATACTGACAGATGAGTATATGTGAACAACTGCATTTCACCCTAGTTTGCCTTCCTTAAATATGCCCCTAGATAGGTAGCTCCACCTCCCCTACTAGTAGTAGCCACATGTACTAGGCACTGGAGCCTTTGTCCTTCTGCCTGCCCCCATTCATTTCCAGTCTGCCTGAGTGAGCAGTGTGGAGGTCCTCTCTTAATGCAGAACCTCAGAGTACCTGTGGTTATAAACTAGCAGATTGGCAGTATTTAGGGCACCTGGGATGTAGAAATGGTACTAGGACTGGGAGAAGATATTCCCTGTCCTGTAAGTCTTTAGTGAAAACACAATAACAAGGAATTTTAGCAAATTTTGACATTGCTTCTGCTATATATTGGATCTTGAGTGCTCCCCAACCTGTTCAGTGTTTCTCTTTCATTTTCTGGCCATCAAGTGAGAGGTTTTACTCTGTCACAGACACCTGCCATCATGTGCTGCTTCAATACTGGCCCAAACACTTATGGGCTGGAACCCTCAAAACTGTGAGGGTTCCAGAATAAACTTTTACTTTTTATAAGTCAAATATCTTATTTTGTTATAATAATAGAAAGCTGACTAACACAGTTACAATGCCTGAAACAGTGTCTGGCACATAGTAAACAAAATAAATATTTGTTAAATGAATAACTTAATAGATTCTTCAGTTATTTCATCCTATTAACTAGTAAGCTTTCTCATTTTGTTAGAAAATATTTTGCAAGTTGCAGTAGGCAGAGTAGACTAAACAGCTGTAAACTGATTCAAAGATGTGTAATGGCTCAAATACGACAGAAGTTTGTTTCTTGCTCATGTTCAAGGTAGATATTTCTGGTTAGCAGGTGACTCTCATCCATTGAGTTCAGAAATTCATATTCCTTCCATTTTGTGGCTCTGTCATCCCCACATTACTGTAAGACCACAGATAGCATTCGGTTTTCAAAAAGGAGAGTGGAATAGCATAAATGGGAGTGTCTTGTGCAGTGAACCTGTAAGTGTTGCATATCACTTTGGCCAAATTTCAATGACATAACCACAGCTAAATCCAGAGGCTGGGAAATGTACATATGTACCCATGGTTATACTAAATTTGAGCAATGTTTTGGACATCTGTGTCATCTTTTAACTAAAATGCATCTGTAGCCCAACTTTTGAGATTTAGAAGGGCTGTTGCAAAGTTCTGTGGTAAATTTTACTTGGTTTAAGTCCTCTTGCCAATGAAAACCAAAGAGCTTTAAGAAGATTATGCTTTCAACTACAAGTGAAAAAAAACAGGACTTAACATTATATATTTAAGATTTCAGCTGTTAGATATTCTTAGAAGATTTGAAAGAAGGAAAAATGACAGCTAATTAGTTGTGGTTGCACTTCAGTGATGATATATCAGTGAAATTTCTTTCAGCTTGCTGCTCTTTTATTTTTTATATTTTACATAATCTCTCTTGAATTTGGATTACTTTTTTCTGTCTCTGTATGCAGACTTATGATTTACTGAGATAGAACTTTAGGTATATGTGTGCCTTCACATGTTCCTTTCATTTGTGAAATAGCTCAATACCAGCCTGTGTTGTAGGTATCGAGTAGTAATCACTAAAGAAAACAGATAGAATGCTTCCTTCATAAATCTTATATTCCAGTGGGGAAACAGGTAAAGAAGCAAAGCATATAAGGTGGTGATAAGTGCTAAGAATGAAAAAATAAAGTGAGAAAAGGGATGTGTAATGTCAATGGGATAGAAATTATAGATTCCTAGAAAGGAATTTTTAACATAAAGACCTGCTGGCTGATACAGAGCTAGTCAAGAATCTCCTTATGATTGTTGACCAGTGACAGTCACATACCCAAGATCGTACTCATTATCAATCTGCTCATGTTCATCTGGATATCTAAAGTCTTATTTACTTCTTTTATTAGTTGGATGATACATACAGATCTATACTCCTCTTAAAAACTCATAAGTTTTTCAGACTCCTGTAGGCTGTGTCCTCAAAGCTTGAGGCAATGCAACAATTAACTTTCTTCTGCCCATGCTAATAAACTACACACTAATATTGTAAGACTTCAGTTGATATCTTGTCAAGACTCCACAGTTACCATTCTACATGAGTAGAGAGAGCTTATCACTTGCCTCAGGTCTGATCAAGTCATTACCGGATATTGCCCATGATAGCTACACTGAGCCCAGAATGAAGGAAAAAAGGAATGTGAAAGTACTCTGCAGGACTGTAAGGAACTATATAGGAAAAAAATTTTTTTTTGGAATAAAAATCATTTATTTCAAACTCAACAAGACTCATGAGGGATTGCAAAATGTTATTTGTGTGAAATGTGAGCATTAAATGTGGCACAGTTACAGTGCAGTTTCAGTAATATGTCCCAAATTACCTCAGTTTCTTCTCTTTCCTTCCCCATCTGGAAGTTTAAGAATTCTCCCTTGACCTTGCTGAGACTTGGATTCTGTGCAATCAGCCACTCATTTGTCTTTCTATCTTGTATGGTAATGGTCATAGCTGTATTTTCCAAAATCCATGAGATTCAGACTGCTGTCTGCTCTCCACTCTTGCTCTGTGCCTCCTATTGCTGTCCTCCTGCTAGGGTCTGCTCCCATCTTTGCCTGCTCCATCACTGAGTGCCAATAATAGCCTATATACATAAAGTGTTCCCAGTTGCCCTTGGCCAGAAGGAATCTCCTGCCTCCCTTCCTCCTCTGGTACTCAGGAAATGTTTGCTGGATCTGTTTATGTAGCAAAGTTGAGCTTAGCTCTCTGCATGAGGAATAATATGGGTCTCTGAACTCTAGATCAGGTAAGTTGTGAAAAACTGACAGCTGTGGTTTTTTTATTACTAGTACGAGTAATGATAGTAGGTAACTGTTAACTATTGTTCCCGACTAGGATATCAGGAGCAGTCATCCAGCATAGTGTTTGGGAGCACATGGCTGGCATCAGTGGCAGTATATTGTGCTGGTATCATCATTACCATCATGTTGTATCCTTTTGGTTCTTTTTTCACAGGCAGAAAATTTTTGTTTTAAGATAGTTCCCTCCACACTACATTTAGGGTCTTTTCTCCATTCTGAGTCAAAAAGTATTATGGACTGAGGTTGTGGCTTAGTGATGGAGCATTTGCCTGGCATGTGAGGCACTGGCTTCATTTCTCAGAATCATAAATAAATAAATAAATAAATATCCACTGACAACTAAAAAAATATTTTAATAAATTGTGCAATTTAATAAAAAGTGTTCATTGGTATTTTGGTTACATAAATGAGGGCATTTTAGAGTACTTAAACCACAAAGCCATGCCTTTCCTTCTTTTTCTTTTCTCTTCAGGTCTTTAAAGGCTTTTTACCTCCCACCTCTACTTGTTCATGCCTAATGCTTACTTTTCCTTAATCCAGTATTTCTTTCTGGTTTTCCCTTCATAGTATCACAGTATACTTTTACATTTGAAAAACAGTGTTTTTAGGATGCAGCCACAGATCAAAACAAAATAAAACAAACTGGAAAAAAAAAAAAAAAAAACTGTAAAGATCCCACACTTACATTCTTTAAACAACCCTGCCTGTTTTGGGTTAACTTTTCCATATTCTTTTTCATGTGTTTGAGAAAGGGGATTACCATTTTCTCAGAGGACCGTGACAGTCATGGAGGTAGCTGGGGAGGGACATCAGGGAAGCCAGAGAATGGAGTTGTGCTGAGGGGCTTCCTTGTTCCCCACTGCCACTCTGGAGTGATTATAGAGAGGAAATCTTCAGAGAGAGAGAGGGCCACAGTGCTCCGCTTAAAGAGTAGGAACTCTCATGAAGATCTGAGATATCAAGGAAGACTGAGGAATGAGATTTCTACCCTCAAGTTCTTACCTTTACCCATGATCTTTTTCTTTTCCTGATTTTCTGTCTTTCAGTGTCATTTCCAAACCCTTTATGGGAGTTGGGGGTATATGATTTGCCTGATTTTAACATATTTAATTTGGCGAATTAAAAGTTTTTAGGTTTCTTTCCCATGTTGGCATATTGTCAAGAGTAAGAAGGAATAAGGAAGTTGGGCAAGCCATAAAATAATTATTGGAACAACACGAAGCAGTTCAGATTCCTGAGTTTCTGGTATCTCTTTAATTCTTTTGAAAACCTGAATAAAAATTTTTCCTTTACTGAGACATTTAGATATATTATTTGAACAAAAGAAACAGGGTTACTTCAAAATGTCCAGTATGTGGTAATGGATGCCACTCAGACTGTGGTGTAAGTAATGGAAACATAGGCAACAGTCTGCCCATTGTTTGTCTTGTGCAACAGGAAATGGAGAGTAATAAGCTGGAGAAGGCTTACGTAATAGGGAAGGAAACAGACGTGCACATAATTTTGACTGGTAGCTTTCTAATTGCAGATCTAGACTCACCTGAGCAGATTCCTATTCTTAGTGGACATGGAGATGTTTGATTTGATTTTTATGATTTGACTTTCAATATTGATTTACCATAGATTTTTATTTCCCTTATGGCCAAAAATGGTGTCTTAAAAAACTTCATTTTAGATTCCAGTTTTCATATACAGTTATAATTACTGGGCAGGATAGAACTATGAAAAATGAAATGTCACTTGCAGACTTCAGGGACTTCAGACAGTTGAAGTAATGTAGGGTGGTGGCCCTTGAAATCAGGAGATCTGAAGTCTAGTCCTGACTGTCAGGACCAACTGCCTAAATTTAGGCAAGCTGCTTAATCACTCTGCAACAGGCTTCATCTGTCAGAGGAGGAGGTAGGATTGAAAGAGTTCTCAAGACCCTTGCAGCTCTAAGATTTTTTGTTCTAAGCCCCCATGGTGAAGTGAAAGATTGTGAATTGTGTGTATAAATGAACAGTCTTAGTATAAAGGGTACAGACTTTGTCGGTGAAAATGTCATTCAAGCTAATCTGCTAACAAATAGTTTATTCGCTTTGGTATATTCTCTGTTTTTGTTTTGTAAATGTCCATGTTATATCTGGTGATGATATTTTTATTAAAATATAAATGTTGATGGTTAACTTTCCACTCCACCTGAAAACATTAAAACTTGCCATACAAATTCATCTGTTAAGGATTTTGAAAAGGTATTAAATGCTTTTGCTCAGCTGGGTACGTGTTTAAGTGAATTGGCATTTGAATTAATTTGCTGTGTTGAAAATACAGGAAAGGGTATGGTGAAAAAACATGGCTTTGAATTCTGGCTTGACTGTCAGTAGCTATGTGATCCAAATCCTCATCTTTAGTAGGAGAATGATATTTTTCCCTACAGGATTGTTGTGATAAATAAAGTTAGTAATATATGAAGTGCATAGTATAATAACTGACATTAGTAGATACTCAATGGATAATAATTAAAACATACACTATTTTATTACATTAATTACAATAACTAGGGAATCATTTAATATCATACAATGAGTTGCAGATGGACACAATACCTTTATTTTATTTATTTATTTTTATGTGGTGCTGAGGATTGGACCCAGTGTCTCACACATGCTAGTCAAGAACTC
Organism: Sciurus vulgaris; assembly: GCF_902686455.1. NCBI lineage: Eukaryota > Metazoa > Chordata > Mammalia > Rodentia > Sciuridae > Sciurus > Sciurus vulgaris. Next base: position 81,395,076 of record NC_136465.1, read on the forward strand.
TTACCACTGAGCTACAACCCCAGCCCTCAAAATTGTTTTGGATATTCTATGTACTTAAAATTCTTTTCATCTATTTCTGGATTTGACTTGCTGATAATTTGGGTCCATTTATGGAATGGATCAGGCAGGTAAGCAAATAGGCCACACCATCCATTTTTAGGTATGTGGAACAAGTTTGAGCACATCCTACAGATACTAAATACCTTAGTGAAGCCTGCAATTATACCCACAAATAATCTCTATTTTTTCATCTGTCCTTTGAAATGTACTGCCACCAGAGACAGCAAATGAATATGTAGGGCAAGGTTTAGAGATGAGTTTGACTAAACCTTGAATTTCTTGAGGTCAGGGCTTTATCTCATTCATTCAACTAGTGTCAACAGAGATCTAAATTATGGTGGCTTACACAAAATCAAAGTTTATTCTTCTCACTCAGGCCTGCCTCTGCTCTTACTCACAAAAGGCTGCTTCTAGCTCACTGCTCTGCCAACCCTAGGACATGACCTTAGGTGTTCTTATGGTCTTCGCAGACTCTATCCACATTTCAACAGCAGCAGAATGAAGAGAGGGATCCAAAAGAAGAGGAGCAAAAATTGCAGTTCAGCTAGCTTTTAAGGAAGGTACCCAGAAGTTGCCATGACCCATGTGTACATCATGCCACCGATTGGAACTTAGTCATGTGGTCATAACAAGGTGAGGGTTTTGAGACAGGAGTTGTATAGAATAAATAGCTGTTCACTTTTTTTTGGGAAATAAATGTTTATTTAAATGGTTGGGTTTTTGTGTGTGTGTGTGTGTAAGTTTCTGAAACAGTTATTTGCAACTTTTATCTTTCTGAGTTTCCTGGAATCGTAATGACATTAACAAAAGACAGTGGAAAAGAAAAGTCATGTTGACGTACACAGTGAGCTGTGTGGGTGTAAGTAGTTTTGGTTCTTAGTACCTTCGTCCTCAGGACCTAGCATGGTTCATGGCACATGATCATGATCAATGTCTGCAACCAGTATATTACTAGATCACACTAAGCCAATGCTACTCATCTGTTCCTGACAATATAATAAAGGTTATACATGTGGTATCTCAGTTCTCAGGACAGTCCCATGAAGTTGCCATTTGTATTATCCCCATTACTTTACAGATGAGAAAACTGAGACTTACGCAAGTTTTCACTTATTCAAATATTTTTTTCAGGACCTACTATGTGCTAGGTACTGAGAATATAGCAGGGTTTAAAACATACCAAAATTCTTGCCCCAGTGGAATCTCCATTCTAAGTAATTTTCTAAAATTATATAACTATTGAATGGAGAGTGGTTAAACCTGGGTAGTGTGGATTTGTAACCATTGTTTGATTAGTAGATGAATGGACTGAAGAGAAGGGTGAACAAAAATCTTATCCATTTCACAGGTAGCCTCATGGTTACCCTTTAGCTACAATGTGGATGGTTAAGCTGCCATATTGTAAGCTGTGTCTTTTGGATGCTATGGAATATTCAGTGAGGGGACCTTAAACAATCTCATAATACCTCTTTATCAAGAAGAATGCAATTAGTATATGTGATATCATCTTAGAATCTGTGTGCCAAAGTAGAAATAGAAAAGGCAAATAAAAATGTTCCCAGATTGTCAAAATGGAAAAATTCAGAATTGCATTATATGCTGGTTTATTTTATAAAGTCATATCAGAAGTGTATGCCTGTAGTTCAAGGAACAAAGATAGGGATTATAGATCAGGTACAGTCTTGAGAATAAATGGCAGGGACATCAGAAATAGGCATCACCAGTTTTATCACAGTGTTCCATGTATTAAGTTCTTGCACAAATTGCAAGTTCCTTTGCAACTGATAATGGGAAATTTTAAAAGTGGTAACTCTCCCATTATGTGATTCAGTGGTCATTAATGTCATGCCATGTACAACTGAATTCTCATGTACCACCAGTAGTACATTTCTCTCATTTAGGAAATACTTGGGAAGGAAGATGCTGGATTTAGAAGATCTGGGTTCTATCACTCTGAGACCTTGCAGGTCACTCAACTCCAGGCTTCCTCTTTTGTGCTGTTTTTCTTCCATGGACTATGGAATTAACTCTTAAAAGATGTGATATAACATGAATGAACAGCATGCTTGAATATGTGTGCCTACCTATGCCTTAAACATCAAGTGGCTTTGGACAAAACCTCTGGGTAGATTAAACATGGGCCCCAGCTAGATGTAGACTTGGTTAGGGAAGTATATACCATTTAAACAAACACTTTGCAAAGATTGCTGTAAAAACTGAAGTTGTGTGTCAGGGTCAATGGATTGTCAAGGATGTTAGACATGCCAAGTTAAGAGCCTTGGAAGCCATTTCTTTTAAACTCAAGTGTGTCTTGAGTAAAATTAGGGTGGAGCACTGGGAATGCCCCTGGCAAGGGAAGTGTGTTAACCTGAGAAGGTTCTGAACCCTGGGCAGGCAGCTCAATGAGCCATGCTTTCTTATGGGGATTCTAACTTGTTCCACATGGGTGCATGGTCCCTCAGAAGGTAGAGTACTTCTAAGTCATCCTGAAAAGGCCTGGCATTTAATTGTTGTGAGCACTATACTTGCCACTGCTTCCAAAGTACTGAATGACTGAATAGAGCTGTAGAGAACTCCTGAAGGTACAAATTATTTCTACATGTTTTGGCATTTCCCATTAAGATGGATTTTTTTTCTCTCTCTCCCTCCCTGTACCTGCCTCTTACTAGCTGCTCTTTGTGTCCTCTAGGCATTTCAAAACATGAGAGGGAATACTAGCATAGAATAATCAAGTACTAATGTTGTTCAATCACTTTTATCAAAACTACTTTCAAGCCAGGTGTGGTGGCATGGTGGCACATGCCTTTAGTCCCAGCATTCAGGTTGCTGAGGTAGGAGGATCATTTGAGCCCAGGACTTCGAGACCATCCTGGGCAACATAGAAAGACACTGACTCTAAAACAAAAAACATTTTCAGAGGCTCAGTAGTAAGAGGTGTGAATGAGCACTGGGCCTGATGCTGGAGTTGACAAGGACATGTCCCTGGGATAGCCAAGAAGGAAGGGTTGAAGTAGTATTAAGAACTTGGAGATAGAAATGTGAATCTTGGAGGTTCAACTGTTTCTTCCCTGGTCTGGGAAGGAAATAAGGTGTCAGGGGGTGGAGGTGGGGTCCATGCAGAGATGGAGATACTGGCAGACAAAATGCAGGGGTTTCCCCATTTCTGTTTCTATGCAAGTGATGGGTTTTCTAAGTAGGGGAAAGGGTGCACAAGGCATTCCTCACAGTTGGACAAAGGGCTGGTCTACTGTATGGCTGCAGCCTTGGTTGGCATTTTTGGTCCTGGCAAGGAGAGCTACCCCTTCTCCTGTGTGATTACAGCATCACTGCAGCTATTCAGGAAAGGTGGAGGCAGGAAAGGAAGAGGAGGTTGAGGGGAGAGATGAAGAACATGTTTTAAACTACCTCCCTCTGTAACATGCCAAATCCTGGGTTAGATATGTTTGTGTTGTCTCATTTAATCTTTACTCTGGTCCTGCAATGCTAAAATTACAGGCATGCATCCCTTAATGACAGAAATGTGTTGTCAGGTTGTGTGAACAGAGTGCACTTACACACACCTGGATAGTATAGCTTACTCCACACCTTGAGCTGTATGGTAGACTGTGGCTCCTGCACTACAGGACCTGTACAGTGTGATCTTGAATTGGATAGTGAGGCAACCGTAGCACAATGATAAGTATTTTGTGTGTCTAAACCTAAATAAGGCACAGTAAAATACAATATAAAAGATAAAAAATGGTACTCTGTATGAGGCATTTAACCAGGAAAGGAGCATGCAGGACTGGAAGTTGCTCTAGATGAGTGAGCGAGGAGGAGTGAATGTGAAGGCTGAGCACACCATTGTATGCAACTGTAGACTTAGAAACACCATATACTTAGGCTATACTACGTTTAAATTTTTTTCTTCAAAAATAACTTTACTAAGACATTTTTACTTTATAAACTGGGTTTTTAAAAAAGAACTTGTCGACTCTTGTAATAACATTTAGCTTAAAACACAGATACATAGCTATACAAAAATATTTTCTTTCTTCCTTTTCTCTTTTGCAGTGCTGACTTGAACCCACGGATTCATGCATGCTAGGCAAGTGCTCATCCACTAAGCAGCATCCCCAGCCTGTTTTCTTTATATTCTTACTCTACAAGCTTTTTTCCTATTTTAAATTCTTTAATTTTTACTTTTTAAAACGTGTTTTTAAGACACACAAATACACACTTCAGCCTAGGTCTATACAGGGCCAACATCATCACTATCACTATCTTCTACCTCCACTCTTTTCCCACTTCGAAGTTCTTCAGGTCAGTGGCCTGCATCTTCTGGAACATAGCTATTTTATCATCTTTTTTTTTTTTTTTTAATAAGTAGGAAGAGTTCACTGTAAAATAATGATAATATAGTAAAATGATCCACAAACCAGTAACAGTGGTTTATTATCAAGTATTACGTACTGAATATAATTGTATGTGCTGTACTGTTATATGACTGGCAGTGCAGTGGGTTTGTTTATACCTCCAGTGACACCACAAACGTGAGTAATGTGCTTCAGCCTCACCAAGTCTACGATGTCACTGGACAACAGGGATTTTTCAGCTCTGCTATTGTCTTATGGGGCCACTATTGTGTATGCAGCCCTTTGTTGACTGAAATGTAGTTCTGTGGCGTGTGACTGTAGTTCCTGTCTTGTGCAGATGACCAGGAAATAGGAAGGCTATCTAGTAGCAACTCAGGTGGCATAGCCAGATTCAAATCCTGGTCTGATTTCCATGACCAGGATTCTTTTCTGTAGAGAGAGAGAAATCTCAGGATTTCAGCAGGGTATAAACAGCACACAGTCCTAGTCCTCCCCCAAAGATGGTTCTGTTGTAGCAGCTGATAACCTGTGTCCTTGAAAGTCTTTATCCCGATGCCTCCTGTAAAGCTAATTGCTTCTCACTTTATCTGTAGGTCTCTGTATCTCATGGTGGACACCTGACCTTCCTGAGTGGACTTGGATAAACAAAGTTTAACATATTTTGCCTCTTTTTGCCTTTTACAGATGGACCTGTCTGTAGAAACCCTCTTTAGCTTCATGCAGGAACGTCAGAAAAGATATGCCAAATATGCTGAGCAGATCCAGAAGGTCAACGAAATGTCTGCCATCCTCCGCCGCATACAAATGGGCATTGATCAGACTGTGCCGCTGATGGAAAGGCTGAACAGCATGCTGCCTGAGAATGAACGGCTGGAGCCCTTCAGCATGAAACCAGAGCGAGAGCTCAAGCTATAGCACTGCTGCTTCCCCTGCCAGGCTGTTCTTAGGAGGCAGAGATACCAGTAACCCATAGGACAATAGAGCCCAAGTCCTGTGATATGACCAAGGCCTGAAGCTGTTACAAGGTCTGGGTCCTCACTGCAGTGGACAGAAAGCAGTCCTGCTGGCATGGTGTCTTTGCCCTACTCCTTTCCTTGATGCGTATGCCCCATGTGAAATGAACAGAAGTAATTCTTGGTGATAACTGAAGTTGGAACATTTGAATTACTAGGAATTGTTTTAAAAATGCTGCATGCAGAGTTCTTTTTCATTTCTTTTTATTGAGATTATATATAGTCCAGTGTACTGGAGTGAAAACATGGAGAAAAGGGAGAAAATTTTAAAGAAGCTATGTGTCTTCGTTGCCCTTATGAAATTTTCTTCAGACTCCCTGGGTTATGGGTTGTAAATATGAAAAAAAAATTAATCTAGATCTGTGTTCTTACTGTTTACACCCCACTTCCATCATATCAAGTCTTGATCGGGGACTCCCTATCCTGATGGAACACTGCCTTTCTTGTTATCTGTCAGGTTGTGGTGTCTCATATATGTCATCGTTGGAAAATGAAGACTCCTTGTCTCCACCCTCTGGAAATTCATCTCTCATTTAGGTTTCTTTCTGTTACATCAACAACAAGCAGGATTCATTTTAATCACCATGTTTTTACTGGCCTAGTAAATGTGTGGGACATGAAGGCTTTGACAGCAGTCTGTAGAGATCATTCAGCAGACATTGATTGAGGTTATCCCATGTGCCAGACATTGTGCCTCTGCCCTTTTGTGTCTGAAGAAAAAGGCCAAACACAAAGTGTTGTTGAATTTCTATGGGAGTTTAAGAAATGAAGCAAAGTGCTTAGCGCATTACTTCGCATGTCATGGATGTTTTTAGTGGAAGAAAGGACTGAAGCAGCAAAGAAATGAAGCAGGCATGGAGACCAAGAGCCAGGGTTAAAGTCACTGGGGGTCAGGTCATTATGCAGGCCTCTGCCTCATGCACATTTTCTGGGCTCTCATGCTCCCTACTGGGGACTGCAGCTGGGCCCCCAGCTCCCATAGAACTCTGCCTTAGCTATTTCCAAATCCAGGGCCAGATGTTAAGTACTAGCTTATCCTTCAGGTCACCTGCAGCAGTGAGGATGAAGGCTTAGACAGGAAAGGCCAACTTAGGTTCTGGTGAGAAATAGGTATAAGCCTCAGTTTATTGTTTGGAGGCCTCATTTGTCCATACTCTTCCTCCACTTGGACCAACATTCCTTCCCAAATCACTATCTTCCCTGTGCTCAAATAAAACAGAAACAGCCAACCAAGACTATCTTCTCAGCTTCTATAACTGCTTAAGGTCAAATCCTTTGAACTAACCTCATATTCTACATCATTCTTAGTGGTTTTTCTTCAACTGGTTGAGAAGTTAGCCTGGAGTTGTGAAATGAAACTTCTGACTAGAAGTTCTATCATTGATCTTTGGTAAGCCATTTCACCTCTTTGAGCCTATATTATGGTTTTGGATTTTAAATGTCCCCCAAATGTCCACATGCTCAAGACTTGTTTCCCTACTGATGGCAGCACTGGGAGGTGGCAGCCTGGTAGGAGGAAATTAGGTTACTGGGGGCATGTCCTTGAAGAGCGGTTAGGGACCTTGGCCTTCCTCACACACTTTTTCTCCCTGACTACGTGAAGTGAACAGGTTTGTCATCACATGCTCCCACTGTGATAGTGGGAGCCCAAGATAATAGGGCCAAGTGACCACAGACTGAAACCATAAGCCAAAGTAAGTCTTTCTTCCTTATAAATTGTCAGTTGGGGCTGGGGTTGTAACTCAGTGGTAGAGCACTTGCCTAGCATGTGTGAGGTACTGGGTTCGACCCTCAGCACCACATATAAAGTTCCTTCAACAACTAAAACATTTTTAAAAATTACATCAGGCATTGTGTCACAGGAATGAAAAGCTGACATATCCAGCTTTTATCTCCTGGCAAGTCTGAAGGTCTAATAACTAATGTTTAGCAATAATGAACATTTTTGTTATCTGGACAGTGGTCCTAAGCCTTCATAATCTTTGGACACTCAGGGCTTACCCTAAATATTTTGCCATTTTTTCATATCTCAGAAATTCATACCTTCTGTATTTCCCTCCCCCTTAGTTTAAAATGTTTTTTAGTTATACATGACAATGTATTTTTTTCGATGTTGGTGGACCTTTATACACTTATTTATATGTGGTGCTGAAAATTGAATCCAGTCTCACACATGCTAGGCAAGTGCTCTACCGAGCTACAACCCCAGCCCTAGAATGTATTTTGACATATCATAAATACATGGAGAATAACTTCTCATTTTTGTGGTTGTACATAATGTTGAGTTACACTGGTCATGTATTCATATATGAACACAGGTTTTTAACTTTGTCAGATACAAACTAGTCCTCCAAATTCAGGGCTCCTAAGTTTCCTTTTTAATTTTTAGGTATCCATTGTCTACTTTTAAGAACCTGTCCATCAATCTGTTCATCTGTATTTATGACCACTGTCAAATAGACCACTATACTGTACACTGTTTTATTTGAATTAGAGAAGCTGGCCTTCACCCCTTGTGCATATAAATTTACGTAAACTGGACAGTTAAGAACAAGTATACTGTAGATTTCATGAGAGCTTTTAATGCGTTTCTAACTTTTATTATTTGTAGCACCTATGTATACATGCAGTTTTCTCTATATATCTTAAAGTATAAAGTCTGGCCTCTTACAAGATAAACTACTCAGAATATGAAATATACTGTTGAACCTGTTTAGCATTCTCTGTGGAAATACTTGATGAACTGAGTTCCAGGAACTCCATATCCTGGAAAACAGTGCACTCAAATGATTTGTGGTCATCTTAACGTCAGTGTTCTCTGGATATGGTTGCTTTTGTTCTTCAGACTTAAAAAGCTGGTGATATTACCGTACATTACAGGTACTACAGTTTCTAAAGCATAAACTAATGGTCCTGAGAAACTGAAGTGCTGTTGTGTTGTTTTGTAGAACTTAATAGGTTTGGCATTTTCTCTAGCAAGTCTAGGAATCTTTAGAAATTAGAGCTATGGGCAAACATGTTAAAATTCTAGGGTAATTGAGAACTTTGTCTCCCTGATTTTATACCTCAGCTAAACAGATATACTCAGTAGGAAATTAAAATGTTGATACTAAAGATTGAAGGATAGAGTAGGAAGTGAGAAATCTTCTTGTGGACTTTTTCTTATGAATTTTGCTTTTTATTTCCCCACTTTGATCTTCATTCCTTTGTCAGGAACTATAGTGTCCCAGAGGAGGTATCATTGTTCACTAATTATTGGTAATACTAAATGTCTTGCATTTTTTGACATACCAGGCATGGATATGACTATCATTTAGCAAATGTCATGGCTACAAAGCAGAAAGGTAACCAGTAGCTACATTATTCATATGCTCCAAGCCAAAAATAAAATCTGACAACTGAAGCAACTAAATTGAATATCACTATCATCTCAGGTGGTTTGCTGGTGTGTATCCATGACTATTTGGAAAATTTTCAGGGCTATCAGTGCCATTATCAGCTGTGCATGATTTATGCTAAACACTTTTGTGAACAAAGTACTTTTAATTCAGTTTTTGAAGTTCCCCGGCCAGAGAGAGCCCAGACCATAACTCCCAAGTTACCCTCCTTTTTAACTACCACAGTTTCTATAAGGTCACATTTTGCTTTTCCTGTGGGATAGCATTTTTAAACTGTAGTATTTTAGCTAGGACCAAAAGAATGAAACTTGTTTATGTATAAACACAAACTGCAACAATACGGCTGGTGTAACTATTTCAAGATGATTGATTTCACACTTTAAAGATACCAAGTGTAATTACACTGTATGAGGATGATTGGATCTCACAGAATGCTAGCAATAACTCCTTTCATTTATACATGCAGAAAATATTCAAATAAAAGACAAACTTTGTTTACTAGACCTAACACACTGCCAGAAAAACAAAACCAGACAAGAGTATTTAAAATGAGTATTTTGAGGCTAAAAAGTTTTCATCAAGTAGTTCCAGTATACACACCCTGCCCTTCACAAAATCTCTTTGGATACTCAAGACTCATTCCAATTTGGCCATTTTCTCCTCCACATATCAGAAACCTACACCTTCCCTATTTCTCCCTGGTTTGTCTAATTTTAGATGTTGGATCCAAACCAGTCCTCTCCTAGCCTGCTCAGGTTGCTCTCTGAAAGCCTCCTAGCTCTACCTTTAAGTAGACAGTTGGCTTAACCTTCAGGCCTTCCCGAGATCTAAACCTCCGCACATGAAGCCTCTTATTCAATCACTTGTTCCTCTACTACCTTCCATCTCTAGAGGCAGTTACTTCACATTCCCTTGATTCTATCCCAACCACCTGTTTTTCTGCAGCTTCCTGGCCAAGGCACCTTTAGTACTAGCTCACCCAGTCTAATCCTTTTAAATTTTCTTAAATCCAACTTTAGCTCAGAAGCCTTTTACAGTCAACTTCAGCGAGGTTAACTTGTGCTTCTCTTTATAGTCATTCCATCTGCTTGCACTAAAGGTAAATAGTTCATTCCTGTAATGCATGATTTTTTACTACACTAAGGTTCTAGTCTCATATATCTAGTGTCATAAGCTTAGAGGTAGGTCATTAGAGTACCCAAGACAAGCATGGAGAACAGAACTATCCTTCCTCCATTTTTCCTAAAATTATTATAAGGTCTTTATATATTACAATATAGCTGGTCTTTTCTTTCAACCTTGTACTCATGTGTTCTAAAATCAATCAAAATAGTTATCGAGTGCCTTAGGTATACACATTAAAGAAAGAAGGCAGCCACTGAAGTGTTAGCCACTGATCCTTTGTTCCATGTGAATGAGATGATATGTCTGATACCACCAATATTTTATTTTGAGCTAAATCCTTATTTGAGAATAGCAGGGCAGGTTTTACCACTCTTTCCTTTGACAATCTGGACGATGCTATTCCCATCAAGTGTATAGCTGCTCATACTTATGTATAAACAGGTACCAGTTTTGATTTTATTTCATATTAACATACATGACACATCAAAATGAGAAATGCACAATTTAACCATTCAACAGCTTGCCTTACTCCAAAAGAACACTATATTCATATTAAACATTTATACAGTCTTTCCACCTAACTTTACAAATGTCCTAAATTAATTTCCAGCATTTCTCACACAGAAGCCTATTTTAACTCTTTAAATCATCATTCTGTATCATCCTAGTAGAGTCCAGGGGTTCCCCTGTGATTCCATGCTGAAGAGAACCAGCCCCCACACCACCCACAGACCCAAGCACCTCCAGGCCTTGCCTTGGAGGTTGCCCCTTTGACACGGTAGTCTTGATTCCAAGAACTGATTATTGGACATTACTGATCAAGGACTAACAGTTGTAGTGTATGAGTACATCACAGTTACAGGAAGGAGCAGGGACCATAGCCAAGAGACACTCTAAAGGACACAAGGCAAATTTTTGCCCAAAGATCCTATTGAACTGAACCTAAGTCCCCCAAGCCTCCTGAAACTTACTTAACAATGGAGTTATAGCTTTCATTTCTTAAAACTGTTTGACAGATGTCACCAGATTCTGGAAGTGGTGAGCTGTTAAACATTTGGTGTGTGTATACATAACACATCAAAAATTACTGTGTGAAACCTTGAGAATGTCTGATTACATAAACAATTTAAATGTATATATAAAAAATAACTTGGATCATTTCACAGAAATAGTACAGTAATAATGTGCTCCCTATGCAGTTTATGCTGTGTCCCTTTTATACTACATCATAGCACATTATTTGTACATTACCAGTATGTCTGTGAAGTTCATAATCCCCATGATCAAGCCAGTCAGTTCTGAATCATGTTATTCTATGCTGGTTTTAGCAGTCACCATAGGAAACAAATCACATCCTAGTCCAAGGACTATCCATTTCTCAAACATAGAAAAACCTGAGATATAAGTCAGCAACTAGCTATACTTACAGTAAAGGAAAGAATAACATCTGTCCCACTCCCACCCCACACCCCCAAAAGCTGCTGACATGAATTAAGGCTTTGAAAAAGGACCACACTGTAGTTGATAAAACGTAAGCCAAGAAATTTAAAAGCAGATACGTACTATCACTTGTGTACTTGTTCTAATTACCTTCTATTTTCAGCTGCCAGGATTGATTCCATACAGTGATTGTAGGTTAAGGACTGAGAAACCACCTTGATCTTATTCCATCTTGACAGGCCCCTTTAACTAAAAACATGCCAGGGATAGTTTTTGAAAATAGCTTGGCTGTGGCTCTGCCCTCTATTCACAACGGAAAATTCAACAGCCTTCTCTTTGCCTTCTTAAACTGTTTTACTCTGAGTATTCCTTGCTTCCTAAAGCCTCTCAGTCCTATTAGTACATTTGAAAGTATGAAATTATAGAAATACCATCACCACCACATGCCAAGGGGAGATATGCCATCAAGGAAATAAGTTTCCTGCTTCTCCTCGGCATTTTTTTTTTAACCTTCTTAATATTTCTGTAGTTTTCCTCTCTTGGTGGTTTCCTACAAAATTCTGCCTATTGTTACATTTTTACAAACTGGATCCATGCATTGAAACCGAAATGGAAAAATCCACTTTGGCTGAGAACTCGAAGGTGCTGATGCTCTGCTATGAACCCAGATAATTCACATTTGATTTTAAACCAAGTTAATCTTCAATTAAAGGATTAATAATCCCATTTTAAATAACTCTTTGATTCTTAAGAGGGAGGTAGACTTGTTTAGCCTCCCAATCTTGGCTTAAATCATTAGGCTGCCAGACTCCTGGCTAAGTTGAATGCTAGATGGTTTCTCTTCTCTTTCTTAATAAAGCTGAGAAAAGGAAGAAAACAAACTAGTCCATCCAGGCCCAACTGGAATTTTGTGCATAGACAGTTTAAATTGGTCTGAAAAGTGTGACTAGCTACCAACCTATTCACAATGCCTAGAAAATGGGCTCCCAGACATGGTAGTGGTGAAAGCCCCGACCGTCCTGTCTGAGGTACTGGGTTTGTTCTAAAGTAGATCTGGGCGAGGCCCCTAATGGTCCATGCAGCAGAATGATGCTTGTGTCACTCAGCTGTCAGGTGAGCTTGGATTTGTGAGTCAGTTTTAGATAGGATCATTTCTCTTGGATTTACCATTAGGTTCTGTCCCTAAGAGGGTCTGCCCACCCGACCCACCAGCTTGGCTCAGTCTCAGCACTAAGGTGCACTATGGAAGGGACTAGACAAAGACAAGTATTTGAGATCTCATTGTAGCATAACACGAAAATGGTACGGGATTTTGTCCTCTGACACCAAATAAAAGTTGCTTCTGTAGGAGCAATAAGATGTACAATTCACGGAATACAAGTTGGTTCCTCCGGTTAGGGGGGATTCTAACATCTGCCCTTCCACTTTTCTTGAGAGAGTTATTAGCCGATCTCTCAAATGTAGATGCTAAGAGAACAACTGTGTTAATCCACCTTTTGCTTTTACACCATAGCTCCATTTTCCAAAATATATATGTATGTACATATATATATATATATATATATATTTCAGATTTACAGGGAATATTTTTTGTGGAAAAAAAAAAAACTGTCAATAGAAGTCACAAGTGTCTTTCTTCTCAGGATACCTCAATGATTTCCATGCTGCCTGAAAAGCTAGACTGACTGCCCACTTTCCCCAGCTCTTCCCGTGACCTATTCTCTGACATGATGCTCTCTCCAAATTCCATTTGGCAGCTCCTACGTTTAAACTGCTTTTCAAAGGGGCTCTCTTCATGCCAGCTCCGCCGTGAGTCAGCTCTGTCACTTGGCTTCTGCCGCCTGCGCACAGAATAGACTTGGTCGCTGCACGTGGGCAGCTGGCTACAGCTGTAGGCAGAATAACTGGCATTGCCTCCATAGATGGCTGAAGCAGAGTAAAAGTGAGAGGACTCTGTGGCAAAATACCAACTATTGGTCAAGGATGGGGTAGAGGTCTGGGGAGCCAAGATATCTGAGTGCCAGCCCTTTAGGCCCAGCCCAGCAGCAGACTTGGTGAGGTGTTGCTGGCTGGTAGAAAGGCCAAAGAGGAAGTTGGTATGGTAATTGTCCTCCACACTCCCACTTCGATGCAGTGGAGATAAGAAGGACCTTTGGGTGCCACTGTTGCTGGTTCTTACTGAGTGCAGTCGCTTGCTCTGGCTCTCTGAAGGCCTGGTGGTCTGGGGTTTCTTAGGGATGTGGGCTTCCTCCTTATCTGGGCTGGTTTCTGGAGTCTGTTCTGACACTTCCTGAACTGGGGAGAACTGGCATAGTTTGTTGGTCCCATCCAGAGCAGCTGAAGGTTTGTAGTATTCCAAAGCATCTTCTGATGAGGAGAAACCATGTAAAGATGCTGCCATGCTGGCTGAATATGAAACTGATTTGATATCCAGAGAGAAGGAACGCTTGAGCTTATTGCTGTCTTCCAGCTTGTCAGAGGACAGGTGGAGCCCATTGAGTGCCTGTACCAGTGGACTGTCCTCTAACAGTGATGGCTGTATGTTGGACGCACTGGCAGGATGCACAGGCCTTTGCCCTGCAGCCTCTGAGGTAGCACAGTCAGCGCAGGGTGGACTGAGGGACGTCTCGCTTTTCTGTCCACCCTCTGAGACTGCAGGGACAGGTTCATTTGGCTTTTCCAGGTGCAGCAGCTTGAGTTTGCTCTTTGGTCCTGATGCTCCAGTCTGGTTCTTAATTTTCTTTTCATAGTCGAGGAGTTGGCCCAGAAAATTGAAGTTTGGAGATATAGTAGGTCTTTTTTCTTTCACAAATCTATGGAGAGAGGAAAAAAAAAAAAACAAAAACTGAATTTTATACTACACTTTATCTTAAGAATATCAAGTGAGTAAACAAGAAGGGGATATTAAACCTTCCTAAATATTTTAGAAGATGATTGGTTTACACGTTCACAGAGTGCCTCAAGGTGGAGAATATAAAGAACTTCTGTGTTGGGGGCTCTCTTAACTCTGGATGCATGCTAGAGAGAAGGTGCCAGACCCAAAAGCTCTAGTTTTAGCCTCATTTTCAAAGCTTCCAGTGCAACTGACAAGAGGGTATTCTTTGGCCACCACCAATGACACCCTGCCACAGACACATTAGTGCAACCAAAAGAAGTACAGAATAATGGCCACTTGCCAGCTTCAATATTCCAGTATTACCCCATCAATGTCGCCATGGTCATTTCTCAAGACATTTCACATTTTAATGACAAAAAGAAAAAAATGGTGAAAGCACTCCACTCTGAGTTCCTTCTTTTTGTACTCTGTATGACAGAATAACCAGCTACAAAGTGGTCTCTGCGTGTTAAGTACTATGCTAACGCACTAAATTATTTATTCAGTCTTCAAACCTACCCTAAATCAGTGGGGTGCCATTTTCCCCATCATGAGGGTACATAAAATCTTTAAGATGATTTGCCTAAAACCATATAGGTCAAATGACGATACTGGAAGTCAAAGCCAGGTCTATCTGATGTCTGAGTCCATTTTTGCAATATGTTTAAAAAGATTCACCAATGGGTCAAAACTATTAATAAGCAGCTTTTATGTTTCACTGAGAAACAAAGGCTCTTAAATGTAAGAAAAATTCTTCAGTGGTCCCCAAACCTCATGAATACCTGTCAGATACTACAAAAGCTGAAAATCTGCAAGAACAAGAAAAATTAAAAACTCCATGGAAATCAAGTTGTCTAAAGCAAATTAACAGAGCTAGAAATAAGCAGTTCAACTACTGTTTAAATATTAATGTAGAGTCCTCATGCTAAGACTTCCTCTAATGATACAATGGTGAGGCCTTTGGTTTCTGCATGGAGCAGAATGATGTCAGGCACAAAGGAAGAACGAAGGAGAGGGATCTTGTGCAGGTAACCAAGGGCCCATCCCTGCCAGTCTCCTGCCTCAAAGGACAAACTGGGCTGCTCATTCCTTCTTCCAATTTTACAATTGGAGAAGAAAGTCCAATGTTAAAATAGGCCTGCTCCATGTGTCTACATTTTTTATTCTTTATCACATGAAACGAGGAAACAGATTCATAAATCACCAAGAAAACTCCAGCCCTTAGCAGTACTTCCACTTGCCTGTCTTCCCTTTTGAGAAAATAAGAGTGCAACCTGGTCAAAATTATACACTGCAAAATCTGGCTGACCAGAATGTAAGAAATTAGTGAATGGATTTTATGGTTATTTGGTATTATACTTGCCTATATTAGTTTTTTTCCTCACAGCAATACAAAGTTTAAGGTAGAGTATATTCTATTGGAGTTTTTTTTTTTCCTTCATAAATAAATTAGAACAAATGATACTTCTCCAACTAAGAAAAGGAATAAGTGCTCTGCCTGGCATTTTTCCTTAAACTTAAAAAGTAGCTGAGGATGAATCTGACATATTAGGGCAGAATGAATGCTAAATAATAAAATTGCATTCTTTTCCAGTCTTTGCAACACCACTTAAAAATCCAAAGTAATCTGTAAAGAGATTGACTAAAATAATCACCATTTGCTTTAATCTGGTTTTCCACTCTCATCTCTTTGTGTTTCAGGGCAAATGAAAAGCCACTCACACAAGACATGTTCTTGTCCTCACCTGTAAGCTTCATCTAAAGACATGTCCATCCTCTTCATGATGTAGGCGATAGCAATGGTGGCAGAGCGAGAGATCCCTGCTAAACAGTGCACTAGGACACATCCGTTGGAGGCTTTTGCTTTCTCTGTATGAGTCAAATTCAAGAAAGGTAACAATTTAGTTTAGCAAAATGGAAATTCTGTTTCCATTTACTTACTCAAGGTCTTCACCTGAAAACCCCAAAGCAAATCTCTTCTATTCACATTATATTTGCCCCTTCAATATTCTTTTGAGGTCAGGGAAGATCATTTCCTTGCCATTGTTACACAATGGATATTTAAGGTCCATAAGTAAGCTGCAGCTGTCTCAGGTTACCTGACTCTTTTTCAGTACTTTTTACTATACTATAAAAAGTATTTTTTCATTATTATTTTAATAAATTTTCCTGGATATAATTCCTGTTTTACATGATTCTACTTGCTTAGTGTAGAAATTTTCAGAAATACAGAAAAGTATATAAAGGAAATAAGAACCACCCAGAACTCCACACCTAAAATACAATTACTATTTTGTTTACTCATGTTATGACACCAGTTTTTCCCCCAATTATATGAGATAATTTTTTTTTAAATCTGTTTGCTTTTCAAATATATATATGACATACCTTACCAATGAGAAAAGAGGGGGATGAGGGAGAGAGACTAGATCACAATGCAAGATGCCAGACCTTTTCTTTTTTGCTGTGCTGGAAATTAAACCCAGAGCCTTAAGCAGTCAAAGCTAGCAATTGGCCACTGATCTACATCTCAGCCCAAATTATTTTTAAAATTCTGAGGTTTGACAGGCATGGGAGTATAGACTTCTGATCCCATCTACATGGGAGGGCTGGGGATATAGCTCAGTTGGTAGAGTGCTTGCCTTGCAAGCACAAGACCCTGGGTTCAATCCCAAGCACCACAAAACAAACAAACAAAAAAACCATCTACATGGAAGGCAGGAAGGTCCCAAGTTCAAGTCAATTTAGTGAGACCCTGTCTCAAAATTAAAAAAAAATTTTTTTAGATTTTTTTTTAATAGCTGTAGATGGACAGTATGCCTTTGTTTATTCTTATGTGGTTCTAAGTATCAAACCCAGTGCCTCACACATACTAGGAAAGTGCTCTGCCCCTGAGCTACATTCCCAGTCCTGAAATAAAAATTTTTTAAAGGACTGAGGATGTAGCTCAGTGCAAGAGTACTTGCCTACCATGCATGAGCCCTAGGTTCAATCCCCATAACACACACACACAAATAATAATTAAATTCATGAGTTCTCTTTTTCTTTAGGAAATTTTTCTGTGTCATAAAATGTGTCAACTTTATTTGCTGAATTTAAAGAAAACCATGCACAGCCAGATCAGGTTTACCAGGTCACTTTAAAATCAAGAGAACTTTTATCCCTTCCTCAACATCCAGGAGTGACTGTCTTATCACATTACTTAATTCCCCCAAACATGGCAGAAGGACCCACAGACACTTCGTTAGTGCTGTCATTTCTCATTTGTTGAAGGGCTTAAAAAAACTTACATGTGGAATAGATGAAGTTATCCCACACAGCCTGGAAGCAACCAACATTCTATATGCAATACTATGAGTCCCTCAATTCTAAATAATTACATGTGTGCTTCACAATAAAGCTAATGCTAGGGAGTTACATTCTTCCCTTTCATTTTTGTTGTAGTTGAAAACTACCAAAAGTTTACCAAAACTTATGTTAAAATTATTAAAATTAAGAGGTATGTAAGAAATCAGCTCCAGCAGCTGAAAAACAAAAATCTACTCCAGTCTCACTATGTTACAAATATTTCACATTTCTCCTGTATGTGATTTATTCATTAATTATGTACCAAACAACCTAGGATGAATAGGCATCAAGCAGCTTCCCTTCTAGATAGGAAAACCAAACAGTAAAACAATAACAAATGAGAACAATGCAACACTGAAATAAAGAACCAAGTGCTATACAAAATAATAATAAACCTGTATACATATAGTCTCTTACCTACACAGTTCTCTTTGCTCTCCTGTACAGTGTTTACCCTATACTATTCTGTATTCCCCCTTTTGCCTTGGCTGCTAGAATCTAATTTTTTTCACAAAACAGTAATTCAGATTTTCAATCAGTTATTGCACCTTTCCTAGTCCGAAATTACTTGATTCTTGCTGTTTCATCTGTCCCATTTTAATGTGTATATGAATATATGCATCTTTTTATCCCAATCTCTTATTGTAAACTGCTCCAAATACTTACTAGAAGTAGGCTTAAGGTTCTTAATGTTGATCATAGTCTCACTTGGAAAACTAGACTATGAGGACCTAGAAGGGTCTTGCTTCTAAAATACTAGACACAATACATATACAGTTAATACTGGCAGATTGATAAATATTTTAAAAAGAAATCCTCATAAAAGTTTTGAAAAAGGGCTGGACATGGGAGCTCATGCCTTTAATCCCATTAACTCCAGAGGCTGAGGCAGGAGGATTGCAAGGTCAAGACCAGCTATAGCAACTTAGCAAGACCCTGTCTCAAATAAAAAAGGCTAGGGATGTGGCTCAGTGGTTAAGTGTCCCTGGATTCATGACCCCAATACAAAAAAAAAAAAAAAATTGAAGAAGGCTGGAAGGAAATAAAACAATGACAGTAACATATACATTATGGTAATGAGGTTATAGGTTTTCTGTTTTCCAAACATTGTTTTTATAACCACAACTCTCTTGATGTATTTTTAAAAATCAAATTAAAAATTGTTTATACTGGAGTGGGGTTCATTAGCACACAGGTCTTGGCATACATGAGTGCTAAACTGAGGCTTAAAGCAAAGGAAGACATACACACAGACCTGACAAGAGAGAAGGGAAATGTGTGCAGGAAAGCCCTACGATAGGCTGAACTCAGTGCACAGAAAACAGCCTCCCTTGGCTGGCACTCAGGAGCTGTGTGGGAAATAACCAGGAGATTTCACAGGTGGGGAGCAGCTGCAGGAGGGTCTCTTGGGAATGTTAAGCTAAAAGACACAATTTTTATGTAGGAAATGAAGGAGACTCTTACAAGTTCCTGAATAGGGAACAGCAGTGATGGTGACAATGGAAATGTATACAGCACATTAGTACTGCAGAAAATCAGGAATAAAATCTAGGCTAAAAAAGGGGAGAGAGGGTCACAAATGAATGGTAAGGACTTCATGAAAATGAGGAATTATAAGGCTAAGAAGAAAGGTGGTAATAACAAAGTGAGGCCACAGAATATGGCTCTAGGGAGGGAGGCACATGAAAGGAGGAAATTCTCATTACAATTATTAAAATATTCCAGTTCAGGAAAAAGGCACACAAGCATGACCCCCATGTTGGGGGTTGAACCCAGGGCTGCTCCACCAGTAAGCTACATCCCCTGCCCTTTTTTCTTTGAGTCTTACGAAGTTGCCAAGGACAGCCTCAAACTTGCAATCCTCAGTCAGGCAAACAAGTTTTAACCAACTTACCCCAAACCACTTAACTATTAACTAAGGAAAGCTAGACTCAAATACTGACAGTGTGGCTTTAAAGTACATGATCTTTTTTTTTTTTTTTTGGTGGGGGGGTGTTGCTGATACATGCATGATCTTAATCACCTCCCTACCTTGTCTTGGTGCAGTCATGAGTTTGGTGTGAGGGAGACCGGAGAGGAGGCAAAGAGACAGGCAGGAGGGAGCAGGGACTTTATAATAAGCAGTCAGATGCACTAGAGGGCACCTCATGAGAACCCCACAACACAAACAGGCAAATTTTGCTACTACTGCCTACACTGACTAAAAATAAAAGATAAAACTCCATGAAAACCCAAATTCTTCCACCAAACCCAGAGACTTACTGAAATTTAATCTAAATAACAAAAAGAGAAAATCCTATGAGCCTTCAAGATACAGTGTCTAGGTATAGGGGTACATCTTCAAATTACATAATCTACCATGACTAACCACGACAAAAACTACCATGGAGAAAACAAACAGCAATTACAGTGAATATGAAAAAAATGAGTTTTTTGCCTTCCATTATTTGAGTGAGATAGGGCAGTGGCTCTACTAAATAGGACCAAGCGGGGATCCAAGATGGCGGTCTAGAGGGAGGCTGCATTCCATGTTGCTCCACAACGCCGGATTCAAGCAGAGGATATCTGTTTCTCGGTGAGGCAGTTTTTGCTGCTTATCCATCCCCTGCTCTTTACCCCATTTGTCTGCTGTGATCACCTGCAATCTGCCAGCATATCAACGCCTTTTTTGAGAGCAGATTGCTCACTCTCAGGTGTCTATCATCCGCCATTTGCCTGCCTCTCGCTTGTCCATCGCCTGCCTTACCCCTATCCATCACCCAATGCTCGAGGTACACCTCCTGATCTTCCGACAGCTGCCAGCAGATTGACCGCAACCACCAGTGCAGAACCAGCTGCCTGCTGTCGCCTGGAAGTTCACTGTTACAGTACCTGCAGGTTTGATTACACGGGGCTGCCGCCATTTTGAGACAACAGCCAGGCCCTGTAGGACCCCTAACCGGACTGACTAAGTCCCGTCTCCAGGATTCCTCAGCCCAACCGATCACTCCCTGCCTCTGGGGCCCTCACATCAACTGACTGCTCCCTGCCGCCAAGACCCCCAGACCAACTGACTGTGCCCTATCACCGGGAACCCAGACCAACTGATTGCACCTGGCCTCCTGGATCCCACAACCACACCAAACACACCCGACCTCTAGGACCACTGCCGGACCAACTGCATCCTGTCTCCAGGACCTCCAGCTGACCACGTCCACCCCTGAGCTGCAGAACCCATTTGCCAACACATTTGGAAGCCAGATCAGCCATCTTGAATAATCCTGGAAGCCACAGCTCCAATCTTTGGGTGGGGCAAATCCCATCCCGAGAGCCAGCTGGAGGCTTGAAGCTCATTGTGAGGTACCTCGCATACATCAGGCTACTGAACACTGGGAGGTTTCATTAGTATATGACTATTATACAGTAGATTTTCTTTTTTCTCCTTTTTTAAAAAAAAATTTAAGTTTTTATTTCTTTACCTTTCTTGCTTTCTTTTCCTTCTGTTTACCTGTTCCCTCAGAGTCACTTTCTCCCTTATTTACATGATGTTATTGTCCCCATAGGGGCTATTTGGTCTAGGATTGCACAGTGTCTGATTTGGGTACTGCTAATATTGATCTCCCCTTAAAGAAAGGGTTTTGGACACCTATAGGGCCACTATAAGCCTATAGGGGGAAATCTGCAATACCCCAGATCTGCAGCGCTAGAGGGGAAGATACATGAACAACATGAAAAAACAAGGGAAGAAAATGATCCAAACAAATCTAGATTCCAAAGTAATAGAATCCAATGACAGTATGTTAGAAGAAATGTCAGAAAAGGACTTCAGATTATACATGATTAAGATGATTCGTGAAGCAAAGGATGAGATAAGAGAGCAACTGCAGGCAATGAATGATAATACCAATAAGCTGAAAGAGCACCTGCAGGAAGCAAAAGATCATTTCAACAAAGAGATAGAGATTCTCAAAAAAAAAACCAAACGGAAATCCTTGAAATGATGAAGACAATAAACCAAATAAAAAACTCAATGGAAAGCATCACCAAAAGACTAGACCACTTGGAAGATAGAACCTCAGACAATGAAGACAAAATGTTTAATCTTGCAAATAAAGTCACCCAAACAGAGAAGATGGTAAGAAATCATGAACAGAATGTCCAAGAACTATGGGACATCATGAAAAGATGAAATTTAAGAATTATTAGGATTGAGGAAGGCACAGAGATACAAACCAAAGGAATGAACAACCTATTCAATGAAATAATATCAGAAAATTTCCCAAACCTGAGGAATGAAATGGAAAATCAAATACAAGAGGCTTACAGAACACCAAATGCACAGAATCACAACAGATCCACACGAGGGCACATTATAATGAAAATGCCTAACATTCAAAATAAAGATAGGATTTTGAAGGCCGCGAGAGAAAAGCATCAGATTACATTTAGGGGGAGACCAATACGGATAGCAGCAGACGTCTCAACCCAGACTCTAAATGCTAGAAGGGCCAGGAACAACATATTTCAAGCTCTGAAAGAACATGGTTGCCAACCAAGAATCCTATACCCAGCAAAACTAACCTTCAGATTTGAAGATGAAATAAAATCCTTCCATGATAAACAAAAGTTAAAAGAATTTACAAATAGAAAGCCTGCGCTACAGAATGTTCTCAACAAAATATTCCATGAGGAGGAAATGAAAAACAACAATGGAGGTCAGCAAAGGGAGGAACTATCCTAAAGGAATAGCCAAATAAAGGAGAAACCGAGCCAACTTAAAAAGCAAAGATAAGCCAAATGACTGGGAATACAAATCAAATCTCAATAATAACCCTGAATGTTAATGGCCTAAACTCATCAATCAAAAGACATAGACTGGCAGAATGGATTAAAAAGAAAGACCCAACAATATGCTGCCTGCAAGAGACTCATCTCATAGAAAAAGACATCCACAGACTAAAGGTGAAAGGATGGGAAAAAACCTACCACGCACATGGACCCAGTAAAAAAGCGGGGGTTTCCATCTTTATATCAGATAAAGTGGACTTCAAGCCAAAGTGAGTCAGAAGGGATAAAGAAGGACATTTCATACTGCTTAAGGGAACCATAAATCAGGAAGACATAACGATAGCAAATATTTATGCCCCAAACAATGGTGCATCCCTGTACATCAAAAAAATCCTTCTCAATTTCAAGAATCACATAGACCACAACACAATAATTCTGGGCGACTTTAACACACTGCTGTCACTTCTAGATAGATCTTCCAAACAAAATCCAACCAAAGAAACCTTAGAACTCAATAACACAATCAATAACCTAGACTTAATAGACATATATAGAATATTCCATCCATCAACGAGCGGATACACTTTCTTCTCAGCAGCACATGGAACCTTCTCGAAAATAGACCATATGTTATGCCACAAAGCAGCCCTTAGGAAATGCAAAAAAATAGAGATACTGCCTTGTGTTCTATCAGATCATAATGGACTGAGAGTAGAAATCAATGACAAAGTAAAAAAAGAAAATTACTCCAACACTTGGAGATTAAATAATATGCTATTGAATGAAACATGGATAACAAAAAACATCAGGGAGGAGATTAAAAAATTCTTAGAGGTCAATGAGAATGATGATACAACATATGAAAATCTCTGGACACTATGAAAGCGGTACTAAGAGGAAAATTCATTGCATGGAGCGCATTCCAGAAAAGAATGAAAAGTCAACAATTTAATGACCTAACATTACAGCTCAAAGCCCTAGAAAAAGAAGAACAGAATAACAGCAAAAGTAGTAGAAGACAGGAAATAATTAAAATCAGAGCTGAAATCAATGAAATTGAAACAAAAGAAACTATTCAAAAAATTGACATAACAAAAAGTTGGTTCTTTGAGATAGTAAACAAAATAGATAAACCCTTAGCCATACTAACAAAGAGAAGGAGAGAGAAGACTCAAATTACTAAAATACATGATGCAAAAGGAAATATCACGACAGACACCACTGAGATACAGAACATAATGAGAAGCTACTCTGAAAATCTGTATTCCAACAAAATAGAAAGTACCGAAGACATTGACAAATTTCTAGAGACATATGCTCCTCCCAAACTGAACCAGGAGGACATACACGATTTAAACAGATCAATACCAAGCAATGAAATAGAACAAGCCATTAAAAATCTACCATCCAAGAAAAGCCCAGGACCAGACGGATTCTCAGCCGAGTTCTACAAGACCTTCAAAGAAGAACTCATTCCAATACTTCTCAAAGTATTCCAGGAAATAGAAAACGAGGGTACCCTACCGAACTCATTCTATGAAGCTAATATCTCCCTCATATCCAAACCAGGAAAAGACACATCAAGGAAAGAAAATTTTAGACCAATACCTTGATGAATATAGATGCTAAGATCCTTAACAAAATATTGGCAAACCGTATCCAAAAACACATTAAGAAAATTGTGCACCACGATCAACTGGGGTTCATTCCTGGAATGCAAGGATGGTTTAACATCCGTAAATCAATAAACGTAATCCATCATGTCAATAGACTTAAGGATAAGAATCATATGGAAGGGATATAGACAAAGCATCAAGTGAACTCCTATTACACTACCATATTAAAATAATAATAATAAAAATAGTAGTAGTAGTTTACTGCATGGGGAAATAGACTCCTTCAGATGAGACTTTTGGGGGAAGGCCCAAGATGATATTGGAGATCAGTATCTGAAAGCCAGACCTGAGATTTTGGGGAATAGTATTTAAGCAGTGCAAAAGCAAGAGGAAAAGCTCCAAAAGAAACACTTTGTTAATTTTGCAGAATCAGAAAGGACTGTGGCTGGAGTGTTTAGAATTGGGTGGAGAATGGCTCTCCCGAGATTAGATTAGGATCTGAAGGAAGGGCCTATCCCAGTCGGCTCTGCCCTATCGCCGCAGCGTCCCCACCTGGTTGAAGTTGACGTCTGACGACGTAAAGGAGCAGATTTATAAACTGGCCAAGAAGGGTCTGACTCCCTCACAAATTGGTGTGATACTGAGGGATTCACATGGTGTTGCACAAGTACGTTTTGTGACTGGCAATAAAATCTTGAGAATCCTGAAGTCCAAAGGACTTGCTCCTGATCTTCCTGAGGATCTCTATCATTTAATTAAGAAAGCAGTTGCTGTTCGAAAGCATCTTGAGAGGAATAGAAGGATAAGGATGCTAAATTCCGCCTGATTCTGATAGAGAGCCGAATTCACCGATTGGCTCGATACTATAAGACCAAGCGGGTCCTTCCGCCAAATTGGAAATATGAGTCATCCACAGCCTCTGCCCTGGTGGCATAAATTTGTGTATGTATTCAAGCAATAAAAGCATTGTTTAACTAAAAAAAAAAAAAAAAAAAGAATCATATGGTTATTTCAATTGACACAGAAAAAGCATTTGACAATATCCAACACCCCTTCGTGCTGAAAACACTAAAAAAAAAGGAATAGTAGGAACATACCTGAACATTGTAAAAGCTATTTATGCTAAGCCCATGGTCAACATCATTCTTAATGGAGAAAAACTGAAACCATTCCCTTTAAAAACAGGAACAAGACAGGGATGTCCTCTTTCACCACTTCTATTCAACATTGTCCTCGAAACTCTAGCCAGAGCAATTAGGCAGACTAAAGAAATTAAAGGGATACGAATAGGAAAAGAGGAACTTAAGCTGTCACTATTTGCGGATGACATGATTCTATATTTAAAGGATCCAAAAACCTCCAGAAAACTTCTAGACCTCATCAATGAATTCAGCAAAATAGCTATAAAATTCAGCAAAATAGGCTATAAAATCAACACGCATAAATCTACAGCATTTTTATACACAAGCGATGAAACAGCTGAAAGGGAAATGAGGAAAACAACTCCATTTGCAATAGCCTCAAAAAAAAAATAAAATACTTGGGCATCAATCTAACCAAAGAGGTAAAAGATCTCTACAATGAAAACTACAAAACACTGAAGAAAGAAATTAAGGAAGACCTTAGAAGATGGAAAGATCTCCCATGTTCTTGGATAGGCAGAATTAATATCGTCAAAATGGCCATACTACCAAAAGTGCTATGCAGATTCAATGCAATTCCAATTAAAATCCCAATGACTTACCTCACAGAAATAGAGCAAGCAATCATGAAATTCATCTGGAAGAATAAGAAACCCAGAATAGCTAAAGCAATCCTTAGCAGGAAGAATGAAACGGGGTATCACAATACCAGAACTTCAACTATACTACAAAGCAATAGTAACAAAAACAGCATGGTATTGGCACCAAAATAGACAGGTAGATCAATGGTACAGAATAGAGGACACGGACACAAACCCAAACAAATACAATTTTCTAATACTAGACAAAGGTGCCAAAAATACGCAATGGAGAAAAGATAGCCTCTTCAACAAATGGTGCTGGGAAAACTGGAAATCCATATGCAACAGAATGAAACTAAACCCCTATCTCTCACCCTGCACAAAACTCAACTCACAATGGATCAAGGACCTCGGAATCAGACCAGAGACCCTGCAAATTATAGAAGAAAAAGTAGGTCCAAATCTTCACCTTGTTGGCTTAGGATCAGACTTCTTTAACAGGACTCCCATAGCACAAGAAATAAAAGCAAGAATCAATAACTGGGATAGATTCAAACTAAATAGCTTTCTCTCAGCAAAGGAAACTATCAGCAATGCGAAGAGAGAGCCTACAGAGTGGGAGAATATCTTTGCCTCTCATACTTCAGATAGAGCACTAATTTCCAGAATATATAAAGAACTCAAAAAACTCTACACTAAGAAAACAAATGACCCAATCAACAAACGGGCTAAGGAAATGAAGACACTTCACAGAAGAAGATGTACAAGCAATCAACAGATATATGAAAAAATGTTCAACATCTCTAGTAATAAGAGAAATGCAAATCAAAACTACACTAAGATTCCATCTCACCTCAATTAGAATGGCGATTATCAAGAACACAAGCAACAATAGGTGTTGGAGAGGATGTGGGGACAAAGGTACACTCATGCATTGCTGGTGGGACTGCAAATTAGTGCAGCCACTCTGGAAAGCAGTGTGGAGATTCTTTAGAAAACTTGGAATGGACCTACCATTTGACCCAGCTATCCCACTCCTTGGCCTATACCCAAAGGACTTAAAATCAGCACACTACAGAGATACAGCCACATCAATGTTCATAGCGGCTCAATTCACAATAGCCAGACTATGGAACCAACCTAGATGCCCTTCAATTGATGAATGGATAAAGAAACTGTGGTATATATATATACAATGGAATATTACTCAGCTATAAAGAATAATAAAATTATGGCATTTGCAGGCAAATGGATGAAATTGGAGAATATCATGTTAAG
Source organism: Sciurus vulgaris (assembly GCF_902686455.1). Taxonomy (NCBI): domain Eukaryota; kingdom Metazoa; phylum Chordata; class Mammalia; order Rodentia; family Sciuridae; genus Sciurus; species Sciurus vulgaris. Next base: position 81,422,074 of record NC_136465.1, read on the forward strand.
TGAGATAAGCCAATCTCAAAAATCCAAAAGAGGAATGCTCTCACTGATAAGCGGATGATGACACTTAATGGGGGGTGGGAGGGGGACAAGAATGGAGGAAGGAGGGACTGTATAGAGGGAAAAAAGAGGTGGGAGGGGTGGGGGGGAAGGAAAAAATAATGGAATGAATCAAACATCATTACTCTATGTAAATTTATGAATATGCAAATGGTATGCTGTTACTCCATGTAGAAACAGAAACAATATGTATCCCATTTGTTTACAATAAAAATAAATTTTAAAAAATTAAAAAAAAAACATAAATAGGACCAAGCAAATAAGTATGTGTTTATATGTGTATATGTAACCAACTGGAACATGGTAAGTCCTTTTGCATAAATGAAAAGTGACATCAAGATCCTAATATCGCCCATGAAAGAAGAAAATAAATTGGGAGTAAAGCTACTCATATTCTCTTTTTTATGAATTCCTCCTAAATGTAGGCATTCTGACTTAACAGAATCAGTTTCTCTTATGACAGATCCTGAAATCATACTTTTAGCTGAAATTAAAGTGAAATGTCTCTGGATCAATGTGACATGCAATGGTAACATTAATCATAATTATTATTTTTCAAAAGAAAATGCTATGCTGACAACATTTCCTAGAAGTATAATGATAGAGTATTAATTTGGGGAATTTTCTCCATGATTAATGTGAATAGTCATGGTCATTTATCTTCAGCTATTTCACAGAATGCATCCTAATTGATTATGAAAACTCTTGGCAATCTGGAAATCTTGAAAAAAGAAAACTATTTCTGAATTACCCAAAGTTCCAAAAGCATTACCTAGAAAATCCCTCTCCTAGATGGGAAAATATAGTTGAGACTTAATTTGCATTATTTTGCTTTTTTAAAGAAACTGGTTCTTTTATTTTTAACTACAGTAATTCAGAGTATTTCGATATGGATTAAAGTGTTCAAACATGTGTGACTGCCAGTAGACAACAAATATGGACATTAAGGGTCGACACCCTATTACGCTGCTCATGAGTGAACAGTTTTCTCCTCTGTTCAGCCTCTCCACACAAACTACACTTTAAACACGTATCACCAATTACCACCAGCATACCTGATCCTGCGGAATCAAAAGGTCACAAAAGCAATAAGGACTCACAGAAACTCTGAACAGGCCCAGGAAGCAAAATGTGGAGCAGGAAACAATGTGTATGAATTTGATTAGACCCATAACTACTTGGAATTATTGACACATGGATTGAGGTTCCAACATCTTGTGACATATAAGAGACTTTAAATAAATGTACTAGGATTTCCCCCCCTACCAGATTTGACTTTTCTCTGGGGAAAACAGCAACAAGACAATAGGGAATATCACCAAAGTTTCCTAAAGTATTTTACAGGATTTGAAAAAGTTGTGTAAGATTTAATTCCAAGAGCTTAACTAATTTTTAAATACTTGCAACTCATAATCACAGATCCTGTGAGGCTTAACCTTGGTACTATTAAAAGTTAGCTAACAGGTCTTACAAGACCAGTCCCTTAGGAGAAGCACAGCACGTACACCACCTTGACAGCTAAATGAGAAAGCAACATGTTTTTTGACTTTTGAAATCTCTGTAACAGATTCCTTTCCTTTAAAGATAAAAAGAAGAGAGAGGGGCTATGCCTACAGATGAGACTATAACCCAAAAGACTAATGCTACTTGAGCTACTTACCAATGAAATCCACTGATTTGTCCAACCATGGCAAAATTTTCTCACAGAAGCTATCATTGACAGGCACTCGCAGGAAATGAGATTCGGGGATAAAGTCAGGCTTTGGACAAGTATTGCTGGCATTTAACACATAACCAATTCCGTTCTGTTGCATCAGCTCCTAAAGAGGGAAAAACAACTGAAGTTACCAACAATATGATAGATAACATGGTAATTTTGAAAGATTAATGTTATGATAAAAATAATCAGTTTACTTAAAATAATTATTCCAAAACCCCAGCAAAATGACAGTCTGGAGAGGAGGAAAAGAATTTTAAGGGGGGGAAAAAAAAAGGCTATTTAAAATAGTACAGGAACTGAGGTTGTTGCTCAATGGTAGAGTACTTGCCTAGCATGAGTGAGGTACTGGGTTCAGTTCTCAGCACTGCATATAAATAAAGGTTCATTGACAACTAAAAAAATATTTAAAAAAAATTAAATAGTACCATACTCCTGAAAATTATGCATGATTAATATAGCCAAACCTCTCTCATCTCCATTGCTAGAGAGAAAAATGGAACAAAGAATACAAAGTAAAATGACCATTTATATAACTTTAGAATATGTGCATACATAAGAACATTTTCTTCCCACACTAAATATGCTGGTATTTCTCTAAGATATAGTTCTAGGCATTCTTCTAGAACTCATTCTTTTTGAAGGCTGTATTTCTTTCTGTAGTTTTAATTATCTGCTCTACATGGTGCTGGGTGTGTTTATGGTGTGCATGGTGTGTGAGTTTGTATCTCCTCTTCAATTTCTGGCTACCTACTGAATATTAGGATGTTCCACAGGCCCTTCAAATTCAGAATGTCAGAAACTAAATACATCTTTCTTCTTTCTCTACCTCAACCTCTTGTTTCCTCTCTATAATCCCCAAATTGGTTTATGGTAATAACATTCATCCATTCAGCTGAACTAGAAAGTAAGATCATCTGGCTCTTTTCTCTTCCTTGTAACCCCCTTCCAAATGGCTGCCAGATTTTTTGGTATTGCCTCTTCCATTTATCTTCTCTCTATTCTTATTCACTGCTCAGTGATCAATACTCATTAAAATAACTTAAAAAGCTACCAGAGAACTTGAAGTTTACAGTGCTTTTCTCTCCAAACCATATTTTTTAAATAATTTTTTACTTTTTTATTAAAGTGTTATGGCTATATATAGTAGTTGGGTTCATCCCAACAAATTCTTACATCAATAGAATTCAATTTCAGTTCATGATCCCCCACCCCAAACCATATTCTTAACAACTACAGTTGTCTTTTTTCTTTTATTGAGACAGGGTCTCATGGTGCTGCCCAGGCTGGATTCAAACTCTAAGCTCAAGTGATCCTCCTGCCTCTCAGCCTCCCCTGTAGCATGTGCCACCATACCCAGCTATAGCAATTTTTCTTATAATTAAGTACAAGATAACTGCTTTATCTACACTCTTCTAATTTTATTGTCTCATTTCCTGCTCCTGTCCCATACAACCACCCAGTATCACATGTACACTCACCTTCTATGCTTCTGTTTACACCACTCCTATGTTTAGAAGACCCTGTCCCTTTTCCTGACGGCTCTCTTCACACTTTTCCTACTTTGTTTAACCAACCTTATCTATTAACTCCTTCCCACTGATGCATAATTAATGATTCCAATTTCTGCCCTTTCAAAGTACTTTGCTCACATCATTAGTACAGCGCATGCCAGTGTCATCACTAACTCTAGTCTCCCTATTAAGTAGTGAAGTAGAATGAGATGTTTAGTTGTTTTTCTGCCTTTAGCACCAACTATGTAGTTGCACTACCTACCAATCTGTTCTTTTGATATCCCATCTACCATTTACCAGACAAGCCTAAACAACCCCACTTCTTTAGTTATTCCATTGTTGCCTTTCAGGAAATGTTACAAGCCTCTTATTCTAAGCAACCTTGGTCATTTCTTTCTTTTCTTGGAATGTTAACTTTACTACAAATCCTTTTCAACTACCTAAAAAGCAGCTGAAACATGCGAGTTCTCTAATGTATTCATTTAACACATTTGGCACAATATATTTCATTTTACATAAGAGGTGGACAGAATATAGATTTTGCATACAACCCTTATTGTTGAGATGACAATGTTAAGAAACAGTTTTTGGAACTAGGTGGGCTTCTTAGATTGAGCAACACCCTTCAGCTATGCCAGAGCCCAAGTCTTCTGGTGGTCACCTATGCTTCTGTTACGTTAATAATGGCTATGAAGACCTTTGAATTTGGTTTTTTTTTTTTTTTTTTTTTTTTTTGCACTGCTGAGGACTGAACTCAGGGGCCTCGTGCATGCTAGGGAAACACTCGACCCATGAGCAACACCTGCTAGCCCTTATGGAGACTTTAACGATGTTTAACCACAACTTCTAAACTTTTGTACTTGTGGTAAAGGTTACATCTGTTTTTCTGCAGGTGAACCAAAGCTATACCAAGTTTATCTAGTACCATTCAATTAATCATATGGCCCAGAAATAAGTTCAGTATCTCCCAGGTAAGAACTAAAGTAGGCTGGCCACTGAGTTAAACTGGCCTTTGAGGACTTCTTCACCAGTGGTCCTTTGAGAAAAGAACAATACTATAGATTTGTTACTGTAGATTTGTTAAACTTAAAGTAAGGGAAGCTAGGTGCAGTGCTACATGTCTGTAATCCCAATGATATAGGAGGCTGGGGCAGGAGGATCTCAAGTTCAAGACTAGCCCTGGCAACCCAGTAAGACTCTGCCTCAAAAAAAATTTTTTTTTGAAAGGGCTTTGGATGTAGCTTAGTGGTAGAGTGGTTGCCTACCATCCATGAGTTCCTGGGTTCAATCCCTGATACTCGAAAGAGTAGATTCTGTTTCACCTGAGTCAATAATGAAGATATTCTAGAAGTTTCTAAGAAAAGGGTGTGACACTGCTGGGTGCAGTGGTATATGCTTGTAATCCCAGCTACTTGGGAGGCAGGAGGATCACAAATTCAAGGCCAGCCTGGGCAACTTACCAAGATCCTGCCAATAAACAAACAAACAAACAAATATGGGCTGGGGAGAGGGAGGCAAGCACCGGTATGACACTACAATGTTATATGCTATATATAATCCAAAGATGATAGGATATTTTAAGGACAAAACATGTTGCATGTCAGTAAAGACTATCAAATGTCATTTATCAAAGAAAGAATATAACAATGTACACTTCTGCATAAAGCCTAAAAAACCTGTATTTTATGGAAATGTCAACCTATATTCTATCAAAAACTATTTGTTGAGCATCTCTCCTCTATAGAAGGACTGTTAATGTAATGCTGTGTGCCACATCTTAGGAAAATAATATCTAAACATGTAAAGAATGCCTAAGTGCCAAGTACTGTAATTAGCATTTAAATAGACTGTCTCCTTGAATCCTCATACCCACTTTTTGATATGCTATTATCATCCTCATTTTCCCGAGAAAACTGAGGTTTGCTTAGTGTTTTTCAAAGTCTCACTTTCACAAGCTAGTGTGACTAGCTAGCAAGTGGTACATTAAGATTCAAATCCAAACATTCTTATCTCTAGAATCTACACTATTCATCACCATACTGCTAAACTTAAGATCCTTCTAAAGCAAATCAGAAATAGACTACATATGTATTTTTTTAATTAAATGAACTATTAGAATATAAAGTTTTAATTTCTTTTCTATCCTTTTAAACTATAATAAATTAGAAGGCAAAGGCATGACATTCTGGTTATGCACTTCTTAGAGAAGACTTGTGAGTGATTCAGGCCATTAGATGGTTATTTGAGAAGCGACTCATCCAAGTTGTCTACTTTGTCCTCTTTTTCTCTCTCTTCACCTCAACTGCAGTCATAATCATTATAGTGCTGGTGTTCCTGACATGTTTATAACAGTGTCTTCTCTGGGATCAGAACTGGATGCCTATAAGCATGTTCATGGACATGCTGCTTATTGCCATCACCAAACTGCAATGGCACTGTTATGGCTGAAAAAGGCAGAAGACATGAGAAAGAAGCAGTTCTGACCTAAGGAACATCAATAATCCAAGTTTACTAAGCTGTTTAATCACTCATAAAACAATGTATCTCAAAAGATGAATTTCAAGTAACTGGGAAAAGAGGAGAAAAAGACATTGTGTTTAAGTTGAGAGACACTGTCCATTATTTATAGAAAAAAATTTTAAATAAAATGAAATGAGCCAGGTATGGTGGCACACACCTCTAATTCCAGAGGCTCAGGAAGCTCACAGGAGGATCACAAGTTCAAAGACAGCCTCAGAAACTTAGTGAGGCCCTAAGCAAATCAAGACCTCGTCTCAAAATAAAACACAAAAAGGGTTGGGGATGTGGCTCAGTGGTAAAGTACCCTTGGGTCCCCTAGGCTCAATTCCCAGTACCTCCCCCCAAAAAGAAATTACAATAGCAAATATAACTAATAGAAATTTTAACTTGAAAGATTTATTTACAAAATCGATTATCCAGTAGTTTTTTGAAATATAATGGGATTTGATAAAACAAGTACAAATCTTTTAAAATGAAAAAAAAGTATCCTATCATATAAAATTTGGCTATTAAATTACATAAATAAATGCCTTTTCATCTAAATTGGCAGTTACATCATCAGAAGAAAAAGTCAGTTAAAAGAAAAAAATCATTAAAAATGTTACACAGGGCTGGGGAGATAGCTCAGCTGGTAGAGTGCTTGCCTTGCAAGCACAAGGCCTGGGTTCTTTCCTCAGCACTGCAAAAAAAAAAAAAAAAAAAAAAAAAAAAAAAAAAAAAAAGATACACACTTGAAACATTATTTTAATTTAAAACAAATAAATGTCCTTTAATTCACTAATTTCTGATGCAGGACTGACTCTTTTCTGGGTTAGCTGACCAAAGTTCTTAAGCAAATCACACCTAAATGCAGCTACCACTTACATTTTCCATTTTTTAAAGAGCAAGAACCTGTGAAGCAATATCAATACAGAGATTTTCTAGAGTATGACAACTCTCCAAATATTTTAAAGTTGCCTTATTCCCAAATAACTTGAAAGAAAAGGAATAATTTGTCTTTCCAAAACATTTATCTTGAGTCATATAAAAATGAACTCTTCCTTCATATTTCATTAGTGTACACAATATTTTAATTAATGTACATAATTATAATAACAAGCCCAATGGTGCTGGGGCTATAGCTCAGTGGCAGGGTGTTGCCTAGCATGTGTGAGAGACTGGGTTTGATCCTTAGCACCACATAAGAGAATAAAATAAAGATATGCTGACTGCTGTCCATCTAAAACTACAAAAAGATTTAAAAAAAATATATATATATAACAAGCACACTGGCCCAAACAGGTCTGCCATTCAACAACTGATGTCTGGTAAGTATACTCTTCCAATGGTGGAGGCAGGTAAGCTGCAGAGAAGAGCCTAAGATAGCCTACTGAAGACTTGGAAGAGATGTCACTGCATCTCTGAAGTAAGTTTCTAAAGTGTCATATAACTGTTCTATTAACTTGCCCTCTTGATTAATTGTTACTGATTTTTTTGATGATGTACATACAAGTGTCTGACAGGGCATCTTAAAGTTTTTAATAGTGCAACTGAGACTGAACTACAATTCTGAAAAATAAGTATTTTATGTGATGATTGTTTTTATTCACAGATGAATGTCAATTCCTTAATTATAAAGCATATATTTATATTTCATAGTTTTGTTTCAACATATTGTACAAAACATACACAACTGAGTATTTACTCTGTTCCATAATTAAATATTATAATTTTCAAACTTCCAGAGAACAGTCATCTTACACTGTTTAATATTTAGCTTAACTTTGTATTGTCTAGTAATACATGCCTTCCTACTGATAAGTCCTTTTCTGGGCTTCAAATATCCTGACACCTTGGCCTTTTCTTTGAACTCCTTAGCTTAGCTGCTCACTCTCATGAGGTCTACCCTGGCTTCTTTCAATACTAATAACCATAACCCTTCCATAATCTTTATTTCATGTAGCCTACTCTTGGACCATTCCTCTCTCTCCAGTTCACTCTCTCTCACCACTAGTCTTGAAATTCTTCAATCCTCTAGGATCAACAATCTGATAATCCTACTCATCTTTGTCTCAGTCCATCCCCATTATGTCTGTCTGCTTTCCCTGCATAACTGAAATTATAGTCAGTCCTTATAATCATTCCCTTGCTTTCACTCTCCATTCCTTTGCCCCCTTATCACCTATTCACACTCACTTGGCAAAATTACAACCCTAGTTAAGCCCAATTCTACACCTAGTCTGTCTTTGCAGCTGCGCAGTTCAACATGGACAGGAAAAACACTCTCCAATGCTACCTGATCTCACTTTCAATTCATGCTCACAATCACAGTATTTCCCTAGGCCATTCATTTCCCTTTTTCTTCAAACTCTCTGCATGTCCCTGCTCATCCTCACTCTCAGCTGATGGATGATATTTCCTACTACACTAGAAAAAGTAAAACAATCAGAAGCAAATTTTGATAGACTTCTACCATCCTTTTTTTTTTTTTTTACCAGCACATGTATCTATACACTCTACCTTTCCACCTGTTGCTACAGATGAACCTGTTCATGTTCCTATGGCCAATCCTGGCATTTACTTAATAAATCCCAGCCCCTTTCACTCAAGGATACGGCTCTAGCTATTCTCTCTCCCCTCTCCGTATCAATTTTCCATTCTGCTGGATCTTTTCCTCTACTGACAAGCCGCTCTTTCCCTCTATCTTAAAAATATCTTTTCTCACTTTCCATCTCCTCTTCTACCTATTACTCCATGTCTTGTCATTCTTTGTAGCAAAACTTCTTGAAAGAGCTGCTTATCTCGACTTGCTCTCTCCAATTCCTTTTATCTCCTGAATCCATTCCATTCAGGCTTTCATTCCCACCATTCTCCCGAAACTGCTCAGGGATCACTAGTACTCTCCACGTTGCTCAACTTAATGACCAATTCTTTTTCTTTTTTTTTTTAAACATTTTTTTTTTTAGTTCTCAATGGATCTTTTATTTTTATTTATTTATATGTGGTGCTCAGTATCAAACCCAGTGCCTCACACATGCCAGGAAGCGCTCTACCACTGAGCCACAGCCCAGCCCCCCAATGACCCATTCTCACCATCTTCCTTGACCTACAGCACCATTTGGCATACTTGATCACATCCTCTTCCTGGAAAACACTTTGTCCACTTGCTTCCTGACTACTACAATCTCCTGATTTCATTCCTTCTCATTGGTTTTACTTCAAGCTGTTTTTATTTATTTGGTTCTATCACATTCATTCAATACCTCTTTGTATCATGAATATTTGCCATCCTCCTGCCTTAGCCTTCCAAGTAACTGGGATTACAGGTATGTGCCACCATGCCTGGCTCTTAATAATTTTATCCACTCTTATGACATTAAATACTGTCTTTATGTTAATAACTCCCACATTTATGCCCCCTCCTTGAGGGACCTCATTCTGAATTCATATATCCATCTGCCTACTCAACATGTCCACTTGAAAGTATACCAGGCATCTCAAACTTGGCCATGTCCAAAACTGAATTTCTCCTGTTCTACCCACAGGCTTCCCAATGGTAAGTGCATCTCCCAGTCTCCTTGACATCTGTCTCTTTCACACACCCCCACCATCCAATAAAGCAGAAAATTCTAGTGGCTCTAAGACCTTCAATTAGGCAGTTACACAAATATAACTGCTACCATCTTTGATGCCAACCATGCTTCTATTCTGTCGGGAATACAATCTATTTTCAACACAAGAGCTAAAATGATCTAAAATAAGATATGTCAGATCATGTAACTACTCTGTTCAGAACCTATTAGTGACTCCGTTATAGAGTAAAAGCCAACAACTTTATAAAGATGTTGTAATAGCTTGTGAAGTTTTGATCTCTTCCTGTCAGGAGTAACTTTGACACACTTCCAGTATTCACTGTGCTCCAGCCACACCAGTCTCTTTGCTATTCCCTAATCATACAGATAACACTTGTACTGGCAGTGGCTTCGACATGTGCTGCTTTTCCTCCAGCTATCCAAATGACTCTTTCTTTAGCCTCCTTCAAGTGTTTGTTCAGATGTCTGTATCTGGAAGAAGCCTACCTCCATCACACAAGTAATTACAACCTACACCCTGCACACATTCCCTGTCTCTGTCCTATTTTCTTCACAGCACTTAACCATAATAAATGGGTAATATAATAAATTATACTAATTGCTTACCTACTTACTATGTTTATTGTAAAGTTTCTTTCCTCCAGAATGTACGCTCATGGAAAAAAAAAGTTCTCTCTTCCTGATGTAACCCCAGCATCTAGAACACATGTCTCACACATGTAGAGGGTCAATAAGTATTTGATGAATGAACCACTATTTTTAAGAGAACTAAAGTTAGGATCCAGTAACTAGTTTATTAGCATCTTTTGATGAAAAATATTTGCATATGTTCCTTACACAGTGTCATTTTATAGGTCATAGTAAAATGTCATTAATTTATATTGTATTTATTTTGCAATTTATGAAAGATTGATTACTTGGGTTTCTCAAATGTATTAAGAAAGGGTTTTTGGAGTACATTTGCAGCATGAGGGAACTTTTTAGGAGATTTTACAAAATAATTTTTAACGGTAAACTGAATCAAGTTGTACTGTCTAAAAATTAAGTTATATTGATTTATTTTGAAAAATTACCATCAAGGTATTTTGTAGGGCCTCTGAGGCATAAAGAGCAAGCAGCCTTATTGAGGGATGAAGAGTCTACTGTCAATTGGGCAGTTACACAAATATCAATGATAGATAGAGGTATCAAATGTGATCGAGTAGAATAAATAAAATAGCTTGGAGTAAAACCAAAGAGAAGGACTCTGAAAAGGAACCATAATAAGAACTAAAACTATCATCTGAAGCTTGAATGGGGTACAGTCATACCTTGGATCTGTGAGGGACTGATTCCAGGACCCTCAAAAACAGCAAAATCTGAATACTTACATCCCTTATATAAAATGACACAGTATTTCCATATAACCTACACATATTTTCCCAAATACTTTATTTAAGTCTTTCTAAATTACTTATATTACCTAATACGATGTAAATGCTATGTAAATAGTATACTACATTGTTTCAGGAATAATGACAAGAGTCTGCACATGTCCTGTGCAGATGCAGTTGTTTTCCCCCCAAAGATTTTCAATCTGTGATTGGTTAAATCCATGGATGTGGAACCCAAGAACACAGAGGGACAACTGCACAGGTATTGTGGATCAATTGTAGAAAGTAGAAAGTAGAAAGATGTCTGAAGCACTGACCATTCAGCACTGACCATGTCCATTCAGACATGGAGAGGACCAGCAGAGGGAAAGACCAGAAGAAGTTAAGATCTGGAAAGACAAAATTAAATTATAGAGGGTCTTAAATGTCAAGTTAGAATCTAATTGACAAGCTGAAGAACTTCACCAAATGCCATAATGAGGTTAATTAATGCATGAAATCAAACTCTTAATGGACTTATTAAAAACAATTCATAAATAGTTCATGTGAAATCTCAGTGTGGCATGAAATAGCACAAAGTATATGGGTACTGGCCTGAGAAAAACCTAAGGACAGCCCAGCACACTGCCATTCATTACCTGAATGATCTTGAGTAAGATACCTAACCTCTCAGCCTTAATTTCTTCATCTGTAAAATAAAGCTAATGATGTGTGTTCCATAAAGCTGGCATGAGCATAAATTAACAATGTAGAGTCTTATTAAATGTTTCTTTATGACATTTTAAAGACAGCTTGTGAATTGTATGATGTTAATCGTATTTCAATAAAGCTAATAGCAAAACAATTTTTAAAAAGATGGTAATTATATTTTTTACTAATCTAAACTCTCATTTCTCCTAATTGGTATTAAGAAGGGAAGTTATACTGAATATAGCAGGCTGAATTTAGGAACACATTCTCCTGCTAAGTGAAACAGATGACCCCTTAAGAACCTAAAAAAATGGGTTCTGGTTTCAATATACAACTAAGTCGAACTGCAAAAATATCTGTGAGTCAAAAAGAAAGTTTTATTATTAAAATTTTCATTCTTTTTTTATTTTTTTCATTTAAAAGACTGTCTCCTAAACTATGTAATAAATTTTCTCCTGGAGCTGGACTAATTTCTAAGTGTAGCTTTTATGACCTGTTGATGCAGGCCATGGAGCAACAGAGTACAGATTAATAGATGGCTTTAATAAAACCACTTTTTTTGGGGCAAGTTCCTCATGTTCAGCTAGTCTGAAGACAAGAAATCCAATTAAATCACTATGGGCACAATAATTAGAGACAAGGGAATTATAATTTACCTTACTGAAGTGAATTTCATGACTCAATTTGCATTTGTCACTCCACTTGCTTTTAAAACTGACCAAGTCCTACTTCCTCCAGCCAGCCTTCTTCAAGCTACAAAACCCACTCTATCACTCACTTTAGCATCATGCCTACTCTACCTATAATGACAATAATGATGTGTGTCCCCTATAAAGCAAGGATTGTACCTGCAGGAATTATTACACTTTGCAGATGAAGAAACTGAAATTCAGTAACTTGAGTGATATGGCTGGTAGGGTCAAACAGAGACGCAAAACTATCCACTCCCAAAGCTGGCTCTCACCTATCATGCAGTGCTGCCTAAGTAATGGTAGTTATACTGTGAATCACTTTGACTTGTGAATTATTGTTTAATAAACACATCTCACCAACCAACTTGCACAGTGTATGATGATTCTACACATGGTGAACACTAAATGTTTGTACTGATAATTCTGATGACCTTCTGTCTTCCTACATCATATATTTCTCTTGGAGACCCTGAAAGCACCATTTGATGATATTGTGTCCAGGATATTGCCTAACTGCCATAAGAACAACAGAGAAAGTAGCAATAATCTTAGTGGCACGCAAAACGATAGGGGTTACATAGGGAAACTAACTTTGCATGTTAAAAGGCTGTAATGAAAAGCTAAACAAAGAATTTTGACAGTCAAACAGTAAGCCAGGAAGAAGTAGACCTCTCTAGTGAAGCAGCTCATCTCAGACACAGTGCAGGTTAGTAACCACTGGCAGCAGGTAATTCTCCCATACATTTCATGTATTTAAATGTGATACAAAAGTTTCTATTAAAGTTTTAAGTGATAACGAAGAAAAATGATAAAGAACTTTGTCTTTCACATAATAACAGGAGATTCTCAAATCCCACATATTTCAGATACAAGGCATCAGCAAATGACTTTTAATTTTGTTCCCATTTCAGCTTTAGTTACGTCCTGTAATTACAGATACTACAGGATGAAAGAACAGACTGTAAGAACCAAAGCACAATTTTGAGGGACAAGTGAAATAAAAGTATACTTTTGCAACCAATGACTTCTTATGATCTTTAAAACATCAGAAACAAAAAGTATTGACCTACACTGTCTAGTAAAGTGGCAATAGGCCTTTCATGGCTATTGAGCACCAAAAATGTGGCTAATCCAATTTGATATGTGCAGTAAGAATAAATCATACACCAGATTTTAGTCAAAAAAGAATGTAAAATATCTCAATTTTTAATACTGGTTGCATGTTGAAATGATTGTATTTTAGATATACTGGGTTAAATGAAATGTTATTAAAATTAACTTCACTTGTTTTTACTTTTTTACACAGGTTACTAGGACATTTAAAATTATGTATGTGGCTTTCATTGTACTTCTACTGGATGTGGATGATACAGAATTTGCTGTGGAAAATCAGGAAAGAAAACCTCAACTATGATCCAACAGACTTAAGACTCAATAGTCCTTCAAAACAGCCTGCTGTAGAAAATTCCATTTTCCGGAAGATGGATATTTTCTGTGTTATATAAAAGAGTAGCTTGAATTTGCATATGATCTCTGGCCCAGACCAATTCTGAAATTGGTGACATAATCTTGGGCAACTGACTTAACAACTCAGGGCCAACCTACCTTCTAATCCTATTATGCAGCTTAAATGCAATAATATAAAGAGTCTAGATTTTTTTTTTTTTTTTTTTTTGTGCGGTACTGGGGATTGAACCCAGGGCCTTGTGCTTGCAAGGCAAACACTCTACCAACTGAGCTATATCCCCAGCCCAAGAGTCTAGAATTTTAAATGGCAAGTATTATGATCTTTCTAAGAATACCTCTGTGACAAGCTTTTAGTCTATTTTGGTGGCACTCTGTTATAGAAAAAGACTAATAAATTAGTAGCCTTGTGGGTGCTGTTCTTAAGGACTCCAAATTCTGAATTGTAATAAAATGGTATGTACTATTAGGGAAGATTATAAAATTTTTACCTTTAGAGATCTTTACGGAAAAAGAAGCATATTGCTGCTCCTTCTTATTTAAATCAGGAAGATCAGTTAGTTTAGGCTGTTTGTGAAAGATAAATCTGATTCTAAAAGGCAACTGGGTGATGTTGGGGAATTTCACATTTCTGGAGTATCAAGCTCTAATATTCCCTTAAGTATGAGGCTCTTGTGAACAGTGAACATAGAAATCAGATACAAATTCCTAGTCATCGTTTCCAAAGCTATCTACCTTACCAGTGTCTTTTTTCTTACTATCCCCTAATCTACACATTTGTTTTTAAAAAGTTTCATGACAGTCTTCCATGATGCCTCCTTGCCCATGCTGATGACCCATGAACTTCCATAAGCCCATTCTCCCCCAACACTAGCTATATATCTGAAGGCCATAAGGCCATGAAAAACAGAAAACTTCCCCCTTTCCCTATTCTCAACTCCAGGTTCTGGTTTAATTGCTCTTACCTTATAAGTGCTCACAAAGTTGTTAAATGACACATACTTGTTAAATATGAGAAAGGTATAGAGCAAAACAAGTGTGCTATTTCATGTCAAAGTTACAAAAATTATCTGTAACACAATTATTTGTGGAGTCACCTGCTCACCAAGTTTTAGCATAATTAAATAGGATTCTTAAGTAGGAATTTTATTCTCTTATCTGGGGATTAAATAGCCATTTCTAGCTTTGCCCTAGGAATGCATGTGACTTTAAAAAATTAATTTTGGAGAGGGGAGGGTGTGGGGGTGGGAATGATAGAATTAATCAGACATTATTACCCTATGTGCACGACCTGTGTAACTCTACATCATGAACAACCAGAATAAGAAGTTATACTCCATTTCTGTATGTGTCCAAATGCATTCTACTGTCATGTATAACTAATTAGAACAATTTTTTAAAATTTTTTTAAAAAAGATAAGTTAAGATGGAATCATACCAGAGTAGGGAAGAGAGAGTTTAATCCAGTATTGCTAGTGTCCTTATAAGAAGAGGAGTGACTCAGAGATAAATACACACAGGCTGAAGGCAAGAATTGGGAAGTAGAGTGTGTCCAGAAACAAGTTGAACATCCACTCTATTCAGGACTTTAACTACCCCTGCAACTTCTGCTGATCTTCACTGGGATCTGTCTTTCAGTGTTTTTGCTCAATTTGTTGAGTGAGTGAATGATTAATAAGTAAATTAACTATGGTGTTAACTACTCAAAAAATTAATTTTGTTTTCTGTAACAGTTTGCTTTTCTCTAAAAAAGAATTAATAATAATCCCATGCTAAAAAGCATTGTGACCTGCGCCACCCCCACCCCAGCAAAGAAAGGTTCTATACAAGCTATCAAATCTCAAATAGGCAGATCTCACAATAAAAGTAAACGCATTAGTACTATGTGTTGAGGCAAAATTTGAAGAGGCGGGAGTTTTGGGTGGTGGGGAGCTGGGGGGAATAAGTACGCTTCATTGCTGCCCAAAGATGGTTGTTTTTTCCTCTGGGGAAGTTTGCTTTCCAAGTGCTAAAGAGAGCCAATCTGGAAGCTTACTTTATAGTCAGCCCAACTGTTCCAGTCATTCAAGGAGAAAATGTTAAGGGGTACTACTGCCCTTCACAAAGGAAGTATCATCTGTAAATCATCAATAGTTGAATTAAGATCTTTGATTGCTTTTTCAATTAGGGACATAAATTAAGAAGATTTAGAGAAAAATCACTTTTCCAGGCAATAAGAAAACTATTTCCTAACACATGTAAGAGCATATAAACTGTAGTTAGATTTTAATTCTATTTTATGCTTGTACCATTATATGCACAGGTCTCAATCCTCTCTAAGGGCATGCCTGTTCAATAATACCAACACCCTTTCAGAACCCATGCTCCTGTCTCTTTTTTTTCCTCAATCAAAATGCTCCTACAAGCTTTAGACACAGTGGGCAGGCAATGCATACTTTTTAGCTTTCCCTCTCATCAAAGGAGAATACCTCCTTTGGGAAAAAAACTTAAAGTCTTCACTGGGGTTTCCAATCTAAAGGTTTACCACCTCTCACAACAGTGATCATCATGAGGACGTTCCTCAATTCAAGCCCAACCTGAGTTCCTCTCTAGTAAATAAACACATTTCTAAATGTGAAAGTACTAGCCTTCCTGAGGACACCCAATTACTACAAAAGAACAATTAATTATCTAAAAAGAGGCTAAACTTACTAAAAGTTCTATTTTAGTTCTCTTAAAATAGAAGTAAATATGACCACATCAAACAAAATATCACCCCAATGATGCAAATGTTAGCTGGGGATTCATACTGAAAATGGTATACTTCCTTTCCGGGATCATGGTGTTTTTCAAATGACACATAATGGGCAACGGCTATTTCTCTAGCTGTACCAATAAACTGGGCTTTCAAGGATATTTTCAAAGCACCCACCTTGTTGAGGACATCTCGCTGGCAGCCAAGATAAAGATTGGGAAGAATTCGGGTTGGCCCAATGTTGGCAACAGGCAAGCAAGGCTGAGAAATGCAGGTAGGGACTAGAGTGGATTTTCCTTCACAGAGGCCAGGGAAACAACGAGAGAACTCAGCAAACCCACCTAAGAATAAACATTATAAGATTATGCCATGCACAAAGTAAAAACCAGCCTTTTGTGAACTGCTCAAATTGTTTAGAATAGAAAAATCAAATCCCACAGATGCAAGTGGATACCATTGGCTATAAGTTCCTTTTTATAGCTGCTGATGCTAAATCTGACCATATGATCCAGTACCAGATCTTGATTTACAAGGCTACAATATGGATATGCATGTCCTAAATATACTTTACATGACTCTTCTTTCTCAAACATACTCCTCTTCTTCATAAATCCTATGATATCTGCTCCCCACTTCCCAATCTCATACAAATGGGTTTTGTGGGTAACAAAGAGAATTTAAAGTCAGTAGCAAATAACCAAGTTAAGACAATTTGCACAGAAGCAAAAATAGGGATATAAAAACTGTGAACCAAGGCAAATGTTACTTCTAAGTAAAATTGATCACATAAAAATTCTTCTAGAACTAACTTTACATCTTCCAATCATATACATTTTTAAAAATTTCAAACATATAAAAAACATGCCCCTACTCTTAGAAAGAGTATCTATATCAAGTTCTTAGGATTCTGCAGGTTGTTAGTCAAGGTTCCCATTAATTACCACTGATTTCTGGAGATCTGTTCACTTACTAAACACTAGAAAGAAGTGTTGACAGACCCAAAATTGCTTAGGGCACATGAAGGTCTTGAGGCAAGATTCCTGGATTTTGAAAAGTTTAGTCTTTTTCTAGCCCTGTCCTTTTAATGATTGGCTCTACAACTTAATGAAGATACATTCTTGCCATCACTCAAGGGAGAGATCTGCATATCCAAAGGAAGCATTCATTCTTGCCTCCTCTGGGAAAAGAAAAAATTAAGGTCTTCCCTGGAATTTCCAATCTAAATAATCCTTTCCAAATTCAAACCCAGGAACCAAAAAGATTGGTAAATTTTCATATAAATTCCTTGCTGTCCAAACCCTCATTACTTAATAAGTCCAAACTCACAAACTGAGATTTGAATTATAATAAATGCTTATATATTTATAATACTATTAAATTAAAAATTTAATTTTTAATTTTTAAATTATCTCCAAAGAAACTGGTTAAATTTATTGAAGCCAAATAAACTTTACCAAATTCATCTGATTATTGAATTGCTTCTAAAATATATTAATTGCTAATGTAATGCACATTTGCAGAAATGTCAGACTGGGACTATTGCATCTACTGAAAAGTAGCCAATTAGAATTCTATACCTACAAGCACAACCCACAAATAGCCTCAAAAACAGGGATCATTCAATATTGGTATATGAGTGCCTACTGATTAGGATTTATAATCTTATTTCTATTAGTGCTCCTTTTCAGTGTCTCTAATTATACAACACAGTTGGTTTCTTTCCCCCAAGTAGTTCTCGTAACATGATAAAAGATTCTCATCATTCTTTGCTTACCTTACACCACCCAACATATCAACTAACAGGCACTATTTTGATTGTATGATTTTAAATTTTCTATAGAATTACAGGATTCTGGCGTTTTGCTAAAATATCTATTCATATATATATATATATATATATATATATAATTATTTTTTCTTTTCTGGCTCCAATACAGTTCATGGGATGACCTGTCATTTAAATCCAATAAAACAAAATTCTAATAAATGTTCTCAGAGAAATAAAAAGGACAATCCAAAGAGACTCCATTTGAATTTCATTTAAAATTTATAAGTAATCATGCTTACAAATAATTTAAGTAATCATAGGATGTAGTGAAAATTTACCATGTATCAAGCAATGCTCTAAGCCCTTTACAAGTATAGTTTCTCAATATTTACAAACCCTATGAAGTAGACGCCATTACTATTCCCACTTACAGATAAGAAAATAAGAGGCTCAGCATGATACTGCATAAGAACTGGCAGAGCTAGGATATGAGTCTGCTTCTCTGAGTACTGTGGAGTTAATTTCAACTCTCCTTCGCACGCATTGTCAGACTTGCTGATGGCTGTGGGGTCCAGCTTCACCATCTGTGATCTGCCAGTTCTTAGTACCAGGTTAATGATGGCCACGGCCCTCTCCTAAACTGGTGGAAGAGCCTTGCTTCTCTAAAGCTGTTTAATTCAAAAATTTCGATGAGGGAGAAAAAAAGGAAGGAGACCTGACATGACCAGAGACACAAGACTCTTGAAATATACTTTGCATGAAAGTCATAACAAAGTTTACAAATGAACTAGCTGAAATATAAATATGGTCACTGATTTGTTCATGATCACAGTTTGCAAGTTGGCAGTGAAACTGAAGCTGTCTTGGCTTTCAAGTTTCTCCACAAAACAGTTTTCAGAGGAATACTATTGAACAACAATCATAAACTGAGTCAGTCAGCCTGGTTATCCCAGGCTCAGCTCTATCACTAATTAGTACAAGGATCCTAGATCACTTTAACTCCAATGTACTTCAAAAACGAGTATGATGCTAGAAAATTCCATGCAGGGAATAGAAATTAATAAAAGAAACCATTGTTCAGTCTCAAAATAAAACAAAAAAGCCAAACAATGCCACATTATAAAATACATTATAAAACAAAGAGAAACTTCTTGTTTACAAATATTTTCAACTAATATATCACAAACACAAATAACCAAGTAAATTTCTTAAATATTTAATAGATTTCAGTGAAATCAAGTTATTAATTTAGTACTCAGTCTGGCTTGAAATGTACCAAATTGTGATTCTCAGTCACTTCCAGAAAATACTACCTCAGCCAAAGAATACATTTCCCCTGATCTTTATCTATGACAATATTCCACTCTGCTGACATCCTTCTTCATTGACATTTTTTTCCATTCACTGACCTTTCATTCACTGTTGTACTTTAGTGACTCCAGTTTTATTTTAATAATTAACAACAGATGAGACACTGCTTGATTCTCCTGAACCTTTAAAAATTATCCATGGCCTAGCCAGCAACTCGGTTTTCAAATACATCTAAAATGTCCCTTTTCCTCTCAAAGGTTCTCTTATAAACAAGATCTATACCACAAGAAAAGTACAATTTGTGTATGCTTTTTACCAATGGTTGACATAGATGCAGAATAAGGCATCATCTTATCTGCCCCTGTCATGACTCTCCATTGCCCGGAGGATCTTGTTAGAGATCATTACAAAAACACAGCACCAGTTCATTAC
Organism: Sciurus vulgaris; assembly: GCF_902686455.1. NCBI lineage: Eukaryota > Metazoa > Chordata > Mammalia > Rodentia > Sciuridae > Sciurus > Sciurus vulgaris. The sequence continues at coordinate 81,441,918 of NC_136465.1, forward strand.
CCTCCTTTGACTATTGTGAAAAGCAGTACTGCAAAACTCACAAGTTTCCTGAAAAAAGTTTTCAAGTATTTTAAAAAGTTGCTCAAGGGTTTTTTTTCCCCATCCAGTCTTACCAACTTTCTCTGATCCCTAAATTCTGCTGTTTTCATCTGGAATACAGAAAATAGAAAGTGGCAGTAATCCATGTGTGCCTCCCTAACATGCCTGAATCTAACAATGGCTGTATCTTCTAGTCCCTTTTCCTGTACATGTCTATGTTCAAGAGGAGGAAGATTTGGATGGACAAGGCAGGCAGAGCAATGCTGATGCCCATATTTCTATTAGTCTTCACAAATCCAACCAAGAGGACACATATTTAGAAATAAGAATTATATTACTTTGTACAGACAAAATATATAGTATAGCATCAAAGGCATATATAATTTAAATATTACTTTATTCAGTCAAGAAAAATTTCTTTCCTCAAGGGCACTTCCTTCATAATTCTAAACGTAAGTACTATTTTCTGTCAAAAAACACACACAAAAAACCAAAAATACCCCCACTGTGAACCACCATTCCATTTTAGTGGGAAGAAATATGCCAAGTACAATAAAATACATGTAACAACTCTACTAAAGGATTACAATAAATCCATTTTTTCTCTTCCCTTTGACCCATGTAATCAGTTATATATATATCTATACAATTTTCTTTAAAGATTTACTAATTTAAAAAAGTGGCTCTTCACCATAGCCACTTAAGTGATACTCTTTAAGTTCCAATTTTAAAAACAGAACTTATTCTTATAGTCAAAAATAAATTTAATTTCATTATTTTAAAGACAGCATCCTATAAGGAGAGACACAGGATTTTTCCCTTATGCTTTCATTCAAATGGATAACAAGTCATCAGAGCTTTGTCGATTATTGACTGAGCTGTTGAAGTCAGCTGTTGAAGTTAAAGAGAACCACCAAAATGTGAATGGATTCCATGACTACATACAGAAATAGTATTTAAACAAAACACTATTTTGTGGAAGACAGTTCTCTAAAAATTCATATGCAAATTTAATTTTTGTATTTTAAATTATTTTCACATAGTTCATATGGTTTCACAGTTTTTTGAGATAGTTCTTATGGAATTTAAACCTTTTGTAAAAACAAAGACTCCCTTTCTGTGACAAACACAATTCCTTCATTTACTTTTTTTTAGAATGTTGGTAAAGAACTAGAGCATACCTGCTCCTATAAAGAACTGTTCTCTTCATATTGAAAATTAAATCTGCTGCTTTACAATCACATATATTATTAAAAATTGAAAATAGTGAAAATGTATGTTTCACAATAAAATATTTTCATTGCTCTTAAGATTTTTGAGTCAGGCATGATGATGAATGCCTGTAATTTCAGGGACTCAGGAGGCTGAAAGAGGAAGATCACAAGTTCAAAGCCAGCCTAAGCAACTTAAGAGAAAGCCCTGAGCAATTTAAAATTCTCAAAATTAAAAAAAAAAGGGGGGGGGGGGGTGTAGCTCAGTAGAAAAGGGTTCCTGGGTTCAATCCCTGATACAAAAAAAAAAAAAAAAAAAAAAAAATCACAAATGATCCACATTAAGTTTTTTAAAAATAGTTTTTTAGCTATAGATGGACATAATACATTTCATTTATTTATTCATTTTTATGTGGTGCTGAGGATCGAACCCAGTGCCTCACAAATGCCAGGCAAGCACTCCACCACTAGGTCACAACCCCAGCCCCTAATTTAAACTCTTATTTCAAATGTCCCATATCTACTGAGCATAGAGCAAGTGCAAAATAGATGGACACACATTTCTTTGAAAACTCTTCAGGAAGCCTGAGAATTTGCCCACATCTCATAAAACATACTCTTTAAGTGACAACTCCAAAAATGTTCACCCTATCTTGAACAACTCTATCATTTGATAGTAGGGAATAAGAAGCTTTTATTTAATTTGGTATTTAACAATTGTCACATACACAATAAATGAATTAAAATTTTTCAAATAGCATAAAAATAAATACTGAAATAATGCAATTTGTAACTTCTTATAATTCAGAATACCAGATTTTATAATCCTCAGGATATTATCTCAAAATCCATAGTGCTGTTTTAAGAGTTCTGAGAAGATGCAGTATGATAGCTAGTTTACTGATCTTTCACACTGGTAATACATAACCTGAAGCTCCTCCTCTTAATACAAACCCATACCACCAAGATTTTTAATACATACCTCAAATAAGAACATTGTTCCAAAGAATGCAACCAGAATAAACTGTCAAAAGGATTGGCTGAATAAAAGTAACAAATTCTCTAAGTAGAAGAGCCAGATTTGCAGATGGAACAACTCTGACTGGTCCTCCAGTAACTTTAAGATGTGAAGACAAGTGAACTGTATTCTGGGACTTCCTGAGAAGGAAGGATTTAGGAGGACTCTACTTCTACCAGCATGGAAGGAGGTTGTTAAGGACAACGTGTGTGTGTAAAGTTTTCACCTGAAAACCAAAAGAGTGCCTTGTTCTTACTTTGGGGCTTAATGTCCCAACTCCAATCTAACATTTTCAATCTTCTTTGGTCATTTCCACTTAAGGACTTACTGACACCTTAAAAATAAATTAAAAGCCAAAATCTCTCTCTTTCTGCATCCCTGTTGGTGTTACCAGCATTCCCCAGGCATTTCAGCAGTATCTATTTGGTGTGCCAACACCCTAGATTTTCTGCATGATGGCTCTTTTTCTCCGTTTCTGCCTTGCAATCTCCTACCACATCCCCAGTCCAAGACTTTCATTCCTCATGCTTACATTTCAGCAGCTCTCTTAAATCCACTTGTCCTCTTTTCCAATTCTTTTCTGCCCTGTTGCCAGATTTATTATTCAAAAATAATGTTTTGAGCCAGGCACAATGGTTTACGCCCATAATCTTAGCAGCTTGGGAGGCTGAGAAAGGAGGATCACAAGTTCAAATTCAGCCTCAGCAACTTGGTGAGGCCCTAATCAATTTAGTGAGACCCTATCTCTAAATAGTTCAGTGGAAAGCACCCTAGGTTCAATCCCTAGTACTAAAAAAAAAATAAATAAATAAAAATTAAAAAAAAATTAAAAATTAAAAAATAATGTTTTGATGTTATTCTTTGCTTCGAAATATCTACAAAATAAAATCTAAAATTCTTAGCCTGACAATCTAATCCCAATCAAATGTCCAGCCTAATTTCTCCTACCATCAACCCCTCATATACTTAACAGACATGTGCTTTTCCATCTCTGGGTCTTTGACAATTTAGTCATTCCAATTCACTTTTTCATTGGTTCTTGTTAGTTATACATGACAGTAGAATCCATTTTGATATAATTATACAAGCACAGAACATACCTTATTTCTAATTAGGACCCCATTCTTGTGGATATACACAATGGTAGAATTCACTGTGGTGTATTCATTTATGTACATAGGAAAATTATGACGGATTCATTCTACTGCCTTTCCTTTTCCTATCCCTGCTACCTTTCCTTCATTCCCCTTTGTCTAATCTACTGAATTTCTATTCTTCCCGCAATTCATTTTTATATTTCATTCCAATTCAAAGCCATGTACAAGTTATACTGCTCCTACAGCAGTATACTCTAAAACTTTTTACCATGACCAGTAAAATACATTTTAGATGAAAATCCTCAGGACACATACTCACCACTAGAAGTTTCACAATGCAATCTTTCCTTACTATGTGAAATGATAGTTTCTATTCTATTCTATTGCAATAACAAAATCTATATATCTTCCCTGATCAGTGTATCTAGATATGGCCTTGTTGACTAAGAAGTTCTATAAAATCTATACTAATCATTTGGTGACTGCTTTGTGAACACTGTGAACTGTTTGTGGATAAGAATTATATCTTACACTCCTTTGAAATCATGTTAGTATTCAGCATAATGCCTGGAATATGTTTAAATTCAATAAATGTTTATTGAATCCTTCCTTGTTACAATAAATAGCTGTTGATGGACACAAATCTTGGGTGTTTTTAGTGGTCAAAAGAATTTCCTGACACCAATCAAAGCCAAAAAAGTTATGTTGGCATAGGTGCTGGGTGGAAGGCACACAATCTGCTTCCTATTCCTAGACTACAATGCTCCAGAAGACTCACACAAGGTGAGGGAGGAGGTGCAGGTCCAGAAAGACAATTTTCTGCTATTAGAGGAAAAGAAGTAGAAATGGTAAATGTCATTTGGTCATCCAAAAGCAACACTGAATTGTTAATGCATTTCTTGCCATATCCAGGGGACTTTATATGAAGGATGGAACAAAGTGTTTTCTGATGATGGCAGTCATCAAGAATACAAACAATAAATAAATGCTGGAGAGGATATGGAGAAACAGGAACCCTCTTATACTACTGGTAGAAAAGTAAATTAGTACAACCCTATGGAAATCAGTATGGAGGTTCCTCAAAAGACTAAGAATGCATCCACCATGCCATTCCTCATAAAATTCATCATACTATCAATACAAGCATAGCCATGTTTATAGCAGCACAATTCATAAGAATCCAACTATGGAATCAGCCTAGGTGCCCATCAATGGTAGAGAAAATGTGGTATATATACACACAATGAAGTTTTATTCAGTCATAGAGAAAAATGAAATTATGTCATTTCTAGTAAAATGGATGGAACTTGAGAACATTATGTTAAGTAGAATAAGCCAAACATAGGTAGTCAAGGGTCATGTTTTCTCTCATGTGTGGGAGCTACAGAGGACAAAGGAAAAAAGGTGGAGGGGGATCTCATGGAAATTGAAGAGAAATCAGTAGAGGAAAGGAAAGGAGTAGGGGAGGGAAAGGGGAAATACTGGGAAATGATATTGGACAAATTATAATGTTATACTGTGTGCATGTATGAATATGTAATGAAAAATCCCACCATTAAATACAACTATTAAAAAAATATGGCAAAAGAAAGAAAAAAATTTTCTCTGATGCTCTGAAGTAGCCCAGGATTCCATAATAAGTGTAAAGAGTGTAGTTAATACCTCTGTGGCTCTGGGAATCAGGGCACATCCCTTAGGAAACCAATGAAATATCAATTGCAGTTAAACCCCTGATGAGGATAAAGTGGCTGTTGGATATGCCTATGGTGATCAGTGAAGGGCATAATTAAATAAGATTATCAATTAGGGTAACTAAGTCTAGAGGAAAAGGGAATACAAGCCTAGCCTGTGAAGAATGACTCAAATCTGAACTGTCTGAACAACTATTCAAGTCATTTCTCATGCCTTTCAATGTAAAGCTCAAATCTATGATCTATGCTTAGGCAGGCTCTCCTGTAAGACCACTTCTGTGCATTCTCCTCTATCAGCAGTCCTCCTCTTTGGCCAACAGCAGTTTCACAGATTTCATAGAGCAATAAAGGAAGAAAGGAATACCTGTTCAGTCAGCCAAATACCAGAAACCACTGAAATTCACCCATAAGTTCAAAAAGCACTTACTGTGACCTGGACACAGTCCTAGGTAATAAGGACAGTGGTGATCAAGACAGAGGCCCAGAGTTTAGTGAAATAACTTTTAACCAATTCATTAGATGAATAGTTAACTAAACTAATTATAATAGGTGCCCAAAGGAGTATGGAAACCAACTTTGCCTGGTAGCTAGGCAAGGCTTAACAACTACACTAAATCTAAGAGATAAGAGGAGAACCCCAGGCAGAGAAGAGCACCTCTGTCAGGACCCACAGAGCACGCTGCTGCAGGTTTGAAGCAGTTGGGATAATCAAGCTCAAACAAAGAAACAACTGAGGATGTAAAGTGGCATTAGAGGAAGTTAGATGGTAAGCAGAAGCCAGCAGGGCCTTGAGAGTCAGTTGAGATTTTGTAATTAAAAGAATTGATGCAAATTATACTGGAATACTTGAAAAATACAAAATAGGACTGGAGGAATACTTCAGTGATGCAGCATTTGCCTAGCATGCTTGAGGCTGTTTTTCAATCCCCAGTACTACAAAACAATAAAATTTTAAGTGTGAACAATGAACTGGAAGGTGGCAACACAGAAGATGTGAGAAAACCTGTTAAGGTTCCTAAGGCAGTCTAGACAGCGATGACATTGGTCTGACTTAGTTGGTAGAAAAGGAGGATTTCTCAAACCCTAGTGATCAGAAGAAAGATATGGTGATCTAGTGATTACAGATACTGCAGCCAAATCTTTAATACAGTAAGGCCCATCACATATTAAGTATGAATTCTTCCTGTTCATTTAAAGGGTTTGCAAAATTTAGTCTCAGTTCTTCTCTACTTTTTACAAAAAAAAAAATCTATTCTAGTTTCTTCAAAGACCCACCTCATATGTACATTCGTTCCTGACACTTTTAATCATGCTTTTTCTCCCCTTCAGAATGCGAAGGATCCCCTCCCCACTCAAATCTTATTCATCGCTCATGGTTCAATTAAAATTCCCTTATCATAATCAAGTCTTCTCAGCTTCTGCACTGAATCATCCCTTATCACTCTATCATTCAGTTTAGCACAGACATGTTTCCTTTTATTTCATTCAGTTTTCCATGGCTGTGTTTCCCCAAATTAATCACTAGACTCTCAAGGGCAGGGGCAAACCTTTTGCTTTTCTTTTATTCCTATTTCCTAAAGCCAAGTTCAGAGCCCAACTACAGAAGTACCTATCAAACACCAAGAGATTGAGTGAAAAGGCAGAATGACTGGACCTGACATTTCTCCGAAACACACACATAACACAACTGGGGGCAAGGGAAGATTGATGTCACTGTTGTCAACTACAGCACTTTTGTTCAGCTTGTACAAACTATCAGAATGAAAAACCAAGGAACTACATAAGTCAGTACTGCAGTTCATTTTTTTCAAAGGACAGTCTTGGCTTGGTCTTATGTCTTAGCCACTGGTAGCTGGCAAATAATATAAACTGGCTTACCATACTGGCAGGTAACAATTGGAGAAAAGATGATCCATTCTGTATAACATTACACAAAATGAGACTTAGAAGCAGAGGTAGCAAATATATGGCAACCCATGAGCAAAATGGCACCCCTGGGACTAGAGTTGTGGCTCAGTGGTAGAGCGCTTGCCTGGCACATATAAATAAATAAATGATCCATTGACAATTAAAAACATATATATTTAAAAAAAGAAGTGTCTATGTAAAAATAAATAAAATGGGCACACTTTCCCCCCCAGTTTTCTTGAGGTTTGATTGACAAGTAAAAACTTGTATACATTTAAGGTATACAATGTGATGACTTGATACACATGTATACTGTGAAATGTATACATATATACATTTGTGTGTGTGTATATATATATATACACAAATATAAATATATATGTAAATATATATACTGTGAAATATATAAAACCTGCATATAAACTAATCTATATGCCAAATATTTATTGAAAACTTAGCAAAGTGCTAGACCTTGAGGGTTCATGAAGATAATAAGATCTGTTCCATACTAAAGAACTAAGTCCACTTGCATTCCAATAGAGCTTCTCTGTATTCCAAGACCTGTCCTTCAGTAAGGCCAGTAAGCCTTCACTTTTTATGTCCTACAAGTAAGTCTGGGTCTCTTCTTGTTTGAGGGAAAGAGCTCAATAAAAGCTATTTTCAGGCTGGGGTTGTGGCTCAGAGGTAGAGCGAGTGTCTAGCATGTGTCAGACCCTAGGTTCAATTATTAGCACCATATATAAATAAAAGAATAAAATAAAAGCCTATCAACATCTAAATTTTTTTAAAGAAGCTATTTTCAATTTCTTAGTCTGCCTGTTCCCCTTTTTCAAACTCATTCTTCTCTGTACTAGTAAGAAAGCCCTGAAAGCATGAGTAGAACTTAGGACACAACTCTTCACTTCCCTATCTAATGACCATAAATCATAAAAGCCATCTCACACAGTTCATGCATTCCTTCTTTTCAAAGTGACTGAAAGTTCTAAACTGATGGAAAAATTACTCTAAGAAACTACACTGTCTTCCAATTATTATATCCATACAAGGTTGATAAAACCTAACTGCTGAAAGCCGCAGGGTCAGTTTATAGTAAAAATCATCTCCGGTGACCTTGTAATTTATAGTAGCTCCTGTGAGAAACTAGTATGCTTTACCACAGTCATGTATTTCTCCCCAAGCAAAACATTTAAGAAACTTTTACCAATATTTCCTCTGAGCAGCTGGACCTTGGCCAAAAACAAAAACGGTTTCCCAAGAACTGATGTTCACACCTTCCAAACATTGTTTTTCACTTTGTCCAATTTTTCCATCTACCTTGAGCAAAGATTGACTAACCAAGAGAATTCCCAATTGGTCAGAGGCTTTCAGATAGTTGGAGAGACTTTTTAACCATCCAGAACCCTCTTTTAGATGTCAGAAGAGACCTGACTCTTTAGAAAGTCCCGAACAAGGTAATTTAGAACTGAAAGCTACCACCCAAAAGAAATACAAGATTCCACAGGTGTTGAGGGGGATGTGGGGCTGCCAATACAATGTGGTTCTTGGAGATATCTCAGTCAATCTCTGTTTAGGCCTAGAAAACACTTCGTGATTAAATGGAGATGCGAGGGTGTTCTGGCTCAGCCATGTCATACCACGTGCTCCTATGGTTGAATGAACTGATTAGACTGCATCCTTGTTCTTCCTTATTGCCCAGTCAGTGACCCTCCCAATGCCACACATAGTCGATAAGAATTGTCCCAGAAAATAAAGGAATGCTCTTTGGTAAATGGACTAAAGGGCATATGAGAAGTTATGACACCTGCGTTAGAAACTCAACATGAGCTCACTCCTCTGCAGGGTGCTGCCTGGCCAAGCTGTCAGGTCAGAACCTCTCATAGGGAAAAGGTATCCCATCAAGATACCAGTGGGTAGAAAAACCACTTTGTCGTGAAGCACATTTTAGCAATGCCTTCTTTAAACGCTGATCCCATAAACAGAATTCCAAAGTAAAATCCCTCACAGTGTCTACAAAAGCATGATATGAATGACTAAACTTGCCAAATGGGTTTAGTGGAACTAATAGTTGTCATATTTAACACACTTATACTCCATTAAAAGAGCTTCTATCAGGCTGAGAGGTAGCTATAAAGCACCTGCTTAGCATGAGCAAGAACGTGGGTTCAAACCCCAGCACCAAAAAAAATTGCCTATCAAGAGAGACAGGCTCTAATATTATTCTCAGTTACAAAATTCTATAAATTGTATTTTACAACAAGCAGACTTCACTTAAGGATATTCAGAGAGATTAAAAAGAATCACAACATAAATAAAAGGTATGGCTACAGATGATCTGAGAACTGGAAAAACTATCCTTGTTCTTAGAGTACTGAGACAAAGGCTTGTGAGAAACAACTGGAGAAATGGAAATTTTGTCTAAATCTGCAATTAAAGTGTTAACACACCAACAACTGATTAATCAGATTATCTTAAAACTACTTATACTTCTAACAACATCCAGTTCACTGTACCAATTCTCTTAGCAACAAAACCCTAAAGATGTGAAAATAATAGTAATCTATCAATATTTTTTTCTTAGATTAAATTTTAAAAGAACTCCTGCCATCTCTGTGGCCAAATTTGCCTAATGGCAGCTTTATGACAAAGTACTATGCACTGGCAAACTACTGCCCACTCCATGAGCGAATGCAAGTAAAAGAAAGGACTTGAGTAATGTCAACAGAACAGGGGAAGCAAAAAAATTGAACAGTGTGCTTTGAAATTCAATGAGATAAAACTCCCACACTACTCTCCCTCAGGACAGTTAAAAATATTTGGTTTTTCCCATGTTCTTTATAAATACCTGCTTGCTTAGCATTTATTAGTTGACTTTTTTTGTCAATTATAAAAACTAAAAATACAGAATAAGATTTAAAACAGAGCCCCTAGTAATTAAAAAAAAAATATTCTCTCCCTGTTTCACTAACATCCAGGAAAAAAAATGTACTTTTAATAAGTCTGACACAGTAATATTGGCTCTTGTCACAAGGGTGGACACTAATGACAAGATCTGAGAAGTAGATCATTTGGTGTTCTTATATCGTGGGTTGCTTCCAGACAGAAGCAACAGGCTCTGAACTATCTGTCCATCTGGACACAATGATCTGTAAACATCCAATGAAAAGACATTTCAGCTGGGTCAAAGATACACTGTCTAATGTGGAAGAATGATAGTATAAATGGAACTGTTACATTAATCAAAAGCTATAAATCATTCTATGTATCAAAGCTGTGACAATCTATTGGACTTTGAGCTGTGAAATACTGCTTACTCATACAGCTCAATGAGTTTCCAGGTCATTTTCATCATTATCACAGCCTTACCTGCAAGCAGGTGAACAGAGGTGAAGCTCTTCTCCAGTTTACCCAGAAGTACAGTGAGAAAGCAGTCTGATGATAGAGAAGCAACATCTTGGGAACTCTGATCATAAACTACCACCTTCTGACTGCAATCAATGTCAACCTAAAATGCAAACAGAAAGCTAGAAAAATAATGTCATAAACCTGTGGCTGAATAGGATCTCACATTTACTTGAGTTGAATCAAATAACTTATTTTTGTTTTCAATTAATACATTGAATAAAAATGAGAAAATTTTTTGGATAAAGTTAGCACACAAATGGTTTAAATGTTTGTAAAAATCAACTTTTAAAAGGCAAAACTGATGCTATTTCTGTGTAGATGTGCTCAAAACTCCTTGGTTTTAAATCCGACACTATAAAACAGTGAAGTTAAAAAATCAAATAATGTGTAAAATAAACATAGCAACCCTTGACCTAAAGAAATGTTTTTAAATGGTTCCTACATAACAACAATGAAATCGGCTGTTAAAATTAATAGGTAAGCTCATTTTAATCCCTGAAGAAAAGAAACAGCTTTCCCTAGCACACAGATGACATTTCAATATTCCAGGAATAACTTTCCCCAAACATAATACCCTTAAGTGTTGACCAATATCACCACATACAAATGTCACCAAATATAAAAAAGTACCATTAATAATTAGCTTCTGCTTTTTTCCAAAGCACCTAAAAAGAATAACTTACTTTTCAGTGAATTTGTAGATAATACCAAAAATGTTTAAATTGAGAAAACAATTTCAGCAAGTATTAATAGGGAACATAACACCTGTCCAAATTAGAGAAAGTTAACCCTTCTGTGTAGTTTAAATATTCTTAAAATTTGACAATTCAATTGCAAATTATTTTGAGATACAAGGTACCAAAATCTAAACAACCAAAACTTCTTCAAATTATTTTCTCCGCTTAAAAACAAGCTTCCATTAACAATTATTCCCCAGTAGTGTGTTCATTTATTTTAAAAAGGCAAAAAACAAAGTCTTTACCTTATGTTTTGCTGAATGCTGGATAAGTTCTGTAATTAACACTTTATCCTGTTGCAACCTTCGCTTCATAAGCTTGGAGCAGTTGATATTAATGGCTTCCAAAATGTGGGATGTATTGTATTCCACAAATGGCCGGCTATCAATTAGCAGCACTTTTTCCGTTCCACTTTCCAGCAGAGCCACCAACCTCTCAGTAACAATTTGAGTTCCAATCATCTCATGGGCCATGACAACAATAAGTCCTCTTTTTCCACCTCCTTCTTTAATTTGCCACGATGATGTAATGGTGGTGTGCTCAAAGGCTCAGCCACTCCATTGTACTAAAAATGTATGAGGTCAGGCTGGTGGTGACTGGCAAAAGGAGAGTTAAACCCATTTTCAGCAAGAGCCCTCCAACTGAATGTCTCTTTCTCTTTCCCGTTGATGTGCTCTTGCAAAGGACTCCTTCCACAAAGCAGCCCCTCACATTTGATTCATAGAGAGATGACTGGAATAACCATTCCACAACAAAAGATGCTTTGGGGCAGCCAGTGCATTACATCATTCTTTACCTTTGCTCCCTCACTCCAACAGCCTTACACTGGACTGACAGCCTACACGAAGAAAGAAAACAAAACATGGAGTCAGAAAAAGAACATCAGAGCACAGAGAGTATATGATTCATAATATTTACTCCATTAATCTAAATTCATAATTGGTGCACTGTTTTATTTGAACAAACAAAAAGGACAGATAGGTATGGCTTCAAGAAAAAAAATATGCTAGTGATAAGTCAACTTAACCTCAAAATGTAAAAACTTCAAGAAAACATTCATGAATTATAATCACCTGGAGCACAGAAAAAAATAACTCATATAAAATTAAAGAACTATAAATAGCAGCTTGAAGTATTATTAGTCCAAATGGGTTTCTTCCATTTTATTTACTTCCTAAAAAGAGCACACACAATAGCCAAGGACCAAGTTAGCAATCTCATATTATCAGGACAAAAAAAAAAAATCTTTTCTGTTAACTTGAGAATTACTGTGATAAGTAGGTGTGTGTCCTTACACACAAACTACAGGGCGCAAACAGCAACCCCTAGAGAAGAGGCTGGAAAACAGGAGGTTCGATCATTATATTTCGGCTACTTTTAAGGAAGCGGGACAAAAATGGCTGGAATGCTCATCATAGCAACTGAGAAGCTAATTGCTGGGGACTTTGGATGCACCCAGTTTCACTGGAGGCAGTCTCACAGCTATGATCCTGGTTTTTCTCTTTCCTGTGAGCATACTCAGACCCTGAGTTCCTTGATCTGTGGTAGGCTGACCCTTCACTCTCTTGTGCCTCATCCTCAAGAGAATCAATGACTTCCAGGCTTACAAAATTTTATCCATTAACCAGGGACTCTAAGTCAGCTACTCCAACAAACAGAACTTCAACGCTGGACCCAGTGCCTCCCCTGTTCTTACCAAAGGTCTATAATCAATCATTTTCTGATTAACATTAATTGGAGTGTGGTGCCCATAATTTAGACCTAACCCTGACCTTCAATATTCTCAGGTTCCTATCTCCGTTGGTCCATCTCTGCTTATAAGAAATCATCTACCACATGAAACTATGTCTACTGTTGACATTCAATTGCCAAAGGATAAACCATTTAATGAGAAAGATTTGGTATTATATTTCTTACTTCCACTGTGCTTTAAATCTAAGATGATCCATTTATACTATTTACAATAAGTAAAACCCTCCTTATTCCAAAAACAATTTAAGATTCTAAATAAATATTTGATTAACTGATTTCAGATCAAGATGGTAGAGCTTTCAAACATCTTGGGGTCATATTTCATCATTTTATACTCACAAAATGAAGCATGGAGAAAAGGGAACAGGATCTAAAGAGAAGTGGCCTTACCATTTACTGGTTATGCAACTTTGAACAAATAATATACTCTCTCTATACCAGTTTTCTCACCTACAAAATATAGATGTAATAGTGGCCTGTCACCTCACCAAAAAGAAAAAAATGTTCTGAGGACAAAATTATCTAATTTATCTAAAATCCATAGGTGAAAACAACTACTACACATTAAATAGAAAAAGAAGAGGAAATGGTCTACATGTATTGGTGAACAAAGCTGGCTTACATCTGGAATTTTAGAAAGGTATCACACGGCAAATAAAACCAGAAGTAATTTTACCCTGCTACTGGTCCAGCTGCAACCTTTCTCACAGAGTCTAACACATGGGAGTTGAAGGCACCTGAGAAACCTTACACACCCATTTTACAAATCAGCTGCATTTAATACATTACATGTTCATGTCTTGTCTTCCAGGAAACAAATTTCATTACACTAATGAATTTGGTTTTAATATAGCTTTATGTCAATGAGGTACATAGTCATCTCTAATTTGAACTGAAAAAACTAGAGCAAAGAATTTGAGAATACGTCCTAACCAATCAACTAATAAACTTGCAAAGCATCTACCAAGCATCTGTCAAGTCCTGACTGCTCAGTGATACCACTCACAGCAAAGTAAAGTCCTGTACTCAGATTGTCTGACTCCCAAATCAGGGCTTCTACTACGGGTTACCCAGTTTTTCCCTAAGTACCTGTTCCCATAATGGAACTGGACTGGGAAAGAATGACTTGACTTGTCCATGAGGGTGCCTGGGTGGCACAGAAAGTAGAAATCTGAGAACAAGAGCAAACTGATTCCAACAATGGTACTGAGTGAGTCTCAGGGTCTGATTGGCTCCTCTCAATGATAAAATCTGGATGGGACAAAGCAGTGATCTAGGTTAGCAGATCAAGGAACAAAAGCAGGGAAACAGAGAGAACATGCAAATGTTGAATTAGGAAACTCTAATCATTGCTCCCTTCTGCAGGCAGTTCTGCAGAACAGAATATGATTATTCCTCCCCAGACAACCAGGCAGCAGTTGTAGACACAAAATGACCCTTTCCATGACAAGGAAAAGGTCTGGTCAAATTGACTCTAAGATGAGGACATAACTGAAGCAAAGTATTGAAAGTGAAGTGAGGATTAAGTTACGTGCTTTCAGTGTTATGCCGAAGACAGCTGGAGCCCTCTTATTACACCTTCATGGCCAAGGTCTGATTTTCTGTAGTCCTAAATTGATTATGTGAGAGGCACAGCCTGCCAAGGAGTTGTGGAGGATGAGGTAACAATGGCCTTAACCTTGATTATTAAGAATTCTGGTTAAATATTCATCCTTGGCTACAGCTATGATTTAAAAATTTTCTCTGTTCACCTGAAGAATGTCAGTACCCTGCGATCAGAGACCTGTATGTGACCATATTGCTTTCAAAATCTTTTACATCAGGTGGTATTTAAAAGATAACAGGAAAACATTTTATTCTTTGCAACATCACCAGGCTAACCTTAACCAAAACTTCTATAAGAAGTTCTTAGATTCTTAGAATGAATCATAAAGGCCCAATTACATGTAACAAAATCCAGGGCAGACAGGTTTTGCATTTACTTAGCCAATTGTTAAAACTAATTTCTTTCCATTTTTAATAGATAGTAATAGGATTAGAAAAAGAGTAGTCTAAAATGTGTTTAACATAAATATGTACAGTTTGTTTCAGTTATACTTGTTAGAAATTGTCACAATACTGACAACAAATATATTTAAATGAAAAATATATTGAAAATGTTCCTCAAATCCTTGTCCAGGTCTCAATCTTGCCCTCTAACTGGTAACCACTGTTAATATTTTCTTCTGGTTTCTTCCACAGTTTTTTTTTTTAATTAATACAGATCAAAACAAACATATTCTTTTCCTTGTCCTTCAATGGTTACAAAGCATATGCAGTTTTTGCATTTTTCACTCAACACTCCAATTTGATTTTTTTCAACATTTAATTAGAAAATGAACCAGTTTATATACTAATGAGTCTTTCATATGTGCCTTTTGGATATCTAAATAATACATATATAACAGACAATTCCCCCATACACCCTAGAATTACATCTATTCAATAGGCTGTTTACCAAGGTACCTAAAGTGCTTAACAGTGTGCTCAAAGGGTCACCAAAATATTTTATGGTATCCTGATAAGCAAACATTGTCTATCATTACTCTAATTAAAACTAAAATGAGATAGTGTTACATTCATAGAATTATGGAAACTATCTCTCAAAGGACACTCTAAAGTCAATAAGGCAGTATTTAAAATATTGAAAACTAGTAACTTATACAGGGTTACCAAATAAATAATTGCAAAGTGTCCTATGTTCATAAATAAATAATTTAAATTATTCACGCAGGGATAAAGGCAGGCTTGAGGCAACATTTTAGTATAACAAAATAATCAAAAACAAAACCAGAGTAAAAAAATGCCATTTCTGGTATATTTTACATTTGAGCAGGTGACTCATGTTTAATATATAGCATTTAACATTAATATAAATTAAATAAGAAATTTTAATTCGAATATACTGTCTTAAAGCTTTTCTGGTGTTGTTACATCCAACTTTGCAAAAATAGTCTATCAATGAAGTATACTACTGAATTAGTTAAGTTTGAGAACTCTAATAACAAGGAGAACAAGGGAAGCCTGCTTTAATTAAAAGAACAATCTAAAGTTTGACTATAAAATAATCAATTATTTGCAACTAGAGTAGCTAAGGGGAAAGAAGTTTTACTTGTTGCCTTCAGATAATGCCCAACCAGAATTAAAAAAAAAAAAAAAAAATTTTTAATAATTCTATTAAAGATCTTCTTCATCTCAGGTGAGACATTTTTCAATTTAACACACACCTTCCTGACTTCTAAGTCAGTCAGTCTGACACTGGATACATTCCACTCAAAAAAAAAAGGGGGTTTCCCTTTTCCTTCTACCCATGGATTATTTCTGGCCAAGAGCAATAGTTCGTCTGCCACTGGGCACTGCTGACCTAAAAAACTCACTCCTGAGGACTACGGCAGGTAGGGTAAGGGACAAGGCTCCATAAACATTTCAAAGGATAGGCTGAAACATGGTATCCATGAGGAGGCAGGAGTTCCTGCTCAAACCAGCACACCTCCATTCTAAATATTTTCCTTTACAAAAAGAAATTCTTAGGATAAGGAAAAGAATCCTATGCTATAAGGTGCTTCAAAGACCTATTCTAGAGGAGAGGGATTTAGGGATTTGGCTGGGCTAAAGCTCAAGTTCCAGTTCTCAGAGAGTTTATGGAAAGGATATAATCAGGTGAGAAATTTACTTTTATTTAATTACAAGCCTGACATAAATTTTTTCCCTCCAATAAAATTGAAGAAAAGGGCAACAAAATACACCAAACAGTCTTTCAGCAAAGTCCTAAAAACTGACTTTCAATAACAGGAAAAAAAAAAAAAAAAAAAGAATTTATCTAAAGTAGGAAAAAACAGTTGGCCATGCAGTCTGGAGGCAGGCAAGAACACTGCAGGCACCGACTATCTGAATTCTACAGCGACTAAAGCAATTTCACCTCCTATGTTGTGGGTGTAGAACACTAAGAAATTCAGACAGCTGAATTTGGTAAATTTCATTTGGTAAATTTCACCAAAGCCAAGACAGCAATGACGTAATTTGTTTTGGCTATTAATGTCTTGACCATATTTTCTAACCCAAAACTTGAGGATACATTATTCTGACTATTGATGGCAATAATGGAATACACTGAAGCAAAGCTGTCTAAAAAATACTACACGAGGAGACAACAATTAGCATGGTAAAACCTGCCACCTCTCGCTGACACACACACTCTGACCAGAAACTAGGCTTTTGACATATATCTCAAGGACCCCCACATAAAGCTAAATAGCAGCCAACCTACAAAAGAAATGACTATAATACAGTGCCATTACTTTTAGACAAAGGCCAGTCCACACAAAGGCCAGATCTGTGAGAAGCCTTCACTGAGTTTCTGCCAGCAAAGAACACCATATTCTTGGTACTGATTCAACTGGAGCCCGTCCTTCATGACAATGCTTCCTGCACATTATGCTTACCTATTTCACGAGCCTCCCTTCCCTGATTCACCTGAACTCTACTACTTCCCTCTAAATTCCTCTTTCCCCTTGCCACTACATGTCTATCCTATTCACACCCCTCCTGCCAAGGCTCCCTCATCCTCTATTTAACTGTCTCCTCCTGGTACCCTGCCCCAAAACTAAGGATCCTACTCACTAGGAGGAAGACCTGAGTATAGAGGTGGTCTTAGGGAGGAAGAAAGGAAAAATCCCTGAATAGAGTCACTAAGCAAGAGGAAACATGTTCAATTAAACAGGTTTAATCTCAGAGTTGAGCAGCAAGTATTTTGGAAGGATATTTATGATAAAGGTAGGTTGACAGGAGAAGAGATATTCAGAGCAAGCCAAACAGTCAGATGGGATCCTGGTTTTCTTCATCATGTCGGAGACTATTGTAACTCATTCAGTCAATTAACAGGTAGTTATTGGGTACCAAATGTGTGCCAGGCACTACCATGAAAATGCAGCAATAAATAATAATTGCTCATTATGATCTATAATTATAAATGTATTACCTGGTTATAAATCAAGCAAGTAAAAAAAATTGCCCTCATCTAGCTTCTAATTTAGTGACAGGGTACTGAATTAGTCAGCTTTTAACCACTGTAACAAAATACCTGAGATAATTAACTTATAAAGAAAAGGTTTTATTTTGGCTCATAGTTTTGGAACTTCCAGTCCAAGACTGGGCAGACCCATTGCTTTGGGCCTCTTGTGGGAGTGTCAGAAGGCAAAGGCTGGGAGTGTGCAGTGTGCGACAAACAGATCACATCATGAGTCCACATGAAAAGAAGGCAAAAGAGGGGAGTGGGGTCCAACAATCCACTTCAAGGTCACACTCCCAGTGACTTGATGATTTCTCACTAGGCCACATCTCCTAAAGGCTCCATCATCTCCCAACAGTGCCACCTTTGGGAACAAGGCCTTAACACATAGACAGTTGAGGGATAATCAAAATCCAAACTATAAGTGGTACATATAATAAACAACAAAAAAGAACATTCTGTATGACTGATAGTGATTAAGTACTATGGAAATAAAGAAGAGGTGTTGAGGAGGTTAACTACAATAGTCAGAGAAGGCCTTACTTTGATGATATCATCGAAGTAAAGATTCAAAAGAGAGGTGAGAGAGCAAGCTACATGGATACCTGGAAGACTAGCTCTTGCCATGTCAAAGTCTTGACTGAGACCAACGAATATACTGGCTAAGATAATGCCAATTTGAAAAAATGCCAATGAAAGATGAGGCAGATATTCAGTCTTTCTTCAGAACTATGATTACATGTATTGGAAATTATACATTTCCAGGCAATTGAACTTTCAATCTTTTAATACATGTAACACACACAAATGTTCAGGAGTTTTTTCCCTTTACCACCTCAAAGGGAGAAACTATGGTTCCTACATTAGTGCATTTTTGGCTAAAAAATGAAAAGAAATCCTGTAACAAGAAAATCACTGTAACTGTTAATGAAGTACAACTCTTCCAATCCATAAAAGTGTTATCTAATAAGAGTCTTGATTTTATAGTATGGAATGTAGTAAAATATCAAAGACATCTTAAGCAAGATGTATGCTTGAAAAAATCTATATAACAAGGAAATAGTTTAAAGGATCTTCATTAAAATTAGACAAATGCTTTCGTAGTGTTCTTGTCAGAAGGTGGATCAAATACTTAACACAAGGAATTTTTAAGTTGGTTTACTGTATTCCCCAGAGGAGGTAACAGTAATGTAAGTTTATAACCTTCATCCATATGCACCACCTTTACCATTTCATTCCCAGAGGAAAAAAAATCCACTATGTGAAAGATATGTGTACTTTCCTGCACAGATTACTCAAAGTACCAAGATCAGGGTAAACATTTGGAACACAATCTAACAGGAGAGAGGTTATAATTTTTCCAAAGATCAGAGGCTCTAGGAGAAAACAATGGAATGTAATTAGAAATCATAAACACCGAACCTCTCACTCATCTCCACTAGAGTCCAAGTTTATAAGCTTTATTATTCCAAAATTTCATCTATTTCAAATCTCACAAAATAAGTAAAACTAGAATACTGAACTATAGTCTCCTGAAAATAATTTCAAAATGACAAGAAACTTCTTCACTTTTCAGTTAAAACACATGAAATATACTGGCAAAGGCCAACATGTGTAATAATTAGGGGGAATGGCTAAGTAATTTAAAAATTATGGTAAATCCTGCAACACAGTGTCATGCAACATTCAAAAATGATGGTTGCCTGTTAACATCTTAAGAGCATACTTTTTGACATCCAAGGATGGTCATGATACATTAAAGAGAAGAAAATCAGGGTACAAGAACAGTTTAAGTAGAACCTCAAACACCCACTTCTAAGTATAAACACACAGGATGTACATATGTTTTATACGCACACACTAAAAACACAGTAGTTTTACTTAGGTAATTACAAGTAATTTTTATACTCTTTTCCATAACTTTGGAAAGTGTGAAAAGCATTAGTAAGGGACATGGCATAAACAGACCAGATACCAGCACCAGGTCCTGCTATAATTCCTCTTATCAGTACTGTTAAGAAAAATCTGGATATGCGGGCAGGTTAAGAAAATGAACAAATATAATATGTGAAATTTGTTGTTTAACTTCCAGGGGAAAACTCAGTTGTTGCTTTACAAAAGGACTTGTAAAAGAATTTATTTAGAGCTGGGGGTGTAGCTTAGTGGTAGAGAGGATACCTAGCACACATAGGCCATGGATTCAATGCCTAGCACCACAAAAAAAGAAAAACAGAATTCTTTTAAAAAGCAAAAATAAGGTTTTTTTTTTTTTGGGGGGGGGTAATGTAAAAATTATATTTTATTTTTAAATTTTTGTGGTACAAGGAATTAAACTAAGGGCTTTGCATATACAAAACATATGCTCTACCACTGAGCTACATTCCCAGCCCACCAAAAATTAAATCACACTCTTGTGACTATTAACATGAATTTTTAAAACAGGTCAGTTGGGCTATGAATCTTAATACAAAGATTTCTTCTATAACGAAAGGATTTATAGTTAATTTTTTATAATTAATATATTCTTAATACTCTTAAATTGTGTTTCAATTGATAAAGTTTCCAAAGTAAATTTGCTTAAAGCATCACAAATGCAATTCAGTATAACTTTACTTATAATTTTTCACTGGAAAAGTGCAAATTCCTCTAACAAAATACATGCAAGAGGCTTAGGTCACTATTCTCAGCTTCTAAGTAGACATGCACAACAAGGCTTGAACACATTCCAGGCAAGGCCTTCAAGCCCAGACCACACCTGCTTCCAAGGCCCTGGGGCTAAAAATAACTCTGGGGCCTCAAAAATGGGATACTAGCCAGACCTAGGGGTAGCTGCAGGCCCCTTGCTCAGCTCCATTACCAGTAAAAGCAGGAGCTACAAAACTTATTATAATCACTAAAAACTCTACCACAGGCTTCCTTCTCAGGCTTTTTGTGCCAATCATCAACAATCCAGGCCTGCTCTGTTTCTTTGCTCCTTGGAACCAAAACTAATCCTAGGAATTAGAAACAAATGAGGTTTTATGGTATACTGTTTAAAAAAAAAAATGTTGTGGATTAGAAATCAGGAGAGCTTGTTCCTAATTAACTCCTCAACTAAAATGCTAAGGCATATAGATGTGTCACTTGACATCACCAAGTCTGTACTTTCATAATTGCAAAATGAGGAACTTAGTCATCACTAACATCTAAAGGTTGTTTCACTAAAAATATGAAGATATTGCTCTAAGTGTAAGATATTGCTTAAAGTGCCATAACAGGGAGAGTGCCAGGGCTGATTTGATCATTAAGCAGTCATGTTAAAGAGTTAGTTTATATTCTACAAAACAAACAGGTAACTTCAAGGCATTAATGGTTCCACAACCGTCACAGCAACTGTTCCAGATAATTCCTTTTATGGTAGAGAATTTCAAAGGCTTGCTCTGGGACAAGTACTTCTACTTCTCTGCCAGTCCCGTAGTATGCAGGAGCCTCCTCTGGGGCTCATTACTGTATCAGGTAAGGAAAAAAAGAAAGGAAAGGTCAGGTAGCAGAGGAAGCAGGCAGCCACAGCATCACTGTTTGCCCAATTCCAGGATCCTAGGCTGTGCAACTAAATCCCTGCATCTGTCATCACACTTCCCTTCTGGGGCACTGAGAGTTAAGGGCATCAGGAAACTGAACCACAAAGGTCTAGCGAGACAGGTGTTGGAGAATCACAGCACCACAAGAGAGGAGGAGACAAATGAGTGGCAAAGCATCCCAAGATAGGAATCAGAAACTCCTGTAGTCCCTCAATTACATTTTCCTCGGAGTGCTTTTCATTCTTGTTTCCTCACAATTTGGCCCCATCACATCATCCAACTGCAATTTCTGTGTCCTTTCCTAGAAGCTGTGCTGTTTCCCCATCTCACCCCTTTTCCTCTTTAAATTCCTCTTAATTTCTCTCTTTATTTTTTGTTACTGGGGATTGAACCCAGTAACCACTGAGTCACATCCCTAGTCCTTTTTTGTAAGGGCATTAGAGACAGGGTCTTGCTGGGTTGCTAGGGCCTCGCTAAATTGCTGAGGCTGATTTTGAACTCTGGATTTTCCTGCCTCAGCCTCCCAAACTACTGGGATTACAGGTGTATGCCAATGCCAGCAAAGCCTCTTCCTGAGGTTAAGTCTTTATCACTGATTTGTTTTGTTTTGGGGGAACTGCCAAAGCTCTTGATGTATTGCTACAGTAACAAGTGTTAGAATTTGTATGTATATGTCTCCCAAAGGCGCAGATGTTGAAGGCTTGGTCCCCAGTGCAGCAATGTTAAGAAGCGGGGCTTTGTGGAAGCGATTGTATCAAGTTCTGCTCATCAATGGATTCAAAGTTGAAAGGACTTCTGGAGGTGGCAGAAACTGTAGGATTGGGACCTAGTTGAAGGGAGCAGGTCTTTGGTGACGTGCCCTTGGGGACTCTATCTTGTCTTTCTCTTTGCTTCCTTTCATGAAGACACAAATTCTCAGGGTTTTCACACTAGTTCATTCAGAAAATGAGCAAGATGTGAATTATTTTATTAATCTAGTGTTCAGATTCATAAACTGAAATGTGACCTCTATACATGTGGACAAAAACGGCTTCTAGGGCTGGGGAGATAGCTCAGTTGGTAGAGTGCTTGCCTTGCAAGCACAAGGCCCCGGGTTCGATCCCCAGTACCGCAAAAAAAAAAAAAAAAAAAAAAAAAAAAAAAAAAAAAACGGCTTCTAAAAAGAAAAAGTCTGATAGGCATCTAGGCCATCAGTCAGCAGTTCTCTCTGCTCTGCTCTCTTTCTTCTCCCACCAGCCTTGGGTGAGCCAATGGTTCTCCTTTCAGTTTAACACAAACTTGATAGAGAAGGAACTTCAAGGAGAAATGAAGGAAAACCATAATTATAAGTCTCTTATGTCAGCTCCCAGTAACTCTATTAATTTTTTTAAAGGATTTCACAAAAAATTTGAATAGCAAAATAAATAGTAGTAGATTATATCTCACAGAAAATAAATAGCAATGAGTCAAGTTAGGTGTGATGGCACCTGCCTGTAATCCCATCAACTCAGGAAGATGAGGCAGAAGGATCACAAGTTCAAGGCCAGCCTCAGCAACTTAGTGAGGCCCTAAGCAACTCTACAAGACCTGATCTAAAAATAAAAAGGGTTGGGGGTGTAGCTCAGGGGTTAAGAACCCCTGGGTTCAATCTCTAGTGGTGGTGGTGGTGGCAGTAGTAGTAGTAGTAGTAGTAGTAGTAGTAGTAGTAGTACCCCCAATGAGTCCAAAGAAAGGAAAGAATTTCTCACACAACACCTGTCCCACTATGAGAGGTTGGCATTTCTGTTTGCTGTTCTTTCGTTTGTCTTCTTTTTTAAAGAAGTCATTCTCTTAAAAAAAAAAAAAGAAAGAAAGAAAGAAAGAAAAGAGAAAAAGTCAATTCTCTGCATTGTATTATACTTTGACCTCTATAAATCCTAAAGATTAGATTCAGGCATGTCACATGTAGCAGCAAACACCTTTCTACCCAAGTCTTAATTTCCCACTCTGAAAAATACCAGCATCTGCACTGGTTTAAATTTAATTAACTTAGGTTTCAAAACCAATATATGGCAATGTGGAGAAACAACACAGAAGGTCTCCAATATTAACTGAGTAAATAGATACAAAATGACACTTTGAAGAAATATAAAAAGATAACATGTACCAGGCACAATAGCACATGCCTGTAATCCTAGCAACTCGGGAGGCTGAGGCAGGAGAATCACAAGTTCAAGGCCAGCCTCAGGAAGTTGGTGCAGCCCTAACAACTCTGAGAGACCCTATCTCAAAATACAAAGGGCTGGGGATATAGCTCAGTGGTAAATTGCTTCTAGGTTCAGTCCCCAGTAAAAAAAAAAAAAAAAAAAAAAAAAAAAGATAACATGCTCGAAGAATGTATAAGTCAGAAAAAAGCTTCTGGGAAAATGTAAATTTCAAGGGACATTTTGAGGGAAAACAGGGACATGAAATGCCAGAACGTACAGGAGGAAAAAAAATCCAAATGAAGTTAATGCATGAACAAAGGTAGAGGCAAAACAAGCTTATACAGATTTTCCTGGTTGGAGCACAAATTATACCAATAAGTAACAAAATAAAATGAGGTGGAAGGGACCAGCTAGGAAAACATGCTGAAAGGCTAAAGCTGTTGAAGTCACTGTAAGCTTCATGAAAATAATGTGAGAACACAACTGGAAGAATTTCACTTGCATAACTATTTACAATGGATTGAAATAAGAAGAAAATGGAAATAAGGAGCCTAGCTACAGCCCAGAGGGTTTTGTTGTGTAAGAAAGGGCTCTGCCTAGAATGGTGACTATAAAACCTAACAGGAAAAGAAAGGGTGATGGTCTAAACTCAAGGCTACATGATTGGCACAAAACATAGCCTTATTAAATAACTGATTTCCTGACTGACATGTCCATGAAAAATGGCTACCTAGACTACATTATAAAATGATTCCATCATAATAACATCTGGAAATATCTCAACCTCCTGTAAGTTAATAAAAGCAAAATGAGCAGTATGTATAGGTTCAAGCTTTATGAGTCAGGCCACTATATATAAACCAGAAGAATCAGACATAATAAAAAGGTTGAAATAAAGTAAAGCAGAACATAAACAGAAATGGACTCTAATGTTGCTGTAATGATTCATTTTCTTCTGTATATCTTTCTGTAGTTTTCAAGTCGTTTTGTGTATGTGTGTATGTAAACACAAAACTTTCATAACAGGAAACAAGTATTTTATGTATATGTATTCTATACTCCTATGTCAATATATATTTTATACATTTATATATGTATATGGTACATATATCAGTATATACATACATGTATAGATACATATATATGTATTTTATACATTTTCCCCCGTGTGTGTGTGTGTGTGTGTGTGTGTGTGTGTGTGTGTGTGTTAGTCAGCTTTATATCACTGCTACTAAAATACCAATTTAGAGGAGGAAAAGCTTATTTTGGCTCACAGTTTCAGATGTTCAGCCCATGGTGGGTCAACTCCAAAGTTCTGGGCCCAAGGTGAGGCAGAACATAATAGCAGAAAAGCGTAGAGCAAGAAAGTTTCTCAGTTCATCACACCTGGGAAGTAGAGAGAAAGAGAAAGCAAAGGGGCCATAGGGAAGATGCACCCTTCCAGTGCATGACCCACCTTCTCTAGTCATACCCCTCACGCCTACAGTTACCATCCAGTTAGTCCATTCAAATTAGGATGAACTGATTAGGTTATGGTTTTCATAACCTAATTGGTTCACCTCCTGTATATTCCTGCATTAGCACAGGAACTTTGGGGAGACATCTTGCACCCAAACCATAACAGTATGTGGGACAGGGATTGAACCCAGGGCCTCAGATGTGCTAAGCATATGCTCTAACAGAGCTATACTCCTAGTTTCCAAATTTTTTAATCAGTCATAATTAATGTCATGCTCATGTTATTCTGAGGAAGAAAGATGTGGAAGTTGAAGTACTAGGGCCTATTCTCTGATTAGCTAAGAAAAATTATTTGCATAAATAATTAACTACCATGAGTTTTAACATAGTATCATGGGATATATCCTCCTGTGAACAGTAATATGAAAAATACTAAAGAAAAATTTTAAATGTAATTACAAACTCTATAATAAGCATGCTATGAGGTACAAGGTATTCATTCATATATATTCCATAGAAAGCAATATAAGTAAATATAGATCAGAACAAGATAATGTTTCTTTTCCAAAAGTAAATGTAGAAACAAAATCATTACAAATACAAAAAACTTGCCACAAGTGAAATTTAATATAAAGCAGACCATAGGACAGTCCACTATGAAGTTTAATGGCTTAAACACTAAAATATCTAATTTCACCATCTTATCTAAAATATAGTCCTAAGAATAATGCTCACAAAGCTCCACTGTTTAATCCCTCACTGCAAACATGCCAGCATTTACTAGCAACAAATTTTAGTATCACATAATACTAAGTAACAGAGATTCAAAGGCCCTCTACTTACAATAAACACTCAGCTTTTTCCCTTACAAATAGTGGTTGTTGTCTTAATTCTGGGACTGTGGACCTTATCTAATTTGTAAAACTCCAGGAAGAAAACATGGGTTAGGGAAATAGATATGTGCTCATTTATTGACCATCAACTATGCTTAATTTCACATACAACAATTTCCTATTTTTGTCTGACCTCAAGAATCACATAGGAACTTGATGAAAATGTCCAGGTAGGTTCAATCTCTGGAGATTGATTCTTGGGTCTAGAATGGAAATTATGAGTTTATGTTTTTAATAAAAGTGTACCAGGAGCTCACAGGATCAGGCAATATGAAAAATATCCTAAAGACAGCTTTGATCCTTCTCTCAATATTCATATTTATTCAGTTGGCAAAACCTGATTTTAGTCTCTCACTGGGCGTATATAAAGGTACAAAAGCTGGAATAGGAAGTCAGAGATAATCAAAATCTCATATCTGAAGAACCTCCAGATAGTCTAGTATATGTCATTTGACAGAGTAATATTGTCCCTTCTACAAAATGTTAAGTATTTCCCCAAAATCACAATCTACCAGTGGTGGAAGAGAGACAAGAACTTCTAGAGAATAGTGTTTCTACAACCCTATAAGGCTTATCAAACATTTTGCAAATTTTAAATAGTTTCCTGCAAAAGAAGAGGAAAGCAATGGATTTCAAAAGATGAAAAATAATGTGCCCATTTAAACATTTGATGCATGTGTCTATGAAGAAGGCTGACTTCACCAAAATGCCAGCCTCCGAGAAGTTACAGGTGAAAGCCAGATGTGAAGCAGAGAACCTAAGGGTGAGGTAACAACCATCATAGATCACTAGTAAAGGAGGAGAAACACTGGAAGCAAAAGCTTGTCTACTTCATTGGATCACTGTAAGAATACAGGAAGATAATTAAAGTATGTAAAAGAATAGCCTTTTATGAATTGTAACATTTTCTAAAACTCAGGAGAGGATTAATAAATAATTACTAACTAATCAGTAATTTTGAACCTTGGCTACATATTAAAATCACCTGCTCAGCTCTTAAATTCCAATGTACCTCAAACCAATAAATCATAATCACTAAGGAGTGGGAACCAAGGATCATATTTTTCACACAAACAGATGGAAAAGCAAATTGGTGACACTTGTAATACTGTAATTCACCTGACTTATTTACTTTAAAGTTTGTGTTTTATAATATGTGCTGGAAATAAGAGTTCTAAATATACTTTTAGGTAAGAGATACATTCTTCATTGTTATAGCTTCTATAATTCAATAATAATAAAGCAGCAAAACAATTCATTTACAATACGGACAAAAACTGAAAGAATATATGATTGACAAAATCTAATTTCCAAACTTTCTTTGCAGCATTGTTTAGATGCTGATGTATCAAGAAAAGATTTTTAAAGGTTGAGAAGGAGACAAGATAGAACTCAGATCCACCAGTATATGCAAGTTAAATATAGCTCCATCCCAGGAATTTCCCATTACTAAAGGTTAATAACCATTACAAGGACATATGAGCCTTCAAAATTCCTCGCTCTAGTCCCATCCTGTAAACTTTAAGTATGATGATGAGAGAAACCAGAATTTGGGCATACAGTCAATCTATACCACATCAAATAAAGGGCATTTCTACCTTTCTCAAGTTTGAGCCAATAGTTTTTTATTTTAAAGAGGGTGTGACTCAAATGGAGTCAGTTTATTTATGTTATTGACAACCAAGAGAAGAAACATTAGACTAAAAAAATGTTCATTCAACACATCCAACTGTGGTTCATTTATTCAACTGTTCTTCAAGCATCTGTAATGTATAAGGATTTTTGGTCAGCTGAATTTGGAGGACATAACTTTCTCACATTTCATAGAAGAAATAATATTTGTACGTAGATACCTACAAGGTTTCCTATGACAGTACTGCAAGAGTAGGAAAGAAAAATTTTCCAGAGGCAATGTCTGGAAGTCAAGGAGGAGGTGATAAATGTATCTCACCTACAATATTTACTCTGGATGCTCTCCTACTTCAACTCCTTAGGGTGCTACACAGTCTCTTTGTATTCACAAATAACCTCTGTCCAAGGAAAGTTTGGAAGTGGAAGCCTCATCACCAGCAAACTTCTACTCACTGAGGTGGCAGCTTCCTCTCACCTGATCCCTAAAGACTGGTTGCTTCCCATCAGGAGCCTCTTATCTTTACAGGACATCCATCTTCAGGAGCCAGAGGGCTGCTGGTTTTCACTGTAGCACTGACTTAACCAAGGGAAAAAAGAATAGGGAAGACAGTTCATCTTACCCAGACCCCAGGTACACACAATCCCCTCCCCCAATAAAAATAACAGAGAGAAAGCACCAAAGGGACTTCAGGCCTTACAACTCTGGTAAGATTATACTGATGTTATTTCTACTCAGCAGCATCTCCCTCAAGGCATGAGCAGGAAAAATAAGTTGCTCTACACTCTTGCTGACACTTAGTATTTTCTAGTTTATCTTTTTGTTTGGTTTTGTTTTTTGAGACATGGTTCTCACTATGTTACCCATGATCATTTAACTCATGACCTTAAGCAGTCCTCCCAGCTCAGCCTAATCAGTATCTAGGACTACAGGTATGCACCATCACACAGCTTATTTTTAAATTTTAGCTATTTTGGTTAGTGTATAGTGATAATTCACTGGACGGAATACTGGTGGTCAACATAGAAATACTAAGTCAATGTAAGGTTTACTGGGGTTGATAACCAGATGATGGGTAGAATGTCCTCATTTTGTGAAAATCTGATGTAGTCAGTGTTTTGTTTTTTATGACTAAAGTGGCTGAGCACCCCTAGAAGTTTTCTTTTTTTAATCTTTCACATTTAGATCTACAACAGACCTAGAATCTATTTTTGTGTATGTGTGAAGTAGGAGTCAAAATTAGTTTCACTTTTCCATATCGATAGACAATTGACCCAGGATTACTTGCTGAAATATCTCTCCTTCCACACTGCTGTGCAGTAACATTTTATTCATAAATATCTATATATGTGTGGGTCTGTTTCAGGACTCTATATTCTATTCTACATTTATTCCACACTGCTTATCCAGTTCTATGAATTCTGCAACTCTTTCATTAATATTACTTTGGCTATCCTTGTTTTTGCATTGCTACATGAATATCAAAATTAACCTGTATAAAAGGTTTTAGACACCTTACATTAGATTGAATATTTTTTGATGCTATGATAAATGTCATATTCTCAAAATTTTCATTTTCTAATAATTACTGTTATATAGAAATATATACTTGGTTTTATTGATCAAGTATCCAATAATCTTACTAAATTTACTTTTTATTATTTTTTTAATTTACATAAAATGAAATTCATACTTTTTGGCGTACAGTTCTGAGTTTTGACCAAATGCACAGAAGAGTGTAACCATCAACACAAAGTACAGAAAACTTCAATCACTCAAAAACAAAACAAAACAAAACCAAAAAACCCTTATGCCACTCCTTTGTAATCAACACCTCCTCCCTACCCTCAAACCCTGGCAACCACCAATCTGTTTTTTTGTTTTTGCTTGTGTTTTGTTTTGCAATACTGGAGATTGAATCCAGGGATGCAATTCACTCAGCTACATTTCCCAGCCTCAGAGTTGGTGGGATTATAGGTCTACACCACCCCACGTGGTCAATTATCTTTTTTTTTTTTTTTTTTTTTTTTTTTTGGGGGGGGGTGCTGGGGATCAAACCCAGGGCCTTGTTCTTATAAGGCAAGCACTCTACTGACTGAGTTGTCTCCCCAGCCACCGCCCCCCCCATCTGTTTTTCATTACTACAGTTTTGCCTTTCTAGAATATGACAAATGCAATCAGAGTATACAGAGCCTTTTGAGAGTGGCTTCTTTCACTTAACCTAATTCACATTGCTGCGCAGAGTGACGCACACCTATAATCCCAGCAACTCAGAAGTCTGAGGTAGAAAGATTCCAAGTTCAAGGCCAGCCTCAGCAATTTAGTGAGATCCTGCTTCAAAATAAAATTTAAAAGGATTACGGATGCACCTCTAGGGTAAAGTGCTCCTCGGTTTGATCCACATTACTGAAAACAAGGATTCATTCATGTTGTTGCACGAATCAACAGTGTTTGTTCCCTTTTATTGCTGAGTAATATGACATTATAGGGATGTAGCATCATTTAAATATTTTATTTATTCACCTGCTGAAGAACAATCGGGTTGTTCAGCTTTTAGTTATTTCACTTTAAGTTGCATAAACATTTACATACTGTTTTTTGTAAGAACATAAATTTTCATTTAAATATACATGCAGATACGTATATATTTAGCTTTATAAGAAACTAGTCCAATGTCTTCCAAAGTAGCCGTACCATTCTGCATTCTCATCAGTAATGTTTCAATTCCAATTGTTCTGAGGGCATCCTTACCAATACTTTGTATCATCAGAATTTTTTGTTTTGTCATTGTGAAGGTGGTGTTACCTCACTGTGGTTCTAGTTTACATTCCCCTAAAAACTAATGGACATTATTTCCATTTTGACCTCTATATATCTTTTTTGGTGAAGTATCTTCAAATCCTTGGTTCATAATTGGTTGCTTATTTCTTAATTTTGAGATTTAAGGGTGCTTTCTGTATTCTAGATACACATCTGTTATATTTGTGATTTACAGTATTTTCTCCCAACCTGTGGCTTGTCTTTTCATTACTGTGACAGCAAAGCAAAAAGTTTTAATTTCAATAAAGTCCAGTTTATCAATTTTTTTCTCATATGAATCATGCTTTTTGGTGTCATAGGTAAGAACTCTCTGCCTAACTCAGGTCCCAAAAAGTGTCACCTGTTTTCTTCTAAAAGTTTAAAGTTTTATGTTTTGCATTTAGGTCAATGATCCATTTTGAGTTAACTTACGTATAAAGTATAAGATATAGGCCGAGATTCTTTTTCAAAAAAACAGTCTAATAGTTCCAGCACAATTTAATTAAAAAAACTATTGTTTCTCCATTAAGTTCCTTTTACAACTATGTCAAAATTCTAATGAGGACAGGTGTGGTGGCACTTGCCTGTAATCCCAGCAGCTCAGGAGGTTGAGACAGGAGGATTGTAAGTTCAAAGTCAGCCCAGCAACTTAACAAGGTCCTGAGGAACTTAGACCCTATCTCTAAATAAAAAATAAGAAAAAGGGCTGTGGCTCAGAGGTGCCCCTGGGTTCAATCCCTGGTACAAACAACAACAAAAAATTGAAATGATACCTCCCACAGAAAATAAGTGTTAGTAAGAATGGCGGGAAATCAAAATACTGCACTATTAGTGGGGTTATAAAATGGTGCAACTGCTATAGAAAACAGTATCATCGTTCCTCAACAGTATTATAATTCCACATACTATGTAAGCTTCTGTTATATGATTTCTATAAATACCTTTTATCATATTTAGGAGGCCCCTATTTCTGGTGGTTAAGAACTTTTATCATGAACAGGTATTAGATTTTACCAACTGCTTTGTCTGCATCTATTAAGATAGTTGTGACTTTCCTTATTTTTTGTAATTGATGTTAAGTATATTAACTGATTTGTGACACTATCAAAACATTTATACATCCATTCTATGTTTAGAAAATTTTATTATTACACAAATAAATGGTCAAATCTTAAGTAACTCTAATAACAAATAAGAGGATTCATGTATAAATGAAGTCTAATGATATTTTACAAGCCACCATCTAGCCAAAATTGTATGATAACTTCAAATTTCCCAGTAAATCTTTCCCCACCAAATACAAAATGGATCAAAGAAATGGTGGTCAAATCACAGTCTGGGACCTAAGCACACCACTCACGTTCAATATACAAATGCTAAAACACCTAAAATGAAAAAGAACTTCCATTACAAATGATATTGATGTTATAATATGAACATCATATACTTTCTAGAAATCAAAAATGAAATAACAGTATTGAAATGTTAATTCCTCAATGACATAAATGAATGGATAATAAAAATACCTGACAAGGTGCTGCATTTGTGACAGTGGTAGAGCACTTGCCTAGCATGTGTGAGGCACAGGGTTTGATCCTCAGCACCACATAAAAAAATAAATAAAATGAAGGTATTGTGTCCATCTACAACTAATTTTTTTTTTTAAATCTGACAGTTCTTTATATTATAAATTTACAAAATGCTATAATTTGGAAATTTTACAACCTTTTATAAATGATTGCATTAATGAAATTGGGTCTACTATCACCCACAGGTTAGTTCTATTTTTTTTTTTTTTATTTTGCCTGTGTTCTGTTTTTTCACAATTAAATGAAAAATCTATGATCAGAGGAATGGTTGGTGATAGAAAGCCCCAAAGAATCTAGAGATACTTTTACAATGAAACTCTCATAGTGCTACCAAACATATTTTCAATCCTTGGGTTCACTGTATGACCTAGGTTATGAATGATCTTGAGTCAGGCATGGTGGCACACACCTGTAATTCCATCAACTTGGGAAGATCACAAGTTCAAGGTCAGACTTGGCGATTTTGTGAAACCATGTCTCTAAATAAAAAAAATCAAAACAGAACTGGTTCTGTTTAGTTCAATCATAAAGCACACCTAGATTCAATCCCCAGTACCAAAAAAAAAAAAAAAAAAAAAAAAAAAAAAATGTAAGCATGATCTTGGCTGGCTCTGAACATTTTGCAACTTCTCACACTGTAGTTCTCTGAGGTGGTCTCAGTCCCTTGCTTTCTCTCTCCTATTTGCACACCCAGCTGAGAGAAGGGACTGATGGTATTTCATCAAGACCTGGCAACATGCCAGAAAGCAACATGGATGACCCAGATGTTCAAGTACAAAGGCGATGCTGGACTAGAAATCTTGGGTTATGTCACAATTGTTACCAAAAACCCAGTCATGCTGAGTAACCATACATATATCCCTCACCCATTTCTACTTGGTTTGCTGGATTTTGCAGTTTATTCTATTCCTCCTGTTAGCATAAGAACATTTAAAGTTACAGAACCGTATGGCAATAACATGTAACAATTAAAATGGCTCCCTAAAGACTGGTTATCTATTGGATGCAAAAAAAAAAAAAAAAAAAAAAAAAAATCAAGTGTTTAAAACCTAAAAACAATTATAAGCATACTATAGCAGGACCCATGGTATCCTTCAACTTCAACCACTACAATTACTACCATAATATCACTGTCTACGTGAGAATCCTGGACAAGCAATAAATATATCAGTTGAATAATTTCTTATGTAATCCTGGCATTTAGACCCAAAAAGATGCTTCTCGAAGGAAGAAGTATACTAAGGCATAGCAGCGCATGCCTATAATTCCAGCAATTCAGGAAGCTGAGGCAGGAGGATCCCAAGTTCAGATACAGCCTCAGCAATTTAGTGAGGCCCTGTCGCTAAAAAAATAAAAATAAAAAAGGGCAGGGGATATGGTTCAGTGGTTAAATGACCCTGGGTTCAATCCCTGGTACTAAAGGAAAAAAAAAAAAGTACAAAGATCAATAAATACATGAAAAAAATGCTCAACATCTTTACCATAAAGGAAATGTAAATCAAAACTACACTGAGACTCTCCATCTCACCCCAGCTAAAATGGCTATTCTCAAAAATAAATAAAAACGCTTGCTGGCAAGGATGTGGAGAAAAAAGAATCCTTATATACTATTGGTGGGAATGTAACTTAGTACAGCTACTATGGAAAACAGTATGGAGCTTCCACAAAAAAGCTAAATGCCACATGATCCAGTTATACCACTGTGGGTATATATGCAAAGGAAATGAAGCCAACATACCTGCACTGTAGCACTAATTCACAAATAGCCAAGATAAGGAATCAGATTAGGTATCATTTATCAGAAGAATGGACTTTTTAAGTGTGATATATACACACTATGGAATATTATTCAGCCACGAAGAAGAATGAAACAATATCGATTGCATTTAGAGGGAACTGGAGGACAACAAATTATTGAACAAAGTAAGTCAAACCAAAACAAGGTATTGCATGTTTTCTCTCAAATGCAGAAACTAAACACGCTGAAAGTCTCTGTTAGAGACTGGGAAGGGAGCCAGAGAGAAGGGAAGATGAAAGAGGGGAGACATGATCAATGTACTATATATACAATGCATGAAAACGTCATAGTATAAATTGATCCACTAATTTGCACAAAACATGTTAACAAAAAACTGGCATTTTACACTTGGAAATCTAGCTATTCTTACAGAAATTAAAATTCCCTGAATTTAGATTGTTATTCTATTTGCTCTATGCAGTTGAGACAGTAAATATACTTTCCAGGGAGCTTTTTAGCTTCTACTTCTTCATAACCATGAGTAGGTTTTAAACAAGTAAGCAATCAAGCACTGCTGTGTATCTGCAGGGTAAAGTACAAGCTCTACTATTCTATGATAGACCTACTATAGACTTGTGTACAGTAGCAGTTAAAGAACTAACCTTTAGGCCCAGGACTCTGAGGTGATGCCATATTGTAATAGGAAAATAAGATTAAAAGTAGAAAAACAAAGTTCCACAAGGCTTTGATAGAGGGCTACCTACTAGACACTGCATAGCAACAAAGATTTCTCAGACTACAAGTCAGATATTACTGAGGTCCCAAGGAAATTTTAGGTGCTACTGGCCAGATGGTAAAAAACAATACTTCCCTCCCTCCCCCTGCTGAAGAGAGACTGAATCAGGGGCACTCTGCCACTAAGCTAGATCCCCCACCCTTTTTATTTTTTTATTTTGAGACAGTCTCACTAAGTTGCCCAAGTTGGCCTTGAATTTGCGATTCTCCAGCCTCAACCACCAGAGTAGCTGTGATCACAGGTATGCACCACCATACCCAGCTAAAAGGCAATTACTTTCAAAACAGTTTTAGAGCTAGAAGAAAACCATCTGCCTGGTTTGAGATAATGAGGAGTGTGGGGAAAAGGGGACAGGAAAAGGGAGAAAGGAGAATGAATTTGAGTCCTCTAAGTCTGCATCAGAGTGCAAAACCCTGATCTAAGCAAGCTGTACTGCTCATAGGCAATGACAGAGGTTGCTCTGCAGTCTCTCCATCTTTATATCCCTGCAGTATATTACATATGACATGCAAATAGTTTTAAGTGGTATTTTTAAAAGAAAAACTTTTCCTATAGCTCAAGAGAAAGTAACACTATTTAAAAATGCAGACAGGACTTACAGATATTTCTCCAAAGACAGTATATAATGGCCAATTATATGAAAAGATGCTGAACATCACCAATCATAAGAGAAATATAAATCAAAGTCACAATAAATTATCCTCTCACACGTAAGAGGATGGCTACTTTAAAAAAATACAGAAAATAACAAATGTCTGCAAGGAAGCAGAAAAATTCGAACCATGTGCACTTTTGGTGGGATCATAAAACAGTATAACACCTATGGAAAACAGTATGGAGGTTCCTCAGAAAATTAAAAAGTCAAACTATCATATGATTCAACAGTTCCATTTCCGATACATATAAAAAAACTTTTTTTGAGAGTAGGGTCTCAAAGAGATATCTGTCCATCTGTGTTCATAGCGGCATTTTCGCAGTAACTAAGAGGGAAGAACAACTCAAATGTCCATCTATGGATGAATGGATAAATGTGGTACAAACACAAAAGATTATTATTCAGTCTTTAAAAAAATACTGTCACAAGCAACAACATGGATAAACTTTGACAACATGTGCTAAGTGAAATAAGCTAAACCACAAAAACAAAAAAATCCAAATACTGTATGACTCAATTTATGTGAAGAATCTAAATTCTAGCCAAATTCAGAGAAACAGGCACCCTGGAGATCTATTTCACAACAATGTGAACATAACACTACTGAACTGTATATTTAAAAATTATTTAAATTATGAATTCTATGTTTTAACTACAATAAAAAAACAAAAATAAAAAACAAAAATGACAATAGGTCTTACTTTTTCTTATGTTTCCCTCCCAAACTTTAAAAGAGCCCCAAACTGCAAAACTATCCTAAAGAAGCCGCCAGTTAATACACTGCTCTTAGAATAAGGGGAGGAGGAGTGTCTGCAATCGTGTGAGAGGAGAAGAAAATTTCAGGTGGACTGTCTCCTACATCTAATAATGACTTTATCACCACTGGTCTAAGAAAGTGGAGACTTGGGTAGTGGACCCAGTCCCTCAGCTAAAGTACCTCTAAGGCCAAAAAATGAGTTTTTTATGATGTTCTGTTTAAAAGATGAAGAGAAGATAATAGAGATGCTGGTGCCAAGTATAAACTCCTTGATGGCCAAGGCCATACATATCTCCTTTGCATTCCTTCTTGTACCTTACTCATAGAAATCACTAAGAAAATACTGGTTCATACTAACAACAAGGACTTCAATGGCAAAAGATGGACCTTTTGTCCAGAAAAATGCCTATGAGACTCGAAGCTAAAGTGCTTAATGAAGGAAGGTCATTTCTATAATGACAATCTCCACTGATTTCATAATCGCTTTTTATTAAAAACTTACTCTAAAAACTACTTTTTCCTGGCAAACAGATAGCACATTGCCCAGTATTTGCTATTTGGAAATTCCCCCCAAAATATATCACTTTAAACTAACATTAATTACATTCTATAACAAAACAACTGCTGGTAGCATCTAAAACCATGCAGGCCACTGATTTGCCACAAAAACAGCACAGGTCTGTCCTTCAGTTGGGACTGTTGGTAGACAAGAGAAAGGGTTTTCCACTGTACGTGATTTTTATTATTGGTTATACAACCAAGAAGCTATAAAATCAAGCTTCCTGAATATTTACATTAACAAGGTTCTTAGTCACTCACAGGATGAAAAATGAAAACAATTGCTTTAATTACATACTTAAAAGGATTTCAGTAGAAGGAAAAGGTTTGTAAACCATATAAGATATTCTGTGGTAATGAAATTAGACACTGCCCCTAAGCTATTTAAAGCAGCTATTAAGTACATGTGAACATATGCATTTTTATTCTTAAAAAAATACATCCCCCCAATTGCAAATGCTTTGTGACCCCTTAAATACCTCAACCATATACTTCCTAGATCTCCCAATATTGATAAACCACAAATAAAAGACAGTAGGATCTTTCTATAAAATTTTTCTTGGGTATAAAATTAATACTTTTCAGGCTAACTTATTTTAACAGACTCTTATAAGTAGTGTAATGTTTCATTTGTTGGCATTGGAATGTCATCTTCAACTTGCTGCATATCCAAATTCATGCAACCTTGATAGAATATTATATGAGGAACCAGATCATCACTTTGAAACAAAAACCCACTTTAAGGTACCTAAAACACCAAAGGTCCTGCCTCATTCAAGTAAATTTTATTTGCTTCAGAATCACATTTCTTTAGTTGTCTAATTTTATCTGAGGTAAATATGCAGCAAAGAGCACTATTATCACCTAACAAATGCCCAAGAAGCAAAAGGGGATGTCTAACCTGATTTCTCATAATAGTGCCTAAAATATATCCTATGCTAGAATAGGAAGGCATTTCCTCAAAATACTGTGTTGAGGGTATTTATAGACTATGCACACATATGTATATCTTTTTTTAAATTTTTATAGTTGTAGATGGACAGAATGTCTTTATTTTGTTTGTTTATGTGGTGCTGAGGATGGAACCCAGTGCCTCACACGTGCTAGGCAAGCACTGCACCACTGGCCTGAAGCCCTAGCCCCAATATATCTTTATTAAAATAAAAGTACAATTTTTTTTTCATTTTCAATGGAAAATTTGAAGGATATGAATAACTGTCAAAAAGCCAAAACAAAATTAGATTTTAGTCTTCTTTACCATGAAGAGTTTTATTAGAGATACTACCCAGCAATCAAGATGACCAAAAAATATCATGCATTTTCATATCCTCTTCCTAATCCTGCCCATGTTTTTTATAATAAAATGTGATATGGTAAGAAGACATGATAAAAAGAGACAAGATTTTAGAACTGAGAAGTATTTCAGAGATCATCAAATGCAATGTTTTTGTTTTACAGTTGAGAAAACTGAGATGCAACTGTCTCTAAGTTCTATAAGTGGGATAAAGATCTGAATGATCTTCCTCTAAAATAAAAAAGAAAATGAGTAAAGCCTTATTTTGGGAGCAACACTAAAAACAGTCTCCAGATTCAAGAAAGTTGTTAAAGCAAATTACTTAATACTCTTTGTGCTTTCCTTTCTGCATATCTAACAGAGCTACCCATCAAACATTTCTCGCCCTCTAACATGCTAACAGAATGCCAGTTTACCCTGGGATGCAGTGTGCCTCAGCCTAGGACACAGCATGATGCATGCTAAGCCAATCATGGTAATTCCATTTCCCTTAGCCATACATTCATCCCCCTGGTCCCCTATGAGTGGGGGTAGTCTTTTGGAAAAAAAAAAAAAAAAAAAAATTCAAACAAATGAAACTCAAAAAGAAAACTGATGGGAGGTTCAACTAGGCAGGTCCGAAAGGAAGTCTTGCTTACTCTGCACACCGTCTCCTTCCTGCCTTGAAAAAGCTGTGATTCCTAAAGCTGAGGCAGCCATTTTGTGAACTGGTGGCAAGAAGCATGTGAAGATAACAACAGATGAGAAGATGCAGTCAAGGACTGGAGAACCACAGCCTCAGAAGATGCTGCTGAGCACTGGAGCCAACCCAGACCACTTATCACTGAACTCTGAACTGCTTGACTGAATAATAAATAGCCTATGGTTTAAACTTCTCGTAGTGGCCTTCCGTTAAGTACAGCAGAAATCAGTCTTGTATTTTTAAAAAATTGTTTTTTTTGTTTTTCCATCCCATATATAGTATGATTACATGAATGGTGTGAATCTCCATTGTGTACAACCATAGAAATGAAAAGTGTACCCCATTTGTGTACAATGAATCAAAATGTTTCTGTAAAAATAAATAATTCAATTTAAAAAAATTGTTTTTCTGTGGCATGCTGTGACTTTTCCAGTCTCACACAGTTATACTACATGCAACTAAAAAGTGACAAGACTATATTATTCCTGTATGATTGAGACTAATTTAATTACAGTTAGAGTACCTTAGCTACATAGTTTTATTAAAATTAATGTCATCAGTAGAGAAAACATTAGGAAGAAAATGTGATGTAGAATCACGTTTGCCCCTGAATATAGACTTTGATCTTACCTTCTGCCATTCCAAATCCTTTTTGGAAACAAGTACCATATAACAAATTGATAAATGATAATTGTTTGAACTAAACTCTTTTGTCTCCTTTAATCACAACTTATTAGTAAAAAATAAAGTATTAAAATTTCATTTATGAATTTGCAGTCTCAAACCTAACCCAGGGCTGGGGATATAGCTCAGTTGGTAGAGTGCTTGCCTCCTAAGCACAAGGCTCTGAGTTCAATCCCCAGCACTACCAACAACAACAAAAAAAAAGTTATCAAACCTAACCCAGCTGATACTTCCATATATTGAGGCTTGTAACCAAAATTTAGAGATTTACCTAACTCTCCATCGAACTCATGGCACTGCTGTTTTCCCCTATTAAAACTGAATATATAATAGAATTTGAGTACTGGTAAGAAATTAAAAACCAGTACATCCACTTTAGTTATTTTAAAAAGTTACTTTAACCATATTTTGTTGTTATTATTATTGTTGATACTGGGGATTGAACCCAGGGCACTTAACCATTGAGCTACATCACCACAACTTTTTAATTTTTATTTTGAGGCAGTCTCACTAAGCTGCTTACGGCATCACTAAGTTGTTGAGGCTGGCCTCAAACTTGGGATTCTCTTTCCTCAGTCTCCCAAGTCACTGGGATTACAGGCAAATGCCAAGTTGCCTAGCTACTTTATTCATATTTTGATGGAAATCTTTCAAATATATGTTCACCTCCGTGACTCCTATTGCATCTAACTCTGTATTTTCACGGCCTTATTCTCCCACTGTCCAGCACATGGGTAACCCAGTTCATCCTGAAGTCTTCCTCGGCTTTCCAGCACTTATCTCCACTAACTGCCTACAACCTAGTTTGATGACAGTTGACTGCTAATGCCTACTCTCTTCAGCCTTTTCTTACCATTTCTTCTAATATCACTTGCTTTGTCATCCCTTGGCTTTCTCTGGGTGGTGGAGGGTCAACACCATCTTAGTTAGATGGAACCAACTGCCATGAGCGCTCCATTCTCCTCTCAGATATGTGACCATCTCTCTCCTCTTGTCATTCAAGGAAAAAACAAAACAAAATAATTTTGAAAATGGATTAAAAACGAATATGAACATTTTGTGTGTGCATTTATGGGCTCATTGCTTGTTAGTTTTAAAAAAGTAAGGAAAGTACTGATTTTCTTTTTTTATAAACCGTGAAGTACATTTACTGATTCCTCCCTCTGTCTACAGTTTTTCCATCAACTCTGATTTTATATGACCTTCTACCTGGAATAGACTCTGGGTTGCCTCGTTCATCCTATCGTACACATTAGCACATTCCCCTGTCCCTGATGAATTAATCAATTAAGATGAAAATATTACTTTACTGTATAAATGTTTTTCACACTGCTCTAAATAGCTAACCTAGTTTATACCAGCAATTTTCAAAATGTGATCCAGAGGCCAGGAATGGGAGGACCCCTTCAGGTAATCGCCATCACTAAAACTACTTTTGGTAATACAAAGATGTTATCTACTTTTTTCACCCTTACTCTCTCCTGAGTGTACAATAGTCACACCAGAGGATACACGATATGTGACAAAGATATATCATTGTGACGACTAATGAAAGATATTTACATATTCATTCCTATTAGTTTTTTTATTATTTGTTTTTATATATATATATATATATATATTTTTTTTTTTTTTTTTTTTTGAGTACCAGGGATTGAACTCAGGGGCACTCAACCATGAGTCATATCCCCCACTTATTTTGTATTTTATTTAGAGACAGGGTCTCACTGAGTTGTTTAGCACCTCACTTTTGCTAAGGTTGGCTTTGAACTCACAATCCTCTGGCGTCAGCCTCCCAAGCTGCTGGGATTACAGGCATATGCCACAGTGCCCAGCACTCCTGTCAGTCTTTAAAAAATTTATTTCACTTAA
The DNA here is from genome assembly GCF_902686455.1 of Sciurus vulgaris. Taxonomy (NCBI): domain Eukaryota; kingdom Metazoa; phylum Chordata; class Mammalia; order Rodentia; family Sciuridae; genus Sciurus; species Sciurus vulgaris. The sequence goes on from NC_136465.1 coordinate 81,482,950, forward strand.
AAATGTTCTTGAAAGAAAAAGTAGGTCCAAATCTTCAACATGTCAGCTTAGGATCAGACTTCCTTAACAGGACTCCCATAGCACAAGAAATAAAAGCAAGAATCAATAACTGGGATAGATTCACACTAAAAAGCTTTTTCTCAGCAAAGGAAATTATCAGCAATGCGAAGAGAGAACCTACAGAGTGGAGAAAATCTTTGCCACTCATACTTCAGATAGAGCACTAATTTCCAGAATCTATAAAGAACTCAAAAAACTCTACACCAAGAATACAAATAACCCAATCAACAAATGGGCTAAGGAAATGAATAGACACTTCACAGAAGATCTACAAGCAATCAACGGATATATGAAAAAATATTCAACATCTCTAGTGATAAGAGAAATGCAAATCAAAACTACCCTAAGATTCCATCTCACCCCAGTTAGAATGGTGATTATCAAGAATACAAGCAACAATAGGTATTGGCAAGGATGTGGGGGGAAAGGTACACGCATACATTGTTGGTGGGGTTGCAGACACTCTGGAAAGCAGTGTGGAGATTCCTTAGAAAACTTGGAATGGACCCACCATTTGACCCAGCTATCCCACTCCTTGGCCTATACCCAAAGGACTTAAAATCAGCATACTACAGAGATACAGCCACATCAATGGTCATAGCTGCTCAATTCACAATAGCCAGATTGTGGAAATAGATGCCCCTCAATGGATGAATGGACAAAGAAACTGTGATATATATACACACACACACACACACACACACACACACACACACAATGGAATATTACTCAGCCATAAAAAATAATAAAATTATGGCATTTTCAGGCAAATGGACGAAATTGGAAAATATCATGCTAAGTGAGATAAGCCAATCTCAAAAAACCAAAAGACGAATGACCTCACTGATAAGTGGATGATGACACATAATGGGGGGTGGGAGGGGGGCAACAATGGAGGAAGGAGGGACTGTATAGAGGGAAAAGAGGGGTGGGAGGGGTGGGGGAAAGAAATAACAGAATGAATCAAAAACCATTACCCTAGGTAAATGTATGATTGCACAAATGGTATGCCTCTACTTCATGTACAGAGAAACAAGATGTATCCCATTTGTTTACAATAAAAATAAATTTTAAAAAAATGTTCTTGATAAAAGATTAATTTTATTAAACCTGGAGTCTTGAGAATTTAAATTCTTTATAATGAAATGGGAAACACACATAATGTACTTTTCAGTTGCACACCTGAGTACACTGTCTTAAAGTAAAGTACTTAAGCAACCCAGTTATGAGCTTTTTTCAGAGAATGCATGCCAGTATGGCTTAAAAGAATGACTAGCAGGGGCTGGGGTTGTGGCTCAGTGGGTCCGATCCTCAGTATCACATAAAAAAAAAATAAATAAAAGATATTTTATCTACAACTTAAAAAAAAAAAAGAATGACTAGCAGACAATAGCTACTCAGTCTTAAGTCTGTCAGACATTTTCTTTAAAGCAAGCCTGCCTCTTTAATAAAGACTATTTGGGGGCTGGGGCTGTAGCTCAGTGGTAGAGAGCTTGCCTAGCATGTATGAGGCACTGGGTCCAATCCTCAGCACCGCATAAAGTTATTGTGTCCAATCACAACTAAAAATAATTTTTAATGTATGTATTTTAGATGTTGATAGGCCTTTATTTTATTTATATTTTTAATATGTGGTGCTAAGACTCAAACCCAGTGCCTCACACATGCTAGGTAAGCGCTCTACCACTAAGCCCACTAAGCCACAACCCCAGTCCTCAAAAAAATTTTTAAAAAACTATTAGTTGCCAAAATGTTAAATTCTTAGGAAAAAAAAGAGAATTTTGGAAACACTTGAACTATCAAGATATAACAATTTTCCAGTTCTTAAAGACTCTTGGATGGTCATATTAATGAATGCGATTTAACTATTTATAATCAAATGAGTCAACACCCAAAAGATGTGCATAACTTAATAAACCATTATTTTTCAAATGGTCAAAGCATGACATTAAAAAGAAATTATACACAGGTCAAAGATCTATTCAAAATATAGGGTGGACCAAAAGATGTTAATGGTACCAAAAAAATTCATATGTAGGGTCTCAAATTCAACAAGCAATTAACCCTTAAGAATTCACTACTTCCTGGTTTTGGTATAACGAAACCCATAACTATATGAAAATATTATTAAAATGCTCCATTATTTTCAACTATGCATCTTTGTGTAGCCAAGTTTTCTTGATATACTTCAACCAGAACAGCATATGAAAACAGACAAAGTAATGTGGGATAAGGGAAGCAGAAACAATTACACAAGTGGGATGGGACTGGCAATGTGATCCTGGTTGTTGGGGCTCATGTTGGTTGGATCCATGGGAGCTGTTATACTACTCTGTCCCTCTCCCCAACCTGTTTTTTAACCCCCTGTGTATATTTGAAGATTTCCAACAAAAAGCTAAAACAAACAAACAAAAAAAAAAAAAAAACAGATTGACTATAGAAACAGTCATGCAAATAGTTACCTTCTATGAAGCAATAAATTTAAAAGTATAGCAAAATGTAAAACAATGCTTCCCACTATATTTGTTTGGGATTTTTTTTTTTTTTTGGTAAGACGGGGATTGAACCCAGGGGCACTCTACCACTGAACTACATCTCCACATCTCCAGTGGGTTTTTTTTTTTTTTTTTGTTTTGTTTTTTTTCCTTGAGACAGGGTCTCCCCAAGTTGCTGAGGCTGGTCTCAAACTTGCAATCCTTCTGCCTCAGTGCCTCTGAACAGCTGGGATTATAGACATGAGCCATCACACCCAGCTGGAATACTTTGTTCATAAATGTTATAATACTGATCATCTTCGATGTTGATCATTTTTAAATTAATAAATATTTTTTAAATTTCTGCTTTAATCTTAATATGTTAAATAATTATGGACATAGTCCACATAAAGATATTTGGGGTCATCAATAATTTTTTAATAAGAGTGTAAAGGTATCTTAATACCAAAATGTTTGAAAAACATGGTTTAAACCACCATTAAAAAGAGCACTTGGGCTGGGGAGATAGCTCAGTTGGTAGAGTGTTTGCCTTGCATGCACAAGGCCCTGGGTTCAATCCCCAGCACCAAGAAAACAACAAAGAAAGGGCACTTATGGGGCTGGGGTTGTAGCTGAGTGATAGAGAGCTTGCCTTGCAAGTATGAGGCACCGCGTTGGATCCTCAGCACCACATAAAAATAAATTAAAAAATAAAGGTATTGTGTCCATCTACAACTAAGAAAAAGTATTTTTTTTTTTAAAAAGGGCACTTAAGTGTGTGTATATAAGAGAATGGGCACCTGAATATAGATAATTTCAGACCGAGTGCCTTTTATTTTTTTTTTTTTTGGGGGGGGGTGCTAGGAATCGAAGGCAAGCACTCTACCAACTGAGCTATCTCCCCAGCCCCCCAAGTGCCCTTTTTAATGGTGATTTAAGCCATGTTTTTCAAACATTTTGGTATCAAGATATCTTTACACTCTTATTAAAAATTATTGATGACCCCAAATATCTTTATGTGGACTATGTCCATAATAGAAGATAATTTCAGTTCTCGTACCACTTTTACTTGCTTTGGGATTTAAATAAATTCATCTAAGGTCTTAGTTTCCTCATCTGTAAAGTGAATAACTCATGCCTTGTTCTGAAGATTAAAAAAAGAAAAAAGTACATCAAAGCACTGTAAAACTGCAAGTCATATTATTACAAAATCTCAAAGGTGAGTTTTAGGCATTTATGAAGTCTCCCTAGTCTTAAAATGTTGTTACTAAAAGAACTTGCAGAAAATGCAAGTGAAGATTTTTGATTCGCCAATTAGCTCGAATCTCCAATTACATTTTACTATATTAAATTTCTTCCCCTATAGTAATAATTGGTCATATACAATTCAACTCATTACTAAGTGTATTTTCAAACTTATGCAAATGTACAGAAAGCAATAACAAACTCCAATTGTACCCAGCTTCAACAAGTTTTGAAAATTTGCCAATACAGTTTTATCTCTCACTTGTATTGTGCCTATCATTAAGTTTTTCAAAAAATATCAGGCATTTCATTTTGCCTATAAATACTCCCATATGTATCTTTAACACATGAGAATTCAACATAACCACAATATATAATAGTTTAAAATGTTATGTTTAATTTCCTGATTGTCTTTTTTAAAAAGTTTATGCTAGTATTTAGTTGGTTTGCATTGATTCCTAACAGTTGTTTTTTCAAGCGAACCCAAGATTTTTAAGTAAAGCTAGGAAGGAAATAACACCATGCTTCATATACCATGCAGTTTACAAAACAGTCAAGAAACATCTTCCTGAGATGTGTGCTTCTCCACCAATCAAACAAAACATGCTACAAAATGGGTCAGCATGGTAACACAGATCCTTGAGTATTCTGAGAAGTGACCAGAAGAAGAGAAGCTCAGCTGCTTCAGTGAGGGAAAAAGCTATTAGACTGAGCAGAAAGAGGTGACAGGAAACCAACACCCCCCATTTTGGAAAAGATGAAATCAGGTCAGCCACAGGGTCAAAGTTAGAGGAGAGGTCATAGCCCCGGTCTAGTGGGAGCATCCTAATCAAACAAGAGTCAGGTGCCAAGACAATAATTTGACACTCCCTCCCCACAGGTTGCAACTCAAAGCTCAAAAACCAGGATTTCAACTGCAAATATAATGGAACTATAAAAAATAAGAGTTGTGAGAATTAATTCAATTTATTCAGCAAATACTTACCAAAATATGACTCTAGTAGGTCCTGCCCTAGGATACTACATGGGTATTTAAATTTGATATACAAATCAAACAATAAGTAGCGTGTACTTCTCTACACATCTTTCCCCATTCACTTTAAGGGGAAAACTAGATATATTTAAAATTAATTACTTGGCCATATAACTATGATTTATGGTTTTTCTTTCTTTTCATAAACTGCAGTTACACCACCACCACCCCGCCAAGAAAGACATTAAAACAAATCTAAATTCTACTGTCCTTCCCAAATATTTTTGAGAGGTACAGGTCAAATATAAACCCCCCTGTGGTTTGTTGTGGTTTTTTTTTTGTTTGTTTGTTTGTTTGTTTGTTTTTGTACTGGAGAGTTAACCCAGGGGTGCTTTACCACTGAGCTACATCCCCATCTCTTTTTATTTTTTCAGACAGTGCTTCGCTAAATTGCTGAGACCAGCATCTACCTCAACAATTCTCCTGTATCAGCCTCCCTAATCACTGGAATTACAGGCATGTATCACCATGCCCCGCTCTACAATTCTTTTCTTAATCATGTGATTTACAAGGAAATCAAGACACACTAAATAATTTCCTACCTCATCTTAAAATTGTTTTGTTTTCCACAGTTTATCAAAAGTATGTCAGAATATGTTATAGATTAAAACTGGTTAGATACATATATGAATAATTTGAGAGATTTGGTTCTATAGAGAAATATACACACACTTAATATTAGCCCTTTCTGGACTCCTTACGTCAAATTCATCTAATTTTTTTTTTTAGTTTAAAACTGCAAAAAAAGTAAAGAGAGGGAACATAAGTCTTAAGGAATGTTGAGAAGCATTCTGTAAATGTGCCCCAAAATATGAAATAGTCACTGATAAGTTTTTAGTTGACACTATAAAGTACATCTTCAAAACTAACAAATCTGGCAGTCAGAAACTACAGTAAGAACATTTTTTTTCAGGTTTCTACTATTTGAAGATAATAAGGAAAAAAATTAAGTTTAAGATAATATTCTCAGTGAAACCCTACATACTTTTAAGGAGACATGATTCAGTATACAGAGCACAACACAGTCCAAATTTCCAATTCCATTCCTGTACCTCATGGACAAGTCCTAAAAAGGAGTCCTCCCCTTATCCTATATACCTAACTGATCATTAAGCCAAATAGCTTTCTTACACTGTCTACACCTTGTTTTGTATGCTCTCATACAAGGTACCATCAAAACAAATTAGCCTTCAAATTTAGCTCCCCTTTATAGTGCTATTTCTAGAAGAGAATACAGACCAAAATATCAAAGCCCTAATTAAATGGTAAACAATGATATAAACCTTATTGTAAAAAAACATAAGCTTCAGTCAGGTAACCCCAGTGACTCAGTAAGGTGGGAGGATCACAAATTCAAGGCCAGCCTAAGCAATTTAGGGGGATGTAGTTTATTCAGTGTGAAAGAACCCCAGGGTTTATTCCCCAGTAACCACAACAAAAGACATGAGATTCTTAGCAAATGGCACCAAAAGAACTATGAATAAATGATTAATGAGGAGTTAAAAAGTCAAAGCTTGAAGGTACCATCTGAATAAAGTCACAAAAAAAAAGACTTAAAGTTAACATGAATTCTATTCAAATTGGTTTACACAACACAGGAATAGTTAAAAGTTAAAACATTAACATTATTCATCAGAATATCATAGGCAAGATAGGTTATTCATAGAGTAAGTGGGACTGTAACTAGCCCTCTATAATTTCCTCCATCATTATTACCTTCACTACTTAGCACCACTGGACATCAGATTTTTCATGTATTGTTTACTTGTTTATGGTCCTTCCCATTTTGTTTTGTTTTGTTTTAGACAAGTTCTCACCAAGTTGCTCAGGGTCTTGCTAAATTGCTGAGGCTGGCCTTGAACTTTTGATCTTCCCACCTGGATCTCCTGTGTCCCTAGGATCACAGGTATGAGCCACCATGCCTGACTTATTATTTTTTGTCCTCCTGTCTTCTCCCCACTAGACTCTAAGTTCCGTAGGAAAAAAACTTTTCTATCTTATATTGCACTGTTGGTCAGTGTCTAGCACTCACAGTAGAGGGTCAACATAAATTTGCAGAATAATTAGGTGGATGAATAACTTCCCCCTTCAACTTGCCCCACTTCCCTTCCTTCATACACATGATAACCCTTCTTTAAAGCAAGGGTCAAATTCTATCATCTCTGAGGATTACTTTCTTCAACCCTCCAATCTCTCTCTTCTTTTGGTACAGTAAATTTGACACTTATCAACAGGCTGATAGGGCTGGGAATACAGCTCAGTTGGTACAATAATTGTTTACCTTTGCATATATACATCTAACTTAAACTTCTTATAATCCTGCTCCAAAGGTAGAACTGTTTATCTCCAACTTTTATGTACCTTTAATAAATACTTTGCTTAATTTATGTAATTAATCCAGAAATCTGAGTTAATATCAAGTTTTTATAATTTATCCTTCCCTTCTAAATAACTCAAAATAGGACATGAAAATGAAGGGGTCCTTTTCTATTTTGAATTTATCTCTGAAAATTTCAAGTATTATATTCTCATATAATTATATTTCATGATCAAAATTTACTTTATCCACCCCCCTCCACCAATGAGAGATTTTTTAAAATCTTTGTGAATTCTGGGTGATATCTGTAATGGATTTTCTATTTCAAATCTAAAAGAGTGTGAAGTTTCATTACTCCCTTCTTGTTGCTGAGGTATCAGAGGGTGTTTTTCCATTTATGCTTACTTCCTTTCATGCCAAGATGTATTCAGTTTCCTTCTTTCCTGATCATACTCCTGGCAAGTCTTTATTATTTCTTTGTACCTATCCTCAATAATCTGCCTTAGATCCTCCTTTTGAGCCACTCTTGTTTTCTCCATTTATTTGATTAAATTTCTAACTGAGCTTGCTTCTTTAAGTCCACCAATATTTATGAAACTCCCTTCACACAGTTAACACTTGATCATCTGGTCTCAGGTAATGTATAAAAATAACATTATCCACAACACAAGAAAATCAGGGGAAAATGCCATCTGGCTTTGGAATACATCATATATAGCTTTGGGCAAGATTTACTTCCTTAATTAAGTTTTGGTTAAGCCAACATTAGTAAGATTTTCTTTTATGATGGTGAATATTTGTCTCAGTTTCAAAATTTGATGCAGTTATTTTTTTAAAGGCCATTCAAGCATCAACCATGATTTTTAACTTGGCCCTTCAATCTGTTGAAATCTGTCATAAAATCTGTTTTCTTTTTCCCCCATCTCCTCCTTTTCTTGATATCCTGATCCAAATGGGTGTATACTACATTAATTTACAAGTACCCTTTGCTTGAGAACTCAAAGCATTTTAAAAACATTGAATTCAGTGAAAATTTTAGTGCAGGTAATGTATGACAGAAAACTTTCTGCCAAATACTACAGGAAAACTTGGATTTCTAGAGTAAGTTCCACTGGTAATTCTAGCAAAAATATTTAGTATGATTTTATGATTAGTTGAAAAGAGAAAAACTTTTAATACTGAACAGCTATACAAATCTACATATATCATCAATATATTAATCCCATATGCTAAAAACTCTTTAAAAATTAAATTGCCTAGCTGGGCATGGTGGTGCACTCGGATAACAACATCAACTCAAGAAGCTGAGGATTCCAAGTTCAAAGTCAGCCTCAGCAACTTAGGGAGACCCTATCTTTAATTAAAATATTGAAAAGTGCTTGGGATGTGGCTCAGTGGTTAAATGTTCCTGGGTTCAATCCCTAGTAACAAAAGAAAAAGAAAAAAAGAAATTAAATCCCCCAATACACATACCTATAGAAAATAGCTTCAAAACAAACATTAATCCTGCCCCTTTGCTGGGGATGTCATTCAGCATGCTTGCCTGGCATGTGTGAGGCCCTGGGTTTGATCCCTAGCACTACAAGAACAACAACAAAAAAGAATCCTGTCCCTTCTAACCTTAGACTAAACTCTGCAAGCTTCTCAGCCCTACTCAATTTTTTGAGGGAGGTTGAGGAGGCAGAGAATTGAACCTAGGGTGTCACTATACCCCCAGTCCATCCACTACTCTTAAACCCTGATCTTGGCTTCACTTCTACTCCCAATCATGCCATAAATAAATTTTTGAATGGATAAGCAAAAGGAAAAGAATGGAATTAACAGAATCTTCTTTTACCCACTTCTGTTTCTGCCATTAAGCTTTTGGCCAAAGAGACCTAGAACCCCCAACTTCACATTCACTAATGTTTTTTAAATAGGGACTCAGTTACACATTCACCAAGCTGAACCAAAGGACAAGGACTTCCCAAATTCAAGAGGTAGCAAAAGTGGATGATTCTGCAGTTCTGTTCCTTGCCCCTTCCATAATTATGCACTATCTGAAACACTTGAGTAAAGTAAGTACAATTTTAAGCCAAATCAGATACTTGAGTTGCTGACATACCAGAAGTTAAAACTAAAAAAAATAAAAATAAAAAAATTTAAATATCATTACCACAGTTTACACTATTTTCATATATCTGAATATAGGTTTGCAGTGTTTGAACCAACTCATTCACCATTAGTACAATTCAAAATAACCTCACTTCTATTCTTCCTACCTAAAAACCAACTCAGCTGGTGGTATTTAGCCCAAATTTTTACATAAGTTGCTAAATGTTAACAAAAAAATTAAATAGCAACTTTCCACAATGTCTTCAAAGTCAGTAAATTCCACAACTTATTTTTAAACAAAGACACAAAACTTGCTCAGTGTCTAGTCCCATTTTGAATAAAATAGTCATAAATTCTTAATTTTTAAATTTACTTCTCTAGTCTGCTGCCTTTACCAAACACAGAACTCCACAAGCCTTAATTAATTACAGCCTCCCAGTGTCCATCAATATATGATTCCCAAGGAAAAGTAAATTAAACAATTAACTGACAAATTTTTTCTTTTCAATTTTTACCTTAATTTTTAATATTCCTTTTCTTGATGGAGATCAAACAGTATAACTTCTTTGAGGAAAAAGTTGTCACCTACAGGTATTGTATCACAGAGTGGCATAAAAAGACATTTTTCTGACAATCTCAGATCCCCAAATGGTAGTCACAAGGTCTTTCGTGGATGGTAAATTCTCTCTCACTCACTCACATACACACACCCGGAAAGACAAGAAAGAAACATACCTGGTCATTTTCTAAACAGGTTTGATAGGTTTGGTTCCCTTTTAATAGAAGAGTATTTACTTATAATCTTTTAAAGCATAGTGGCAGCCAGTGCACTGGGTAAATAAAAACTTCAGAGAGTTTTAAAACCCTGCATCTTAACTCACTTCCCCTTGGTTCAAGGGAACGGAACAGCAAACCCCACAGCAAATGAGATTATGCAACAGGTTTTTCCTCTCCACCTTATTCATCATAGGCTGATTAGAGGTGTGCTTTCTCCAAACAATCCGAGATACCCAGGACTTCAAAAAGCCAAGGATCTGTGCAGTCGACATTTAATAAGCTTCCTTCGGATTTTGCAGTATCCATTCAATTTTAGATCTACCTCTATTTTCTCAGGTTCATAACCGGCTTCTTTTAGGGAATAAATGTAGCATCGGAAAACTGAGGTTTTGCATATATTTTTTTCTTCTGTGGAATTTTATTCCCTGAAACACATGATACGCAGACCCTCGGCCATCTCCCTGGGCTTTTTATTCCTCACGTTTTATGGCTGGTATAAATTAGGAAGACTCTGGAGCACCGGAGTCCCCAACACCATGACCGAGCCCCAGCAGCAAAGTTGAGGGGTTCTTGTTTTTGTTGTTGGTTGGCTGAGTTTAAGGGAGCGGCACATTACCACCCAGGTGGCCTCCTACACTGAAGGCGAATTTGGGATAATGGGAACAGGCAGGCCGGGGCCCCACTTGGCAGGCGTGTTGTGTAACAGTCGCGCCTGGAAGTGAGCAGCTTCGCCCGCGAAGGTGCCGCGTCCCCGGCGGCTGCTGCTCTCCGCGCGGCCGGCCCGAGCCCGCACGCCCCTCCCGCCCGGTGCCCCGCGAGGCCTGCACCCCTGCCTCGAGCGCCCCGCGGCCGCCTTCGCCCCCACCCCGCCCTCCGAGAGCGCGGCTCGGACGCCCGGGACCGCAGAGCCGCGAAGGCAGGGCCGGCGGGGCGCGAGCGCGGCGCCCGGCACACGGGCTCGGGGCGCGCCGCGGAGCGTCCATGCTGCCCCGCACCCTCCCGCCCCGCGCGCGCTCCCCGCGCCGCCCTCCGAAGCCACTTACTTCTGGGGCCACCGACCCCCCGACTCCCTCTGAGGGAATCGAAAGTTGTCACGGCGTCTCCTCTCCAGGCCCTCGGCTCCCGGGCTAGCGAGGGGCCGCCGCGGAGCCGGGAGGGCGGCTGCGCTCGCGTCCCGTCCGGTCGCTCTCGCCTCCTCCTCTTCTTTTCACTATATTATCTTCTCCTTCTCAAGGGGTAGGCGGGGGCGGGAGGCTTAGGAAGAGGAGACGTTTGCAACTTTTCTTCACTCTTTCTCTTCCACCCACCCCCCAAATCAAGACTTCCAAAAACAAATGTCTCGAAAAGGGTGAAGAACTTGGGGAGGTAAAGGTAGGGGCCGCGTGGGGAAAGCGGAGGGGGGAGGGAAAGGTGAGAATAATCGTTAAAATTTGATTAAAGCCCCCCAAACAGTGATACACAGAAAGAGGGGGAAAGGCGGGGGGGTGGGGTGGGGGGTGGGGGAAAAGAGAAAGAGTCGCTGGTCAGGAAACTTCAAGCGCGGATGAGGTCATTGGTTTAAAAATAAAGAGATGGCGTCACTTGAAACCAATCCCAGTGAATGAACTCAGCGGAGCCCCGGGGAAAGGAGGAGACAGGCGAGGGCAGGGCGGTGGGCGCCGGGCGGGGCTGCGCGCCCGTCCGCCCGCCCATCCCGCGGCCGCCCGAGCCCGCAGCGCGGCTGGGCGCCGCGTTTCGGCAGCTCCGGGAGGGGTTGGGTCACGTTCCCTTCCAGAGTTCGGGGACTCGGAGGCAGGTTCCGCAGGCGCTGCTGGGAGGAGCCCGGCTGCCCGCGGAAGCGGCCCCGCGGCCTCCTCCTCCTTCCGCGCCCGCGCGCCGGTCGCCCGGGCTCGCGTCCCGGGACCCCAAGCTAGGTCCCTACCCGCCCCCTCCAGCGCGGCACCCTAACAGGTACTGGAGGCTTCCCCCACCCGAACGCAGAAACTTTTTCCTCTTCCTTCGGCTGTTTTCAGCTGCCTTGCTCAGTAAAGAAACGCAAACGATGGTTTGAGAAAATTACAATCGCTCTTTTAAAAGTATTTCGAATCCAAAATGCAGTGCCCTGCACTGAACAGTTACAGGTAGGTACACCAGTGTTGTCAGGCATTCAGCTACCTGTATGCTGTCGTTAAAAGTCTCCGCATGAATGTTCCTAAGTTATTTTACTTTGCTTATACTTGTATTTGCAAATACAATGAGTAAAAGCAACCTAAACTTCTCCTTAAATTATTTTCTATATCGGGCAGCACAGAATCGTCTTTAAATCACATCAGGGATTCTCTGCTTTCTTGAGTGGTCCAAGACCTCTGTTGATTTAACTCCAGGTACCTCTTTTTTTTTTTTTTTTTTTTTTTTTTTGTACTCATTAAAATAGCTTTGTTTTGAGACATTACATAGACTTTGGAAAACTAGAGACCTGAGGTGGTGACAAATCAGGACTTGGAATCACTGAATAGGACAATCGAAGCTTTATTCCAGTGTGCTTTGAGCATTTGAGCATGAAGCTGCTTCTACTGAGAAGGACTCACGTGGATATCACATAACAGAGATGTGATTAATGACGGAAAAGCACACTGAGTGGACTGCCCCATGAGCCAGAATTTATGTGTAGGAATAATCTAGCTCTTAAAACCTTCCTTTGGCAATGTCCCACAGTAGGGACACTGGCCCCTCAAGGCACTATTTGTTGCGGGATATGTATGTGGACATTGCCTAAGGGACTTTTTTAATTGGCCAAAGAACTAAAAAGCAGGTTTGGGTTGGAAAGATAATACATCTCTGTTACTACTTTTCTTCAAAATCCTGCAACAAAAGTGCATTCACTATGACTGGTAATCATTTATTTAAGGTTAGCATTATGGTGTAAGTTCCTGGGTACTTCTGGCTCATCTTTTAGAGGAAGAGGAGACTACTGGAGACGGGAGAGAGCTGGACACTTTCAGGTCAGTCTGTAGGTGAAGCTTCTGAGGATCACAGTTGCAGACCCAACTTTAAGCCGGTTCCTTTGACCTGCGACTCCTGCGGAGGGGAAGCTCTCTCTGGCTTCTTGCTCCATGTCCTCTGGTGGCTAAGAGATGTTACTGCAATTTCACGAGAATTTGCTCTACAAGTAAAGCCTAAAAATCGCTAACCATAAAGCTGCTGCTTTTAGAACAGTTTAAAGTGGGTAGTTGGAAAGGATCTGTGTCTCAAATCGACTTGATTTGGTGGTGTTTGGATTTTTAGGAAGAAAAGAAAAGATAGTCCTCATACTAGAGATGGAGAGCATGGGTCTTGCGTGGATGAAAGGAAATTTTATGGTATGGTACGCCTTATATGCCAAATCACCAATAGCCTTGCTCTAAGTGACACATCTTGAAACTCCCCCCACATCTTAATTTGTACAGTTAAATTGGAGTGTCTTCCATGTATGTTTTGCTATGATAGCAATTCTGGAAGCCTCCTCAGTACTGTAGGGAAAAAAGACATAGATTAAAGCTAATTAAAAACTAAATAAATGATTAAGTGGCATACAATAATATTTAAAAGAGCCCAGAGGAAAAAGGGAGCCATGAAAGGCTTTTAAGAGAAGGTATCTTATAAAGAGCTTTGACCCATTCCTTAATTATCCTTAAAGGATAATTAAGACTTAGGTTGTGGTGAAGGGGGGAAGTGAAAGGACTGTTCTACCAAGGAAATGGCATGAGCAAAGTCATGGATGTGGAATGAATAAGGTATGTTCACACGTGAGAGGAATAGTCCCCTCCAGTAGTATAAGAGCCTGGTATTTTGCAATTAGATATGAAGTCAAAGACATTCAGAGGCACATTATAGAGGTACTTGAATGTTAGGGAAAATATTAGTCCAGCAAATTAAAGGGAAAACATTGAGCAAGTTTACTTTTATATGTTTTTATATGTTTTTCTAGTTGTAGATGGACACAATACCTTTATTTTATTTATTTTTATGTGGTGCTAAGGATCAAACCCAGTGTTTCACACGTGCTAGGCAAGCGGTCTATCACTGAGCTATAACTCCAGCCCCTCTTTTTGTTCTTCTAAAAAAGATTCTAAGCATTCTGATAGTCAATTGTGGAAATAGAAATTAAAATATGCCATTTCCAATTGCCCCATGGAACATGAAATATTCAAATATAAGTTAACAAACAGGATCTGTGTGCTCAAAATTATTATAAAATGCTGGTGGAAGAATTTAATAAAGACATATATAAATTGGAGTGACTAAATTCATGGATCAGAAGAACCACTATAGCAAAGATGTCAATTCTTCCAAAAATGACCTTCAGAATTAACACTATTCCTAACAAAATCCCAAAGAGGTTTTTGTATACATAGACAGGCTTAAGCTAAAACCAAAAATGTCCAGCACATTCAGAGGGATGGATGAGTGCTAGATTCCCCAAAGGCAAATGTAGAGTTCCTGTATTTAGGGTACCAACAAAATAGAGTTTACAATTAGATAGCATAGAAGGAATCTATTTTCACTTTAGTACGCACAAGTATAGCGTTTAATATTGTTTTTAATTACAGTTAAATATGGGGAAAATACCAAAATTTTTAAGTATAATGACCTAATATTTAGTACTTAGACCTTCTTAAATTCTTAATCCTCCCATGGCTGAAATTTACTTATTTGTTTAACCCAAAGGGTGACTGAGTGGCTACCACCAGCGTATGCCACTCAGAGTATGTATACAGCTAGCTTTGGGAATGTGGTTATAAATAAAACAAGTGAGGCCCCTTCCTTCACGGAATTTACATTCTAGTGAGTAGACAAGACAATAAGCAAATACACAAAAACAATGACCAGAACTGTGACAACATCAACTATATAAGGAAAAAACCGGGTGAGGTGATAGCAAATGACAGTAGAGTGAAGGTGGTTGAGTAAGTTCACATGAGGGGCAGCCAGGGAAGTGATCTGGGTAAGGAAACATCACCCAAACACCCTTCAAGAGAGACAGAGTGACCTGCAGAGTTGGTGTGTTCTTGAAGCCAAAGGCAGGCCAGTGGGGCTTAAAGGTATAAAATGAAAGTGGGCAGGAGTCAGATTCCATAGAACCTGATAGAGCATGGAAAGAAATTTGAATTCAGTTCTAAAAGACGTAAGCAAGTTAGTACGTGATGTGATTTATAAAGACGATATTGGCAAGAAAGTGTAATAGTTTTTGAAGAATTTTGATAATATAAAATATTACCCTTTTAATTTAGCAGTTTTCTTTTCCAATAGGAAGGGAGCTTTTTTTTTTTTAATAATTAATCTCCACGGATCCCTTTTAATGTCCCCAATGAAGGGCTGTTAGCTGAAGATTTGTGGGTTCTTAGTACATGGATGGATTTCCAAGGGTCCAGGAGCTCCTTGAAGTTTTATGTATATATGGTTATGTGTGTTTCTCTATGAGTTTGTCCCTAGCTTAAAAGATTTTTCAAAGGATTTTGTCATACAAAAAAGTAAAGACCTACTTCGCATTTATGTCCTAGCTGTGCCTTTTGAAGAGTAGTCCCTGCTCTTGTCTTGGGATTCATGGCACTGTACAGACAAATTGCATCTTTGGAAAGAAGGAAGTTCTACCTCAAGAGATGGCAGTGCAATGGAGGACAGCAGTATTTGCAGCAGACAAGGAGGGAATGTTCTAAGTTTGTCACTAACAGAACTTCATAAAAATATTTTTTTTCACCTGTGTAATGACAGAAATAGACCTATGACATTGAGACCAAGGCACTCACTTTACATATAAGAAAGTGAGAGTCCAGAGAGGTTAAGTGACTTGCCCAAGACTGCACAGCCAGTTAGGGACCAACCTAAAATTATAAATAGGTCTCCCAGCTATCAATACTATACTTTGTAATCCTTATCTAAAGGTTTACAAAGAAACTGTACTGAACATTGAAAAAATTTGCCTGGCATGGGGCTAGGGTTGTGGCTCAATGGTAGAGCCACTGGCACGTGTGAAGCACCAGGTTTGATCCTCATACCACATAAAAATAAATAAATAAAACAAAGGTATTGTGTCATCTATAACTAAAAATTATTTTAAAGAACATTTGCCTAGCACGCACCAAGTCCTAAGTTCCACAAAAGCTCCAGTACTACAAAATATAGCTTAAGAGTTTAATGGGAATTAAGGGTTGAATTTTATTCAATTATGCAAATATGCATTCCTATGGAATTAGAAGGAAGGAAGGAAATAAAAGTTTTCAAAAATGTGTGAGATTAGCCAGATGGAATGGCACATTCTGTAATCCCAGTGGCTGTGTAATTCCAGGAGGTTGAAGCAGGAGGACTGTGAGTTCAAAGCCAGCTTCAGCAACTGAGTGAGACCTTAAGCAACTCAGTGAGAGCCTGTCCCTAAAAATATATAAAAGGGCTGGTGATGTGGCTAAGTGGTTAAAGCACCTTTGGGTGGTTCAATCCCTGGTACAAAAAGAAAAAAAAGTGCAAGATGCCAGCCCTGAAAGATGGAAAACATCAATGTAAAGATGCACAATCAGCCACCAGGCACAGTGGTGCCCACCTATAATCCCAGTGACTCAGGAGGCTGAGGTACGAGGATCACAAGTCCAATGCCAGCCTCAGCAATTTAATAAAGCCCTCAACAACTTAGTGAGACACTGTCTCAAAAAAGGCCAGGGATGTAGCTCAATGGTAAAGGGCCCCTAGGTTCACCCACCAAAAAAAAAAAAAATACAACCAACCTTTTCTCCAAGATGGTGCGGAAAGCAAAAATGGAAGTTCCTGTCCTTCCCAAAGCCAGAACAAAGACTTTGAAGACCAAGAAAGCAATGCTGAAAGGAGTGCACAGCCACACAATAAAAAGAAGACCCACATGTCACCCACCCTCCAGTTGCCTGAAACAGCAGTTCTGGAGGCAGCTCAAATATCCCCAGAAGAGGGCTGCCAGGAGAAACAAGCTCCAACACTAAGTCTGCTGTGAAGACGGAAGAAAACACACTTGTATTCGTAGTGGATGTCAAGGCCACAAGGACAGATCAAACAGGCTCTGAGGAAGCTCTATGACATTGAAGCGGCCAAGGTCAATACCACGGTGAGGTTTAATGGGAAGAAGAAAGTACGTATTCCACTTTTTCCTGATTATGAAGCCTTTGGATATTGCCAACAAGATTGGGATCATCTAAATTGAGTCTCACATTTTCCAACACACACAGAAGATTGTACAACCAAGAAAGAGTAAATGGGAGTAACACAAATAGCTGACCTCGTGGAAGATATATAAACAGACATAAGTTACAAAAACTAGATTATTTTTCATTTACTGGTCTGGCAATGATTTTAGAAATGGGTAATCTCATGATTGAGTCAAGAGTATGAAGAAACAGACTTTCTCAATACCACTGATGAGCGTATATAAATTGGTCTAACTATTCTGGAGGGTAATTTGGCAATATGATTTCAAAAGTCTTCTAAAATGCACATCCAGCAATTCTACTTTAAGAATTTATCTTAAGGAGATTATAGTACTATTTTCAAAGACATATGAATAAGTATGTTAATCATTACTTAAAATAATAGCTGACATTTATTGAACATTACCTCATTGCAATTTATTAAAAATTACCTCATTTAATTGAAATTTATTGAAAATTACCTCATTCAATCCTCACATTTACTATTACCCTCCCCCCCCCTCCCGTTTAGTAGTTAAGTTGCTCAAGGTGGCACAGTACATGGAAGAGCTATGGTGTGAATAACATGCTGTACACATTCAAGCAGAATCAAGGTCATGGGGCCTTATAAGCTGTATCAAAGGGCTTTGACTTCTTCAAGGTAAGCAATGGAGGAGACATTGAAAGTTTAAGAAAAAAAATAACAGGATCACATTTGCATTTTGCTTTGTCAAAGAATAGTTTGGTGGGGCAGATGTAAAAGCAAGGTAGGTAACAACTATAAATGAGATAACTAAATGGAAATGGAGAGAAGACAGATTCAAGATATTCAAAAGCTAGAATCAAAAGGACCACCTGTCCCATTATGAGCCATTAAGGGAAAGGCAGTTTAAAGGATGAGGACTCCAAGGTTTCTGATTTGAGCAAACAGATGGTTTGTGGTGCTGTTACCAAGGTGAAAGAAAAGATAAGTCAAATTTGAAGCCCTTAGAGTTCAAGGGGCCGGCGGCAGCTTAAGAGGAGTAGGCCTGTTCTATTTACTGGTCTGAAGGTCAAAGGCAATATCTGGGCAGGAGATAAGGATTTGTGATTCATTGGCCATATTTAGTTGCAGCCGTGGCCACTGGGTGAGATCATGGGAGAGTGGGGGAAAAAAATGTTGGAATCAAGGGAATAATGAGGTTTAAAGATGTTTATGGGAGGCTGGGCAGAAGAAACTGCAGTCAGAAAGAAAATCAGTGTAGACAGTCACTACAGAAAGCCAAGAAAAGAGTTTCAAACTGGGCAAGAGTGTGTTTCCAACTGGGTTAATGCCTCAAGGAAGCCCCCGTAAGATAAGGACTAAAAAATCTTTCTTTGATACAGCAGTAAAGTAACTGCAGAGAAGGTGGAAACTGAAGACCATCATGCAGTGGCAAGATTTCAATGAATTGAAAAAAGGAAGGAAAGGAGGAAAATGGAAACAATGAAATATGATCTGTTCTTGCAAGAACTTTGACTGTTAAGAGGAAAAAAGTAGAATAATACCTAGTTAGATACAGATGTGGAACATCTAAACTCTACAAAAGATCCTAATGGCCTGATAACCTAAGATTCTGTTTTTGTTTTAATCAAATAATTTATAACAAGCATTTTAAATGAGAAATGAGAATTTGTTTCAATCTCAGGAAAGTTGGACTGGGGTTGTGTCTTATTGGTACAGCACTTGGCTAGCATGTGTGAGGCACAGGTTCGATTCTCAGCACCACGTATAAATGAATAAAATAAAGGTCCATCAACAACTAAAAAAAAATTTAAAAATCATCATCATCATCATCATCATCATCATCATCATCTCAGGAAAGTTGCAGATGGACTTTACTACCTAGAGCCTAAATTCTATTTTCAATATTATGTAGAAAATAATATCAGAGTTTTTGTCAAGGATATTTTGATATGGCTTTTAATAACTGGAATAAAATAATAAGAATAAAAGGAGGGGCAGGAGTTTTAGCTCAGTGGTAGAGCATTTGCCTAGCATGTGCGAGGCACTGGGTTTGAACCTCAGCACCACGTTAAGTAAGTAAGTAAATAAATAAATAAAGGTATTATGTCCATCTACAACTAAAAATATTTAAAAAGAAAAGAATAAAAGGAATGCTGGGCATGGTGACACATCCCTGTAATCTCATTGACTTGGGAAGCTGAAGCAGAAGGATTGTAAATTCAAGGCCAGGCTCAGCAATTTAGCAAGTCCTTTTCTCAAAATGAAAAGTAAAAAGGAATGAGAATGTGGTTCAGTGGTTAAATGCCCCTGGGTTCAATCTCCAGTACAAAAAAAAAAAAAAAAATAGGATAAAAGAAATATCATTTCTAGGGGCTGGGGTTATGGCTCAGTGGGAGAATGCTCGCCTAGTGTGAGGCACTGGGTTCGATCCTCAGCACCACATAAAAATAAATAAAAAATCAAGGTGTCTACCTACAACTAAAAAAAAATTAAGAAAAACGGAAATATTTCTAATATCATATATTATCTTTTAAAAGGTCAAAAAATACTTTCAGAAAAAATGGCTGTGGCTACAAGAAAGTAAATAAAAGACTTAGAAAAGATTTATAAGCAATAGCTTATAGCTTTGCTGATTTGGTGATTTATAGCTCACCAAAAAATATTAACTGTATCTTGTGAATCCCTGTATAATTTTTTATTGTCTCTAATTATCCCAAATACACACAATTCTCACAAACTTGAGAACTGAGTTTATTTCACTTTAGTAAATGAAGGTCTTACAACACCTTTAGTAGAAAGTTTATGCAGGAATCAAAAAGTTAGAAAATGTTAGTAAGGATGTTGCAACAACAAAAAATTGCAAACTACTAGTTGAAGTGAATTCTGCTTCTTTTCATCTGTCCCTAAAAGAAAAGAATTGGAATGAATACAGTGATGTCCTTTGTTTCTGATATAAAAAAAAAGTTTTTTTAAATATGTTTTTTTTTGAAGAATGGTGATTTCTAAATTTTTTCTTAGTAAACATAGATATCAACGTGTTCAGTTTTTAAATTCTCAGTGGCTTTCTCAAGTAACAGTGACAACATTCAATAACATTATTCATGTTTGTAAATGTAAACCCTGACCTTTAGGAACAGTCTTCTTGTCCAATGTTGTTTAAACAGCAACATGGGATATTCTGACCAAATAGCAAAATGCCATTTTAATTAAGAATACTTTTAAATTTGTGTGAAGTCAGTTTTTGATGTCTTGACAAAAAAAGTTCTATCCCACTAGATTAGGTCAGAGGTTTAGGAATATCTCAAACCACAACTATTTTTAAGACCTAGAAATTAAATGGAATTTGAAAACAAACTGATATGATATCAGATCAAATACACAGTAAACAGCTCTTTTGTACCCTTAAAACAAACCTAAGAATTAGATATTATTATTTTCTTTCCTATTTTACAGCGGAAGAAAATTGAGACCGAGAAAAGTTAAGGATTTTGCTTAAAAGACACAAAACTAGTAAATAACAAAGTAGGACCCAAGCTCCGGTTTTCTCATAAGGATAGTTTGTTGAAAAAATAAAAACACAAAATGTAAGTCAAAAAACAACACTATAAGCAATGCCATATTGTAGAATGCACTTCTGTGATTATTGGTCAAACTTATCATTCAGATATGAGTTGCAAATGTTGGAAAAAATGAGAGCTTGCTGAGCTGGGACCAGAGCCAGCAGGCTACAGATTCCAACTCTGCCACTTGCTGACTGTATATGACTTAAGGAAAATTCAATTTCCATATCTGTAAAATGAAGGCAATTGACACTAACCTCCCAAAGGTCTAAGTGATATACCAAGTAAAGCACCAGGTACAGTGTGTGACATGCATAGTAATACTGTCAGCTGATTCCTTCCCTCCTAGGAAAGGCTGTATGTAGAACTGACCTAGATCTTGAATGGTAGATTGAGTTGGGATGTTGAAAGAGAATGGGGAAGCTCATTCCAGGAAGAGAAAACAAGCACAGTCAGAGACACAGCAGGGAAAATGTGTTTAAAATAATTTAACTGAAGCAGAACATTTGAATTTAATATTATAAAATAAGCCTGGAAACCAGTTCGGAGCCAGATTACATCAGACCTCAGCCAAAGAATTTGGATGTTATAAATAATAGGGAATGATGGAAATTTTGTTTCTTTTTAAAAATCATGCTTTATCATCATAATTTTCTATTATAAACCCATATATGTTTATGGTAGAAAGTCTGTAAGTTATTAAGAACCATAGAGTATAAAGGAAAAAAAATAACAAATTACTTTATTCAATGTTCATCTTGGGGGAGAGAGAAAATCCTTTTATTGTTATATCCATTAGTGATATAACATCCTTTGTTGTATCCCCTTTTCTTCCACCTAGCTTTAGTGAAGCATAATTGACAAATAGAAATTAAACATTCAAGGTATGCAATGTGATTTGGTATTCATATCTATTGTAAAATGATTACCATTACCAAATTAATTAACAAATCTATCACCACACATTGTTGGCATCTTCCTTTGGTGGTATTTTGATTTTCTTTTTTCCTTTCCCCATGTACATTTATTCTTTTAATATTAATACCAAAGTTTATAAACACATGGAAAACACTAAGAATGTTTATGTAAATTCTCATTAGGAAAAGATTTGCCTCTATAAAATGGAATTGCTTATTTGAAATGGTCACCAGTAGGAACTCCTCAAGAGTGCAACAAATGAAGTTTGAATTTTATATTTTTGGGGTACAATGGTTATTTATCTTTATTACATATTTTGTCCTATAATTTTAACATATAATTGTAACATTTTTTTCTTTTCCTTTTAATATAGGAAGTTATTTAATTTGTCTAAAAAATATTGCTATCATCACATTATCCAAAAATGACCTATGGGGGACATTTGGGTGTATTTTCGGTTTAGAGGTTTGAACTTGGGAGTTGACTAGGATAAAAGTAGGATTTTCAGCAGTTTAGTCTGACCAAAGCATATTAGAAAGATCTGAATAGAGATATTATGAAATAAAGGAAACCATATTGGGCTATGGCAACAATTCAGACAAAAGTCAAAAAGAGGCAAGACTGGTGTGGTGATGATGAACATGGAAAGAAAACAACAAATTCAAGAAGTAGTACAGAGGGTGAATTGACAGGATTTGGTGAGTCATACGCTGTGGAAGGCACAGAAGATGAGTAATGAAAGATGATGCTAAGGTGTCATTCTGGCAATTTACATAAGCTTCAATTTCCTCATCTATAAAATGGGGTTAATAATTGTACCTTCCTCACAGGGTTGTTGGGAGGATCAAATGGAGGACATCTAGAACATAGCACAGTAACTAGAATGCATCCTTAATAAATATTAGCTGTTATGGTTTTATAGATATTGAAACTAGATGATTAGGTTTAAGAATAAAGAAATTCTAGGGCTGGGGAGATAGCTCAGTTGGTAGAGTGCTCGCCTTGCAAGCACAAGGCCCTGGGTTCAATCCCCAGCACCGCAAAAAAAAAAAAAAAAAAAAACTTCTCAAAAGAAGTAGGAAAGTCAGAGCAGGTCTGGTGGCACATGTCTATATCCCAGTGACTCCAGAAATATTATGAGGCAGGAGGATCACAAGTCCAAGACCAGCCTGAGCACCTTATCAAGACTCTGTCCGAAATTAAAAGGGGTTGGGAAATGTAGCTAAGTGGTAGAGTTCCTCCGAGTTCAATCCTTAGTACCAAAGGTGGGGGAGGTGCAGTTGAGCAGCTGTGTTTTAGACATATTAAACTTACACATTATTATATTATAATAATATATAATATAATATTATAATAATATTAGACATATTATTTATGGTGGACAGTCAAGTAAAAATGTTCAACAAGGCCCATGATCCTTGATGTTGGACACATTTTGGGAAGACTCCATATTTATGAGAAGCAGGCATTGGGAGAGTGGATACCTCCACAAAGTGCTACTTATATTCTCCCCTAACCTCCACTTAACTAGCAGATATTACCCAAACAAATGGATGATTTCTATTTGGTGTTGACTCCGTGGCTAAAAAGCTTTCCAGGTAGGACAGATACCAAAGTATGAAAGCACTTAGATTTGGGAAGCAGACAGATCTGTTTGAGTTCCAACTCTTATTTTACATTTTTTTTTTTTTTTTTTTTGAGAGATGGGGTCTTTCAGTGTTGCCCAGGCTGGCCTCAAACTCCTAGGCTCAGTGAGCCTCCTGCCTTGGCTTCCTGAGTAGTTGGGACTAAAGGCATGCCCTAATATACCTGGCCTTCTACTTTCCTAAGCTGTTTGAGCTTAGGAAAATTAACACTCTAAACTTCAGTTTTCTTGTTTACAAAATAAAATAATAAAAATTTCACCTCACAGTATTCGTGGAAAGATTATATGGATTCTTTAAATGAAACCCTTTATAAAACAGTATATAATATAAATATCAAGCATTGCTATTAATCCTGTCTTTCCTTGAGACTATTAATATATTTCCATTTCTTCTTCATCTCAAAGTACCAAACAGGAGAAGCACTCTCTACTGACTGCTGATCATTTTGCTAGCAGGACTTTGGTCCTCAGCCTCTCCCTAGGTCTCATTCCCCTTGGGAATCTTGTTGCCCATATTGTATGAAATACTAGAATGTCAAACAGCATTATTAAGACAAGACTGGAGCAACCCTGTGTGTTAGTTTTTGTTTGGAGAGACTCTGCATTCATTTTCTACCACTGCTCTAAAAAAAAAAAAAAAAAATTTACCACAAATTTACTAGCTGAAAAAAAAAAAACCCACAAATTTATTATCTTACAGTCTTGTGATTCAGAAGTCAGAGGTGGGTCCCAGTGGGCTAAAATCAAGGTGTCCAGCAGAGCTGCATTTCTTTCTGAAGGCTGTAAGGAAAAATCTGTTTCTTCGTGCTTTCCAGTTTCTACAGGCTGCCTGCATATCTTGGCTCATGGCCTCTTTGCCCACCTTCAGCAATGGTAGGTTGAGTTCTTCCCACATCATCAACCATCTCTCTGGTTCTCTTCTGGCTCCCTCATCTTCTATTAAGGAGCCTTGTGATTATTTGGTGCCCACCTGGAAAATCCAGAATACTCTGTATGAAGGTCTATTAATTAGCAACCTTAATTCCCTTTGCAACTTTAATCGCCCTTTGCTATGTAACCTAACATAGTCAAAGATTCTGAAGATTGGAATACAAACATTTTGGGTGTTCATTCTGTTTATTACACCCTCCACAAAAGAACACCAAGAAAGTTTCCCTTTGCTTTGTCCCGCCACTGTGCAAGACCTGATTTACTAAATTATGAATGGTCAATCACAACTTGATAATTATAATAATAATAGTTTGTCTTTCATAAGAAGAATTTTCTGATCTAATCTGATTCTGTTCTATGCTGGAATATACATTTGTATTCAAACATGATGACTATTAACTAACTAAAAATGTTTAAAGAAATAATGATTCCAATAAATCTTCAGCATGGAAAAGAAAGCTTTATCATCAGCCATTCATTTTCATAAATGATACAAATGTCCATTTCATTTCTGAGACTACCTCATAAATCCACCATGATTGTTACCAATATGTTTCTTATCTGTTTCTTATTTCTTTAACAGAATCTCAGCAGTAGTGTTTTCGTTTTCACTCTAACTAATGATTAATGAATAGCAGAACATATCCTAAGACAGGTGAAAAATATCAGGTTTCCAGGCAAAGCATGTAAATATATCAGAGATGGGAATTTTTTTAAAGGGCGAAAAGCTGTAAGTACTATTTTAGATGTACCAAGGGTTTAGACACTAAAGTTGGCAATGGGCAAAAACTCAATGCCTTTGAATTTAACTCTGAAATTCAGTATTTCTATCTTTTAAGTTTTTTTTAAATTTATATAGATCCATTAAAAATAAACTTACTCAAATCTTGCTGGACAGGATAGCACACACCTGTAATCCCAGGTACTCGGGAGGCTAAGGCAGGAGGATCGTGCATTCAAAACCAGACTGGGCAACTTGGTGTGACCCTGTCTGAAATTAAAAAAAAAATTTTTTTAATTTATCCAAATCTCCAATAAAGACAATTTTTACCTTGTTTTTCACAAGGAAGGAATAAATAAATTTTGGCTTAAAAACAGGACAGGCTAGCACTAAACTGTTTTATGACTTGGAAGGGCATTCAAGAGACAGAAATGAGAGCCAGTCAGTAAATATTGAGCTTCTCTATTACATCCAAGCACCATATTTGTGCATATCATCTCAGTGTTTTCACAACAACCCTTATAGGTAGGCATTGTTACCCTATTGTGAAGGTGAAAGAATTGAGACTCTGAGATGAAAAGATTCTCTCCCACAATCACAGCTATACAGTGGCAGCACTTGGATGACAGTCCAGTTCTACCTGGTCCAAAGCCCACACATACTCTCTCCCCACCCTCAGCTGTTCTTCTGTTCCTTATCTACAAAATGAGAATTGAGTCAGATAATCTCCAATGCTCCTCAAGCTGTAACTATATGGCCTTTTTGGTTGGGAGGGGAAGGGGAATCAAGGAAGAGGTCTCAAGAGAAAGATGTCCACTTTCTCTCCTAAGGGGAAAGCACTGGAACCATGTGTTTCATCTGAACTTGACTCCCTGTTCTACGAAAGAAAGCTACTGCTGCTAATAGCACTACAAATGATGGGAATCCCAAAACACTGCTCTTTCAAAAAGAAGAAAATCTTCTAAATCTTCTTTGTGGGGTCATTTTTATGAATTTTCATTTCCAAAAGTTAATCTTCAATACTTATTGAAAATTTTATTGTGCCCAACACTGAGTTAAATTTTATTGTGAGACTCAGGAAACAGCAAAGAATTATAAGATGTAGTTTGTATTCTCAGGGAACTTGTAACTAGCTAAGGAACCAATTAACACATAAAGCAAGTTTTAAAAGTCCGTGTATAATGCAGGATTGGAATGTGTAATCATCCAGACAATACATACTACAGGAGGACAAAGAAAGGGAAGATCAAGGGAGGTAGAAGAGCCCATGAGAACTGGGGCAAAGACAGTGTTCTTTACCTTGCATTCTGGACTGGTCTTTCTTGGACTTTTCTATCATTGTGAAATTCTGGTATGAACCTTTCACATAGTTCAAGCATTCCCAGCTTTGCAGGCTACAGTCTGTCCTTCATATCACGTCATCTGAATGCCACTTCATCTTTATTGGCACTTACGGGGAGGGTAAAACCCCATGGTATGCAAACACTGTCATGGTTACTTGCTTCAAGCCATGGGAAGTTTCATGCAAAACCAGTTTCTCAATAGGGCAAATGTTGTGTAAAGGTACAAGGAGCTTGAGAAACTAGTTAAAAGACAAGCCTGTCACAGCAAGAACCAGATTTGAATGGGGACACTTTCTTGTCTGCATCAGTGATGGTCAGCTTCCAGTTCCTTACTGAAGGGCTTTCTATACTTAAACCCTTCTTTAACCCCTGGGCCCAGAGGCCATAGGAGCTTCTACATAGTTGGAATTCAACCTCCCACACCTCTGTCTGCCCATCCTTTTATGCCACTCTATGGTAAGAGACTCTAGGTGTGAAAAATTTTTCCAGAATTCTAGATCCCTCCCTCCCTCAGACTACTAATTATATATCCCTTTTTCCAAATTCTACATTTTTCTTTAATTTTTTTTTAGTTGTAGATAGATACAATACCTTTATTTATATTTATTTTTATGTGGTGCTGAGGCTTGAACCCAGTGCCTCACTCATGCTAGGCAAGTGTTCTACCACTGAGCCACAAACCCAGTCCTTCAAATTCTACTTTAAATGTAATATGGGAGTGTAAGCCCAAGAGATGATGTGACCTGATAAAGTAGCCTAGTAGATTAAATAGTCACCATATGTTTACTGTGTGATCTGAAACAATACTGGACTGAGGAATTTTTCCCAAAGTAGTTGAAGACACAATGAATACACAAGAAACAATAGCTCAGGCTGGGATTTTGGCTCTGGTGGAATGCCTGTCTGGCACATGTGGGCCACTGGGTTTGATCCTCAGCATTACATAAAAATAAATAAGCAAAATAAAGGTAAAAATAAACAGTAGCTCAGTGTATTTATCAGAATAATAGCATCTAACACTAAAGCAAGGGTAATTGGTTCAGAAAATCAGGACATTGATGAGTACGAAAGTGAAGAGGGAAAATTTCATGGAGATAAACAAGGTCTACGATAGACCCTAAAGAAATGAAAGAGATTGGACAGGCAAGGAAGAGAAATTATGACATTCTAGAAATGAGGAATACCATAACCAAAGACAGGAAAAATATATGTGTACGTGGAAAATGAAGGTGGCCAGCCTGTCTGAGGGAAGGATGAGGTGAGAATATGCAAGCAAGAATTAGTGGGAAATAAGACCAAATGGATAGGATGAATTCATAAACAAAATCAGCCAATATATAAGTGCTGATTAGGTGTCAAGAACTATATTAGGTCTCTTGCCACATAATAGCAACAGCTTACACCTATTAAAGCTTACACTGTGCCAGGCATAGTGTGTGTATATACACACACACACATATATACATGCCTATACATACACACATGTATCTATGTAATTTTATCTTCACTCACTGCAGATCTCTGATCTATGCCTGTTAGTTCCTCCATTTACAGATGAAAACGATGAAGCCCAGAGAGATTAAGGAACTTGCTCCAGGGCACATAATAAGTGGAAAAACCTGGACTTCAGGCAAGTGAGTCAACTCAAATGTAAGCTCTGAACACAATGCTAAATTATCTCCATACATATTATCTCATTAAATCCTCATAAAAGTCCCTATGACACAGGTATCATTAGCCTCATTTTGCAAATGAAGATCCAAGGCTCCAGGAGTCAATTAATTACCCAAGGTCATTCTGCAGGGATTTGGAAGTAATTTTAATTTCAAGCCCATTAAACTTTCCATTACAACTTAACCACCTGCTGCCAAGTACCTTTAGTATGCTATCAAATTAGGGGAAATTTTGACAACCTGATAAGAGCAAGAAGACAGGAATAGGGAGGAATTTCATGATTTTGAAGAGAATGTGATTTTGATTGATGAAGATAAGTCTAGGTCTGGCCTCAACCAATGACAGGAAATTGAATCAGAGAAATAGTGGACATGACACTCTTTTTAAATGACTTAATGGACTATTGTTGGGACCTGAGATGTTACACAAGCAGCTGGTTTGTTGCAAAAAATGAAGGTTCTTTTTAGATATGTTGCAACCTGAATTGCAGAACCATGACTGGCACATTCCCAAGGAAATGAGTAGTAGGCACTCAGGGACATGGGATTGGAACTCAGGTAGAGAATGAAGGTGGCAATCACATTCAACCAAAAAAGAAACCTATGCAAGGACCACTGAATGCACTGAATGAGCAATTCAGTCAGATCTCAAGGAAAATAAATTATTAATAGCTGTATTAAGTTGGGATTCAGCACAGAATAAAAATGCAGGGTAACAAAAAATAAGTCATAGGTCAAGACAAGTGGTCAGGGCCACGCCAGAGATGAAATGAAAGGAATACTGCAGCAAATGAGATCTCACCAGTAACAAGGCAGAATGACCACAGAATAATCTCTTGTCCTATTTGTGGGATCGTGGGTGTTTCCATATTACAGGAGTCAAACTCGGCTTAACTGGATAGGACCCTAAGTTTGACCCTGCAGGTTAGGAACTTTCCTGGCAGAGAGTACATTAGCATAGGGATAGAACTTAAATCATCAAAACAGGCTCTTCCACTGAATTGCACTCTTAAAAATGCCAAAATGAAGGGCTAGGGTTGTGGCTTGGTGGTAGAGCACTAGTCTAGTATGTGTGAGGCACTAGGTTCGATTCTCAGCACCACATATAAATAAATAAAAATAAAAGATCCATTGACAACTAAAAAATATTTTTTTAAAAATGCCAAAATGATAAATATTATGTATAATTTGCCACAATAAAAAAAAAAGAGGGAAAACTAGGGCAAGCTAGGGATGTAGCTAAGTGGTAGAGCACTTGCCTAGTATGCATGAGGCCTTGGGTTTGATCATCAACACACACACACAAAAGGAGGGCCTTGCCTCTGAAAATAAAAACAACTGGATCCTCAAAAATCTCCGAAAGCTCAACTAATTTAGCATCTCCTAGACTTACCCCTCTTTGTTAAAGCTCTTTATCTTCTTGCTCAAAGTGGTGGGGCTGTGGTGCTGAGGAATGAAAGTCCCTATGAAGTCATGGATTCCGTAGCTGCCTGGCTCCCTTGTCATTCCGATCTGGAGAAAGAACAGGACAGACAGTTGTGGACAATTTGCAGCAGAAACCCTCTCCTGGCTTTTCTGCTATTTTCTGCTACCTCCTTCCTTTTTTTTCATAGTAAAGGAATCATGATACATTGGCCAGTGTCCCCAGCTCTGTCTGTAATCTCTTTTGCATCACAGAAATAAATAAGAAAGTGAGGCATAGAACAACACAGCCGACACCTAAAAGGTGTTTGCTGAGAGAGGAACTGGGAGGCCTGTGATTTCAGTTCTTGCTTATTATTCTATTGATTTGTCCTCTCAAGGTTCTCGAGTCCTCCTTCAGACTGATTTCAGAGATCACCACCTCACCTGTGCCAAATTCCTTTCCTGCTCTTTACATCACCTATTCCTAAATCAAGCATCCTCCTCAAATCAGGGCAATCCACACAGGCTCCTATGCTCTTAGAAGTGGCCAGGTGTAGTTCCTTCTCATTTTACAAGTGGGGACACAGGGGCCCAGGATTGCTGAGTGATTTGCCCAAGGGCATACACCTGGTTAGTTGCAGCACAAGGAGAGTCTGACCTTCTGATCCACTCTCCAAATCTCTTTTAGATAGACAAAGAGATCCTGGATGAAATATTTGGAATTCTGGTTTTTGGTTCTTTGGTACTGGGATTGAACTCAGAGGTGCTTTACTTAAAACTGAGTCACATTCCCAGACCTTTTTATTTTTTATTTTGAGACGGGGTCTCACTAAGTTATTAAGGGTTTTGATAAGTTGCTGAGGCTGTCCTTGAATTTGCAATCCTCGTGTCTCAGCCTCCCAAACTTCTGGGATTACAGGTGTGTCCCACTAGGCCCCACTGGAGTTCTGTTTTTATTGAAGCTTTGCTTTCCCAAAAGTTTGATCTCTTTTATTGCCTTTTTCAATACAAATGCTTAAAATTTCTGGCAATACCAATTAGGGGTCTAGAAGAGAATGGTAACAGCATTGATGGAGTAGGGAAACTCACTGGTTGCCCACAAAACCATCACAGACTACTTATTATGCTGTGGGTAAAACTCAGATCCATGCCCTCCCTCAGTCCTCGTACAGCACGGCCTCACAGGGCCCCTGTCTATGTACTAGCGCCTTCTTTTCAGCATTGTCCCATGTAGACCTTGATGTTTGCCTCTGCAATCTTTGATTACCAAGGTTAACAGGTAGCTTAGGATGGGCTCTCCAAGGTTATGACGAGATAGAAGAATGACAGTACAGCTAATCATAAGTGTATTTATTGGGCAAACTTCAGGAAAAACTGGTTACTCAAGTTTATCACTTCAAGAAAAGAAGTTTTGTGTGATGCTTGACATGGTGTGAAATAGATGTAAGCAAGGTTGTTCCATTACCACCTCTTTTGGGGAAGGGCATCTGTGGGTCACTTCAATACAAAAAAGTTTCTTTATTTTTTCTGAAGTCATTCAAGTGCTAAATTTAACCAGAGAAATGAATTATCTGTTTTCATCAAACCTAAATATATTTTCCATGGTCATGTTCAGAAAATGCAGGGATTCAGGTTTAGAAATTTTAAGTCATTGCATCATATTGAGTTGTTTTGGGATTTGCAAATATCTAAACTAGGTCCTAATTTTGCAGATGAGGAAGCTGAAGTTTCCCATCTATTCTACATCTACTATGCAGTCTAAGATTGCACTCATTTTATTACAAGCTAAAATTGTACTTGAAAGGAACAAGGCTGTAGCCATTTCTTGCCTGATTCTGCCCCCTCCCCACACACTATTTTTTAATCTGGATCATTAAGTTCCCCATTAGTCATTGGTCCAATTATCCCGTGGGCTTCCACTACTGAAGGGTAGTTCTCCTTCTGTTAGCACTCTTTCTCTTGCCGGTAAGGACAGATGCTCTGTTCCTCTGCTTACTAAAATCTCTTGTGTGAGTTCTTGCATTCGGAGTGGTTTTCTGGGTGCTTTCAGTACTGTTGGCTTTTGCAAAACTGGTGATTAACCTAACCCCCATAATACTTTTCACATAAACCACTGTTCATTGTCCCAGATTTATACAATAAATCTCTGAAAATTTTGTTCAGGGGTTTACCTTTTGCTTTTCCATTCCATTTTGTTAGTTTTAGCCCCACATTCCAGTCCATGGTTTGAATTTTTTTCTATCTTAATATACAAGTGTGTTTAAGAATGATCATTTGCCATTGTGCATTTCATGCCTGCTGTCTCATGTAATGGCTAAACTGTTCTAAATACTATGTATGAAAAGTATTTAATTTAGAATTCCCCCACTTAGTTTTTGGGTCCTTTAGAAGGCTGGGTAACTTTTTTCCCTTCTTACGTGACAGCTCTAGAAATGGGTCTTTCCTTCGTAGGACAGAATATTCTTATGTTTTGTCTCCTGCCAGGAACAGGTATAGGTGGGATAATGTGGTAAAAGCTCATCCTCTAAACTCCAGAGTCTGGGATATTGTATGTCCACTTTCATGTATAAATTAACAGTTTATTGGCTATGAAAACTGGAGAAGTCATGATACTCAAGAACAGGAAGGAAAGGAAGATTTCTTAATCTCTTTCATATTTAAAAGAATATCTTCTATAAGCAAATAGAGAATAAGGTGAGTAGATTATTTGTGATTACTTTGTATATTGTAAGTAGCCTGACATTTAAGAATAATCCCCGACTTCTTCCACTCCTTCATTCCCCAGATCTAATAAGAGTGGCTAGGCTGGAGTTGTGGCTCAATGGTAGAGGGCCTGTCTAGCACACACTGGGTTCAAACCACATAAGAAAATAAAGTTATTATGTCCATCTGCAACTGAAAATGTTTTTAAAAAATAATAAGAGTGGCTAACATTTAACAAGCACTTACTAAGTGCCAGATACTTTACTTGATACTTTATAAACCTGATTAACGGAATCCTCACAACAATTATCACAATGTTAAAATGAGAAGACTGATACTGTGTGAGTATGTGTGTGTGTGTGTGTGTGTTGCTGGGGATCAAACCCATGTGGCAAACGATTTACCACTCAGCTATTCTCCCAGCCCAAGAGTGTCACTTTTAAGAGGTTAAATTACTGCTTGAACTCATATGCCTAGAATTGGTGGAGCCAGATTCTCATTCAAGTTATTGTTTCTCCAAAATCCAAAAGCTTATGCACTATTAAGTATTAATCTGGGCCATCTAGGAGAGCCATTGGACCATGATGCACATCTTACCCTTATGAATCATAGAAGGAAGGGAGGGAAGGAGAGAGGAAGTTTGGATGAAGAGTCTTAGACTTCAGTAATATTTCAGTATTAAGAAAGTTCTGCAAGGCTAAACATCTTGGAGCTAAAGTTGCCCACCAGAGTAGTTCCTCATTACCCAGAATTGGGCCTGTCTTAGACTTCAAGAAATGTAACCTCAACAAGAAGCAGTGATGAATTTCAGAGCATAGAAATTAGTTAGTTGTGATCCTTTATGAGCAGTGCATTTTTATTACTGCCACTTTATATCACACTCTCTTCAAGCAAATCTGCAGATTTTGTCTTCAACCAATATCTCTACCTATTGCCCTAGTTCAAGTTAAGTCATCACTCACCTAAATAATCCAGTAACACTAACATTTTATTACTTCCAATTTCAGTACCCTTAAAACAATTTCCTGCAATGCTTCCAAGATGATCTTTATGATACATAAATCCAACTATGTGATAATCCAGTATAAGAAGCTAGGTGGAGATGTCTTTTTGTCATTCTTGTGATAGATGTGATGATCCTCTAGTACATAAATGACAAAAATCTCACCAGCTTTCATAAAGTAGGCTAATTTCAAAATTGCCTCATATTCTTTTTTGTTAAAGATTTTAGAAATAATCTTATTTTATTTATTTATTTATTTATTTTTATGTAGTGCTGAGGAGTGAACCCAGTGCCTCACCTGTGTTAGACAAGTGCTTTACCACTGAGCTTAACCCCAGTCCCAAAATTTCCTTCATATTCTTTCTGATAAGTACTTCATTATGAAATTTAAATATTGGGCTATCTCATTTACTATATTATCCATCTGCTTAAAAACCCTTCAAATATTTATAGGCAAAACCCCAAACTTTTGATCGTGGTATACTAGGACCCCTAGGATCCAGCCACTCCCTACTTCTTTGACATTAATCCCTCCCACTTATTTCCTGGCATATAATACTCCAAAAAATGTAGTAGTGAATTATTTGTGGCTCCTAATGTACTATATCATATCTCCATGTCTTATCATACTCATATACTTTACCTGATGTTCCATTTTTTCTTCTCCCTTTGTTCCTATTTGAATTTCAGATTCAGCTCAGCCACCACCAACTTTCCATAACTCATATATATCCCAACCCAAAGATCAGTTAGTCCAATCTCTAGCCCAATTCAGCAATCCTATCTGTGGCATCCAGGCAGAAGGTCATCCAGGAAAGAGTCCCTGACTTCACAAGACTACTGGCTATATCTTTGATGGGTTATGTGACAATGCTCATGGTCATATACCAATCAAAGCCACATCTTATTCCATTCTGTCAAGAGTCTGTCAGTTCCTCTTTCTCCATCTTTTCTGTGGGCAGTGGTTAAAATGAATAGCACTCACCTAAACTGAATTGAAATAAAGGAGTGCTCACCTGCAGCATCAAGATGAATGGAGAGTTAGGAAACTGACTGAGAAATTCTGGCAAGTCCTATAGAGAGGAATTCTAGCTTTGCATCTTGGGTGGGAGTGGAGGCAGGGAAGAAAATGAGGAAGGACAGAACTTACCAATAAGCCATTGGTTGTTTTCTTATGGTTGTAATTTCTGAACTTTTTGCCTTTTCATTTCTGAATCCCTACCTGTGACTCACAGATGTTTTCAAGAGGCTTTCAGAATTCCTGTGGACTTCAGTAAGTGCGATGGCTGTGTAAAGGGAAGACGTAACCTATGATAAACTACATAAGAATTAGAATTTGGCTGTAGTGATGATAGTCACTAAGATTCCAAACATTTCCTTAGTGCTTTTTGGTAAACCTCCCTTTCCAAAAGGCTGAAAAATTGCATGTAGAACTATGCATATAGACGAAAGATACTTAGAGTGGGAGGAAAAAATAGTAAACAAAAACCGATTTGGGAACCCTACACTTGCTGGGATTATGGGATGAGATGATGAACATAAGCTTTCTTTATCCATATCTATCACAGGTATAGTTTTTCCAATTTTCAATATGCATTGCCT
Organism: Sciurus vulgaris; assembly: GCF_902686455.1. Lineage (NCBI taxonomy): Eukaryota > Metazoa > Chordata > Mammalia > Rodentia > Sciuridae > Sciurus > Sciurus vulgaris. Next base: position 81,517,601 of record NC_136465.1, read on the forward strand.
GCTTTTATGCATTTTAGAGGGTTCAGTATGGTGGTTGAATAAACTCTGGGACATTGTCAAGTTGTTTTCAGCCAAAAGTTTATTTGGGGGAAGCATAAGAAGGACTTGTAATACATATGAACAAATCAGAAAAAAATAGATATGACTAAAAATCTCACTATTAACAAAATTATTTACACTGTCATATTGGAAATAAATTCTCTTACCAGCCATTGTAAGCCTATACAAAGCATGTGATTGAATTATACATAAGAAGATGAGTACAGATCATCTGGAAATATAAACATGAGAATGGAATGATAAAAGGAAATTAGAGCTGGGCTGGTTGGCATATGTCTATAATCCCAGTGGTTCGGGAGGCTGAGGCAAGAGTATTGCTAGTTCAAACCCAGCCTCAGCAACTTAGTGAGGCCCTAAGCAACTCCGGGAGACCCTGTCTCTAAATAAAATATAAATAATATAATCCAAGGATGTGACTCAGTGGTAAAGCATCCCTGGGTTCAATCTCTGGTACCAAAAAAAAAAAAAAAAAGAGAGAGAGAGAGAGAGAAAAGGAAATTAATTGAAATTAGATTTTTAAATGTATTCCAAAGCAGCTTTAATTAAAATAGTAGTTACGGTGAAAAAATGGGCAGGTTAATAGGAAGGTAGATGGACATAAGTGGACTCACATGCAAACAAAGTTAGTTTATAATAAAAGGAGCCCTCCAAATCATTATGAAAAAGGATCAATAAATGGTATAGGGATAAAGGAATAGTTTTTTAGAGAAAATGAAATTTTTAGAGGAATTTTTAGAGAAAATGAAAGGAAATCCATATTTTTCTCTGTATATCAAAAATAAAGCATAGATAGGACTAAGACAAATATAAAAATAAAATCATAAAAGTACTGGAATAAAATAATAAATTTTTATGTAATCTTGGTGTGGAGAAGGCTTTGTCTAAGTATAATATAAAACCCAATCCTTCCGTAGGGAAAAATTAATAAACATGACTATTTAGAAAAGAAATGTTCTGAATAAAAAATACAATCAACAAAGTCAAAGACAATCAAGAATCTGAAACAAAAATGAGGAACACCTATGATTTATAAGTTCTAATTCCTATAGTATAGTTGGAACTTTCAGAAAGAATATGAACTGATAGTTCAGATAAAAAGAAATATCACAACCACAAAATAATACCCAATCTCATTGCTAACTTAATAAATGCAAGCTAAAATATCACCAAGTTTCTTTTTTGTTGTTGTTACTAGGAATGGAACTCAGGGGAGCTTTGTCACTGAGTCAAATCCCTAGTCCTTTTTATTATCTTTTTTTTTTTTTTTTTTTTTTTGAGACAGGATCTCACTAAGTTGCTTAGGCTAGCCTGGAACTTACAATCCTCCTGCCTCAGCCTCTGAGTTGTTGGGGCATGCTCCACTACACCCAGCTAGATACTATTTTTAACCTAACAAATTGGCAAAGCTTTAAAAGCATAATAGTAAAACACATTGTGTTAGCTTTCTATCATTGTGACAAACACACCTCAAAAAATCAACTTATAAGAAGAAAAGATTTATTTTGGTTCATGATTTCAGAGGTTTCAATTCACAGTTGCTTGGCCTATTGCTTTGGGCCTATGGCAGCACAGCACATCATTGTGGGAGCATGTGGCAGAGGAGGCCCGTTTCTCTCATGGCAGCTGGGAAGCAAAGAGAGAGAAAGGGGTTACAGTCCAAATATTCTCTTCAAAGGAATGCCCCAGTGACCTAACTTCCTAATACCAGACCCCATCTCCTAAAGGTTCCACTACCTCCTAATAGGGCAAGGAGCTGGGGACCAAACCTTCAACACATGGGCTTTTGGGGAATATTTCAAATCCAAGCTATGGTGCACATTGACTAGCATGTGAGGGAATGTGCAAATATTGGTGGAAGAATATATACTTAATGCTTTTGGAGGAAAACTTGGCAATATTTGTAAAAATTTTAAGTATGTTGATATGCTACATATTTAACCTAGAAGTTCTTTTAGGAATCTATCTAAATTTACACAAGAATATGAAGATGTATAATCAAGGTTGTGTATTTCTGCATTGTTTCATAAAACTAAAAAGTAAATAAGAAGTAATTTCTGCCAAGGTTTTTTGTTTGTTTGTCTGTTTTGTTTTTCTGAGACAAGGTCTTGCTGTGTTGCCCAGGCTGGCCTGCTAGGCTCAAGTGATCTTCCTGCCTCAGCTTCCCAAGCAGCTGAGACTACAGGCACATGCCACTGTGCCTAGTGGGAAAAAGTAAATTCGAAAAGAAAGAAAAACATCAATGAAGGAAAGAGTGTTCTATATGATGTTATAGAATAATATCCAAGATATATTGTTAATTTAAAAATTAGAATGTGTATATAGTATATAAGCTAGTCAGCTTTTCATTGCTGTGACAAAAATACCTGACGAGAACAACTTAGAAGAGGAAAAGTTTATTTGGAGCTTACAGTTTCACTATTTTGGACCCAAAGTAAGGAAAAACATCCTGGTGGAAGGGTATTGCGGAAAAGCCAGCTTACGTCATAGCAGCTGCAGCCAGGAAAGAGAGGAAAGGGGGGACCACAGGGAAGATGCTCCCTTCCAGGGCAGTTCACAGTGACCCACCTTTATTGGCTAATCCCAACCTGCCTACAGTTACCACCCAGTCAGCCCATTAAACTAGGGTGGACTGATTAGGTTACAGCTCTCACAATCCAATCATTTCACCTCCTGCATCAACACAGGGGGAACACCTCATAACCAAACCATGATAGTATAATACCATTTGTGTTAAAGAAAGGGAAATGCCTGTACTCCTTAAAGTATACAGAACATTTCTAAAATAATAAAACTCCAGAGAGTGTGTCACAGAGAGGCAGAAGAGGGTTTTTTACCTTAAAACCTTCTTTACTATTTTAACCTTTTGCCATGAACATATACTACTTTTGAAATAAAAAGTTACTTTTTTTACTTTTGCAAATGAAAAGGTAAATTCCACCTGGTTAACCAAAGTTTCTACAGAGAACATGGAGTTGGTTTTCTTTTCTTTCTTTTTTTATTTTTATATTACCTTTCTTAAATAATGTTTGTTCAACTCTATTGAATAAATGGTAAGAATCTAAGTAGTGTCTATCATTTCCTCTTTCCATCAATTCTTGATATATGTGTTAATAGACATAGCATGGGGAAATGAAGGCATGGAGAATTTTAGTCTAGTTGTATATATCCATTACAGGTGTCACTCACCTTGCCAAATGAACATAGCTGAGCAAGAACAAGCAAGAAGTATAATCAAATGTTATCTAGAATAAATTCCATGTCTTACTAACATTTTAAAGTTTGTGTCCTTTCCCAGAGATATTACAATAGATCAAATTAAAATTTGGGATGAGGGAGGGGTTAAGAGAGTTTCTAGAATATATATTAGGCAGCCACGTAGCTGTATCTATGAATCTATGGGGACATCCCAACAGTTCTTTGTTACTTGTTGCTTATGTATGAGAAAGAGTCTGAAGGGAAAACAAGTCCAGGACACTTGACCGATGGTCCCCAAGTACCACCAACATCTCATCAAGGGTAAGAGTCTTATGTCAGAGTTTTTGTTCAGTTATCAGATACTGTGAGTACTTCTTAGTATGTGCCAGACTTTTACACTATATTTAATTTTGTATACCATGCTATCACATGTTACAAGTACAACATAATCTAGTGTAATCAAATATTCCAAAACAAGAAGTACCAAGTAGATGCCAACTGCTGCTACTTTTTTAACCTCAAAAACAAAACAAACAAACAAACAAAAAAACAAAAAAACCCCGCAAGTTACTAATCTGCCAGCAACCAGAAAAATCGGGTATTGTTCAGTTTGCAGGCCCACGGGGTGCAGGGTGCACAGCCCAGTTCGGGTGTCAGTTCTGAGCTCTTTCAGTGATCAACCCACCGATCTGTTCATGTTTGACGTCTTCGGAGGCCCGGCTTCTTGCGTGTCTGCTCCATAGAACCAGCCTTGCTAAGTTGCTGGGTTTAGTCTTGAACTTGGAATCCTCATGCCTCAGCCTCCCAAATTGCTGGGATTACAGGTGTGTGCCATCAAGCTAGACACTAGTATGACTTTTCTTTACATATTGACAAATCTGGTGAAGCTTGCATCTCTCTTGTATTCTGTTTTCTCTACCCTGTCCCAGTGTGATAGGTACTACCCACGGCATTACAGTGAGATGCCTGTAATAATTCGTTGAAGTCAACTCTCAGTCTTGGATAGAGAAAGGTTAACTTTAAAACATACCAAAACACTAAATACATATCATTTAAATCTTGACAGTGTACTCTAAAGCAGATGCTTGAGTTTTTCTTCCATCACATAGCTAACATCTCTGCAAACAAACTTAGATGGCAACCTGTTTTCTTTGGCAAACTGATTAATGGGGACAATTACTCATCTGCCTGGTCATATGACATTTCCAATAACATTGTCATTTTGTTTATGGGATAGTTGGTAAAAATATCCAGGAATTTACTGGAAGAGGAGGAACCACCTGTCTACTAGAAATGCTAAAGAGAAAAAACTGAGGAGGCAGTTCCCTTGAAGAATGCCAAAAAGGATCTAATTTTGTCACCAGCTTCCCCCAAGATGCACTGCCTGCTCCCAGCTTAGCAATAGCACCTGTGGAAACAAGAGAACAGTCTTGCTGGGCACCTTAGCACTTTGGCTGTCTGGGGACGAAGCTGCCCTGCAGGCACCTGGTAAAACTGAAAAAATAGTTTTCTCTTGAATGAGGATGACAGAGTAAAGGAGCTGGGGAGCTGGCAAGCACTGCATCTTGACTTAGAAGTACAAACAAGGAAGATAAGAACTAGAAAAGGGATGGTGGGGGGAAGTGGCGGGGGGAAGGGAAACACAGTGGTATGACAGGAAGCTGGAAGAGGGTAGCTCAATAATTCTACCTTGCCTGGGGAACCTTACAGCATGGGTAGGGAGGGGCCAGGGAGGATGGTGACCATGAAAAGGAGGGTGATCTTGTTTTAAGAAAGTTGTAACAAGTCAGCAAGGTATCAAGCACACATTTGGGCCTCCTCTGCAGTAGCAAGAACAGAACAGATTGACAAATTCCATGCTAAGAAAGGAGACTATTTAAGGGAAACACACCCAAAAGCCTGAAGTTTTCTATGACAAAACAAACCGGAGAAAACCTTTAAGGATCAGGGAAAGGACATACCCCCACCACTATGCACCTGCTTTCTTTAAAAATAAAACAACTGGCCATCCCAGCAGCTTGGGGGGCTGAAGCGGGAGGATCACAAGTTCAAAGCCAGCCTCAGCAATGTAGCGAGACCCTGTCTCTAAATAAAATGTAAAGGGCTGGAGATGTGGCTCAATGTTTAAGCGCCCTGGATTCAATCCCTGTTACCAAAACAAAAACAAAAACCCAGAACTAAACACAAGAACTGCCATAAAAAAGGCAAAAGGTGAAGTTGCAGAGGAGACCATAAGAAAGTCCAGGATAACCAAACTGAGTGCCGGACGCTGCAAGATCAACATTTCTTGCACAGTCCTTGTCCGTGTCAGCCAGCACAAGGTCATCTTGAACTGGCAACGGGACCATTCAAGAAGCTTATCTGAAGATTAGGACTTGAAGCTCAGAGGTAGAGCACATCTAGAATGCGGAAGGCCCTGGGTTTCATCCCCAGTACCACAAAATATAACAAAGAAGCTTATTTAAGGAATATGGCATTGAAACACAATGACTTTCTCTTCTACTTTAGAAAAAAAACCTAGAAGGCCAGGCATGGTGGCACATGCCTGTAATCTCAAATACCTGGGAGACTGAGGCAGCTTTGAGACCAGCCTCAGCAATTTAGTGAACCTCTGTCTCAAAATAAAAAATAAAAAGGGTCAGGGATGTAGTTCAGTGGTAAAGTGCTCCTGGGTTCAACTCCCAGGACCAAAACCAAAAAAACAAACCAAAAAACCCCAAAACCTAGAAACCAGAGCTTAAATGTAAGGTAAATCTATGAAGTGCAGTGATATGTTTCTCCTCCTGGTAAACAGTGGAAGGAGGGTTTTGTTACTTTTGTGGTTTTATTTTTCATTCTTTCTCCTTCCTTCCTTCCTTCCTTCCTTCCTTCCTTCCTTCCTTCCTTCCTTCCTTCCTTCCTTCCTTCCCTCCCTCCCTCCCTCCCTCCCTCCCTCCCTCCCTCCCTCCCTCCTTCCTTCCTTCCTTCCTTCCTTCCTTCCTTCCTTCCTTCCTTCCTTCCTTCCTTCCTTTTCTTTTCTTTCCTGTTATTGTTGTTGTTGCTGACACCAGGGATTGAATCCAGGGGGTGCTTAACCACTGAGCTACATCCCCAGCCCTTTTCTATATTTGATTTAGAGACAGGGTCTCACTAAGTTGCTAAGGCTGGCTTTGAACTCTTGATTCTTCTGCCTCAGCCTCCTGAGCCACTGGGATTACAGGCGAGCACCACCATGCCGGCTACTTTTGTCTTTGTAATCTGGTAATTCTGAGGGGAGCAGGAGTGTCAGGATAGGTTGTAGCCCTAAACACTTGGAACTTTAAAATTCTTTTGGTACATTGTAAAATGACTCCTGTGAAGGGAGAGCTAATTGAATAAACTCAATTCTGATAATGCTCTTTTATTAGGGAAACAAGGTAGCTGTCTAAATATCTAACTTAAAGAAAAAAACTAAAGAAACCAAGAGCTTAGTATTTGTGTCAAAAATATGTAGTTGCCGGTACAAAATCCCTATAGACCACTTTGTCCAAAAAGTTCCAGCTGAAGATTCCAGAAAATGTGAGGTTAGCACCTAACCTGGAACAGGAATAGAAACAGAATATTTATTTTACTCAGATTAAAAAAATAAATAAAGAAAAGAAAATAGGGCTAGGGAACAGGTCTATGTATAAGCAGAAAAAATTTAAAGACATATCCTGGAATGGAAATCTTCCTGTATAGGCAAGAAAAATCTTTTAAAATTAAAGGAATTAACTATTCTTTAAAATAATTATTGGGGTTGGGGATATAGTTCAGTGGTAGAGCATGTGTTTAGCATGTACAAAGCCCTGGACTCCATCTCTTGTGGGGGGAAAATACCTAACCTAAATATGTAAATGAATAAAAAGAATAAGCAAAGATATGTGACTATTATATTATACCAAATAGAAAAATCAGAATACCCACTGCATTACAAAGTAATGCCAAAAGGAATCAAAGGTATGTTCCTCTAGCAATAGAGAGGATCTAACTAGGGCCGGAAATACTGAACTCACATTCTGGTAAATATTGTTTGTGGCCCTTTGAAAATATCTTTTTAAGTGTGTTTGATAGGCTCTCACTAGTAAATTTTAGTTTGCACTTTTTTTTTCCCCCTCAGAAGTAGAGAAGATTAAAAAAAGATTGAGTAGTTAAGACTACTTATAAAGTATAAGATGGTTCCTCTGCTAAGTTTCCAGGTGCTAAAAGGACACTTCTTGCTGAATGGCCCAGGATTCCTGTCTTTCACTCCTTAAAAATGCAAGATCCCACCAGGAACAGTGGTGGTGGTGGCAGCAACTTGGAGGTCTGAGGCAGGAGGATTGCAAATTCAAGGCCAACCTGGTCAACTTAGCAGTCCCTGTCTCAAGATTTAAAATGAAAAGAGCTGGAGATCTTAGAGTACCCTGGGTTCAATCAACAGTACTGGGGCAGGCTGGGGGAGCAAGATCCAGAAGAGAAGCCCTGTCAGATTTCTGTTCAGCAAGGTTTTTTGGATTTATCAAATTTTAAGCTAGAAACAACACTATCAATGCAGAAGTGAGTTTTGATGGAAGTTGCTTTTTAAAACAAAGTCTTCTTTGGGGCTGGGGGTATAGCTCAGTTGGTAGAGTGCTTGCCTCACATGCACAAGGTCCTGGGTTCAATCCCCAGCACCAAAACAAACAAAGTCTTCAAGCAATTGAGGTAGAATATGAGAAATTAAAAAAAAAAAAAGGAAATAAGAACAAGGAAATAAAATGTTAATTGAGTAGTTGAACATCCTTTTCCAGGTTTGTCACTCCCTAGTGACAATCTCTCTTCCAGGTCTTTTGCTTCCAAATTTTTGGGAAATCTATAAATCTATCTTGTGCACTATTAGCCCATCAATAAAGAGAATAAGTAAAAAGAGATGTGACATTTTAAGAAGCCTATTGTCTAAGGGGACTTTCCAACATTTTCTACTGGATCAGACAATGGAGACCACATCAGCTTGAGGATTCTGAAAATGAGCAGACCATCATAAACCATCTTGAGATCAGCAGACTGAAGTCATTCTCACCTACCTTCCCATATCCACCCCTCTCCAAGTTTCCTTAAAAGAAGAGACAGGAACCCCCAAAGTATGTCTCTTACTCTCAAAATGGTCCACATTCTCCCTAATGTGTACTCCTGCTTTCATATATAAATCTGCGCCTCTAGTGACACATGCTGAAATTCTTTTCCATCACTTCTGTCCCATATGTCAAGGACCCCACTGGCCCTGAGTTGAGTTCCCCTTTCTCCTCTGGGCTCTCTTCCAGAAATATCTGTTCTCCCCTGACACTATCAATGCAGGCTGAGTTTTTTGACTTGCCCTATAACATGCTGCAATAAGTTTAGACACCTTCAGGGCTGAGTCAGTAGAATAAATTAGTTAAACCCTCAGAGAATTGTGAAAGAAAGTACCTGGAGGCTGGGGTTGTGGCTCAGTGGTAGAGTGCTTGGCTAGCACATGTGAAGCACTGGGTTTGATTCTCAGCATCACATAAAAATAAACAAATAAAGTTAAAAAAAAAAAAAAGAATGCTAAAAAAAAAAAAAAAAAGAAACTACCTGATTACTTCTCTCTTCAGCAATCTCCTATCTCCCCACCACAGTTCCAACAGATACTCAGCCTCTACTTACTGATCTTTAAATGCTCAAAGCTCCACCATTGTAATCAGATTTACCCCGTTCAAAATCATATATTCTTCTTTTCTTTCCCATATAAACCCCACATTACAGAGCTACTAGTTTAGTTAAACAGGTGCTTATTAGCTAAATAAATGAATTTCCTATTATTTCCTTGAACAAGGACACACCTTGTTCTTTTCCACTGGGTAAGATATGTGTATGGCTTGAGAATGGCAGCGATATTTCAAGTAGAAAAGGGTAGTTAGGACAGTATTATGAACAGCTGCTATTGAGTTTGAGACGCAGCTTTTAGTACTTGGGTGAAGAGGAAAAAGTGAAGGAACCTTTTAAATGGAAGGTTTTGGTTCCTTGAACTTCATTTTCTCTTCCTTATTTTTATGCTGATTGGGTCTTTTTTCCCTTCCCTGTCAACAAACTGTTTCAGTACTTTTGGGCTTTATTTATTTATTTTGTTCCTGCCGACAAGCTGGAGGCTTAGTTATGTGCTCACTCTGAAAATGCTCCTTCAGACTTGCTCTGAACTTTCTACCCAATGCAGAGAGTTAGTAGGTACTGTGCTATATGCAAACGGGGGCATATTTGTCTGTGTAGGCCAAAAGGAGGGGAGGCATATTATTCAAATGCCTTTAGAACAAAACCAAACTTTTGAGATAGAATATTTTGTAGCATCATTGAAAATAAGCTACACTTTTGGAAAACAAAAAGGACAGAGGAATACTTATCTATAAAATAAATTGGGAGGAAAAAACCACACACAAAACAAAACATGACTAATACTTCAACAGTGAGTTCACCTCAAGCATTTCATGAATTTCACATGACCCACCCACTTTTCCTCTGTACCTCTGAAGATTACCAAATCAGCAGAAATAATACTCTGTTGTTCAAGTGCCAGATTTACATATCAACGTAGCCATGACATTCCTGAAAGTAGAATATTCTACTGTTTGCCTCATTTGTGGTTTCTATTAGAAGTTTAATTTTTGTTCTCTTACCCTCCTCTCTTAATTCCATGCCACCCCCTACCTCTCTCCAATCAGTGGATTTTTTTTTCCTTTGAATAGTTTTCCTCCTTTCCTTTCTCCTCTCAGTCATGATTTTAACTATCTGAAAATACGCTACATTTAAACATCCTCATCACTCAGCACAGTTGATCAAATCTTTGAAAAGACAAACCAGGAACAGAGAAGTAGTGAATGGTCATTTCTGGAATGATCCTGGGATACTTTCTTCCCCAAGTTTACCGTGTATGGTACAGATGGATTTCATAGCTTCTTTCTTAATAGCCCTCTTCCTTCCTTCCTTCCTTCCTTCCTTCCTTCCTTCCTTCCTTCCTTCCTTCCTTCCTTTCTTTCTTTCTTTCTTTCTTTCTTTCTTTCTTTCTTTCTTTCTTTCTTTCTTTCTTTCTTTTTCCTTCTCCTTCTTTTTAAATCATTGCTATTTCTAGATTATATTGGAAATGGGTTTAGCAAAACTTTCTATGCCAAAATTGCATCAAACAATTTTCATTTTCAATGGAAGTTTGGAAAGGGCAGGGCATTATTAAAATTTTCAAGTTCATATGTGTCAAAGTTAATGGAACATCAGCTGGAGTCTAACAAGCTATTTTAATGAGCTTCCTTTCTCTCTGATGTTCCTCTGGGGATACGTGCCTAAGCAGACCCATGAGGCTCTGGGAGTAATATGATCATCTTGACTCTGTTTAGACACCTGTGTGCTCTTTTAGCCTTGCAGTAAGAGAAAGAGCAGAAGGAGAGAGATGAACAGAGGGAGAGAGAGAAATGAGGGCAGGCAGAGCATGCAAAGTGGAAGTGGGCGTAAGGCTGTGCTGCTTTGGATGCTCCTACAAGAAACTCTTCAGCAGCAGTGGAGGCTGGATGCATCATAGGCCAACAGTGCCTCTGTGTGGGGTGCCTGGGAGTATGTGCAATGTTTTTGTGTGTAATGGGGAGAGAGTGAGGGAAGGAGAAATACTTGCATTTTTTAAAAAGGAATTGCATGCGTTGGAGGTTTCTTTTGAGAAGACAATATAGAAAGAAAAGATTGAGAACCATGGATATAGAGAATGCCCAGGATCCTAAGAGCACATTCTTCTAAATTTCCCAGCCCCTTTAAAAAAATCTGTTTGCTGTGTTCACTTTTTCTTTGCCACCCCACAATCTGTCTGATGCTTGGCTCTCCCTATCTACTATAAACATCCCTTTAACCTCAACTCACCACATAGATATTAAATTTGATTTGTATTATTTTTACCAGGTGCTTGTTTAGTGAGTTATCTTGGTCTCATGCTTGTATGTACTTCCCTTCCTGGATTATAAAGTTCCTGAGGATTTGTACTTAGAGAATCTTGTTCTCTCTTCACCTCTTTCTTGCTAATTCTGGGTACTTCTTTTTCTAGATTTTTTATGTGTTTTGTTTTTGTGGTGCTGGGGTTTGAACCTAGGGTCTCACACATGTTAGGATGTGCTCTACCATTGAGCTACCTCCCTAGCCCTCTGAGTATTTCTTAACATATTGTGATGGACTGACAGATCTGACTCCATGAGAATGTTATAGGCCAGACTCTAAGGGAAATGACTAAACAGACTCCATTTTGCTCTGAGACTCCATGTTATGTAGGAAATAAGCTTCTCCCATGGAACACCCTGCCTCTGTGCCCATAATCAGTTACTTGGTGTGACATGTTTAATAATATACAATGGCAACTCCTATTTAGTGAAGAATTGCTCTCTTTTGATCCTATTGCTCCTAAACAATGTACCATGTGAACAGTGATTGTGTGGATGTTAGTAACCATTCTTTAGTTTGTACCTAGGTAAGGGTCATTTTGACCCACTTCCCCCTCTGTCGATGATCTCACGATGCTAATGTATAATTTTGAATCATAGCAACAGACACTTATGATTAATGTGATTTTTAGTATAAGAACCCCTACAACCCTGTGGTCAGGTCTGTTCTCCCAATAGCCATTTTTTGGGGCATTGTGTGAGACAGTCAGCTGGCCAGCTTAATAAAGACTCTCAAATTTGGACTTCTCAGTGGTGATCGGTCTGTTCTTAAGTTGTGCCCCAGAACAATATGACTGCAATACTTCTTCATAAGAATTTTTTCCTTCTACCAAGTCTTTTATGGCATGATTAGGATTCATATGTTCCAAATTAAGAATTGTTTACAAGTATTTCCACACTCTTTTGTGTGTGAGTGCCAGGGATTGAATCCAGGGCCTCTGGCATGCTAATCACCCACTCTAACACTGAGCTACACTCCCAGCCCTACACTTTTTATTTAATGTGAGCAGGTTTACTTATACTTTAATTTAAAAAAATTATCTTCCGTGAAACATTTAAAATGTTCAGAAATATATTTTAAAATGACATATACTACATACCAACCACCACATTTAACACATTTGCTTTTTCTCTTTAAAAGTTAAATATACACCTAGCTGCCCTAGGCTTCCTTATCCTATTCCTCTCCTTCTCCCCGCAAGAGATAACCATTCTCCTGAAAATGGGGTCTAAGAGTCCATTACATGGCTCAAGATATCTTGGTCCTCTATCCTGAGTGCGCAGGCTGAACTCTAGAGCCCAAGAGCTGCTCACACACAGCGAAGCATGGCAAGTAATTCTTAGGTCTCCTGAATGCTGAAGGTCATTATGGATAAGCACCTTTTCAGAGGGCTGTGTGAATTTTTGTCACCTGAGGGGAAACTGACCTGCTAGTCCCCCCTGAAACATTGTATGGCTCCAACAGAGACCATTCAAACTTTCTGTTATTCCTCCTCAATTTAGAGTTGCCAGATAAAACAGAGATTATCCAGTGACATTTGATTTTCAGATCAACAACAAATAATTATTTTATGGTCAAAGTATATCTCCAATATAGCATTTGGAAATGCTTATACTAAAAAATATTTATTTTTTATTTGAAATACAAATGTAACTGTGTGTCCTATAGATTTATTAATAAATCTGGGAAGTCTACCTCAGTTGAGTTTTGGAAGGGTTACCAAAACATTTTAGGAGTCTTTGAAAATGTATGAGCTCAAAGCTTTACTGAAGTAACATCTGTAAACACACAGTTTCTCAAAGACCTGTATGATAGGGGGCTGGAGTTGTGGCTTAGTGGTAGAGTGCTCACCAGCACATGTGAGGCACTGGGTTTGATTCTCAGCACCACATAAAAATAAATAAAATAAACGTATTGTGCCCATCTACAACTAAAAAAAGAAATAAACAAAGGCCTATAATAGACTTGGACAATGACAACAAAAACAAGTTCAGTGACTTTTTTAGGACCCAGATTTTTAAGTTATTTTTTAATAATTTCATTGAAGTATGTAATTCACTCAAAGCATAAAATTCAGTGACATTTTAGTATATTCACAGTGTGCAGCCAACCACCAGAATCAACTTAAAAACATTTTCACCACCTCAAAAAGAAACCCAGTATCTATTACCATTCAATCTCCTGGTCCAGCTTCCCTCTTTCCCTGCTATTCCTCAACCTGAGCACTTGGCAACCACCAATGGACTTTTCGTTCCTTTAAATCTGTCGATTCTGGGACATTTCATTATAAATTGAATCATATACTACATGACCTTTGGTGACTGGCTTCTTTCACCTAACACTGTTTTCAAGGTTTAAGCACATAGTAGTATGTATTTGTACTTTATTCTTTTTTATGCCCCAGTAATATTCTTTTATAGCTATAGTCCACAAATGGTGTCTCGGTTCATCCATCGATGGACATTTGGGTAATTTCCACTTTTTGATTATTTAGGAATCATACTACTAGGAGAGAACATTTGTATACGTGTTTGTGTAGTCACGTTTCCTCTTCTCTTGGGTAGCTACCCAGGAGTGGTCATATGGTAGAACTATGTTTAATATTCTGAGGAACTGCCGAACTGTTTTTTTTTTTTTTTTTTTTTTTTGCGGTGCTGGGATCGAACCCAGGGCCTTTTGCTTGAGAGTCACTCTACCAACTGAGCTATATCCCCAGCCCCCAAACTGTTTTGTAAAGCAGCTGAACCATTTTACATTCTAATTATAATTTTTTTAAATAAAGAACTTAAGCTGGGCCTGGAGTCCCCTGAAGGCACACGCCTGTAATCCCAGCGGTTTGGGAGGCTGAGGCAGGATGAGTTCTAAGCCAGACTCAGCAATTTATCGAGGCCCTAAGCAACTAAGAGAGAGCCTGTCTCTAAATATTTTATCAAAAATATAAATAATATTTTATTAAAAAGCGCTGGGGGTGTGGCTTAGGGGTTACGCGTCCCTGGGTTCAATCTCAGGTACCAAAAATAAATACATAAATACATTTTTAAAAATAAAGAACTTTATTTATCATCTTCCTAGCGTCCCAGAAAAGGCCCGCCCCAGGGCCCTGCGTCCACCGTTGCTTCGCAGGGCATCAAACTCCCACTGTTCCTATCCGCCGGCCGCAGGCAATCCAGAACCAACCGAAGGCCCAGCGCGCTGTGGGAAACGTAATTTCAGTTTCCCGCAGGCTCCGCCTCCTTGGTGCTTGAGGCCCAACGGGAAAACAGACGCTTCTGTCTGAGGCTCTCTGGATGTTGTAGTTCTCTTTCTAGTCAGCTGTGCAGCAACTATGGAAAGGAAAACTACAATCCCCACCATCACCGCCGCGCTACGGTAGCCGAAGAGGTCATTCCTCGTGGGGCACTACCGCCCACTCTCAGGTCTCGGCGCCTCTCTAGGGCGTCTGTAAACACACCCAGAGACTGTCATGGAGGGGGAGGAGGAGGCGGCGGCGGTGAAGGGAGGCGTTTTGGGCTGCCTCCAAGGTCCGCTCTGCCATTCCTGAACTAGTCCCTGGTCCCCGTGACTGGCATCAGGGAAGTGAACTGTTAGGCGAGAGGAGGAGGCAGTCAGAACCATATCCCCTTCTTCCCCGGGGCGGGGGCCGGGCCGGGCCGGCTGAGCCAGGGAGGGCCGGGGGAGGGAGTGCCTGGCCAGGCCGGCCTCTGCCGAAATGGATGACAGTAAGGTAAGTCCTGTGGTTTGCCCGCGCAGCTGCCGCCGCCGCCTGCTTGTCGCTAAGTACTAGTCTGCCTCTGAGCCTCAGCTCAGAAGTCCATGCCAACACCCAAGCAACACCTGCCTTAGACATCCCTGCTCTTCTCCACTTATTGCCAGATGGTACCCAACCAAGAATTCTGGGAACACTGAGGCTGTGTTTTTCCAGGAAGGGCCCTGTCTTTATTCCCGAGCAACCCTGTTTGCCAGCGCTTCCAGAGAATTCTAACCCTCCTCTTTGACCTGCCTAGCGAAATAAGTGAAGAAACTATAGTGCGTTTTCTTTTTGCCCTTCCTTGCCCCCTCTCAGCCCGTCTTCTGTTCGAAGACCTTAACTTGTGCACCCTGAACCAGCCCTATTCCCTTTGACTATTTCCCCTTCTCAGAATCCCTCACTCAATGCCCCATTCATATAATCGGTTCACACCCCTTCCGAGCTATTTTCCTGTGGTTGGTTGGAACACTGCTAAGCTCCTGTTGCTATTTGGCCAGAGTCTGGAATCTAATTTCCTCCAGAAAGCCTTTCTCTAAGAAAGTAGTGAATTTATTCTTGTTAATTTACCTTAATATTCCATCTCCATCCCACTTTTCCTATCCGATGTGTCCAACTTTGTGATTTTAAGATAATAGATAATGTTCATTGTTGGTTAATTTATACAGTTGAACCTATTCATACTGTCTTCCTTTCTACCAAAGTTTATATTGTTTAGGTTTATTCCATGAAGATAGGGACGGTCAAGGATTTGTGTATTGGTGTTTTAGGATGTTTAAGAATTGGGCCTATTTATTTTAGGAATCAAACTTTTAAAATTTGCCAGTTTTTGAGATCAGCCCTTCCCGGTTCTTTTCACAGCCTAATTTTCTGCAGTCTTTGGCTGTACTCTTTGGGATAGTGGTTTCCTTTGGGTGCCCCTCCTTTTTTTGGGGGAGGGTGCTGGGGATCAAACCCATGGCCTTGTGCTTACAAGGCAAGCACTCTACCGACTGAGCTATCACCCCAGCCCCAATGGGTGCCCTTTTTACCCTCGCCAAACTACTAAATTTTTGCTGCTGCTGTTTTGTTTCACACATCTTCAGATCAAAAAAAAAAAAAAAAAAAAAAAAAAACAAAAACCAGTGTCTAGCTTCTCTATGCTCTCTGTTTTATTCTACATTATCTGCTTTTCATCTTCTTGTAGAAGGCTCTGAGAAAAGTGATAGAAGGGAAAGCCTAGCACTGGTCTCTGGACTTAGTACTCACCTAGAGGAACAGATTGCTTGTGAAGCAGCAAACCTTTCCTAATAGGGTTGGTATTTCTAAGATAAGTGGGTAGTTTCAAAAGTTTTCCAGAAAAGTTAGGAAATAACTTTTCATAGTCTTTGCTAGTTCAATATTTAAGGGTTAATATTGAAATTATATCTGAATTCTGTCCATTATCTTTCCCAGAAAATAATAATTTTGTAACCATTTAATGATGCTAAAAGAACATATTGTTCTTTAATTTTCTCAACTTGTGACTCATACTGTATTCTACCTAATTTTCAGTTGCTTCCTTTTCAGATCTTTGAAGCACAACAACTTTCTTAAAATCTTCAGTAATCTCAAATAAGTCCAAGAAAAACTTACAGGATTTTGAGTTATTCCACATACCTATAAAATCACAAATGGGTTATTTTAAAAACTAGCACACAGTAGAAGGAGGATATTAAATTTCATCTAGTAGTATACCTCAAACAACAGAAAATACTAGTTAATAATGATTAACTGGAACAAAATAACATTATGGCCATTGCCCAGAAATGCCTGGGCTTTATTCAATGTGCTCTAGTTGAGCAAAACAGCAAAAGCAGACATATAATAGCAAATAGGGGGACATAGAGCAAGAGGTAGATTGCCCCTAAAAAGGGAGTTTGGGAACATGTTAACCAGAGTGAAAAACTATCTTACAAGGTCTCCTCTTAGGCTAGCTGGGAAGGAAAAAAATCTTAGTAAGTTATTTAGCTTCCTGAGTTTCTACTGAGTTTCTTCTTCCTTTTCTTTTAAATGAGGCCAAGGACTGGGGTTGTGGCTCAGTGGTAGGGCACTTGCCTGGCATGCGTGAGGTACTGGGTTCAATCCTCAGCAACACATAAAAAAAATAAAATAAAACAAAGGTATTGTGTCCATCTGCAACCCCCCCCACACACAAAAAAATGAGGCCAATACCTTCTTTGCAGGCTTTGGTAAGGATTATAAATGAATCACATAAAGAATCTAGTTCAGTCTTAACACATGGTTGGTACTAAAAATCATTACTGTGAGGCTGGTAGGGTGGTAGGGTGCTTACCTAGCATGTGTGAGGCCATCGTTGAACACCCCCATAAGGGAAAAAAAATTACCATGGTTATATTACTAGCAGTGACTTCTGTGAGCTTTACTATATTGCAGTAGGTACCTGAGATCCTTCTTTTGGTAATTCTTTCATGTATTCTTATTGTATAACATTTGTAACTGTGTCTATACCTATACTACACTTTGCCCTACACCCCAAATGGTGGAATGATGGAATATGAAAGAAATGTAACCTCTGCCCTTAACTGTTAGATTATGTGACAAAGCTGGGTGTGGTGGCATAAGCATATAACACCAGCAACTAAAGAGGCTGAGGCAGGAGGATTGCAAGTTTGTGGCCAGCCTCAGCAACTTAGCAAGACCCTATCTCAAAATAAAAAATGAGAACCAGGGATGTGGCTCAATGACAAAGCACCCTTGGTTCAATCTCTAGTACAAAAATAAATAAGTAAATAGATGTGAGAAAGCATGTCTACTAGGAAATAATTCTTATTTTTATGAAAGCCTCTTATTGACTTGCTGTGTTCAATTACAAAGAAAACAGAAATGTGTGATTTTCAGAGCCTTTGATCAGAGACAAAGGTTTTTATTTTTTATTTTTATGTTTATTGAATAAATAAGTTGAAATATCCTAAATCAGATGAGTTCCTGTTATACTGTAAACTGGTAAGAGACCACCAAATTATATTGCCCAGCCTGACAGTTAAGGGCATCAAGTTCTAGCTGAAGAACTGTTGGTTGTGGGACAGGCCAGCCACTGGCTACAAGATGCTAATATTGGCTGCTGTTTCCATACTTCCTTTCCACCTTTTGCTACACATGATTATCTGGAACTGAGGTTTCTTATACTTATCCCTTGCCTTCTAAGTAGGTCTTGTCTCTTGCAAAAATTTTAACTTGGCCTCCCGCCCCTGCCCAAAATTTTTTAACATTCTTAAACCTGCCTCTGAAATCCCCTAATTGGCCCTTTAGCAATACTCTGCTATAGTTGGACCTGGGTTCCCAGACATCTGTCCTACTCCATCAACACTTTATACAAGTTCAAGACAGAAGAACCAGCTCATCTACTGAACTATTCTGATAGACATAGTGTGCCTTTTTTTCCTTTCCAGATTATGTGCACATTTTAACGTGGTTACCTCTACAGACAGTTTTAAAACTAGGAAATAATTTTCCCCCCTTGGGTATCAGGGATTGAACCCAGGGATGCTTAACCACTGAATCACATCCCCACTCTTTTTATATTTTATTTAGAGACAGGGTTTCACTGAGTTGCTTAGGGCCTCTCTGAGTTGCTGAGGCTGGCTTTGAACTTGCAATCCTGCCTCAGGTTTCTGAGCCACTGGGATTACAGGCATGTGCCACTGTACCTGGCAAATAATTTTAATACTATAGAAACCAGTTGAAATATTAAGCTTAAATGACTGTATTCAGAATGTCTTTCTCTCTAAGGTTGTCAGAATAATTATTCATTAATTATTTGTTGGCCACGTAATATGTACCAGGCACCATTCTAGGCAGTAGTTATAAAATGAATGTCTTTGCAACTGATCTCCAGGATCTTTGACATTTCTGTAGGCGAGGCAGATAGATAGAAAGTACTTACAGTATAGTCAGGTAAGAAATGAAAATAATAAAGGGAGAGTGCTTTGGGGGCACTAAGAATGAGTGCCTGTCTAGGTATGTCCGACATGGTGGTTCACCCAATAGGAATGAATCTAAAAGGAAGGGGTCCTCCAAAATAGGAAAAGTGGAATATCCTAAAGCATACTGCACAGGAAAATAATTATTTTTGTAAAACAAGAATTGGCAAACTTTCTGTAAAGGGCCAGATGGTAAATATGTGTAGGCCATATGATCTCTATAGTAATTGTTCAGCTCTACCATTGTTTCACAAAAATAGCTGTAGGAAGAATGTATTAGAAGGGCATGCTGTGTTTCAATAAAACTTTATTCACAAAAACAAGCAGCAAGCTAATTTGGCTTGCTATCAGTGCAGATTTTACTAACCCTGAGATTATAGCATAAGGCACACATGAAAGTGTCATCAGAGTTAAGGATGGAAAGATAATCAGGAGCCAACTTATGATGTGCTTGATAAGTTAGGCTTGATAATTTTGGGTCAGTATTTTTCTAAGTGTGGAAGATACTTGTTGAATCAGAATCTCTGGGAATGAGACCTAGAAATTTGGATTTAACAGTTCCCCAGGGAGTGGCTCATTGTGCTAACAATTTGAGAAGGGTTGGGCGGGAAAGAAGCAAAGGCAGTAAATATAAACCATCTTGCTGAGACAGTTTGTAACTACTTCAGGCATGTTAAAATAGGTGTAGTTTTATATTTTGGTGAAGATATACTTAGCTTCAGCTTCAAAAAAGAATAGGTAGAAGAAAGGCAAAGGCATGGAGTTGAAATGAAAGAGGAGGAGCAGGAATTAACCCTCAGTTTAGAGATGCCTACTTTATCTTCTTTTTCCTTCTGATTGGAGAAAACTGGCAGAAAGGTTAGCAGCAGGAAGAAGTGATTAGACATTCTCACTTTCTGAAGATGTGCTAAATAAAAGACCTAGGCTGTGGTGGTGAAGGAAGTTACAGTAGCCCTAGCATTGAATGAAGATGCTGCTACTTGCTTTGTTTTTTCTTTGTAGTGGTAAAGAGCAGTGGCTAGGCATGCAGCTTTTTTTTTTTTTTTTTTTTTTGATCAGTGGGAGATACCTTTTCACTTCACATTTTTAAAAGGGAGTGGTGAAAAAGGCCCTCCTGCTTTTTTCCTTTTTAGTTGAAACTGCTGGTACCACTTTATGTAAATAAAATAATTTTCTCAGACTTAACTTGAAACTTTTATGAGTTGCCTCAAGAATTAGAGCATTAGGATGTAAAAATAAGTGCAAAAAAAAAAGATGGTTAAATAATAAAGAGTTCTTGTTTTTTTTTTTTTTTCAGTTTTTTTTCCTCAGGAGGGAGCATTTAAAAAAAACAATTTTTATAATTTTTTTTTTGATACTGGTTCAGTTTAAGTCAATTTCAAAATATTCCTTTTTTTTTTTTTTTTTTTTTTTCATTTATTCATTCAATTACCAGTCTTGTACTTGTTTGTTTAGCGGTGCTGGGGATCAAACCCAGGGCTTCAAGCATCTGCTCTACCACTGAGCTATACCCTTAGCCCTCAGGTATTTCTTTTTTATAGTGAAGAAAAACATACTAAGTTGACCAGGGAAGCAGAAATAGAGAGGAAAGAGATGACGGGGAGTCCCATCTATGAATGGACCCTGACTAGTGTTGGTATAATAGGAATGGAGGGGATGAGAGAAATCAGATTTTATCAGGGAATATATTGGCATGACTTCAGTGGATGGGCATTAATAGTCATTACAGTAAAGAGTTCAGGGCTGGGGAGATAGCTCAGCTCAGCTGGTAGAGTGCTTGGCTCGCAAGCACAAGGCCCTGAGTTCGATCCTCAGTACCGCAAAAAAAAAAAAAAAAAAAAAAAGAGTTCAAAGAATTGTAAATGTAATTGTCTGTTGTCCTCCTTACCTCTCCACCTGCCTTAATAGAGTGCCTAACGTCAAAGTGAGATGGATTAGATGAATGATTGTATAGCATTGATATAGCGATGCATTTAAAGCGTGTGTCAGTTTTAGAGCCTTTTCAGGGAATCATGTGTTCAGATTAATGAGATTAGTGCAACTACAATCATGTCTTCTCTTGCTGAAGTTAAACCTGTTCACTATGAAGCCTAAGCAATCTCCTCAAGCCTTTGTAGACTAGTTTCTTTCTTTTACTGTAGTATTTAAATTTATAATTATCAGGAATCTCCCTGTTGGCTAAATCCAATAGTTTTATCCCTTTTTAAGCTCATAATTAGAACTCTTATGCTTGTCCCCTCCCCTCCATAATACTCTTTCCAGGTAAACTTTTGTGTCTTTGTACCCTTTTTTTGTGGTGCTATGGATGGAAAGCAAGGCCACATACATGTTGGGTAAGCACTCTACCACTGAGCCACATTCCCAGCCTATGCACCATCTTGATTCTTCCCTATTATTCATTTTGCTTTTGAAGGTTGAAAGATAATTCACCCTCTTGCTGTGTATAATTCTGTGGGTTTTAGTATATTCAGAGTTATGCAAAGATCATCACTAATTATATAATATTTTCACCACCCTAAAAAGAGACTCATAAAAAGCCATGGAACATTCTTAGAATGGAATACTATTCAGCAATAAAGAGAAACAAGGTATCAAGCCATGAAAAGACGTGGAGGAGTCTTAACTGCATATTGCTTAGTGAAAGAAACCAGTTTGAAAAGGCCAACTATTATATGATTCTAATGATATGACATTCCAGAAAAGGCAAAACTTTAGAGATAATGAAAAGCACTGCGACTTTGATTATTAACAGTAAAGTAATGATAGTTCATTACCAATGCAAGATATTAATAACAGGGGAAACTGTAAGGTGGAAAGAGGGGTATGATCCAGGAAAACTCTGTACTTTCTGCTTAATTTGCCTGTAAACCTAAAACACCTCTAAAAAAATGAAATCTATTCAATTAATGGAACAAAAACAGAATTCTTTAGCCCTATTTGTTACTTCCCCTTCCCAGCCCTAAGCAACCACTAATTTACTTTTAGTCTCTCTAGACAAATCATGTGAATGGAATCATACAATATATGGCCTTTAGCTTATTTTTCTAGCACTGTATTTTCAAGGTTCATTCATGTTGTACTATGTATCAGTACCTCATGCTTTTTTTTTTTTTTTTGATGTTGGGGAATGAAAGGGCTTTGCACATGCTAATGCTAAGCAGGCTGTTTACCACTGAGCTCCATTCCCAGCCCTAGTACTTAATTTCGTTTTATGACTAAATAATGTTCCATTTCATGGATACACCATATTTTGTTGTTGCTTCATCAACTAATGGATATTTGGGTTGATTTTGACTTTTTTTTTTTTCCTTTTGGTGGTGCTGGGGATTGAACCTAGGACCATGTATGCTAGGAAAGTGTTTTACCACTGAACTACCCAATGTTCATCCCCAGCCCACTGAACATCCCCAGTCCAATGTTTCCACTTTTCACTATTACAAATAATGGTGCACTGAACAATTTTGTAAAGTTCTAGCCATGGACATACGTTTTCATTTTTTTTTTTTTTTGCATATACCCAGGAGTGGGTTATATGATAACTTATATTTACCCCCCCCCTTTTTTTTGAGGTATTGGGGATTGAACCCAGGGCCTCTGCCAGGCAGGTGCTCTATCTCTGAGCCATGTTTAATGTTTTTTTGTGTTTTTTTTTTTTTCCCATGTTTAATGTTTTGAGAAACTGACAAACTGCTCTTCAAAATGACTGCACCATTTTGTATTCCTACCAGTGATGTATAAGGGTTCCAGGTTCTCCACATCTGCCTACTTGTTATGGCCTTTTAGTTATATAGCCAAATCCTAGTGGTTATAAAGTGGTATCAGGTGGCTTTGATTCACATTTCCCTAATGACTAGCGATAGGAGTATTTTATCATTTGCTTATTGGCCATTTGTGTATCTTCAAATGTCTATTCAAATCATTTACCCCTATTTTAATTGGGTTGTCTTTTTATGGTTGAGTTATAAGAGTTCTTTATATATTCTGGATACAAGTCCTATAGCATACATATGATTAAAAATATTTTATCTCATTACGTGGCTTGTTTTACCTTGATACTGTCCTTGAAACACTGAGATTTTTAATTTTGACAAGGTACAGTTTTTTTGGGGGGGAGAAGATTGTTTGTGCTTGTGGTGTCATATCTAAGAAACTATCATCCAATCCAAGGACACGAAGATTAGATCCTATGTTTTCTTAGTTTTATAGTTTTTGCCAGGCATGGTGGCACACATCTGTGTGATCCCAGTGACTGGGGAGGCTGAGGAAGGTGGATCACAAATTTAAGAACAACCTTGGCAGTGTACAAGACCCTGTCTCAATATAAAAATAAAAAGCATTGATAATGTAGTTCAGTGGTAGAGTACCATTAAAACAAAGCAAAATGGTTTTATGGTTTTAGCTTTTATATTTAGGGCTTTGTTTTGGTTTTTAGTTAATTTTTGTGTTCTGCATGAGGTAGGAGTTCAAATTTGCACGTGGCTTGTGGCTGTCCCAGCACCCTTTTTTGAAATAACTAGTCTTTCCCCATTAAATTGTTTTGGTACTGTTTTATGGGAGAGGGATGCTGGAGATTAAACCAGGGCTTTGCGCTTGCTAAGCATACACTCTACTGCTGAGCTACACCCTTATCCCCCCTTGGCACCTTTTTGTAAATCATTTGGCCATAAATGTAAGGATTTACTTTTAGATTCTTTTCCATTGACCTGCGTATCAATCCTGGTGCCATTATCACACTGTCTTGAGTACTGTGATTTCCTTCCCATCCTTTCTTTTCTTCATTCATATTCTTCATCTCTCTCTCTCTCTCTCTCTCTCTCTCTCTCTCTCTCTCTCTCTCTCTCTCTCTCTCTCTCTCTCTTTCTCTCTCTTTCTCTTTCTCTCTTTCTCTCTTTCTTTCTTTCCTGCACTGGATCAAACCCAGGGCCTTGCACATGCTAGGCAAGTACTCCACCACTGAGCTACATCCCTAGCCCATTACATGGCTTTATTATAAGTTTTGAAATTGAAAAGTGTGAGCCCTCAAACTTTGTTCTTTTTCAAAATTGTTTTTGCTATTCTGGATCCATTGTATTTCCATATTAATTTTAGGATTGTCTTGACAATTGCTGCAAAAAGACAGGTGGAATTTTCATAGCATATCTTTTGAATATATAAATCAGTTTTTGGAGTATTGCCATCTTAAGAGTGTTAAGTCTTTCAATCCATTAAGTTGAGATGTCTTCCCATGCATGAGATCATCCTTAATTTCTTTCAATTATGTTTTATAGTTTTTAGTGCACATATCTTGTACTTGTGTTTATTCCTAAATATTTTATTTTTTTGCTATTACTATGAATAGATTTGTGGGGGGTTGGGGGGATACTGGGAGTTGGTACTCTACCACTGAGCTACCTCCCAGTCCTTTAAAATATTTTCTTTCTTCTTCTTTCTTTCTTTTTATTTTTGAGACAGGGTCTCCCTAAATTGCCCAGACTGGCCTCTAACTTCTGATCTTCCTGTCTCAGCTTCCCAGGTAGCTGGGATTACAGGTGTGAACCATGCTGCTTGACTGTTTTTCTTAATTTTATTTCCATATTCTTCATTGATAATATATAGAAATTCAACTAATTTTTGTGTGATCTTATATCCTGCAGTCTTGCTTCAATCATTCATTTGCTCTTGTTGGTTTTTTTTGTTTGTTTGTTTTGGTGTGGATTCTTTCAGATTTCCTGTATCCAACATTATGTCATCTTTAAGGTAAAGATGGTTTTACTTTTCCTTCCCAATGTGAATGCCTTCTTCTTTTTCTTACCAGATAAGGTTGAATAAAAGTAATGAGAGATGTCATGATCCTTGTCTTACTTATGATCTTTGGGGAAAAAACATTCAGTCTTTTCACCATTAAGTATGATGTTAGCTGTGGGGTTTTGTAGATTCCTTTATCAGATTGAGGACGTTCCTTTCTGTTCCTTGTTTGCTGAGGTTTTTTGTTTGTTTTTGTTTTTTGTATCATGTAAGGATGTTGGATTTTGTTGAGTGCTTTTAAAACCTTTTTTTTAGTGTTATTAAATTTTGGCCCTCTTTTCTGGTGTGTTATAATAATTGATTTGCAATTTAGAATAATTGATTTATTCCTAGGTTACATCCCTCTTAGTTATGGTGTATAATTCTCTTTATATGTTGCTAGATTCAGTTTTCTAGTGTTTTATTGAGGATTTTTGCATCTATATTCACAGGACATATTGGGCAGTAGTTTTCTTATGATATCTTTTTTTGGTTTTGGTATCAGGCATATATTGGCCTCATAGAATGAATTGGGAAATGTTTTCTCTTCCATTTCTTGAAAGTTTGTAAAGTATTAGTGTTAATTCATTAAATGTTTGGTAGAAGTCACCAGTGAAGTCATATGAACCTGAGCTTTTCTTTGATCCTGATTTTAGTATTTTTCAGTTTTCTCTTTCTGTTGGTTAGTCAATTAAAGGTTGATCAATCTCGTTGATCTTTTTGAAGAATCTTGGTTTCATTGATTTTTCTTTTTTTTTCCATTCTTTGTGTATTTATTTTTGCTTTAATATTTATTGTTACCTTCTGTCTACTTGCTTTGGTTTTAATTTGCCCATCTTTTTCTAGTTTCTGAAGATGGGGATTAGGTTATTGATTTTAAAACCTATTTTGATACTGGTGTTCATAGTTCTCTCTGAACCTGTGCTTTAGTTGTATCTCATAGAGATTTTGATATGTTATGCTTTCCTTTTCATTCACCTCAAAATATTTTTCTAATTTTCTTTATAATTATAATCTTTTCTGATCCATTAATTATTAAGGTATGACTTTTGTTTTTTTATCTTTCATATTTATTTAATACTTATTACCATTTATTAAGAATTTTATGACACTGTCACAGGTGTTTACTTTGTTATAATCATGATATTTAGTTTTAGCTTGTCTTAAAAGAGAAAATCTTATAAAATCTTACAAGGTAGTTAACAGAAAAATAGGACCTTTGTTCTTATTTCCTTATAACCGATAGCCTTTAACATTTTTAACACATAATGAAAACAGACAGTATTGCAGAGGCCCTACTGAAATCTAACTTGTCTTTAATATCTTACCTGTCTGAAAGAATTTTTCTGGAGGTTAAGAAAAAGTGGCTAGCAAGTTTCTTTTCTTGGTGGTAGAGGGTAGGGACTTAGGTCCTCTTGAGTGTTTCCTTAAGGCCTGTTATCCCTGCTCTCAAGTGTTTGGGGATGGAAAAAGGCAAAATGAATAGTGGTACAGAGGTACATTGTTTTAAAACTAGGTATTTAAATTATCATATGGCTCTAAGTCAATAGAAATCAAAACAGGAGAAAAGCTAAATGTTTGGGTTTATTTTTATAGTTCTTGGAGTTTCTGTTGGTACATAAAAATCAGTACTTCTATTTGGCCATATTAAAGTGCTTCCTCACAGAATAAGTATATGGAGAGAGCAGGTGGACAATGCGGTTATATATAAATTTGTAAAAATTTGATGTATTGGTTAAGAATATATTTTTTGGTACAGTGATTTTTTTTCTTTTCTTTCCTTTTTTTTTTTTTTGATGTGGGGGATGGGGGGTTGAACCCAGAGGCACTCAACTACTGAGCCACATCCTCAACGCTTTTTATTTTTGATTTTGAGTCAGGGTCTTGCTAAGTTGCTGAAGTCCTTGCTAAATTGCTGAGGCTGGCTTTGAATTTGCCATCCTCCTGCCTCAAACTCCCTAGCCACTAGGATTACAGGCATGCACCACTATGTATGGTCCAGAGATATTTAAGGAATTTGCAGGGTTGATTTCAATTTTAGCTTCTGACTCTTGGTTCCTAATTAACATTCCCTTTCTATTCTTCAATTTTTATGGCTTATGAAATAGGAAAAGTTCAGGTGTTAAAGGCAGTTAATGTACTAACCAACATTTGTCTAATATTTTTTCTTTACAAAGTGCTCTCATATACATTATTATATTAGAGATTTATTATAGTCCTTCGATAGACATGAATTTCTTGAAAACTGGTACACATATCAGACAGTATCTGGTACCGAAAACCAATGATTCAGTCTATTACTAAAGAAAAGTTCAACTAGAGAAGTGGTGGTTACATGGTTTTAAATGCAATTTTATAGGAATTGGCATAAAATATAGGAACCACTGATTCATTTACTGTACCTTTATAATTTAAAAAAGGAATAAAATAGCTCTAATTCAAATATTTTACTATCATGAAACCTAAACAAAGGGTTATAACTATTGGTTTTTTTTTTTGATGTTAGACATTTTATTAACATCAACATTTTATTAGTTTGACCACCTAGAGACTTGCGAGTTATTTTCAAGACATTTTACTTCTATTAGTTTACCCAATTTAAATTGAACCTTTTTAAATCATGTGAATTAAAAGTATTTGGATCTATTTTTAAATTTTAATTTTAGGAGCACTCAGTTTTGATACAGACAAAACATGACATCAGACAGCACAACATACACATAACACAAAATCAAAGGCCTTGAAACTTTATAGGTGAATCTCCATTACAATGTAACAGATGTTCAAAAACTCTAGTTGAATAAAAAAAAAAAAAATAGAACTGATCAAAAAAGTCATGAGCTCAAAAAAAATGTAGAATTAAAAAAAAAAAAAAACGAGAGTCCTGGAAAAATGGTACGGCCGTTAAGTACTTTAGTAAAGCACCATAAAATTTACTTTTGCTGGAGTTCAGGTAAGACTTTTTGCTCTTTTTTTCTTTTTTGGATTTGAGACCGGTCTCCTCCTGAGCCTTCAGGCTTTCTCTATTTATATTTCAATGTTAGCCTTGACTGAGATCTGGATCTGAAAGGGGCCAAAATGTTCTAACAGAAACTTGATGCCTAGGGCATTTTAACCCTTATTCCTGGTTAGTAATCAATTCAGGTTTGGACGCAGAAAATTGTGAAACAATTATCTCCCAATACTTGTGGGGACTGGGGCTACTATATCATACTCCTTACTAGGACATGCCACTGATGGTTGGGCTGGTTACTCCCTCCACACCGGGCGTATGTGGGACCTCATGGCAGGAGGACTAGGTGGGCTGGGTGGGGTGAAGTTGGAGGAGGAGGAGGGATTGAGAGGGGGAGAAGAGGAGGCATTCGAGTTTGCAGGAAGAGCAGAGAAGCGCAAGAAAGAAGAGACTTGAAGATAAGGAATCCCTTTCCATCTGCCAGCTCTCTTGTGGAAGCTGTGTGCCAATATCTTTGGTAGCCACAATCCACCTTCCCATGGAGCGATCTTTCATCCCTGCACAGGCCAATTTGTGATCGGTAGTCATTCCCTCCCAAACTAACATTTTACCATTTACTGGGAAGGCCATATAGGGAGGGGGGAGGTTAGAGTCTGTGAATTTCTTGCCCAGTATCATAAAATGGCCACTGGGAATATTTCCCGCCATCTGGAAGGAGGAGGGTGAGGGCTTTCATTGGAGTCTGATGTGACCCCAGAATACAAGATGGCAGCAATGAGCCTCCCCGGGGCAGTAGTGGGCCCTCCCTATGTGTAGAGGCTAGCTGCCCTCGTGGTTCCTCAACCTTGGGAGGAGCGGATGGAGATGGATTGGGCTCCTCATTAAAGGTCTCCCAACGTTGTTTACTATGTGGCAAGTTCCTGGAAGGAGATGCAATGGGAGGAGCCGGCAGTTCTTTAGGCAGCAGCTCTTTGGGGGGAACCTTGGAGCCCCCTTTGGGAGGTCCTGGAGAGAAGCAGGCCTTAAGGGAGGATAATGTAGGGCAGACTCCCAATGGGGGACCCTCCCCTAAATTGATTTCCCTCTTAACAAGTTGTTCTACACGATCCCATGTGGGCCAGTCAAAAAGATTAGCGGCGGGAAGCCAAGGGGCCACCCGAGTAAAGGTGTCCCAGGCTTTTTCCACCTGTGTATGAGACCACTCAAGGCCCCTACTCTTCAGCATGCGTCTAAGAGCTGAGAGTGCAGGGTCACCATGTGTGGTGTGTGTTTGCCCCATCTTTTCAGGGATGCCTCTTCGCTTTGGCTGTGGTTCAGCCTTGAGGGGCCCCATGTTGGGCGCCAGATGTCAGGGTCTTAAGCCCCCTTGCCCTTCTCTACCAGCGACAAGGGAAGGGGACTCCCCAACAAGGTCAGACCGGGATACGTAGGGCCGACTGACCGCCCGCTCCCAGCCTTCCGGGCGGAGGACAATCAGACGCGTCAGGGAGACCAGTCACAGCAGGAACTCCTATAACTGTTGTTTGACTTTTGTGACTGTGTTAGATGTGTTTAAAAAAAAATCAAAGAAGTACATGAAATATACTGTGTTCTCTTACTGGCTTCTCAGAGGCAGCCGTTCCTGAATTAATTGAAAAGAACAGTATATGAGATATTGGATTATACTGTTGTGTAATTGCTGACTCATTTTACTACATAAAGAATAGAGCTGGGTGTGATGGAGCATGCCTGTAATCCAGTGGCTTGGGAGACTGAGGCACAAGGATTGTGAGTTCAAAGTCACAATCAGCAGTTTAGCGAGGCCCTAAGCAATTCAGTGAGACCCTGTCTCTAAATAAAAAATTAAAAAGTTCTAAGGGGCTGGAGTTGTGGCTCAGTGGTAAAGTGCTTGCCTAGCATGTATGAGACTCTGGGTTCAATTTTCAGCACTGCACATAAATAAATAAAATAAAGGTCCACTGACAACTAAAAAAATATTATAAAAAGAAAAGAAAGGAAAAAATTTTTAAAAGTGCTAGGGATGTAACTCAGTGGTTAAATGCCCCTGGATTCAATTTGGTACCAAAAAAAAGAAAAAGATTAGAAGTCATTATACATTTATTTCACAAGATATTTGCATTTATACTGTAACATATTGCTTTTTAAAACTGTGATAATAGATTTAATGCAGGGCAATCAAAATATTTTACTAAAATTATACCGTCGAGATATAAGCATGACCTAAAATTTAAAAATTAGTGGTGTTGGGCTCAACAAGACTATCCTGTAATTGCTATCAAATATTTGGCTTTGAGAAGTTTCCTGAAGAATATATTGTTATATTGGAATAAAAGCATGATGATGTGCAATTGAAAAACTTCACAAGACCAGTTTTTGAAAAGTTGAAACTTCATTAAGAGTAGTACTGAAGCAGCTATCTTTTTTTTTAAATATATATTATGCTTAGTATTGATTTGATCTTTATAGGGTATTTGGCATTGTTGGTATATGATATTAATGATTTTGAACAAATAAATCAGAGTTTTTGTATCTAAATGAATATTGACTCTTAGAGTTTTGTTACTTGGGAAAGCTTCTACATTTATTTCAGTTATTTGCCAGTGTTTTGAATTTTGCATCTTCTCTTTTAGAATTACTTTTAAAGCCTTAGCAGTATTCCTGTCAGTACACTGAAGGTATAAAACTTACATTCTCTGAGTGATTTGTGGTGTTGGGGGTTGAACCCAGGGTCTCATGCATGTGAAGTCCGCACTCTGCCACCCAGCTATATCCCCGGCCTTTCTCTGAGGGTGATTTTCAGGAAACAAACAAACAAACAAACAAACAAACTCATCATCATTCAGAACTTTATTAAATAAGATGGACAATCACATTGTTTGGGAATTTAAAAAATAATGTATAACTCTACAGTAATGAGACATAGTATGAAAATTGGCTCCAATAGTTCTTTCTAAAAAAGTACTTTGGAATAAATGCATCGCCTTTCAAGGTTACTGCTTTAAAGCATATTTACTTGATGTGCAAGTTTAGGTTTATGTATTTAAAACTTCATCATCTTTACCACATAGTTAGATCTGATATAAAACCTTGAGAAGGTTTCAAAGCTAAACAAGGAGGAAGATTAAATCACTTTGTCAGTCACCTAGTAATTGTGCCTAGGCAGGTAAATGAATAACAGAGATAGAGGATGTTTTCTGACACTAGTGGGAGCAAGTAGAAATCTGTCTGTGGTTATAATTATTAGCTTCTAAAGGCAAAAGAGAATTATCCTTCTGAAGATTTCAAGGACTTCCTGTGTGTTCCCTTTCAGCTAAAATTTGAAGAGGGAATTTAAAGCTCAAACACTTAGGATACATATTTACTTATATATATGTATAATTTAATACATATATTTGTCTAATTGTAAACATTTAAAAATCATAAAAATTCAGATGTGTAAAAACTATTTATAATCACATCTATCAGAGAAATCACTGACCTTGTTAATTTCCTTTCTTCTGTGTATCATAACATTGAAATCATAAGAAACTTGCAATTTTGAGTGTTTTGCTTATTTTAATGTAGTTTTTTTCAAGGCAATAAAAATTCTTCATAAACAAAATATTTAATGGTGATATTTTATGGGTTTTTTTGTGTGGGAAAGTGGGTACCGGGGACTGAACTCAGGGGCACTCAACCAGTGAGCCACATCCCCAGCCCTAGTTTGTATTTTATTTAGAGATAGGGTCTCACTGGGTTGCTTAGCGCCCTGCTTTTGCTGAGATTGGCTTTGAGCTTGCAATCCTCATGTCTCAGCCTCCTGAGATGCTGGGATTACGGGCATGTACCACCGTGCCCAACTATTTTAGTTTTTTATTATCCACCTCCATATGGTTTATAAAATTTACTGTTAAACTATTTAAACTTATTGAAGAAATAATAAAAGCTTATGTTGTGTCTTCTCTCACATTCATGGTACCAAAAGTATCTTAAAAAAAGGAGACAAAGACCCAGAAGGCATTTGATGGAATTGTGCTTTCTTAGTTCCAGAGGCTTCACTTATTTATCATTTGTAAATGTTCTCTTTGCTAACATGTATCCATAGCCACTTTGCTACATAGAGAACTAAGATTAAAAAATAATTATTTCTTCTCTCTCTTGCTGAAGGTGGTCGGAGGCAAAGTAAAGAAGCCTGGTAAACGTGGTCGGAAGCCAGCCAAAATAGACTTGAAAGCAAAACTTGAGAGGAGCCGGCAGAGTGCAAGAGAATGCCGGGCCAGAAAAAAGCTGAGATATCAGTATTTGGAAGAGTTAGTATCCAGTCGAGAAAGAGCTATATGTGCCCTCCGAGAGGAACTGGAAATGGTAAATTCTTTCAATAAACACATAAAATAAATCAGTCTCATCTTGGCAAAAGAAATGTACATTAAAACGTGAAGATACCAGTTTTTACTAATACATTTGACAAATATTAGAAAGAATATTAATCTGTTAGCCATGCTGTGGGCAAATAGTCATTTTCTTAGGTGGGAGCAAAATGCATATGACTATTTTATTGAGGAATTTTTTTGTGATAGGAAAAAATGGAAAATAATCCAGACAGTAACAACCTAAGTCAAATAAATTATATTACATTCACACATGGGACTGCTTTATAGCCATTAAAAAATCACAGGGCACATATGTGTTTACTGATATAGAAGGATGTTCACAATATATTAATTGTGAAAAACTGTGTAACAATATGTAATTTCACAATTGTGTTTAAATGAATTTTATTTATTTTACATGTTTTATTCATTTGTTCTCACTTTGGGTAGTAGCTATAGAAATGTATAACAAAATTGAAACCCATTACTATAAACTCAGGAGGTTACAGATGGGATACTACCATGATCATTGCAAAACAGGGGCAGATACCTCATGTTTTTAGAAAATAATAAGGTGGGGTTACAGGTGTGCAGTACCTGTAACCCCAGTGGCTCAAGAGGCTGAGGCAGGAAAATCATGAGTTCAAAGCCAGCCTCAGCAAAAGTGAAGTGTTAAGCAACTCAGCAAGACCCTGTCTCTAAATAAAATATTAAAAAGGGCTGGAATGTGCCTCAATGGCAGAGTATCCTAGGTTCAATTCCTAGTACCAAAAAAAACCAAAAAGCAAAAAAAAGAAATCAAATGAAATAGCATATATCTTGATAGTATATATACTATTCATTTTTCTCTCTTCATGTCCTCACCCTATTACTGTCTTTCTTTTTTATACCATCCAGATATATTCCAAATATATGCTGTTTCATTTGATTTTATTTTTTTTTTTCTGCTACTGGTGATTGAACCAGCCACTGAGCCACCTCCCCAGCCCTTTTTATTTTTTAATTTGAGACAGTTTTATTTTGAGACAGTAAGTTGCTTTGGACCTTGCTAAGTTGCTGAAGCTGACTTTAAACTTGTGATCCTCCTGCCTCAGCCTCCTGAGCCACTGAGATCACAGGCATGCACCACCATGCCCGGCCATTTGATTTTT
This sequence comes from Sciurus vulgaris, assembly GCF_902686455.1. Taxonomy (NCBI): domain Eukaryota; kingdom Metazoa; phylum Chordata; class Mammalia; order Rodentia; family Sciuridae; genus Sciurus; species Sciurus vulgaris. Next base: position 81,550,720 of record NC_136465.1, read on the forward strand.
GTAGTGTGTTGAATTTGACCGGTGCTATAAAGTGTTTTTTACCTTCAGTGTAGGTCACTTAAGGGCTTCATTTTTGTGTACCCCCAAAGACCATAGGATACACTATGGTAGAATATGTACGTTTCCTGTCATACATCTCATGGTAGTGTATACATCTGGTATCTAGTAGATATTTTGTGAATGTTTGTGAAAGAAGGGAAATTACTAGAATTAATTTTTTTTTATTTTAGGGGTAGAAATAATACTGGGACAATTATTAAAAAATTGAGATGAATTCTAATTAATGGCATACTATGAAGACATGTTCTTTTAGTCAGAGGGGCTTCTTTAATCTGAGCAACCCTCCAGCACATTGCAAAAATATTCAGTAGCAATTTTTCTGGCCTCTTCTGAAAGATGACAAATCTCATATATGACCTATGTGATAAAAAAGTAATACCATGGAGTGTGGGGTTCTCAGCAACCTATTGACCTCTAATTGTGGGCTTTTTTATATCTAGGATTTCTACTAGTGGTTCCTGAATTCTGTTAACTTTTTTTTTGGTACTGGGGATTGAGTCCAGGGGTGCTTTACCAGAGCTACATCCCAAGTCTTTTATATTTTTTGAGACAGGAGCTTGAAAAGTTGGCTTTAAACTTGGGATCCTCTTGTTTCAGCTGGGATTACAGGTGTGAGCCACTGGGTCTATTAACATTTTACCTAAGTATATTTTATATATTTCAGTACAAGCAGTGGTGCATGGCAATGGACCAAGGAAAAATCCCTTCTGAAATAAAGGCCCTACTCACTGGAGAAGAGCAGAACAAATCTCAGCAGAACTCAAGCAGACACACCAAAGCTGGGAAGACAGATACTAATAGCAATTCCTGTGAGTATGATCCATGGGAGAATTTTTATTAAGAGAGCATCTAAAGGTAGGGTTTCTATCGACCACTTCCTTACTATGTCTTTAAATAAAATAAAAGATTGATGTCATTTGCAGTGCACTAGTAAGCAAGTTAAATAGCTTTAGATTCTAAATACTGACATGCCCTTTACATGAGTTCTATAAAGGGCAACTGATAAATTTATGGAGATTATTTTATTAAGATAATAAGTAGGAATGACACTGCTCTCGTTATTGTTAATGATACTATATTTTATTTGTATTTTTATTTACAGCTTACAAAGTATTTACCCTTATATTTATCTTAAATGTAAACTCTAATAATCATATTAAAGAATTTAACTTTTTGGGTTGATGGTGTAGTTCCATGGTAGAACATGTGCTTAATATGTGCAACACCTGGGGTTCAGTCCCCAGCACCAAAAAACAAAAACGAAGAAACAAATTATACTTATTTTATAGATGAGGAATAGCAGGTCTGGGTAAGATACCCAGGGTCACACAACTGTAATATTAAAACCTGTCCTCACCAATCCAGGCTCTTTATAGCATGGTAGTCCATCAGGATAAGGATTTTTTTTCTTGCCATGTGAGAGATTAAACCCAGGGCTCACATGCTAGGCAAGCGCTCTACCATTGAGCCCACCCCCAGCCTGGTTTTTTTTTTTTTTTTTTTTTGAGGTGAAATTCATATAACAAAATTATCCATTTAAGAAAACTAACCATTTTAAAGTAACAATTCAGAGGCATTTAGTACATTCACAGTGTTATACAGCCTCCAGTTATTCAAAATGTAATCATCCTACAAGAGAACCCTGACTAGGCATGGTTGTGCACACGCCTGTAATCCCAGGGAGGCTGAGGCAGGAGGATTTTGAGTTCAAAGCCAGCTTCAGCAAAAGTGAGGTGCTAAGCAACTCAGTGAGACCCTGTCTCTAAATAAAATACAGGACTGGGGATGTGGCTTAGTGACCAGGTACCCTTAAGTTCAATGCCCTATACCAAAAAAAATAGAACTCTGAACTCATTAAATAGTTATTTCCCTTTATTCCTAGCCCCTTAAGACCTAACCCCTTAAGACTATGAATCTGCTTTTTGACTATATGGATTTATCTATGTTGGATATTTAATATAAATGGAATCATACAGTATATGATTTTTTTTGTCTGGCTTCTTTCACTTAGCATGTTTTTAAGGTTAATTCACATGTATTAGTATTTATTCCTTTTTGTGGTCACATAATATTCTTAAGTACATGTGTACCAGTATTATTTATCTGCTCATCTGTTGATGGGCAACATTGTTTCTACCCTTTGGCTCTTGTGACCAGTCCTGCTGTGAACATGTATGTACAAGTATTTTTGTACTTATTTTCAGTTCCTTTGAGTATATACCTAGGAGTCAAGTTGATGGGTCATATGGAAATTCTATGTTTAACTTTTTGAGAAATTGCCAAGCAGTTTTTTGTAGTAGCTAAAACATTTTATTTCCATCAGCAATGTATAACTTCTAATTTCTCCACATCTTACCAACACTTGTTATTTTTCATTTTTTATTATTTATCGTTATTATTTTTTTAAGAGACAGGGTCTTGTGATGTTATGTTGCCTAGGCTAGCCTTTATCTTCTGGGGTCAAGCAATCTTCCTTTCTCAACCTCTGGGATTGCTGGGACTACAGGCATGTACCCGTGTGCCTTGCTGGATTTTTTTAAAAACAATAGCTATCACAGTGAATGTGAAGTAGTATCTTATTGTGATTTTGATTTGCATTTCCCTAAATAACTAATCATTTTGTATCTTTTCATGTGCTGTGTGGTCATTTGCATATCTTCTTTGGAGAAATGTTTGAGTTTGCTAATGTTTTATTTAGGTTTTTCATTTTGTTGTTGAGTTGTAAGAATTCTTTTCTAGGTATTAGACTTTTTTCTCTTTAAGCTCTTTTCACTTTCTTGATAGTATCCTTTGATACACAGAATATTTTAATTTTGATGAAATTCACTTTACCTTTTTTTCCTTTACTGTTCATGCTTTTTGTGTCATATCTAAGATTCCATTGCCAAATCCAAGGTTATGAAGATTTACCCCTTGGTTTTCATCTAAGAATTTCATGGTCCTTTATTTGGGTTGTTGACCCATTTTGAGTTCATTTTATGGTGTGAACACAGGGTCCATGTGTTACATATGGATATCCAATTGGCCCAGTACCATTAATTTTGTTGATTGATTAATTGATTTTTTTTTTTTTTTTTTTTTTTTTTTTGGTACTGGGGATTAAACCCAGGGGCACTTTACCACTGAGCTACATCCACAGCCCTTTTAATTTAAAAATTTTTTTTCTCTTTTTTTAATTGATTCTTTTTAGTTATATATAACAATAGAATCCATTTTGACATAATTATACAAGCATGGAATGTATCTTATTCTAAATCAAACCCTAGTACTTCTCCTTTCCCTTATCTTTTCCCTTTCCCTGCTCCCTTCTCTCTATTGATCTTCCTGCCATTTATCTGTAGTTATTATTTTTTTAATTAATTTCTTGTAGATGTACGTGATGATTGGTTCACTGTGGTGTATTCATATATGTACATAGGAAAGTCATGTCAGATTAATTCCACTGTTTTTCCGTTTCCTATCCCCCTTTCATTCTCCTTTGTCTAATCCACTGAACTTCTATTCCCCTCCCTGCTTTATTGTTGGTTAGCTTCCACATATCAGAGAAAAATTTGACCTTTGGTTTTTTCGGATTGACTTATTTTACTTTAGCATGATAGTCTCCAGATTCATCCATTTACCAGCAAATGTCATGAAGTCATTCTTCTTTATGGCTGAGTATTACTCCATTGTTCATATATATATATATATATATATATATATATATATATATATATTACAATTTCTTTATCCATTCATCTGTTGAAGGGCACCCGTGTTAGCTCTAATTGTTTAAAAATTTTATTCTGAAGCTGTGCATGGTGTTGCATGCCTGTAATTCCAGCAACTTGGTAGGCTGAGGCAGGAGGATTGCAAGTTTGAGGCCAGCCTTAGCAATGTAGGCTCTGAGTAACTTAGTGAGACCCTGTCTCAAAAAAAATAAATTAAATAAATAAATAAGTATAAACAGGATTGGGGATGTAGCTCAGTGGCAAAGCATAGCTCAGTACCATATAAGTACACTTTATACTGAGACAGGGTCTTGCTAAATTGTCTGGGCTGGCTTGAGCTTGCAGTCCTCTTGCCTCAGCCTCCTGAGTTGCTGGGATTACAGATATAGGCCATTGCACTCAGCTTATAAAGATTGTAGAATGAAGGTGTCAGGTGTTTCCTTCATTATTGTGATTACTCTGGGAGCACTTGATGTAGTTATTAGGAAATATTATCCATTTTTTAATCTTCAAATTTCTGTTTTCTGAAAGAATTGACTTTAAAAAAAAACAAAAAAACTTTGTTTATTCATTTATTTTCATGTGGTGCCGAGGATCGAACCCAGTGCCTCAAACGTGCAAGGCAGTCGCTCTACCACTGAGTCACAGCCCCAAAATTGGCTTTTTGATGACTCTTATTAGATGAGGTAACACTGGATCTTAACCTAAATTGAATTAGTGAAAAAAGCCAAATCAGCTATTTATCTTTCGGTCTGTATTTTAAAAAATAGCCTTCCTACCAGGTATGGTAGTGCAGGCCTATAATCCCAGCAGCTGCGGAGGCTTAGGCAGGAGGATCATGAGTTCAAAGCCAGCCTCAGCAACTTAGTGAGGTGCTAAGCAACTCAGTGAGACCCTGTCTCTAAATAAGAAATACAAAAAAAGGACTGGGGATGTGGCTCAGTGGTTAAGTGCCCCTGAGTTCAATCCCTGGTACCAAAAAAAAAAAAAAAAAAAAAAACCCTTTCTATAGATGCTAACCTGAAAAGAAATTCATACCTTTTAAAACAGATTAGTCAAATTTCATTGACTTTAAAAGCATTCTAACATTGGTGAATTTGATTTATTTTTCAGGGTGAAGATTATGTAAAATGATGAATCAGTGATTGAAGCCAATATTCTAATTTCCATGGATGATGAATAGGCAAGATTATGCTTCTTGGCTCCATTTACTACCTACTGCTCAGTAGTCATCTCTGTAAATCTGCAGTTTTTACCAAAATGTATGATTACAGATCTCAAAAGATCTTGCTTTAACTTTCAACTCTTAGAAAATTTATAAACATTCAGATTTGTTCTGTACTGATACCCATGACATTTAACATGTCATGAAGCTTGAAAACACAAGAGTAGAGAGAAGTGACGATTGTATTTTTGCACCTTAACTCCACATTGCTTTGTTGGTTAATTTATATTCTTTTCATGTAATTCATGTAATTGTATGTGTATGTGTGTTTAGGTGTCACCTCCTTTCATGTTTCTGATTGCCCTACAAAGAGAAACCAAATGGCTGATGGCTAACTAAGTTCTCAGCCTTTATGGACCTAATATGATTTCTTTATATTTACTTGAGTAATGTTTATTTTCTGCATGAACCATGATTTCTCCTGTGAGCCATTCCAGCATAAGCTGTGAATATGTATTAACAAATATATACATTTCTATTTTTATAATCCATAGATATGCCTGTTTTAAATAATGTACATGTTTAAAAAATACATCAAGAAAACCTTTAAGACAGCCTCTATTTAAAACTTGTTGCTGTCTTATCAAAATGTATTTATAAAAGTTTGTTAGGTCCACACTTGGAGAATAGTCAAATTTTACTTTTAAGCAGGAAGTAACCTTTCAGGCATTTCAGCAGCATACATTATCTTGATAACTTAAGAGTATGTATGTATGTTTCTGTTTTATGTTTATATGTGTATGTGGGGAGGACAAGAGTGAATGTTCACACATTTTCTTGTGTACTCAACTAAGTTGGAGAGTTATTAGAGAATTTTTCTGGAGAAAATAGGATGAGGGCTGGGACGTAGCTTAGTGGTAGAGTGTTTGCCTTAGCATGCCTGAGGCCCTGGGTTCAGTCCCCAGCACTGGGAAGAAAAAGAAAAGAAAAAAAAAAAAAAAAAGATGAAGAAACTAGCTGCTGAGATTGAGTTTCTGCCTTGGGATCTGGAACAAAACAAGGGGAAAACCGTTGGTAAATTTAATGACTGTAGCCATAAGCAGAATACTTAGTGTCATCCCTGACATGAGTTTCCTTATGAACGTGTTCTGAGCTAGAAAGAAAAACAATGTGGTCATGCATCTGGTTCAGTGTATGCCTCCACTGGTGTGAAGCACTGGAGTTGGAGTTGTGCACAGCAGTGCAGCTAGTGGGTCCATCAGGAAGTGTGCAAGGGCAGAGTAGTTCTTTGAATTTCCTATCATAACTACATCTAACTTTCTTCCTGACCACCAAATGGAGTGATGGTTGAGGAATCAAGCTCATAATATGATACACTCAGACCTAGGAATCTTTTGATTTCCCCAGTCAGACACTTTATCACTCTTTCTCGTAGTTAAATCAGTTGTGTTCTCTATTGCTGCTAAATTATAATTGTTCTTCACTATAATGGAGCAAATGTTTGGCTTCCAAACAAGATATACTTTGTTATAGACTAGCAATTTAATAGCAGGCACTATCACCTAGATTGTCTTTGAGGTGGAACATAAGTTGGATGGGACATAAGTTGGACCATGCATTTCAAGATTAAGTTACTTTTTCCCCTTCTGTCAGGTCATGCATTTGAATAAAGTGCCTCCCCTTAGCCTGAGTTCCTAAAGACCTCTTGTGCTTAGGCTGCAAATTCAGATCTCTAGGCTAGTTGTGTGTAACTACTGATAAATCACTAGCCCAGCTTGCTGGGTCTCTTTGTGTTTTTGAAGATAGTTTCTTTAAGAGTATTTAATGTCTTCTTACGACCATAAATGTAGATAGATTAAGGATTGTTGATACCTTCAGAATCTGTGTTTTAAATGTAGTGTTCAGATTGTAATGGGTATGTTTTTGCCATCTAGTCTACTCAATTGTATATTTTTATTTTGCAAAACAACCCAAGCCTTTGTGTTGCTTTGTTCAGTACCTTCTGAATTCCCCAGAAGAATTATTTTCAAAGCAAACATTCCAAAATGAATGTGGCTCTTCAATGGAATGTCTCCATTGTGATTGAAGGATTTCTCTCTGGTTATAATTCTAAATGACAGGGTCATTTGCACTTCCTCCCTTCCTCTCTAGTATCTATAAGAGCAGGGACTTTGTCCTCAGGTAGAGGATATATAATTTTGGGTGAAAGTAAATTATAATTTATTTGAGTTTATTTCTGAACCTATCTATTTGGTATCTTGGAGTAGATCAAACCAAGAGACTGTTCCTTGGTCTTGAAAAAGACTGTTGTGATTGCTTTGGGCATTGTGCTCGTTGCACGCTTTGGCCACTTTGGAGCATGTGAATAAATGTCACTGATTAAAACAGAGCACTTCCCTCCTCATCCAGTGAAGGGGCAGCATACCGAAATCTCTCCCTACCTGTGATGGCAGGGCTGGGAGAGGACAGGCAGTGAGGGATCCAGTGAGTTCAGGAGAAGGCTGTTCTCCTTGTACTCTGAGTACAGAGTAATGTTTCCTTTTCCTTTTTTCCCCAAAGAAAGAAAGGTAAGGGAAAATATATATTTGTATATTTAGACCAGGCATATTATGTCATTATTTTAATATCAACATTCCATATATTAGGTCAACTGAATGTAATATGGAATGAATCTGACCAGGCCAAATTTCAGGATTTAGTTGAAGTTCTTAAACATTTTACCTATTTTTTCTAAAATCTTTCTATTACATCTAAATCAGAACTATCTCACTGCAGCAAATTCATATCACTGTTTGCCAACTAATACAGTACTTAGTGTCACCATTTAGCTTTTCATTTTATCATCTTTGAATTATGATTGATTTGACTAATTATAGAAAGTACAGGTTTAAACTGGAGTTTTCTTGCATACCATCAATTACATATTTCATTTGTAAAAGGAGGAAGATTAGTAAACCACATGGTATTTGGGGATATTGAAGGAATTTTTCTTTCTCTTAAGAGCATTGTACAATTATATTTTTATGAGAAATAAAATATCTTCACCAGAGTTGTCTCAAGTTGTCTGTTTCACAATACTGAAATATGTCTGTAGAAGAATATGGGGTCTCGGGGGAGAATAACTTTGACAGAGTAGCTAAACTAGTTAGGAGTTAAGAGAAATTGCTTGTTAAATAGTGCAGACCTATATTAAATGTTCATATTATGCCTGTTTGAGTGTTATTTGAATTTAAGTAATCAATATAGTTCTTTAAAGAGCTGGAATCTAAAAATGCAGTGTTGCAGGTATCACATTTCCCAAGTCTTTTTAGCTATATTATGTCAGTCCTTGGAATGGTATACTTGGATTCTGGATGCCCTTTTTATCAACAGTAGCCTTCTATAAATTAGACTAATTTTAAGAACTAATACTCCAACTGGCAGTATTATCCTGTCATCTGCATAAAGCAGGTTTGCAGGCTTCCAGGTAACTTGGTCCTCCCTTTTCCATTTCATTCATTTTTCTTAACTGCAGGCGGTCTTTAATCAGAGCTCGAATTGCATGAGGTTGTAACAATTGTTCTGCACAAAGGCACTCAGTTAAGAAGGTGTAAGTGGGTCTAAAATTTAGTTCATATTCCCCTCAACAAGCCATATGTAGAGGAAGAGGCATTCACCATCAGCTCATCCAAGCATATATGTACTGAGGGACTGCCCAGAAGAGGTGGCTTTTGATAATTTGCCCAAAGTGGGTCTCTTTCTTAATTCCTTCACCCAACTAGGGAATTTTTTTTTTAATGTGCACAACAGTGGCGTCTGGCAGCTGGCTTTGCTGGCTTCCCAGAGAATGGCCAGTTATGTGCATCTTTTCCCATCTCCATGTTCAGTGACATTGGATTGGTGGCTTTTATTCATCTTGTATGTATGTATATAGTACTGGAGATTAAACCCTGGGGTCCTCTATTACTGAGCTACATTCCAAGCCCTTTTTATTTTGAGACAGGATCTTGCTAAATTGCTCAGGCTCACTTTGAATGGATGATCTTTTTGCCTCAGCTTCCCTGTGTAGCTGGAATCACAGTTGTGTGCCACTGTGCTTGGCTACAAGAAGTGATTCTTGAAATAACAGTAAAAAAAGCAAAGTCCTAAATAGTTTGATAAGTTATTAATTATACTTTTAATGGGGATAGTACATATATCCATATACTTGATTTTATGTGCATTGACTTTCTGAATTTATAAACGTGATTTTTTTATTTTTTTCAGTGCTAGGGATTGAACTCAGGACTTTACACAAGCCAGGCATGCATTCTTCTGCTAGGTACATCCCTAGCTCACAAGATTGTTTTTTTAAAAACAAAATAACCTTTACCTCTAGAGAGGGGTGCTGGGAAACAAGTTTAGGAAAAAGATTATTTTTTACACATCATTCTGTTGTTGTGGTAGTCACCTTCTAAAATGGCCCCCACAATCCCTACCTCCTGGAACTCATGCCCTTGTATAATCCCCTTCCCTTCAGCATGGGCAGAACCCGTTCATTACTTGCTTCTGACCCACAGAACACAGTACCTTTAATGGGATGTTACTTCCATGGCATAAGATAGTGACTTCCACCTTGATAGCAGACTCTCCTCAATGCCTTAAGAAGCAAGCTGCCATTCTGGACAGGCCTGTAAGGACCTGAAGGCAACCTCCAGTCCAATGGCCCCAGATGAAATGAGTTCTAACAATCATGAGCTTGAAAGCAGAATCTACCTCAATTGAGTCTTCAGATGATTTCCATACCCTGAATGATACCCTGATTTCAGCCTTGTGAAGTAGCAAATGCTATGCCTGTGTCCAGATTCCTAACCCACTGAAACTATGAGAGTGTGTGCTGTTTTAAGCTGCCAAATTTTGGGATTATTTGTTATTCAATGATAAATAACAGCTATTTCATTTTTCCTAACATATATACTTCATGTTTAATTAAGAATAAATTAAGGGCTGGGGATATAGCTCAGTAGAGTGCTTGCCTCTCAAGCATAAGACCCTGGGTTCAATCCCCAGCACCCCTCCCTGGAAAAAAAGAATAAGTTGGGACTGGGGTTGTGGCTCAGTGGTAGAGTGCTTGCCTAGCACATGTGAGGCACTGGGTTCGATCCTCAGTACTACATAAAAGTAAATAAATAAAGGTCCATCAGCAACTAAAAAAAAGTGATTAAAAGAAAGAATAAATTAGTTAAAAACACCTTCCAGCCAGGTGCACACCTATAATCCCCAGCAACTCTGGAGGCTGTAAAAGGAGGATTGTGAGTTTGAGGCCAGCCTCAGCAATTTAGCAAGCCCTAAGCACTTAATGAAACCCTGTCTGAAAGTAAAAATTAAAAAGGATTGGGGATGTAGCTCAGTGGTACAGCACCTCTAGATTCAATCCCCAGTACCAAAAACAAAAAACCCACCTTCCAAAAAGACAAAAGCAATAGTGACCTGCCTCACTTTCCTTGTTCTCAGATTCCATATTCACAAGCAATCTTCATGTTTTCCTTCTAGGCTCCCATTTATTCCCAAACTGGTAAGAAGGTGCCTTGAATGAGTCATCTAAGCATTCTGGTCACTGGAAAGGAATATACTCCCTTGTAAGTCAAGACAGTGGTCTTCTGGTCAATACTTGAATCATCTGTCAAGATAACTAGGGAGAAGAGCATCAACCCTGGCATAGCAGATCAACTCTGTGACATGTGGCAGTTTGGGATAATTCCATTAAGCTCCTTGGTAATATCTAAGGCCTGGTAATAAATTCCACTCATCCTGCTGGCAACCTCAGTTGCCAGGGACAGGATCTCCCTTTCACCTGTAACAGCTTTTATAAACCAACAACAGAAACAACTGAAACGGGTACTATTACAGAGCTCTACTTTGTCAAATTCAATCATGTTTTAATATGTGGACTCTTCGAGTTTTTAAAAAAATTTGTTCTTATTAGTTATAAATGACAGTAAAATGCACTTTGACATGTCATATGTAAATGGGAGTATAGCTTCTTATTCTATTGGTTGTACATGAGGTAGAATCACAGCCGTCATGTAGTCATATGTACATAGGGTAATACTGTCCGATTCATTCTACTATCCTCCTTAACCCCATACCCCCTCACCTCCCTTCACTCCCCTCTGCCTAATCCAGAGTAACTCTATTCTTCCCTAGCCTCACCACCCCTTATTGTGAATTAGCATCTGCGTATCAGAGAAAACATTCTGCCTTTAGTTTGGGGAGATTGTATTATTTCGCTTAGCATGATATTTTCCAGCTCAGTGAGTGTGGGCTTTTTAATTGTTTCATATATATATATATATATACACACACATATATACATATATATACACACACACATATATGAAATATGTATGTATATATATTTAGTATATATACATACTAAATATGTATGTATATATATATTTAGTTGTTGATGGACTTTTATTTTATTCATTTATTTATATGTGATGCTGAGAATTGAATCCAGTGCCTCACACATGCTAGGCAAGTGTTCTACCATTGAGTCACAACCCCAGCCCAGTTGAGGGTTTCTTTAAAGCACAAAACCAACAATGTTCTTCAGTATAAGTAGTATTTTCCTGCTTTGTACCCAAGTAGGCTCATAAATCTTTAAAAAAAAAGTCATAAACTATTTTGCTAGTTCCAATATTTTTATCAAAATAAAAAGTGCTTTACAATTTTGTGTGCAAGGGTTTAAGCATTTGACTTCTTCATGTTTTTCTTCCTTTTTCCCTCCAGTTACAGATAGCCTTTTTTAACACCTTGACTTCATTGTCACTTGATTTCACTTAGGTTTCTACATATAAACATAATTTGCTTGGTTTAGCTGAAAATATGCAATTGTCCCGTATTTTTTTCCTGCAACAACAGACTGCAATTAATTCTGCCCAAGAGTGACTTAAGTAACATTTCACTGCTTTTTCATATTTCACTAGATTGCATAGCGGAATTATCAGTCAACTTATTCTTCCCCATTTGTACTCACTTGTATATGTGGAAATACCAACAGAAGATGCTGACTAATGTCTTCATTCTTATGTAATCTGTGCACCCTGGTTTTTGGGTTTAAACCATTCCTTATTTAAGAACTATTCCATGGGGAAAATTTCCTTTGAAGTGAGTGGAGAATAGAAGTAGACCTACCCATCTCTCTTCCACATAAGCTCCTGCTCCAATTTTTTCCTTCCTCCTCAAGTCTTTCAGACTCTTGGCTGAATTGAAAAAGTAGCTAAAGAAGGAAAGCAAGGCTGCAGTGTGAGGCTGATGTTAAAAACCTGTTCCTGGGGCTGGGGTTGTGGCTCGGGGTAGAATGCTTGCCTAGCACCTGTAAGGCAGTATGTAAAAATAAATAAACAAAATAGAGTTATATAAAAAATACATTTAAAAAAAAAAAAAAAAAAACCTGTTCCTATGAGTTAGCACATGTCATTGTGGTGCTAATTCAAAAGATATAAAAATCCATTCAGTGGTCAGTGACTAAGTTAAAACAGTGATAATAGGTAACCCTTATTGATAGCTGACCTCAAAATTTCCATAAAGAAGTTTTAATCTCTCATATCTAACTGTTATGGACAAAGAGCTGGATCTGCCTTATTGACTGTCTGCCCCCTGAAAACCAGATTGTTTTCAAACCTCCAGACGTGCTTCATTATCCTGAAACCAGATACCCATGCACTAATCATGGCAGAGCCCAGCACTAGTTGGTCATTCTTCCTAAGAACTAAAATCACATTCTTCAAATTATAAATGTGTCCAAATTATGTAATGCTAATGTATAGTTCAATTAGATAGTTGGTAAAACTATAATTTTATAGAGGCTTATTTTGAGAGAATATACAGAGTTCTTGAAGTGTGTAGTTGTACAGAAAGTCCAGGTTGGAAGCCAGGCACCATGGCACATGCCTGTAATTCAGTGATTTGGGAGGCCAAGGCAGGAGCATCTCAAGTTTAAAGCCAGCCTCAGCAACTTAGGGAGGTCCTGAGCAACTTAGTGAGACCGTCTCAAATATTTTAAAAAGGGATTGGGAGGTGACTCAGTGGTAAAGCGCCTCTCTGGATTCCATCTCTAGTACAAAAATTTTAAAAAAGTTCAGAATAGTCCAGACTGTAGGGGCTGAAAATATTTAAAAGGGTCAGAATAAGATGGGCTTAAAATGAATTCACCCTAAAGTAAATTCAACTTTCTACTTACTAGCAGCATGCATGTTCACTTGTAGGAAAACTCTAGATTATATGGCTATGAAAAAGTCCATTAATTCTTTGAGTCAAATGATAAAAGCAGGAGACAGAAAGGCTCTGCTAAGTGTGGGTGGTACTACTGCCAGTTTAGTGGTTGGATTAGGCTTTTCAAAAATGATCACATTTGTAAAATGAGTTTAACACAATATTTTGACTAGTAATTTCATGTCTGCAAAGGGTATTAATTGGGAATTTTCTCCAATGTTTAGAAGCTTTGTGTTTTGAACACATTGATTGATTAGTTAATCTACAGCTGCTTCTGGGTGCTCAGCAATTTTCACTGTCTTGTTGCTATGAGACAAGGACGTCTCTGAATTTGCCAATGTGACAGGCATGGTGAAGAGTTGCTGGGTTCTGCCCACTAGCCACAGTGCCATCAAGTGGTCATTTTGCAAAACTGTTAGAGGAAATTGGTTTGTTTCCACTGTTCTCTAAACTAGTCTCTTTTACAGACGAATTAGCAGGTTAAGTGAACATTGGAGAATTGTGTATTTTTTTTTATATTCTATACACAATGAAGAATATTTTTCTCCAATAAATGAATCATGCCACAGTAAACAGAATTGCAAAGTTGAAAGCATGCCAAATTGGATTGTCAGAGACATTGGTCTTGAGATCCTCTTTGAAATGATGAGTTTGGGTTAAGTCTTACTAGGTCTCTTCTGCTCTAAGTCTCTATTTCTTTGCTTCTCTTATATACAGTTCTTATGGAGCAGCATAAGCTCAAAGCTAATCCTGGTCAAGGGTCTCCAGTAAAATTTGGTTAAGTGACTTCTAAGGAGTTTAAGCAAATGGAAGCAAGGAGGGACTATTCCTACAAGGAGGGATTTGATTGCTAACCTTATCTAACAAATGACTCTGCTCCCCATGTACTTGATGAAAATAGACCTGGTAAAATTACTCTTCCTGAGCAAGAAGTCCGGCCTGGGCTATCAGCTTCCAGCACCTGGGGGAAACTTGTGAGGGAAGACTCACAGGGGGGTATATCTGAGTAGGATGTGCTTAGCTCTCAGTAGCAGGTTAATGGGATTAATGCTTTCACTGAGGATTAGAAGAAAGGGAGCATTAGAATTCCACCTCCAAAGATGCTTTCTTTCCCCTACAAGACCCCAGAGCCAGGTGGTGGGAGCATTGCTGTGCTCTGAATCCTGCTTCCTATGGTCACCCACCCTGGACACCTATTTGGGGAGTCTACCTGACTGGATGCACAGTGCACCTCATTGTGTACCTGGTAAGATTGGGGTCATTTTCTTATTCTCTCCAATTGCCTGTATCATTGTGACTTAATTCTAATTCTTTCCAAATAAATGTGAGGTGTGGTGAATATTGTTCTTTTGTCACTGAGACTTAAGCAAATTGTCAATTTGCGCATTATATCCAGTTTCCTTCAACCTCAGGATCAAGTAAGATACGAGAAATCTTGAATATTAAACTAAACAAAAACAATTTATTACAACATTCTTAGAGAACATAGCTAAGTTTTATAAGACTTTGATGCTTGCTTATGACTTGATTAACACTTTTGTCATTTGGGGGGATTTGAAAAAACAACTGTACAACAGCAATATGAGGCTGTTTCATTGAATTCCTACCTATTGGGTATCTCACAGAACACTGAAGGCAGAATAAAGTTTAGAAATTGCTTAGAATAGCCCAGTCCTGTGGCACACACCTGCAATCCCAGTGTCTCAGAGGCTGAGGCAGGAGGATTCCAAGTTCAAAATGAGCTTCAGCAACTTAAGAAACTCTATCTCAAAATAAAAAAAATTTAAAAGTCTGGGGGTGTAACTCAGTGGTAGAACACTCCTGGCTTCCATTCCCCACTACCACCCCCCCACACAAACAAAAACATCTAATATAACTCTTTAAACTGAGACCTAAAGATAAGTAAAAATAAAATCAAAACAAACTTTTTACAATATAACTTTAACAAATAATGTTCCATTAAAAAAGACAAAAACTGAAAACTATTGTGGGTGTCTTTTCTACTTTTTAACAAGTCCAAATGAGATAACTATATCTGGCTCTTTTGTTAATTAGAGTACCATTTGCCAATTAAGAATTTGAAGTGAAGGAAAAGGGAGAAAGAAAAATAATACATATACTGCCTTTTGAATTTGTTGGTTGAAGAAAGCATCTCAGCTTAAAAATTTCAACTTTCTAGATGTTTCGTAGATTCAATGTTTTGTTGTTGTTCTTTGCCCAAAATACCAAACCTTCTTGTGTTATTTCTCAGCATCTGTGAAATGGGAATGGACAGCTTCCCTCTCCGACATTCAGCAGCCCAAGTTCAAGAACCAAACCACAGCCAAGGGAAAAGTGAGCTCATTAAATTCTGTCTATACTTTTTAAGAATAGTCAGATTTTTTTAGACCTTACAATTCCAACATGGTGGTCAGGAAAGCCATCAACAGCTGGGTGTGGCCAATTGTGTTTTCTAAGAAGGCATTTGAAATGTCAAGGAAAGAGTCACAGACTTGTAGTCAGAGGACCTAAGTCTAACTGCCAACTCTGTCACATTCTAATTTGGGCAAGTCATATAATTTGAGTTCTATTTTCCTCAGCTATAAAACAGAGATAATGATAAATACATCACAGAATTGTTGAGGATAAATTGAGACAATTCATGTAAAATTGCTAAACAACTGGAGTTATTATTCACAGCTCTTGTAGAGTATGAAAATGTATACTAGTCTTGACTGTAAGCCCTTTATTGTTTAACAAAAAAAAAAAAAAAAAAGTTTCTGAATATGCTAGTTTTAGATTTGAAAAAAAATGGAGAACTGGGAACCAGAGAAAAAAGTCCTGAGTTATCACAGGCAAAGATCATGAGTTTGGCTAGATATATTGTGGTGAGCTGGAGAGAAAGGGAGGGAGGCTGTGGCTGGGAATGGCCTTGTGTCTGAGTTTCTGGGAGAAAGGGAGAAGATGGTCCCTACCTGAATGTCCTAGTAGACTGTAGTAGGGTTGGGCAGTTAAAGGTTCCCCCCTGAATTGCAGAACTCAGAGAAATGCTGTCCCTTCTCCCTTTGGCATTTTCAAGACATGCCTAACAGGGTACCTGTTCATTTGTGTAATAATTCAAAAAAGGGAAGGAATGTTTTAGAAACAGCCTAGATGGGACAAAGGTACGGGGAAAGCATCATATTGACTTTGAATTTTCAAGGCTTCATCAGCTGCTTGGATTAAGGAAGGATGAAAACAAGACAGAACTTTAGGAAACTCTGTAAGCATTCTTCCCTTGAGAATCCTAATCACCCGGCCACAGCACACTTCCCAGCAAGTTCCAATATATGGAGCACTTTTTATAGTGGATTTAGTCAGTGATTACTTGGAAGAAGGTAATGTGAATACACACAGTATTAACTCTTCCCAGATGCTGCATAGTACAAGAAATGCAAGTAGCTGAAATGTATGACATGGGGGTTTCGATGAATATGAGCCAGTAGTTACAAATATTCAGTAGGAGAAGAAAAAATGAACAAAACAGGATGAGGTGGAATCATTAACCAAAGAGTGTGTATAATTTATGGTTTTTGGACCTAATGATAAGTAAAAAGCAGGTAAGAATTTTTTATACATCTAATTGAGTGAAAGGATAGCTAACTATCATTTGAAGTTGAAAGCTTTTCCTAAAACAAAAAGCAACCAGAGGGCTGGACTCATGGCTCAGTGGTAGAGCACTTACCTAGCATGCGTGAGGCACTGGGTTCAATTCTCAGCACTGCATATAAATAAATAAAATAAAGTTCCATTGACAACTAAAAAATAAAAATAAAAAAGCAACCAGAATAAAAACCACAAGTATAATCAATAAATGGGTACATTTTACAAAATAACTCAGCTGAGTGAAACAATGTAAATCATTTGTTTTTATAGTTAAAGCTTTTTAATCTCTGACACATAACAATAATTGAAAGAATTCTGAGAAATTAGACAAAAGTATTTGGTGGATTTGAGTTAATGGGCCAAGCAAGCTTCTTTTCCTTGGCTTCTCTGTCAAATGAATCATAGATTGAGTCTTTGGTTACAGTTTTGGCTATGGGAGGGATTTCTGAAATGCCAACATAGTTCTTTTTGGCCATCCTTGAACTTGTTGTGATAGTATAGGCATTGCTTCGGTAACATTTCATTGAGGACATGCAAAAAGTCTCTTTCATCCCTCTCCTAAAATTGGCATTATAAATTGAATACAGAGTAGGTTTAGAGGCTGAAGAACTAAAGGATATCCACGTGATAGCTGTGAAGACAAGGGAACTTTTCTTATAGTCTTGTTCGTGGGGGTGCCACAGCTGAACTACATGAAAAGGCAGCCAAGAGAACAAGAACAACAGATTTAAAATGAGGAACATCTTGACTGTTTTCACTTTTGTCCTTGGGACAATGTTCATTGTCCTCCTCACTGTTCGGCCATCAGTGCCTATTCTCCAAATATACTTTATGACCTTCTGGTAAAATAAGATTATGAGGACAGATGGAATCACAAAGCCCACCAAGAAGTGGATGACAGTGTAAGCGGTTCCTTCCCAAGAGGAAGGGAGAAAATAGTTACAGTGACTGTCCCAGTTGGAGCCATAGAAAAAGAATACGGGGGTCACAAAGGCTGCATCAAAGATCCACGATGCTGCAATCATTTTCTTGGCTTTTTCTCTGGATACTTTGAAGCTCAGTGGGTAGACAATAGTGTAGAACCTGTCTATGCAGATGGAGAGGAGAACATAGATCTGGACGCCTGGAGTGAGATACTGAAAGTATCGCACCACCTTGCACATTGCGGTACCCAGTGTCCACCTTCCAGTGGTGAACTGGAGCAGAACAAATGGTGTGCTGGCCACACTGATGAGAAGGTCAGCACAGGCCATGGAGACCACAAAGTAGTTGGTGGTGGACTGAGTCCTCCTACTCCTGTGGATGACCAAACAAACCAGGGAATTGCCAAAGATAGAAAACAACCACAAGGCCCCAAAGAAAATGCTGGCTGTAGCCACTTCCCCGGGTTTCAGTCCATACTGAAGGTCTGTTCTGTTGCTCATCCAGTTGGGGTCCTCATATAAATCCATTAGGTCATGGCTTGGCAGAGGTGTGGCTGTTTCAGTGCAGCTGTGGTTCTGGAGGGACACCACAAGTGTAGGAATAACCATAAGTGGCTTGCTGTGATCCATTCTGTGAGCAAAAACCATATTCACTTTTTTCTCTTAGTTCTGGATAAGAAAAGAAGAATGAGGGCTTCTGTTAAAATGGTGTCATATAGGCTGACCACTACAACTAAGTCTTATTGACGGATTGGTCGTCATCAATGAGTGGGGCCTCTGCACTAGCAGGAAAACATAATTACTACCTGAAGAATTTCTGCCTGCCATTTCTTTTTCATTTTAGAAAGAGCTTAGGCTCTCTCTGGCCTCACCATCTTCTGATCAGTCAGATGTTGTAGAACTCATGTAAAGCTCCACTCCTGCACATCACTGTCTCCTTTACCCACTGGGGGTTCACAGACAGGAGGGGAGCTCAAATCTGACTCATGGTAAGTATGCTACCACTAGCTGAAGAAGTGTTGGAAGTCTGGTCAACCACATGACAAGTTCCTAAATGTCATAACACTGACATAATGAAGCTGCAAGAGAGGAAAAGCTTAGGCAGAGGGAAACACAGACATTGGCTGTGGAAAAGGCAAACTGGACTCTGTGAAAACAGACTGGCTGGCTATGGGAAGGGCTCTTACTGACTGCAGACTTTCTATTAGAGAAGCATTATGGTAACACATGGAACAACCAACACTGCTCTTAATTTAATGACATCTATAAACAGCTTCCTTTCCCAGAAGATGATGCAGTTCCTGTACTAACAGTGTGCCACCTACCAATGACATTTATTTTGATGCCCTGAAGTTGTTACTGCTTCATGAAAGAACATACTGACTGAAGAACAAATGAGATGTCCTCTCAGGAATGTAAGCAGGTTACCAGAGACAGACAATTCAAAACGAGATGTAATTGTTAACATTACCAAACAACTTTTAAAAGCTTATGATCTTTAGATATAAAATAATATTGTAAAGTTTAGCCTTTATTTTATACTTTTGTATCACCAGTGAGAAAAAATTGACACTTTTACTAGGTTCAAGAGAGTTTCCATAATTGTGGGTCAATTAAAACTGAGGTGATTTTGATCACAGTTGGATTGTAAAGGTTTAATTTGGTCTGAATTAATTAAGCAGAAAGAGAAAGTGTAACTATTGAATCCACAAAAACTATCGCAACTATGATTATTAAGGTAAGAGATAAGGATAAACATAGATATTTTCAAATATTTAACAACTAAAAGTAAAAAGCTCATGTGGGGTTACAGCCCCCATATTTGCTGTTCAGAGTCCATCCAGCCTATGCCACAAGGGGATGTGGGTCCAGCAACAGGCTCTCTAGGAGCTATTTTTCCTCTTGGTGCATTCCTGTAACTACACCTTACTAAGAAACATTCTGGAATGAAAGGCAGGACTAAAGGAACTCTTCTTAGAGACACATTTTTTCCTTGAAAAAAATTTTTTTTTTTTTTTGGTTACTTAGAATTAAACCCAAGGATGCTTTACCACTGAGCCATAGCCCCAGGTCTTTTTATTTTTTATTCTGAGATAGTCTTCTGAGGCTGGCCTCAAACTCATGATCTTCCTGTTTCCCAAATAGCTGTGATTATAGATATGCACCAAGTCCAACTGTTATATCTTGATGAATTAATTCTTGTAACATTAAGAAATATTCTTTATCTTACAGTAGACTCATAAGCCTCAAGGAGTCATTCCAACAGCATTTAGGACTGACTTAAGGTATCCCTGTCAAGATGTGAAGTTCCAAGTCAAGAAAGAGTGTTCCCATGCCAATAACTACTTTATGCTTATGTTCTGCCTTCCCCAGTTTACTAACCTTAAACTCCTTCCTGTACCCTAATACCTCCTTCTACATGTTGTATTGGCCAGGTCTTTTCCCTTTAAAATAATTTTAACTGACACATAATAATTGTGCCAAGCACAACCAATACTTTCCATATTACAAAATCAGGATATAAAGTGTCAAAACAGTACATAATTAAAGTTAGTAATGCTCTAGAAAAACCTGGAACGCACAACCACCCCCACTTGTGTCAAAATAATCTTTTTACTTTCCTAAGTATACAACCTACAAAATTCCAAAAACCACTTTTTTAAAAAAGATTTAAAGCTTAAAAATAAAACAGACAAGCAATTTTCCCGCAAAGAAAGCGGTTCTAAAGGTTTTTTTTAAAATGGCTTGGGCCTTAACAACAAAAAAGCAGGAGTCAGTGGCACTGGCACTTTTCCCTCATCGACACACACATATTTAAACTGATGAACTTCCATTTCTTCTTCCTCTTATAGCAAGACTACAAAGAAAAGTCAAGTTCACTGCCACAGCTGAAGCCCTGAGAGGCCTCCTACCATCATTTTCTCCAGCTGCTTTACCCCATTGAGAATGCAGATTTCTCCAGCCCCAGCACCTAGAAGTGGAGGATCCTGAGGCTCAGAAAGTCACAAGAGTTCTGAGTCTAAGGCTCCCTAAAGGGGACAGGACTTTTCCTACTCTTGCTGCAGCTCTATTTATTTATTCGATAAACTAAGACACTACTTGGTACTGTAGAAACAAAGAATAGGAAGGCATTAGAAAATAATCAGTCTGCCATATTACAACAATTTCAAAGTAATTATAATTAACTGCTAAAAACAGACATATTTAAAAGGAGCTAAGTAACAGAAAAGAAAAAAAAAAGAGACTCAATTTTGGGATAGGAAAGGAAAGGTTTCACAAAGGAACTGAGGTTTGAGCACTACTACAGCATTTCCCAAGTTTATTTCACTCTACTTTAGCAATACACCAGAATTTCCCAGGGAACCTTAAAAAATATTGATACTTTGGTCCCACACTCCAGGGTTCTAACTTAACTGGTATTACATGCAACCTAGACGTTAGGATGTTCCAAATTTCCCCAGGTGATCCTAATATGCAGCCATGATTTACAATCTTTGCTTTAGGGTCTGGACATGGTGGCACAAGCTTGTAATCCCAGCTACTTGGGAGGCTGAGGAAGGAGGCTCTCAAGTTCAAGGCCAGACTTAGCAACTTAACAAGACCATGTCACAAGATAAAAAAATAAAAAGGACTGGGGGTGTAGCTCAGTGATAGAGCACCACTGGGTTCAATCCTCAGTACCACAAACAAAACAAAACAAAACAAAAGAATCACTGCTTTACAATTAGTTCCATGTTTCTGTCTGCCCCACTGAACTATGGGCTCCTGGGGGAGGTGTTATTCTTTCTCTATTCTCTACAGCTTCTATCTAAGTTCTTTACATTAGTAATTTCTTATTAAATATTTAGTAAATTGGATTCGTAAGGACAGAGAACTAAAATAAATGACTCCTTATTTTTCTTTTTATTGTAAACAAACGGGATACATGTTGTTTCTCTATTTGTACAGGGAATGACTCCTTATTTTCTATGGCTCTGCTAGAAGAATTAAACACAGGGATAGAAAATCACTGTGCATTCTTATGGAGCTGAAACATTGGTGACCACGGTGTTAAGAGAAAACACAACTCCTGATAAGGTGAAATCGAAGTCACCCAGGTCAACAGCTACATGAAGCTAAAGCCTTATCCAAAGAGAAGAATGGTAGACAGGTCCTGCACCCCACTCCTGGGGAAACTAGTCTGCCATATTAAACTCTAGGGTTCCAAAGTAAAATTTCAGAAAAGCCTCCTCTGCTCCATCAATTTGGAAACAAACATGTCTTCCAGGGAGTGTTTCTGAAATACAAGTGCTCTTTAATTAATTAGTAATTATATCATAGAGCCCCCCATATGTGGTCATTTCAGGAGTGACAAAATTCTTCATCTCTTGCCTGCTCCGAATTATTGTTCACAGCCACTTTTGAAACTGCCATGTGTCATACTCCATTAAGTTGAAGACTGAAGGCCCATTAATCTCTCTATATTTCTAAAAGAGGAATCATTCCTTATTAAGTTATCTACCTGTCTATCCAGGCTCTAAGAGATGTATTCAATATACAGGTGGAGAAAATGGTGATGGGGACAGAACTGGGGGCTGGGTAGGCCTCTGCAATCAGGTAACTGGGGGAGCCTGAGAGGTTACCAGGCCTCATCACTTGGTATTGTAATTTTTATTTTATATGTTTGTCTCCTCCATTAGGTTACAAGTGTCTCAGGGACTATGTCTTTATCTCCATATCCCTGGGACATTTAGATATTAATAAAGATTCACTGAATACATGAAAGTACATATGTTAATAAAATTATCCAATACCTGAAAAGGTGGTAAAAAAGAGTACAACATATATCCTTATATTGTATTGTTGTGCTGGGATGCACACCTCACACAGTGCCATGGCACATCTAGGGACTTCCATGTGCTGAACAAGCACTCTACCACTGAGCCACACCCTCAGCTCATTTAAGGCATTCTTTTTTTTTTTTTTTTTTTTTTTGTGGTGCTGGGGATTTGAATAAGGCATTCTTAAATGGGCCTTCCTAGGGATTATTAATTTTCTGGGAAAAATAAGCTTTTGCTTGTTTTGCTATTTGCTATTTGACCAGCACACAGAGACTATGAAGATTACATGTCAATGTGTAGATTTTTGTATAGCAGAAAAAATGACCCCAAATTAATGGGCTTATTGCCTGACAGAACATTACCTAATTTGTGTCTACTTAGCTGAAATTGTTTTTTTTTTTATGACTATAAATATTTCTTCAAAGGTTCTTGGAACTAGCTTTATTATCTCACTGGTTCTTTAAATAGTAAGTTAATAAATATTTGACACGTGTTCATTCTATATTTGTAATAAGTTACAATTTTAACTTTTTTTTTTTTTTTTTTTTTGCGGTGCTGGGGATTGAACCCAGGGCCCTGTGCTTGCAAGGCTAGCACTTTACCAACTGAGCTATCTCCCCAGCCCTCAATTTTAACTTTTTGAAAATCATACTTTTTATGGCTGGCTGGCTGAATGAATGGATGAGTGGAAGCTAATAATGAGGGGAAGACCACAAAGAGAAAAAGAGGGGCACAAGGGGCAAACTTGCATTCTGCCAAGGGCTATTCCTGACTACACATACCAACTGCTGGTTAGGGTTTTGTTTGTTTGTTTGTTTTAAAGACTCAAAAACCCTAACAACTGATTTTTTTCCCTCGTGAAATTATAAAGATTCACAAACATTCTTGGCATGTTGGAAGACCATTCTTATTTCTGAGATTTGTTTAAAAATTTAATATCAGTCAGGCATGTGACACATAATGCCAGCTACTGGGGAGGCTGAAACAGGAAGATAATAAATGAGGCAACTTAGCAAGACCCTGTCTCAAAATAAAATAAAAAGGGCTGAGAATGTAGCTCAGTAGTGGAGCGCCCCTGGGGTTAATCCCCAGTCCGTTAACACATACATACATAAATAAATAAAATTCATTTTATTTATTTATCTAGAATTTTCATGTTATATTTTTTACATAGTTTTTAAAAAGAAACATTTTCTATAGAACGGGAAGTATCTACTAGACCTAAGCAGATACATAAGACCATTTCCTAAAGAGCAGAACAGGAAGATTAATTATAGTGATGACGGGAGGTATAGTGTTGGTATCACCCAGAGTTAGTACTTGCTATAATCAGGTATCTTTTGCATAACCCTTCAACATAGGTAATATTATTACCCTGTTTTACAAGTTAAAAGTCTGAAGTTCTTCTCCCCAGGTCACAGAGTTGGAAAGAGGTCACCTCAGGACTGCCTTGTCCTTAACTGCCATTAGGGCTTCATGTCCACTGAGACCACAAAGGGTTTGATCTGAATTCAGAAGGTCAAACTGGCTGTACAGGGGTAGGTCTTTCTTGATTGTTCATCCAAACATAGGAAGATGAAGTTATTCCCACAGCCTCTTCCTACCCACAGTACATCTGTTCAATATGCCAGCTCAGAAATATGTGACACAGTGAACACTTAAAAAAAAAAAAAAATCACCCCCACCAGAGCTCCAGACTTTAGTCTGAACTGAAGTGATGTAAAGGTTTGGTCAACGGTATTACCTACATAGGAAATTTTTTATATTTTAATTGTTTTATTTAAAAATTATATGGTGGTAGATATTTTTTCTTAAATCTTTCCTTGTTACCTAGACTTGAGTTGCCTGCACATAAAAAGAGAAAAATGCAGTAGTGGGCTGGCACTGGCTTGCATGGGGCTCCCCTGAGCCAACTGTACACATTTCTTCCCAACTGCAGGTTCAGTGCCTTCATGTTGGTGTCAAGCATCAGCTATGATAGGAATGTTCACAGGAGGAAAACAGACAAACACCACAAAGAAGGGGTCTTCTCTGCAGAGCCAGTTATTAAACATTTATCAGCACACCACTTCCAGGAGAGCAGGGTTTATAGGGCAACCGATCCTAAAGTTCTGAACTTACACGGACCCCTGAACTTAACATAGCTCTGGAGGCCACATGGGCTCTATGTTGCTGTCTTGCTTTCTGGCCAAGAGCTAAGGCTTTGGTGTTGGATACCAAGCTAAATGTTTTATTGAACTACTTAAGGCCCAGGTAGCCACCTGCTTAACTATAGCAGAGAAACAGGAGACCCGTGAGGTTAAGACATGTTCTTCTTATGTGCCACCCAGATGCATGTGCCAGATAAAATACAGAACGCCCAGTTAAATGTGAACTTCACATCATTTTCTAGCTAAGTATGTTCCATACAATATTTAATAGCTATCCTGTATTTTTATTTGTGAAACCTGGCAAACCTGCACCCAGAACAGTCTTCTGCTGAACAACATGCATGCTGTGAGTTGACTGTGTATTCAGACTTCAAAATTGAGATGGCTGAAATACAAATCCTACTGTGTCACTTACTCACTGTGTGATTGTGAGCAAGTCACTTTATTCTCTTGAACTTCAGTTTTCTTATCTGTAAGATGAGGATAATTAGTTCTGTTTCATTTGATTATTCTGTGAATTAAAAGTGAGACTATGCTCAGGAGTTAAGTGAGTTAAATGTATAAATGTGCCTGGTATGAAGAAAATAATAAGTATTATCCTTGTACAGTTCTATGTATCACCTAGCTCTGTGTCTGGCACTCAGGAAGTGCCTCAGAAATTAGCACTTTGTTCAATAGCCACATGTGAGCTGGGAGCAGCAGCACAAGCCTATAATCCCAGTGGCTCAGGAGGCTGAGGCAGGCAGATCACGAGTTAAAAGATGGCCTCAGCAAAAGTGAGGTGCTAAGCAACTCAATGAGACCCTGTCTCTAAATAAAATACAAAATAGGGATGGGGATGTGGCTCAGTGGTCAAGTGCCCCTGAGTTCAATCCCTGGAACCCCCGACCCCCACCAAAATTAGCACTTTGTTACAATGCTAAATCATATAATTTAGATTTGTTAAGGGCAAATGGCTTTTGTGAAGAGATCTGAGTAACTAATCATTTTTTACAGTACTTTTTTTAGGCAGAAAAAATTCACCGAGGCCCAAATATATAAAAGCTAACTTTCTCAAAGTTGGGGTTGATTTAATAATGACATATTAGCCAGATCAAATTTTTTCTACATTATATACTAAAGTTTGTAATATAACTGAATTGAATGTCTTTTTCAAAAGTATACAGAATCCATTCAGCTTAAATTATTTTCACTAGATAATCTGAATAACTGCAAAATAATATCTCAATGCCAATGAAAACAGAGCTTCCCTCCACCACCTGATACTCCTAGTGTCACAGGTTTGTACACTTGGAATTTTCTTGGATGCTTTTTTCTCTTTCATTCTTTTATGTAACATAACTGTAAGTATTCCTTCACAGTATTTCTGGTTCTGTGTTTTTTAATCAGTTTTCCAAATAGGTTTTTTTTTTTGGTACCAAGGATTTGAACTCAAGGGTGCTTAACCACTGAGCTACATCCTCAGCCCTTTTTATTTTTTGTTTTTGAGACAGGGTCTCACTAGGTTGTTTATAGCCTTACTAAGTTGCTGAGGCTGGCTTTGAACTTGCCTTCCTCCTGTCTCAGCCTCCCAGGCTGCTGGGATTATAGGTGTGTACCACCACGCCTGACTCTCAGTTTCCCAATTGGGATCAAGTAGTTTCCCAGGATTAGTCTGGGTGCATTTCCTTGCTTGGATAGTGGTTACACTTTCAAGGGGAACATGAGTTTTGAAAAGAGAAGGATTTTCAAATGAGCCTCTTCTAATTTCCAGGATAGGTACAACAACCAATGGACATTACTGGGTTAGAAATTCTGGATATCTATATTTAAGGAACTATTACTCTTTCTACCATCTTTACTTCTTTGTCCTTCACAAGATTTTAAAATATCAGAAATAAACAAGGTCAGCATCCATGGCATGGTTTCGAGTAGCCAGGAAACCTTCTAGTCCTCTAACCTGTCATTATTACTGCACCATTCTATTAAAGTCAAGGTCCCTTTGTGTAAATGCTTCTTAAAGAGCACACATTTTTACATTTTATCAGTAGTGATCTCTGAGACCCTTCCCCCACTGAAATACACAGGGACAAATACACTAGCCTATCTAGTGACAGGCTGGTCTCAGCAGGCCGTGGGTTCAGGGGGTGACAGCATTGTGGCATTTGTGGTCACAGGAATGTCAATGTACATCCACATTGATTATGTCCAGAGCTGGACAAAATTCCTTGGTGCCAGACCACAGGCTGGTGACTGTGAATGAGGCATTTGGGCTCAACCTGGCCCCAGAGAGGGGCTTATGGGGATGGACTGACTGCCTTTCCCCCAATTTATGCTGAATAACACACTAATTGCAGATTTGGGGCAAACCTCACCTTGGATTGCCCTCTAGTGTTAAAACAGTGGCAACACACCAACAGTGAACTGTGATAAAACTGGGTTTAGAGCACCATCTAGTGCTGAAACAGAGGAAGTGACTGCTGGCTTAAGAGAAAAATAAACATCTTGCATGAATTTATAGAAAGGCTAAACACAAACCTCGATTATAAAGACTTAAATAAATACTACTTCAGTGTGTAGATCACATTACACACCAATAAGCATCAAGAACTTCCAGGGGGAAAAATACTTTCTGGGAACCATAACTTCACCTAAAGGACAAAATAAGGCCAGGAACTGAACAGACAAATGGTAAACAGGATAGACAAACTCTCAAATGGGGTGAACTCTCAAATTTAAGACTGCTGGCTCCCAGTGGCTCAGGAGGCTGAGGCAGGAGGATCATGAGTTCAAAGATGGCTCAGCAAAAGCCAGACCCTGTCTCTAAATAAAATACAAAATAGGGCTGGGTATATGGCTCAGTGGCCAAGTGCCCCTGAATTCAATCCTTGGTACCCTCCTCCCAGAAAAAATTATTCACCATTAACAAGTGAGATTCATCCTAGGGATGTAAAGATGGTTCAGTATAAGCAAATCAATAAATACAATACAACATATCAACAGAGTGAAGGACAAAACCATATGGTCATCTCAATTTTACCAGCAAAAAAGCTGACTAAAACATCACTCAAAAAGTTATTTTCATGGAAGTTAATAGTATATGATGGTTACCAGAGGCTGAGATGAGCAGGGACCAGAGGTTGGAGAGGTTGGTAGGAGAGAGGTTGAGCAATAAGTACTAAGTTATAGACAGACAGGAGTAAGAAGTTCTTGTGTGCTATTGCATGGCAGTGTGACTACAGATAATGACAACATACGATTTATTTTGAAAGGCTAGAAGAAAGGAGTTTGAATATTTTCATCATAGAGAAATCATAAATGTCTGAGGAGACAGATTATGTACAACCCAATTGAAACATTACATAAATGTATATGCGACTGAAATATTAAAGTACCCCATTAATATGCAAAAATTGTTTTTATGTATCAATTAAAATAAATTTAAATGGAAAAAATAATTCAGAACTCGTTATTGCTATGGAGAAAAATAAAGCAGAATGAAAAACCAAGAACTGATGAGAAATGGAATGGCACATGGTTGTCTGGTTGCCTAATGGCCATTCTCAAGTTCTCCCTTGCCTGTCTCTCACTCTAGAGACTGACAAGACCAGATAAAGTCTTCTCCATCATTGTTTGCAGCTAGGTATGGTCACAACGACATCAGCCAGGGACCAGAGAAAGTCTCCTGAAGGGTCTTGAGAGGCTCTTGGGAAAATAATTTTTCCTTGATGAAAGGAAAGAGGCATCTGGGGAGTGTTCTCATGGGGCTGGTTGCTTCTCTGATGCTTGCCTTTGTAAACTGTTGTATGAAGTTGTCAGGACACTGGTGGTATCGTACTGAGTTCAGTTCCTGAGACTCACAGAAATATCACACAGTGCCCTGACATTATGGTACCTCCAGACTTTTTATTAAATAACCAGCACTTGTCATTATGGCTTAAGAGTTTTCTGTTACTTGCCTCTGAAAGCATCCTGACTAGATTAAGGTTTTATTTTAGATGGGGAGGTCAAAGGAAGGGTCTCTGTATAGGTGACAAGAAGCCAATCATAGTAATCTAGGCACAAGGAATAAGGAACACAAAGCCCTGGTGCAGGGCTAACCCTGGACAGTTGGTTCCTTGAACCTCCCATCCCATGCTACACTGTCCCTCTGAGTCACGGGACACGGGACTTAGACACGGGAAGGGGAAGAATACCTTAGTTTCTTCTTAGAAGAGGAAAGAAGCAGAAAAAGGGGGGAAGTCTGACTTTCTCACCTGCAAATCACTGCTCAGTGAAGTCAGAGGTTACCTACTAGGTACACTTTGAGGACTCTGCCATCCTAGAGGATGGATAAATCTCTGAAATATTGAGATGTGCTGTGTTCTGAGAATAAACCCAGATTGTAAGTGCTGCCTTTCCTTACAAGAGACTTTTATCACTGGATTTGAGACAAATCAGTTTTTTTTTTGTTTTTTTTTTTTTGCCTCTTATTTTTTGGAAGCTAAATTCTCTGAGAGTTTTCTTGGAGGAGAGAAGGGGAAATGTGGACCTCTGAATGGGCAATGTGACTATGCTCCTGGGAACCATGCAAAAGGTAGACCTGAATGGGCACAAGGGATCTTTTGGAAATAATGGAAGTGTTCTGAAACTGAGTTATGGTGATGGTTATATAACTGCATGATTAGCAAAAATCATTGACTTATACACTTAAAATAAGTGAATTTTATGGTGTGTAAATAAGACCTTGCTAAAACTGGTGGTGGCTGTTTTTTAAGGGGAGGCCTGGGACCCATGCTTCACTTCCTCACTGTGTACCAGGTCAGGGCAGGAGATAATGGAGGAGTACAGTTCTGAAGGCTGATCCAAGACATGGAGTTTCCTGCTTGGAAAGAGTCCACCTGCCCCAGGGGCAATCTCGAAGCAACAGATCCAGCAGCCTTCAAGGTCCCATACTAGCTCAGACCACAATTATTTCTCTGTCATAATCAGAGGGTATCCAATAGACCACTCCATACATTTTACCCTGTGTAAGCACCCCAGGACCTAGAAAGAGAAAAGGAATCCTAGTAAAGTTCATCACTTACTTTCCTATTAGCTGGATAGGATAGAGACTTGGCTTTAATTTTAAAAGAAATCATGAGTATAGTACATTGAAATGGCCTCCTAAAGGTATCCATGATCCAATCTCTGGAACCTGTGTACTTGTTATGTTAAGTAGCAAAAGGAACTCTGCACATATAATTAGGGTTAAGGACCTTAAAATGAAGAGATTATCCTAAATTAGAATTAATCACATGAGCCCTTAAATGCAGAGAACTTAGTTTCTGACTAGTAGCAGAGAGATGCAGTAGAAGAAGTCAGAAAGCGATTCCAAGCAGGAGAAGGAATTGACATAATGCTGCTGGCTCTGAGATGCAGAGCCCACATGCAAAGACTAGGGGAAGGCCTCTAGGAATTATGGGTGGCCTCTAGGAACTATGGGTGGCTCCCAGCTGACAGACATGGGGCAGTGCGGGGAAGGGCCCACAAGTCATTAGATTTTCCCAACGACCTGAATGAGCTTGGAATGAAAGTCATTTCCAGATGTCTAAAAAAGGATCACAATCCTTCTGTCATCTTGACTTCAGTCCTGTGAGATTCTAAGCAGAGAAACCAATAAGCCCACCCAGAATTTGGACCTATGGAACTGCAAAATAATAAAGGGGTGTTATTCTAAACCACCAAATTGTTCTCAATTGTTACAACAGTAATTGTGGAGTTCCACTTACAAAAGTTACAAAATCTTTGTTGTTTGTTTTGTGTATGTGTGCACACCTGTGTATTGTGTTGTGGTGTCTACATATTATACATGGTATCAAAATTGGCATTTAGACACATAAGTGCTCAACAATTAAAATTTCAATAAAGAGATGTAGCCTAGTCATTTAATTCAAATTAAATAATCAGATAAAATGTCTTTAACATTCTAACTCACGAATTTTTTCTAGGTGGTCAGACAATAAAGTGGTGATTTCTATAAAATGTCTATATTGTTATGTAATATCCTTTACTCCTAAGATTTTCCTTCAACAGGAACAAGATGGTTAATTCTGTAATTACATTTGTCTAATATTTTAATCCTAACAGTCCACATGAGTAAATTAGATTTAACATAAATGGGATTAATCTTCATAAATGTGTTTTCTTAAATAAAGGATAAATTTTTTTTTTTTTTTTTTTTTTTTGGTGGTGCTGGGGATGGAACCCAGGCCCTTGTGCTTGTGAGGCAAGCACTCTACCCACTGAGCTATATCCCCAGCCCCGATAAATTTTTAAAAAGGAGTTTAGGATTGCTTTGTTTTTGGATCTTCACTAAAGTAAAGTTACTAAGAGTTAAAGTTCTAACAGGTATAATTCTATATGCAAAGGGTTCAAAAAGTTTCAATTAAAGTACTGTAAATAGCATAAAGTATTTCATCTTATTAAGAGGAGTAACTGAAAAAAAGTTCAGAAATTTCATAAGGATTGTTTCAAAATGTGAATTTAAAAAGGGATCAATGGCTAGGAAAGAGATAAGGTTTATGAAAGGAAAGAGATATAAGGCTTGTGAAGGCAAAGAGATAATAAGATTTATGAAGGGAAAGAGAAAGAAGGTCTAAGTATGTGACAGGAAGGTTTGTGTAAATGACAAAAAGATATGTGCAAGTTGTAGAAAGTTTATAAAGGTGATCCCTTCTCCAGACACAAGTAAAATATTAATGTTCTGATGTGAACCAAAATTTAATACTCTATATGTTAAAGTAATAAGGTTTTCTTAAAAAATAATTTGTTCTTATCAAGATAATTTCTTATGTCTATGAAATATTATTTAAAAAGTCTTAAAAATATATTGTGTATCCAACTCTGGTTAAACAATAACTATTAGAGTATTTAATTATATTCTAGATTCTAAATTTTTCTTCAAAAATTAAACTTGGTTAATATGAAAACATCAGTGTAATTGTGGTGCTGTTAACTGGTTTCTTTGTATTCTAAAAATATTCATATAAAGTCCTTTAAATATAAGGTTTAGGAGAACATTTTATAAAGCTGGTATTCTCTGTAACAATGGTCTATTATAAAAATAACAAACTTAGTTAATAAATTATATGATTTAATATTTGATAATTAGAAAAAATGTCATAAATTTAAAAAGTTTGTATTGCTCTCTACACTGAAAGTTAAACTTAAATATACTTCTAAAAGTCAATAAGGAGAGCCTGGTTTTTTTGAAGGTTGATAATTTGGGATTAGGAGAAAGTAAGAAATCACTTGATGGGCATTTGGCAAAGAACTAATGATAGCCTGGATCTTATAGAGTTCCATCATCATATCCAGGACATTCAAGAAAGTAAAATTGATTTTGTAGATCCTGCATAGCTGCTAAACAAATACTTGATGATCTAAATGGCTTTAATCTTTGGAATACATGAAAACAAACATTATGGTACATTTTTGGAATTATATGTTTGCTACTAATTATCTTTTGTGTCATAACAATAGGATGCCAAATATTCTGAGGAGAAATTCAGTGGTTCCACGTTTTAATCCATCACTTACATTTAAAGTATAAGAAAGGGAGAGATGTTGAGTGATGTGATGGAGGATGGGAGAGCAGTTACTGAGATCAGGGGTCTCTGATGCCCTCATGGCTGTGGCACGCTGGGTTCCTGGGAATGTTTCTGTGCAAGGGCACAGGATGCGTAGCTGCTATACCAATGCTCTGCATGAGGAGGCTCTGTGCAAGAGCCCCATCAGTTCTAACCTTGATCTCAGGCACACAGGTACCAGGAAGAAAGGAATTCTTATGTTAGACCACCACAATGTTTCACTAGCTCCGCTTCTCCAGTTCCTGCCCACCTTACATTGTCCTTTAAATAATGGACTTTATTGAGAGCTACACAAAGCTCCTAACATTGCACTTTATAACTATGGATTGCACCTATGGAAAAGCTACATAGGCTGTCCTAGTTTCTGTAACTTTCCTGTATACAAAGAATAATGGTTGCATAGTCTTTAACCTGATAATGAGACATATATAAATAAAGATTGCTGGCATAACTCTTTAAACCTCCATCTCAATCAGAAAGAAGTTCCACCTGATCCCAGCTTAATCTTCAAGATCTGTGTCTGTCAATATCTATTTTCCAATCTGCTTTCGCCCCTCACTCTCGGACCCGAGAGTGGCTGCGCTGGACAACAAGCAACAGAAACTAATTCAATGTAGCATTTTTTAGTATACATTGAGTATAAAAATTAAAATTAATTCCAGCTATTCTATTACTTTCAATTACCCCACCAGCATGTGCAATGGTATTAGAAACCCCAAGAAGAGAATATATAGTGTTTTCTACTTCATCTTGCCTGTTGGACTGAGGGGCTAAGAAACCTGGGTTCTAATTCTGACCATAAGCACTGAACAAGTTAGGAGACCCTGGTCCTATTTTCATATCAGCATAAGAATCTTAAGTAAATCAGTCTCTCTAAATCTCCACTACTGTGTCTAAAATATGAATTGAGTTGGCCTAGATGATTTGTAAGGTCATCTTAACTCTAGGCACCCAAACTGATGGGTACACAATGCTACCTGGAATAAGCAACACACACTCTTTATAACCTACCACTTGCTTCTAGCAGAGAGCTTATTCTGAGAGTACAATGTGATGAGAGGAGATGGAAACTGCATAGGGCTGCTGGGCTCTTTCAACATCCGAGATTGATGGTATGGATCTCAAAGAGAAAGATGACTCTTACCTAGAGTTCAGCCCAGCCTTACTCAATAATTATCCTGGATATGTCAACAATCTCTATTGAAGATTCCTGTAAGATGTAGTCTGGTCCAAGATGTGTATTTGCTTTCATTCCATCTAATACCAAACCCCTCAGAGGGGGAAACATTTACTGCAACACCTGTCTGTCCTCTACCAATATTCCAAAGGAAACAATTTGGACAAGGAATTTACACCTCGCCAAACATAATTTAATTCATCACAGCATTTTTTTTTTTTTTTTTGCGGTGCTGGAGATTTGAACCCAGGGCCTTGTGCTTATGAAGCAAGCACTCTACCAACTGAGCTATATCCCCAGCCCACAACATTGTTTTTTAAATATATTCTTTTAGGTGTTGATTGACCTTTATTTTATTCACTTATTTATATGTGGTGCTGAGAATCGAACCCAGGGCCTCACACATGCTAGACAAGTGCTCTACCACTGAGCCACAACCCCAGCCCCATCATCACAACATTTTTTGAACACCTACTGTGGATCATTCAGTTAAGATAGAGGAAACCAGATGCTTTGGAGGTAAGGTTTGGTTTCATTTCCAAACTCTGATTTCAATATCATTATCTCAAGTAGTGCAACTTAAATGTGAAGGAGATAGGGAGGCAAAGACCAGACTCATTACATTCAAAGCAAAGAGCTATCTGGTAGGTATGATTTACAGCTATAGTTGTCCCTCAATATTATAGAGAAGGAATTGGTCCAGGACCCATTCAGACACCAAAATGTGTGGAAACTCTAGTCCCTTACATAAAATGGTGTAGTATTTACATCCTCATATACTTTAAATCATCTCTAGAATACTTATATGCCTAATACAATGTAAGAGCTATGTGAATAGGTACACTGAATTGTTTAGGGAATAATGACAATAAAAAGCCTGTTTATATTCATACAGACACAATTTTGGTGGGAGGGGATTATTTTCCTTCTTTTTTGGCAGTACTGGGGATTTAACCCTGGGGCACTCTACCACAGACCCCTTCTTTAAAATTTTGAGGCAAGGTCTCACTAAGTTAGTTGCCCTGGCTGTCCTTGAACTTAGGATCTTCCTGCCTTAGACTCTGGAAGAGCTGGGATTACACGCATGAAACAGGCCTAACTTGGAGGAAGTACTTTAAATCTGCAGTTGGTTAAATCCAAGGATACACAAACTGAGGACATGGAAAGGCAACTGTATTTTTAAAAATATTTTTTAGTTGTCGATGGACCTTTTTAAAATTAATTAATTTATATTAATTTATATTAATTAATTAATTAATTATATTTATATTTGGGGCTGAGAATCAAACCCAGTGCTTCATGCCTGCTAGGCAAGCACTCTACCACTGAACCACAACCCCAGCCCAAGGCAACTATATTTTGAAAAGAAGGTAAAGGATTCATTAAGAAGCAAGTATAAGCACTGAACAGAGAGCTACTAAGAATTTGTTTCACATCATATTAACATCAGTGTTTGCTCTGTGTAAATTTTTATCTGCACCACTGTCCTCAATCAGGGTTTTCCAGAAAACTATCTTCAAGTTCATGAAACTGAAATTTAAGATTTAATTTTTATTAAATATTTTCCATGGACAAATGATGCAACCATATGCAATCAGATGTCATTGAAAATATGACTGACCATGTATTTGCATATATGTCACATGGACAATATGTATTTTATGCTGCCTACTTTTATATATTGTGTAAGTTAATATGTTATTCTTATCATTTTTCAGTGCCTATTTCAACAATCTTTGCATTCAATAATGGTTGACCCAAATCACCCAAATCAGTGATTGCTAACCTTTGGTTTTCAGAAACACACATGACAAATGTGTTCAGAAGAGTGATACACTCTCACAGATATATCCAGAATTATAGGCAACTCCAAGAGTTTGACCTATAACTCTGACCCTTTAATCTTCCACCTAAGAAATCATGTTAAAAATAAAATTGTTATGTAGATGACCTTAAATTTATTCTAATTGATTTTAAAAAATAAATTTTTAGCTGGGCCTGGTAGAACACACCTGTAATCCCAGCTACTTGGGAGGCTGAGGAAAGAGAATTGCAAGTTTGAGGCCAGCCTGGACAAGTTAGCAAGACCCTGTCTCAAAATAAAATTTATAAAGAGCTGAAGGGTGCTTGCCTAGCATGTACAAAGCCCTGGTTTGATGTCCAGTACTGGGATAAAATAGAAAAAAAGAAGAAAGAAAGAAAAGAAAAAAAGGAAGACATCATTAACAATCTTTAGTACTTTATTTATTAGCAAGCAATTATTTGCAATAGATATCCTATGTTTTGGTCACAGCAATGCATTTTGACACCTTGGATGGTAAGCACAGCCCTGCTGACACACAACTATGCCTCTGAAATTTGAATTCTTGAAAGCTAAGGTGCTTGGTACAGAGAACCAGGGAAAGGTAATAAAAGTAGAAACCTAGCTATTCTCCCCACTGGGAAACTATAGAATATTACAAACTAGTAGGCTCTGTTGTACAAGTCTACTAATGATCTTATCTTGCAGATACCTGATTGATCTCTCACTTTATAATCTGGGTAGCATTTGACAAGTTGCTTAGCATCTTTGCACTTACTGAGTGTCTTCAGTAAAATTACAGTACCCATCTTATTGATTTTCTGTGACAACAAAATAAATTAGCAATAAAGGAGCTAAGAAAAAAGTCTGGCCAGGTACGGTTGTGCATGCCTGTAATCCCAGTGGCTTTGGAAGCTGAGGCAGGTGGATGGTGAGTTCAAAGCCAGCCTCAGCAACTGCAAGGCACTAAGTAACTCAGTGAGACCCTGTCCCTAAATAAAATACAAAAAGGGATGGGGATGTGACTCAGTGGTTGAGTGCCCGAGTTCAATCCCCCATACTAAAGTCTGGAACAGGTATTCACCAAATGTTTGGTTTTGTTATCATTACATGAATTGAAAACTGCTGAGAAGAAATATGCTAAAATTTTAACAGTGGTTGTTCCTAGGTGACAAGATTACAAATTTTTATTTTCATTATACTTTTATACTGTTCTATAGTTTCCAAAGTTTTGAGTATGATATTTGTATTTGTCTGATATCCAAAAAAACACATTGTTTTCTAGTTTTGTTTTGTTTTTTTTCATTGTTGTTGTTTTGGTACTGGGAATTGAACCTAGGCTTTGCCACTCAGCTACTGCCCAGCACTTTTAATTAATTAATTAAATAATTAATTTTGGTGGTGCTGGGGATTGAACCCAGGGCCTTGTGCATGCTAGGCTTGGACTCTACCAGCTGAGCTATATCCCCAGACCCCTTTATTTTTACTTTTATTTATATTTTTTAAGGGGTACCAGGGATTGAATTCAGGGGCACTTAACCACTGAGTTACATCCCCAGCCCTTTTTTTTGTTGTTGTATTTTTGTATTTTATTTAGAGACAGGGTCTCACTGAGTTAGTGCCTCGCTGTTGCTGAAGTTGGCTTTGAACTCAAGATCCTCCTCCATCAGCTTCCCAAACTGCTGGGATTACAGGCATGTACCACTGTGCCTGGTTATTTTTAATTTTGAGACAGAGTCTCACTAGGTTGCTTGCTGAGGCTGGCTCTGAATTTGCAATCCTCCTGCCTCAGACTCTGAGCCACTGGGATTACAGACATGCACCACTGTGCCCGGCTCTTTTTAAGTTTGTTTTTTGCAGAGCTGGGGTTCAAATCCAGTGCCTCAACCATGCTTGGTAAGCACTCTAACACTGAGCCACATACCAAGCCCTAAAACATGTATTCTTTGGGGGGGGGGGGGCGGGAAGAGCAAAGAATTTTACTTGTGATCTACTAAGTAGAACACAGACTAAAAGAACTAGATTTAGATCCTGGCTTTCCTAGCCATATGACTTCAGGCAGGTTAGTTAACCTCTCTGAGCCTCAGCCTCCTCATCAGAAATGGGATCCAAAAACCAATATGGTCGACAGTACCTATGAGCAGAAAACATGATCAACATCAATCAAGTGCCTGAGAGTTTGCTGAATGAAAGGTTCCAGGAGATGCTGCTTTAAAGGGTTAGGAGATACTGCTTTAAAGAGTAAATGATTACTCTTTAAAAGAGTAATCATTTCAACTCCTCTTTTAAACTATCCTCCTTTGTGAGAGGACAACTCCCATTTCATTCCATTTTTGCCATGCTCACAAGGAAAACTACACTCACCCTCTGGTCCTTTTCTCTGTTCCTTCCCCTTCTGACATTTACACATTAGGAAGGGATTTGATTGTTCCATTGGCAGGGCCTGACTCATTTGGCGGGGTATATCAGCCACCAAGTTACTATCTCTGAAAGGCAGGACCTACCCATCACTTCCTCACATCCTTCAACCAGGCTTACAGCCCTGCTTATCTCCTCTTTCACTCCTAGCTTCCAAACTGAAAGCACACTTGGCAAGGCCTCCATGGGGAGTTGTCTCCATTTTCTCTTTCTCTCTCTCTGTTCTATCTTCTGCTCAGCTGGCTGAGTAGGTTGCCCCCATTTAGATTCAAGAGGGATGAGTAGGAAGCCCAGCTAGGCCTCTGGTGTGCACTAGCTCTGTGGCTCTTGTTCAGTTGGTCTGTCCCTCTAGCAGGGCTGTTACTTCTTGTGTGCAGCACACTCAGCAGGCAACATGGAAGGTGAGGAGGCTGAATGGTCACACATGATGTCTGTCATCTTTAATTCTTAGAGCAGCTCTCTGTGATATGCATTGCTAGCCCTGATTTCTGATTTCCAATAAGGAAAGTGAAGCTCATAGAGATTCACTAACCTGCCTAAAGTCACATACAGTCCTCTCCTTAATGATTTAATTAAATAAAAAAATAGAACAAAGGCTCTATTTTTTGATATGTTATCAGAAGAGTGACTATTTTAATCCTAGTTAGCTTAACTTCAAATCCTAACCAAGCTTTCAGAATGTCCTGAGACAATACCTTCCATTCAGGTCCTAACTGCCATGGTTTGCAAAAGGTAGTGTGGTCCTAATCTATGCTGACATGCAGGACCCCAGGGGTGCCTCGGGAGGAGTCCCGTACTTCTGCCATTTCTCCGGGCAGAATTCTGTGGACTGGAAGCCAGACTGCATTAAGGGAGGATGATTTTGGCAGGACCTCTCAAGACATTCACACTCCACCCAAGGTGAACTGTTTCAACGTTGGGAAATTGTGCCAGGCAAAATGCATCAGAGGAATATAAGACTTTGGGGGGTGCCTCCATCTAAATACAAACAAAAATATCAGAACGTCATTCTGTGTGCAAATAAAAATGTCAGGAAGATCAGGATCCCCAGGACAAAATTTATGGACACCTACTGACCTCTAGTTTGCTGCTCCAGGGCCAACCTAGCTAACTTCAAGCATAATTGTGACTGTTGCCAAGTTCTTAGCTATATATTTGCCTGGTCACTGTCCTCCCTACAAATATATGCAAAAACAACAGACATGAGCCCCAAACTGGCTCTAGGAGAATTTGGACAGAGTCTTGAGTCTTCTCATTCTTCTTTTACAAGTTAGGCTGAAGCTTACCATACTTCAGGCTACACGATCAGAGCATAAAATGTTACCTGTCCCAGAAAAATATGTATTTCAGCAAGGACCAAAGGCTTATGCTAAAAAAATGTTCAGTATCATAGGGGGTATAAATCTGAAGAGAAACACCTCATTTGGTGAAGAATTTTACAAATTTAAGACTCCTGTGCCTTTCCTTTCTCTTTGCATCTTAGATGTAGCAACTTTTTTTAGTTTTCCCATAGATTATAAGAATGAAATTAGTCATCCAAATTATCAAGGGCGAGAAGGAAATTTACACAGATCAAAGGGAGAAAATGTTTTTATGTCAGAAATCTCCAACACTTAAAAATTATTAACAAATTTCTTCTTTTATCCTTAAAAATCTAAAGTAATTTGCAAAGAGAGTTCTATCCCCTCAAAATACAAAATTATTTTAAAGCAATAAATCCAGTCAGTTTGATATCATAGCTTATGAGCATAATTTTGGAAGTTTTAATCTGTTTTGGGAACTAGGTAAGTGCTTTTAAAGACAATATTCTGAGGCTGGACTTGTTATATGTTCTGAGGTTGGAAGACTGTTTCTAGGTGCAATTTTAAAAAAATCAACCATGATGTAATTTCAGATTTCTTTTTCTTTCCCCCTTTAGACATCACTTGGTCACCATAGTAACACAGTGTTTTACTACCAGATATCTACACAACACAAGGGAAAGAACAGGCAATTACTTACTGGGTTATTTGGGGGTACA
This sequence comes from Sciurus vulgaris, assembly GCF_902686455.1. Classification (NCBI taxonomy): domain Eukaryota; kingdom Metazoa; phylum Chordata; class Mammalia; order Rodentia; family Sciuridae; genus Sciurus; species Sciurus vulgaris. Next base: position 81,590,415 of record NC_136465.1, read on the forward strand.
AAATGTGAGTACTGGGATAATTCAAGATGAAATATAAATTTCACTGGGGATCTGATTTATCCAGGCAAGATGATTTAATCTTATAGCGTCAGCTGAACAAAATTTGTAGCCAAATAGACTACTGACATCATTTGAGATAATACACAGACAAGCAGCATAGTTTAGTGGTTAAGTGCATGGGTTTGGGGGTCAAGTTTCTTGGACCCAAATTCTGGCTTTACTATTTGCTAGCTGTATGACCTTGGAAAAATTCCCTAACTTTTCTGTGCCTCAATTTCTTCATCTCTAAAATGTGTGCTGTAAGGATTAAATAATTGATTATTGTGTTTAGGATGGTACCTTGCACATAGCAAGAAGTTTGTAAGTATTTTTAAATAAACAAAAGAAAAATGAAATCTACTAGCTGCAGCTCTTTATGCTGGGTAGAATTAATCAGATAGCAAGATTTGAGTTCATGGCAGATAATTTTAGCCTGTAACTTTGGTAGATTCTTTTGAGAACTTCCCCAGGGCCTTCTCGATAGTAATTCTGTAAGATATAGAATTCTGTCCTAAACCAGAGCTGGGAACAATCACAAGTGCTCCAGGTATCAAGAACATCAGAAGGGAGATGATCACACAGCACAAAGGAACAGCATGACTGCCCACTCAGGCTCCCTAAGATACTGCCAGTAACCTCTGGGAAAATGGGCACAGAATAAGCAGTTGAAAAAGGATGAGACAGGATTTTATTGTAGTGGCAATGAAATTTAGTTGGTTTTGGTAATATTTTTTTTCTTTCCAGGATTCAAGGGAAATTTTTTTTTTTTTTTTTTTTTGTGGTGCTGGGGATTAAACCCAGGGACTTGTGCTTGTGAGACAAGTGCTCTACCAATTGAGCTATCTCAATAGCCCCCCCCCAAAAATTATTTTTATCAATGAGTGCTTCATTTTATTATCAATTACTATACACAATTTCCATCCAAATTTTTTTTTTCAATAGGCTCTTACTCTGGAGGATTTTTCATTTTACAGAACTAGCTAAGCATCTTTTCTAGACCTGTAACAAATCTTAAGCTCCTAAGGAGCATCTAAGCCAGGACAAAATCTCCAAACTGCCTGCAAGTAAAGAGAAAATATGTCTTCTGAGCAAAATTTCGGCTGTGATAACCGAATGATCTCTGTTACATACCTTCATCCGGACTTGATTTCAGAGACGGTCTCCATGGGTCTTCTCGGTCAGGCACAGCCCTTGCATTGGAGTTTGAAGAATGCCATAAACCACCAGGAAATCTTGGGAACACGTTCATATCTGTCCTCTGCCTTCCCCTTCGCTCACAGCCTGCTTCCTGGTAGGGAGACAAGATGACGCTGTGCTGGGTTGACTGTTAAACCATCTTCCCGCCCCCAGTCCCACTCTCTAGGCGCCCCTCCCTTCTCCTTTCCAAGGCTCTGGAATGTGTCACATGGGAAATGGATCATGTGGCTCAAGGGGAGAATGTGGCCCTCTTCTCCTTCCCTTCCCCCACTTTTCCTTTCAGGAGCAAAGCAGCAGAAATCTCTGACCTGATTGGCTCTGATCAAAAATCTCCATATGAAAGGGGAAGATTCAACCACCCAAACCTCCAGGTTTCTCTACTTTCTTTTTTTTTTTTTATCCGACAATTTCATTCTGAGAACTGCTTGGTATGGGAGAGAAATGATGCTTTCTCCCCAGCCCTTCATTTTCTCTATCATCATCAATATCCTGACGTGGCAAGGTTTTCCTTAGCTTCCCTGTGGAGCCCCCTCAGCACAGCTGGGATAATTGAGTGTTCAGCACCACGGACAGCATTACAACCCCTTCAGCACTTGTTAAAAGTCATTTGTCCCTTTCTCGCACAGGTAAATAAAAATATTTTAAAATATTTCCCTGAGGTCTTCTGTCTAAATATAAATTATACCATATATTTGGGGTTCTGACTCCTCTACTGTCAACTTATTTACAAACTTACCTTATAAACACAGTTTTTATATTTCTTTAAACCCTACCCTTTAGATATGCTGTTTTTGTTTTCTTTTTTTTTTGGGGGGGCGGGGATTTTCATAACAGTTTTACTATATGTCCATACATCTATGCTTATGGGAAAAACCTTAGCAACACAAGAATTCTTGGGTGTTAAAGTCCAGATGTCTTTAGCCCCATCCCTAGGCCTCAGGCAGGATTGAATTAAAGGCAAGATGGGAGCCTGGCTGGCGCTGTTTCGTGTGGGTCTATCCTGCTTTGCTGACGGCCTGGTTGCCATGGTGCTAGGTAACTGCTGAAGGGGATGATTTCTTTCAAAACCAGTCACCATGGGACCCTGATGACTAAAGAAAGGAACAAGGAAAAGGCTGAATTGCTGAGAAGGGCTTTCAATTAGTATTTTCAGAACCAAATTTACCTAATGGGACCTTTCCTTTACTGAATTGTTGCTGACCCTAAATATTAAAAGGATTCTAGGAATCTGTATGGACACTGAAATGTTAACTCCTCCCATTCTCCATTGCTTCCATCTAGGTGCAACTGGATGAAAATGCCAGCTGTGTAGAACGATTGTGGAGTGCCATCTAGATCGGAGGGAAGAAACGAGAGGTATTTCTCCTTAGGTTGGGACTTCTGACTTTTGGGGAGCCATTCATCTGAGTCTAAATGATCTTAAATTGAGAGATACATTAGACTCAAACCTAATTGTTGATAATAGAAACAGTTTGCAAATGCTTTACAATTTTAGGGGGAAATGAAAAATAGTTTTGAATACAAATTATTATTTTAAATAAATATAAATTCAATAATTGGAAGCATTTTGATGAGTCTAAATCAGGAATTTAAACTAGATAAAAATTTGTTTCATAAGGCTGACATATAATTAACTGCTTCTGAGAATCCAAATGAAGACAATTCTGACTATTGATGTTTTAAAGGAGAAATACTAATTTACAATGTGCATAAATACAAACTTTGTAAGAAGAAAGGTGGCATAGGGGAGCTAAAGTGTAATTTTAAGACCCTGGCTCAATATCCACAGTTTAAGATGGATTTCCTACTTTTATTTTAGAAGAGTCAAGTTAATTCTAGTTTTTCCATATAAGACTCAAAGAAATTTACCTCTTAATTCCAATACTTGCCTCTTTCAGAAAATTCACTTATCAAGAAAGCTGGAGAGGCTAGGGTTGTGACTCAGTGGTAGAGCACTCACCTAGCATGAATGAGGCCCTGGGTTTGATCCTTAACATCACATAAAAATAAAATAAAGTTATTGTGTCCACCTACAACTAAAATAAATAAATAAATATATATTTAAAAAATAAAAAAATAAAAAAAGCACGCTGGATGCAAAACCAGGCCTGGTGGCACACACTTATAATCCCATCTACTCAGGAGCCCACGGCAGGAGGATTGCTAGTTCAAAGCCAGTTTGGACGACAACTGAGCAAAACATTGTTTCAAAATAAAAAATAAAAAGAGATGGGGTTTAGCTCAGTGGTAGAATACCCCTGTGTTCAATTCCCAGTACCACAAAAATACAAAGAAAGCTTAGATACAAGTGTTTAAGAAATTCTTAGGGCAATCCCTATTGGGTTCACTCTTGCCCTGCCTCTTTCCTTTTCACTTGGATAAATCCTACACCTTAAAAAAAAAATTTTAGTCAGCAGGCTGGTAATTTGGTTTGTGTCTCCTCCCTTGGTCAAATAATAACAATAAGAACAACTAATATTTTAACATGGGCCAAGTATTTGCATACATGGTGTCCTTAATTGTCCTATTAACTAAATGAGACAGGTATTATTATTATTTCTGATTTATAGATAAGAAAACTGAGACTCAAGGAGGATAAGAAGCTGCATAGCTTTAGAGTGATAGCTAGAAGTTGGAAGCATCTCATCTACTCCAGAGGAGGCACAGTGTACTATACTGTTCTTTGTCATGAATAATGGACTAGACTAAAATAACTGGTCAAATAATGCAATGTGATCCACTACTATAGTTCTTTGACAGGAGAAATCTCAAAGATCTTTTTAAATTATTTGAGACCAAAAAAGAAAAAAAAGAAAGAAAATAAGAAAAGAAAAAGACCAAATTATTTATCTTTTTAAAGATGATTGCATGTATACATAATGTTTTAATGACAGAATAATAAAAATAATTTACAAGGGATCATAATCTATGTTATATAATATGCTAATTGTTTGTAAATGTTACATTTGCAGATGGTTGTCTTCTATCTAAACCCACAACACCCCACAAACACTTGTATAATTGAGGTATCTTAAAAAAAAAAAAAAAAAAAGAATGTGGTTTTTTTTCCCTCCCTGGCCTGGGGAATCCAGTTGCCCTTGGATAGTGTGGCACTACTTGAAAGTTACAAAAGGAATAGGGGGAAAAGTATTAACCAATTTGGCTTCTTTAATTTAAAACAGGAGCAAAATAGGCTTGAAATCTAGGCCTCTGTCTTGACAGTCATTCTCTAAATTCCTTTATTCTGTCCTTAACTTGTCATCAACCAAATCTAGATATTGCTCAAAGTATTTTGTACAGTAAAGTTACATCTTCATGCAAACCTTTCCAAGGGTTCCCAAAGAGTACAGACAGTCTTAAGGGAACTAGTTCCAAGATCTTTAATGTACATGTGCATGCCTTCTGGAATGGTTTTTTCCTGATAACTGGTGCAGTCAGGATGCCATGCTGCTCTTGATCTCCGTTCGGTAGTTTTTCTTCCATTTTGCCATAGAATGTCAAACCTCTCACCCACTGTTACCTCAAACCCCACAATGGTGCATTCTCTGAACTTGCAGACCTCTTGAGGACCCAACAGAAGAACAACTGGAATTATTGGGGATGGTATTGAGAAAGTGAATGGTTCCAATAATTGGGTAACAAATTCTTTTAGAAGTAAGGAACTTCCCAGTTGCTTTAAACAAAATTGAAAACAAACTTCTATTCAACTGTCCATTGAGAGATTCATTAAAATTGTTTTCTTTTTGAAAAGCTCTTTTTATTCTTTATTTTTTTTTTTTTGGCGGTGCTGGGGATTGAACCCATGGCCTTGTGCTTGCAAGACCAGCACTCTACCAACTGAGCTATATCCCCAGCCCTGAAAAGCTCTTTTTAAAAGAAGAATGTCAGCTAATTAAATACAGAGTTTTATAATTAGAACACCATTTTTGCAGCCTCCTATAAAATAACTGATTCAGGTGAATATCATGATGGGTGTTCAAATCATTAGTGAAAAGTAATTGGCTGAAGAAATGATAAATATTTACAGAAATGCTAGTTATCCTGATCTAAATCATCACATTCTACCCCACAACTATGTATAATTATTATATGTCAAAAAAGTTACTAGGGAACAGGTTGTTTGCAAATCACTTATAAAGTATAAAGGGAAATGAATTGTTTTCCATGGAGAGATTATTGGGTAGGGGGTTACCATCTTAACCAAGTGACCAAATTTCACATCACTAATGATGGAATAACCTAAACTTATTCTGACGTGAAGTGATGCACTCTACTCAACATTACTGATGAAGTACTCTTTCTAAAAATGTTTAACCTGAATCTAATCAAATATTTATATATAAATGTCTAGCTTTTTTTTTTTAAGTCAAGGAGTGGAGAAACAAGTTAGAAGACACCATGAAGGCTGGGGTTGTGGCTCAGTGGTAGAGCACTTGTCTAGCATGTGTGACCACACATAAATGAATAAATAAATAAATAAATAAATGATAAATTTTTTAAAAAAAGACCACAAGGAAATAATCAGTCAAATTGAGAATACAGAATATCTATGAGAACTAGCCTGAACTCATCAAAAAGTCAATGTCATGAAATAAGAAAGCTGCCTACCACAGTGAGTTACGACCACATGGAGATGAACGTGTGAGGACTTTCTTTACTTTTGGAACCACGTCCCAATTCCTTCATACATCATCCCTGCATTTTCTATGGTCATTTGGGCTGACGGCAAGTTTACAACAGCATGGTCAGAAAGAGAATAGAATGTGCCATAACTAATTCTATGTTACTTCTGAGGCAAGATCATAATGAGGACAGTTTCTAGTTGACTCTCTTCCTCTTGAATTATTCTGGAGCAAGCCACTCATCATGTTATAAGGACAATCCTATTGCCTTGTAAAGAGGCCTATATGTAGAAAATGGAGGCTTCTTACAACCAGTACCAACTAGCTAAACATATTAGTGAGTGCTTTGGAAGCAGATCCTCTAGTCATCAAGTGACTGCAGCCTAGCCAACAACTTGACTATAGCTTTGTGAAATCCTAATCTAGAAGGCCCAGCTAAGCTGCTCCCTAATTCCTGATCTATAGAAACTATAAGATAATGTTTACTATTGCTTTAAGATAATAAGTAGTGGGCTATTTTGTTATGCAGTAATAGGTGACTAATGCACAGATGAAAACTTGACAAAATAAGAGACCTAATTTTGTGAGATATGTGAGTTGTAATGAGTTAAATAAGGGTCTGTACTACACACATGTCCCAGATGTGGAAGGCTATCTGGTTTCATTAGTACAAGAACATCAAGGGAAGAACACATTAGGTACATAACACTATTGTCCAATGAAGAAAAAAAAGCCACTTAGGTGGAGATGGATTTGTCACAAGGACTCAGGAATTTCAGGGAACATAGTAAGAAGTGGCAGCCAGATCTTAGATGGAACAGAAACAGGGGGTCAGAAAGCTGTGAAAGTCAAGATAGCTATTTCTTTCCCTTTGGGGTCACATGGTCTATTGTCCCTGATTTCTCCTCTCTCTCTCTTTCTTCATTAGAGGCATTCATCTGCTTATCTGAGGAGATCAGCTAGTTTTGCTTGGTCCACACTGCATTACTGGCCCCTAAATGGCTGCCTGCTCACAAAGGGCAGCCTTGGATCTGAAAAGTACATGACTTTACAAAGTCAATGTTCCTATCTAAATAACCTAGTCTCATGTTCTGGTTCTAAATTCTTAGGAGCAGGGTTTGTTTGACCCAGCCTGTGTCATAGATAGAGCTGGGTCCAATCAGTTTTGGGGTACCAAGATAGAGAAGAGTTCTCAGTGCCCCACCCCATTCTGTGTGCGTGCATGCATGCGTGTGTGTGTGTGTGTGTGTGTGTATGTGTAAGAGAGAGAAAAAAAGAGAAAGAGAGAGAATTTAACCCAGGGGTGCTTTACCAGGGGTGCTTTATCCCCAGTCCTTTTTATTTTGAGACAGGGTCTTGCTAAGTTGCTGAGGCTGGCCTTGAATTTGCAATCCTACCTTGGCTTCCCAAGTTTCTGGGATTACAGGCATGTGCTACCACACCCGGCACATCTACTTCTCTCTCAAAGTGCTGGGTTTCATATTCTCTCTGGCTGTGCCTCATTCACTCCCCACCTTTCCAAATTATACTCACATTTCTTTCTTCCTTTATTTTTGGTGCAGAAGATTGAACCAGGACCTTGAGCATGCTAAGCATGTACTCTACCACTGAGCTATAACCTCAAAACTTTTTTTTTCCTGTAGTACTTCTTTAATTTTCATACATATTACTTCTATTACTGAATATATCACATTGCACTATGTTCATAGATTCTGTAAAGAGGAAAATTATTCAAACTATCTTTATACCTTTAGGATCTCAAAAAATCAAGTAGGCACTCAATAACAGTTTCCTAGCACATTTAACTAGCACGACTTTTGGAATTAACCTAAAGAAACTTAATTTTTATTTCCCACTGTCCTTTGAAAATACCATGTAGGGGTGGGCATGGGGCATGCCTGTAATCCCATGATTTGGGAGACTGAGGCAGAAGGATCCCAAGTTTGAAATCCATAGCACCGCAAAAAAAAAAAAAAAAAAAAAAAAAAAAAAAATTCCTGATATCAAAAAAGAAAAATAAAACAACTTGTAGGGGGCTGGTTGCTTCCCTATCCATAAATTAAAACTTGGGTTGTCCCATTACTATTTCTGTTCATCTATAGTTAAGCTATGTTAATACTTAAAAATATCCACTCTTGTATAATAGTCAATATTTGGCAACCAACTTAAAGTTTAAGCTTTTTTCCCTCTTCCCAGTATATTTGTTGTTCTCTCCAAGTTTTGTGTCTGTATCTAAGTCTTGAACTGTATTAATTGTATAGAATTTTATGTCTAACAATCCTCAAAAAGAGGAAGAAAGACTTAGCACCCTTCTATGTAGGACCAGAACACCATATTGGTATAATATGAAACTTTTTTTAAAACAAGGTCAACAGGCATTTGACATCCACAAAGCCTCTAACTACAGTTTTCTTCCAGCCAGGCCTAAGCTTTTTCCTGCACAAAAGTACTAGTGGCCTACAACAGCTGGAAGAGCTCTAAAGAACCTGAAGTATTACTTGTCTTTAGCTCACTATAACTCATAAGAACCACCTGAAGCCTGGTACAGTGGTGCATACTTGTAACCTAGCAACACTGATATCTGAAGTGGGAGGATGGGGAGTTCAAGGCCAGTTTGAGTGACATAGGGAGACCCTGTCTCAATATAAGTAAAAAGACTGGGGATATTGCTCAGAGGTACAACCCTCCTGGTTTCCATCCCCAGTACACACACGAAGAAGAAAGAAGAAAGGAGGAGGAGGAAAAGGAGAAGGAGGAGAAAATGAAAAATAAATTAGAGACAGAGACCAATCTGTTCAGCATGGCTGCCTATCCCACAAGGACTCATTAATTGTGTGCTTGTTTCTCAAGTGAAGGGACCCACAAAAAGACAGGTAACCCAGTGTAGCAAAAGATATTCCTGGCCATTACAACACTAGGTCTTGGTATGAAGAACTATGGTGGTTTCAATGTCTGAATTATTCATATCTCTAGAAATCAGGGTTGTCCTACTAGAGAGTAACTTGTCTCTTAGAAGCTGAAATTCTTCTCCCACAAATGCCACCTTTCCTAAATGATTCTCTATTCACTGAGAGGTTACAAAGACAGGCTGACATCTCACTTTTATTCTATGTCAGTACCAAGAAAACCACCTGACTGGTCAGCACAGTCATGTCAACTCTGATAGGCTATGGGGAGAGCTTCGAAATCAAAGGCCTGCTGCACAAACATTCCCACCTGACCCCTCCCATTAGAGAATGCACTTTACTCATACCTTGAAGCCCTTTCCAACCCATGGAGCAGAATGTAGAAAAGCAATGAAGACATCATCATCTGTGTTGCCAGTGCTAGATTAAAGGACCAGCCTCAAATCCTTTCATCTCTACAGCAAATCCGGCATATTCCTGGCATCTATACTAATGACTTCATTACTGATCTTCCTTATGCTTACTCCTCTCTTATTATAGTGTCCTCCTTCCAGAATATAGCTATGGTGCCCTACTCATCCATCCATCTCAAGCATTAGCCTTTATCCCTCCAGAAAGTTTTCAAATATACAACCATTCAGATTAAAAGGTCTAAACTAAAGGTCTAATTTCTTTTCCCCTTCTGGAAGGAACTGAGTTTTTGTTTATTTGATACTGGAGATTGAACCCAGGGGCACTATACCACTGAGCTACATCCTCAGTCCTTTTTATTTTTTATTTGGAGACAGGGTCTCACTCAGTTGCTTAAGGCCTTGCTAGATTGCTAACACCGGCCTCAAACTATCTGTCCTCCTCCTCAGTCTCCTGAGGAGCTTGGATTACAGACTTGTGCCATTGTGCCTAGCTCTGGAGGGAATTCTTAAAGCAGTGGTTCTCAGCCTTAGTTCCAAAATGAGAACTTTTTAAAAAATACTGATATCCGGGATTCACTCACAGAGATTCTGATTGAATTGGTCTAGGGAGAAACATGGGTATTTGGGTATTAGGATATTTTAATGCTCCCTGGTGATTCTTTTTTCTTTTCACCATAAACCATTTATTTCCAAACTATAAATAAATCTGCTGAGAAAGATGCTGTCCAGGTGATGAGGCCCCAACCTCTTCACATCCCCAGCTGCCCTGCAGTACAAAATCAGTCCCCTTACAGAGCCACTATGCTTCTGAAATAAGTCTTGGGCTCAGAGGCTGGCCAGCAGTTGAGAAGGACCCACCCACTTCCTTCTCCACCATGATCCCAGCACAGCACAGTGTGGGCCTGGTTCCAACCAGGTCCCAGGCTGGCCTGGCACTCACCCCATTGACTAAGCTCCGAAGAGAGGGGAAGGATAGGACCCACGAGCCCCTGACCTAGTCTACCACAGGTGACTCCCAGGCCACTGCGCCCAGTTGCTGTGAAGAGCCACAAGGGTCCCAGGCTGCTGCCAAGTGCTTAGAGCAGCACTGCTTGTCACAGATCAGCCAGGATCTAAGCTGCTCTGATGGCGGCTCACTGCTACCCTTGGGCGATAGAGTACTGTTCCTCCTCATTATTCTCATCCTTTTGCTGGCTGCTCCAGAGCAGCAGCTCCAGGCCAGGGGCAGAGCCCAGGCCCTTCAGGGGTTTTAATCCACCATCACCTCTGAAGTGTAGAGCTTTGAGGGCAATATGCAGGGATATTCCCGAGAGGCAGGGGTGAAGCCCAGTTAATTCAGGAGACTGATCTAATCGCCCAGCAGGTGAGCTGCTAGTATCAAAGTGCAGACTTCCTTAAAAATGCCAACAATGGAAAGAGTAAGGCTGGAAGATCTGGAAGCCAGAGGGAACTTAGAGAAACCAAAATGTCACTGGCTCTTTGCGGTACCAAATCCGCGGATATTTGTCACCGCCTGCAGCAACAATTTGCGCGGGTCTTTATGGGTGGTGGACTGGAAACTGAGCTATTTCTATCGCTGGGCTGCTTCCTTGCTTGCTTGTTTGTTGAGGATAGAGAAAATGAGGCTTACTTGCTTTGAGAGGAGAGAGAGAGGCTTTGCTTAAGAGAGAGACTACACTTTCAGAGATATCTGTCTTCTTAGTTTTCTTGCTTCTTAAAGGTGAGTCCTGCATCCTGTGAACTAAGAGTGCGTCTATCTGAGGTGTTTCTTAGTGATGCATCCCGCATATCCCGATCTGCCTATCTGTGATCTGCAACCTAAAGGTGTGTGTTCTCAGTTCTCCGCTCTGCGATCTGCCTTCCGCCGCTGCCCCTACTTGCTGCTTCTATCTGCTTGCCGCTTCTTCTTCTTCCTTTCTGTTAATGGCCTCTCTGTGCTTCTTTCTGCTAGCTGCTGCTCTTACTGTCGTGCTCCTGCCTACTGCCCGCTTATATTCCCTCCAGGAGGCAGAGGGTGGGGCCACACCAGTTGCGATCAGGCGAGGAGCCAGCTGCCCTATCACGGCAAGGGTTAAAACGAGCAGGCCCGAGCAGGCGCGCTAGGGAACACCTGTGCACGCGTTGTGCACATGGACTTAACTGAATACGGCAGTGATAAATCACCAGAGTGTGCTTATGTTAATTAACCTCCTCACTGCTGTGATCAGGTGCCGTTCTGGTGCCATCTGCATGGCACAGCCCCCAACACCAAAACTGAAGGTGAGAATCCCGCCAAGAAAGATACTCCCAAATACCTGCAGGAGCAGCTCATATCCTTCAAATATGGCAAAGAGAGGGAACAGGCTCAGAAACATGAGTGGCTGCAAGTAGAACATGGTGTGGATGGGGTTCTGGAGGCCCAGCTCAGCCTTCTGCAGGTGTATCTGGGTGAGGGTCCAGCAAATTCCACTGACACATGAAGCCCCCAGCACCATGGTGAAGTCTTCCATGTTGAACTGTGTGGAGTTGTAGATGAACATGAAGCAGCTCCCAGCAAGGAGGAGAACCACCAGAACCAGTGGTACACACAGCTCTCTTCACCATCTTGAAGACCAGAGAGAAGATCAAGATGAATAGTACAGTGGAGGACTTGGTCATGGTGTATGGAAGAGGCTGGAGACTTCTCGGTAAGAATAGCTTAACCTGAGAGGAAGGCAACAAGGTGTGGCTGGTACTCACAGTGAGAAGGTGATATAAAGGAAGCTCCAGTTGGACAAGTCCATATCAAGTACTGTTGCCAGTGCTATGAGGGTCACTCTTCTGAGGTAGTCAGTTCAGCCCAGCACCACAGGACCCTATGGTTGGAGGACTGAACCAGTGCCCTGAAAAGGGCAGAGAAGAGGAAGATCACAGCCAGGTGCAGCATCATCATAAAGGGGGGAAGTGTAAGTTCTTTGTCATTTGTTATAGAAGGTGATGCTGATAGAGAAGTAGTAGTAGAGAAAGACCAACCCCAGAGTCAACACCGTTTGCCATACAAAGGCCAAGTCAAGGGCCTGACTCCCCATCTGTACAGACTGTGGTGCCCCAGCTCCTAAGCCATGAGAGACAAGTACGTCTCTTGAAGACTGCCCACAGGAAAAGTGGCAGCTGAACTATGACTTTCAACGAATAGAAGCCCTGGCTGGAAGGGTCACCTCCATGTTTGGAATGGTCAATGGAGCCCTAGATGGAGTCCTAACCTAAGGGGTGGTGGTCCATGGTTAGCTGGATGTAGGGCTAAAAGGACCCCAGTTCTGCTGCTCCACCAGAGTGTTCATAGCCAGGCTCCCTGGTAATTCAAACTTGCAGGAAAGGTAGAGAACTTGTCTTAATGCTCTAAATAAAGATGGACCTATGTTCCATAGGGCATCCACAGTTCACTGGGTAGGTAGAGTGCGAAAATGTTGCAGGAGGTTGAGGGATGAAACTAATTTTTATCACATACTATACACCAAGTTCTATGTAAGAAACTCATGTAGTCTTTCTAATATTTTTAATTTTAATAATTTAATAATTATTTTGTCATTATAATAATAATAATAATATGTGGGGGTGGGGTTGTGTACAGTGGTAGAGCATTTTCCTAGCACATGTGAGGCACTGGGTTCAATACCCAGCACCACATAAAAAACTAAATAAATAAAATAAAGGTATTGTATCCATCTGCAACTAAAAATATTTTTTAAAAATAATAATAATATGTGATAAGAACTGTTATCCTTATTGTACAAATAGGGAAACTGAGACTTTGAGAGGTCATGCAAAATGACTGGAAGACTCAAAAATCAACCCCCAGGCTGGGCACAGTGGCACATGCCTGTAATTCCAGTGGCTCGGGAGGCTGAGGCAGGAGGATCGCAAGTTCAAAACCAGTCTAGCAACTCAGTGAGGGCCTAAGCAACTTAGCAAGACCCTGTCTCAAATCTAAAAATAATAATAATTTTAAAAAAGGGTTGGGGATGTGGCTCAGTGGTTAAGTGCCCTAAGTTCAATCCCTGGTACTAAAAATAAAATTAAATAAAATTTTAAAAAATCAAACCCCATCTCATTCCCAGTCTACATACTTTCTAAGACATCATACTTAGATATCATGCCTCAGAACTGGATGATCCCAATCCCTAAAATCCAGAAATACTATTCTATTATATCCACGGATTTTTTTCCTGCAGCATTTTCCTATGAATTTCACATAGTTAGCTTAGCCACCAGGATATACTTTAAGATGCCAAAATAAAGTGGTCCAGGAGAAGTTCTTGGTAGGAAACTACCATGTCTGGCTGCTGCTGCTGCTTCTCTTTCTCCTTCTTCTTTTTAAAAATCTTTTGAGATAGAGTCTCAATATGCTGCCCAGAATGGCCTCAAATTCCTGGGATCATCAGATCCTACTAGTTTAGCTTCTTGAGTAGCTAGAACTATAGGCATGTATCACCACACCTGGATTCCATATCTGGCTTTTTATTAAATACTTCCATTCTATATAGTAATACCTACATCATCCTCCATCATAGTTAGCTTTAATCCTGTGGTTTATCATATTTAGTGTTCTTACACATAAAGTCATATTGCATACCTATCAGTCATTCATTCCTTTGTTGGGACTAGTAAAACTATGAATTCCATTAGCATACCTCTGCCTTATACTTCAGACATTTTACAAAGAATCAAAAGATAAGCAAGATGGGCAGGGTGGTACACATCTGTAATCCTAGCTACTCAGAAAGCTGAGGCAGGAGGATTGCTTGAGACTAGGATTTTGGGGCCAGCCTGGGCAACATAGAGAGACCTGCATCTCAATATAGAGAGATTTATAGGGAGATAAATACACTTGTGCATACACACACACACACAGAAAGTCAGCCCTCTGCGTACATGGATTCCACATCCTCAGACTGAACCAAAAGATTGAAAACATTTGAAAAAAATGTACATCTGTGCTGAATATGTACAGATATTTTTCTTGTCATTATTCCCTGAACAGTACAATATAACATCTACTTACATAGCATTTAAGTTGATTTAGTAGTATAAGTAATCTAGAGATGATTTAAAGTTTACAGGAAGGCATGCATAGGCTTATATGCAAATACTTTGTCATATTATATGAGGAACTTGAGCAATATGGACTTCAGCATTCCTGAGTGGTCCTGGAAGCAATACTTGGATACTGAGGGATGACTCCACCGGTTAAGCTGCATAGAACTGCTCCCAAGCAGTTCTATCAAGGTGGAACTCTGGGAGGTTATTGGCTACAAGTATGTAATTCTGTAATGTGTCAGTAATGCATCTAAGTAACTTGGTAGCTAAATTCCACCTTTCATTACATGAAATCTACATTTAATTGGGCTGAAGGGTAGAGTTAGTGGGAGGTAATAGGGACCAGGGGACTCCATTAGAAAGAAGAGGATATTTTGGGAGTTACATAGTACCTTTAAGATGTCTCTGGGCAAAATCCAGTGCTTGTGCAGGTGTTCCAAGTATCCTGAGGGAGAAAGAGGCCAGATTAGCCAAAAGTCTCAAGGCAGTTCCTAAATTCCTCCTGTTGGTTATCTCAACTGTTCTACTCAGTCCCTTGCTCAGAACTTGGGATTTTTAAAATCTAACTTGTTCCACTCACTTAGGGACATTCCCATTTCCACTTGATACATCATGGACTAAATGTGTGGCATTTCTGCCTTTCTGTTTATGAACATGCACAGACATTTTAAGAAAAAACTTCTCCAATGCCAGCAGTTCTTTCTAGCCTCACTTCTCAGGTGTGCTATTTACTCTCTTCATTTACCTCGAAAATTCCCAGGATCTTCCCACTGTATTACCTTAGTACACACATCCTATCAAAGTCTTCAAAGGAAAAAAAAAAAAAAAATTCTTTCGTCCCTTAGAATCATTCTTTTATGGAGCTCCCAGAGTTATGTTTCCAAACACATAAAACTCATCGCTCTTATTTAAAAACCTTGATGGGCTCTCTCCCACTACCGCTCCTTTGCCACAGAGTTTGCTGGAACTCTGAATACACGGCCAATTTACAAATAGAAAGAAGGGACCACCATACAACCAAATGGAGTTTTGGCTGAAATTTTCGAAGGCTGGGGTGTTGTGCACTTGAATCCACGGTACCAACACGACGGTCGTTCCCAAGGGCCCAGTTTTGCTGCCAAGTACCAGGCGGAAAGTTTTGAAACGTTTGCGCGCTAAAAGTCAAACGCATGCGCAAAGTCCACCTGGCGTGTGGGCTGGGCGGGGGGCGTCCCACTTCGCCGCAGCAGATCTCGCGTTGTTTGGGGGAGGCCGGAGCGTAGAGAGGTTCTATGTGGCGCCGAGATGCCCGCCCCACCCTCTCCGGCCTCCGCACCTCCCCAGCGAGGTAGTGCAGCCAGCGGTCGACAAAGTCGAGAGTCAGCGAGGGAATGGACGAGGCTGGTGTGGCAGCCGGAAGGCTAGCGGCACTTCTCAGGGGCTGAGGAATTCTGCGCAGAACCTCTCTGCGAGGCCCTGGAGGCCGCACAACCAGTTTTTCAGAAACAAGAGCCAAAAAAAATTTTTTTAAGTGAGAATATAAAAAGCTGAATAACTTATCACCGTACGGCACTATGATTTGTTTAGCTTTTTCTCACTATACAGAAAAATCCCTTTAGCTACCAAGCACGTACCGCGCCTGCGCAGCGAGGTGTTTACCAACCAGCGAAGAGCGACCCGGTTCTTCCAGCCTCCGGGAGCACCTTCGTTTGCGGCCGTGACGTGTAATTCGTAATGAAAGTTATGTTTTCAAATGGAGACACGGACCGGAGGCTAAAAACAGGATAGTTGAAGTGTAAGAGCTCAAAACCAGTGGAAAGAAGAATGGTAATGAAAACTGAACATCCAGAAATTGGTGCCATGACAAAGCTGTCATGGAAGGTGTTTATAATGAATGTAACAAAGATGATACCCACTTTAACCAGAACCAAGAATTAACAACAGTAAACCAAATGCATAGGGTAGCATTTAGGTATCTATTTAAAATATGGGCTCTGCAATGGTAAAAATGCAAGTAAGCCTAAACCTAAGGCCATCTTGTTCAAACAAACCTTGAGCAATTCCTGCAAAATTGACTGATTCAAGCAAAATCAAGAAGGCAGCCATGCAAATTTTGAAACCATAAAGAGATGATTCTAGAAACATTAGCCAAAAAAAGCACAAACCAACAAGCCAATTTAGAAAATGGTTTGAAGTTCCCTTCAAAGTCAGTTTCGAAGGACTTAGAAGACAATGATGCTTTTAAAATGAGATCTGGTGAAATTGTTTTAGATGTGACTGGCTCCATTTGAGAACAAAGACACAGGAAAGTAGGTTTATGAAAGGATTTCTAATGATGAATTTTAATATGTTCAAAAAAATTTTTAATATGCTCAAAAAAAAAAAAAAAAAAACCTAGTAGGTTCAACTAAACCTGGATCTTAAGAGTTGGATAAAAACATAGATGTTAATAATTTGGCAAGTTTACTGGATTCTGTTATGTTTTGAATGATAAATTTGAAGACTTTAATTTGTAACAAGAAATTTGTTACAAGGAAAGTGAGTTTTTCAGTAACAAGAAATTAAGTAGAGTAAATGTATGCACATGTGAGTAAGTGAAGCCAAATTTTGAAGACTGCATGTTTCCAGGAGCAGTCACAGAGAAGTGGTGATCCCAAAAAGTTAGTCTCTGAATTTTCTTATTATGTTCAATATGATAGCAAAATTCAGTAAATTCCATAGTTTGAATACCTTTTAACAAACATGTTCCAAAATGGAAAGTAATTTTAAAATTCTGCTCCATTTTCTAGTGCTATCTTGGTTGAGGTAAGATGATAAACCAGTTTTCCAAGCCAGTATTGAACTGACATTTTCTTCATAAAGGAGAAGTGCAGATAAGGCTAATGAATTTTTTGTTTACCTTCATGATTAAGACTGACTCAGAGGGCTTACTTTGTCAAGACAAACAACTATCTTAAGACAAACAATGCTTTTATTGCACATGATGATGAAATAATTCTAATGAAAATTAGGTATGAGGGTTGGATGAAGAGTTGATAAAAAAACTGACCGTCCTTTGAGACTCCTAGTTTATTTATATGATGAAAATTATAGTGTAAGACTGGTAAATGGTCAAACAAAACATATTTCTTTACTGATAAAAATTATCTTTTGATAAATAAAAGAAGCTAACTAGTTGATTGGTTACCCACTTACTGTGGAACTCAATCAGTAGATGAAAATGTTAATCATACCATTTCTTTTTTTAAAATGTATTTTTAGTGGACCTTCAATTAATTAATTTACATGTGGTGCTGAGAATGAAGCCCAGTGCCTCACACATGCTAGGGAAGTGCTCTACCCCTGAGCTACAACTCTAGCCCATCATCCATTTTCTTTAGCCAGCATTCTGGGCATGATCCCCTATGATTATCCTGACATTGTAAGATAGTGAAAAATGACTCCATAAGTATCTACATATTTAGGTAAATAAATCTGGGTTCTTGAATTATTATGACTCCAAAACAAATAAGAATAATTGCTGAACAATGAATCTGATGTGCATTCCCAATTACCCAAACTTAGTGAATCAGTACAGCATAACCTCACTTATTTTTTGAAAGTGTTTTTTTTTTTTTTTTAGTTGTTGGCAGACACCTTTATTTTTATTTATTTATTTTTATGTGGTGCTGAGGATCAAACTTAGTACCTTACATGGCTAGGCTGAGCCATAACCTCAGCCCCATAACCTCACTTATTAACTGAGTAATAGGACATTCTTTTTCATGATAGATAAAGCATTAAAAAAAAAAATTTAAACACACAGATTGGGACCAAATTGCAGTGCTTGTGTGAGAACAAGTATCAAGCCAGGCACTCTGGGGCATGCCTGTAATCTCAGTGGCTCAGGAGGCTGAGACAGGAGGATCATGAGTTCAAAGCCAGCCTCAACAAAAGCGAGGGGCTAAGCAACTCATTGAGACCCTGCCACTAAATAAAATACAAAATAGGGTTGGGGATGTAACTCATTGGTGGAGTGCCCCTGAGTTCAATCCCTGGTACAACAACAACAACAACAAAGTATCAATAAACAAGGGACTTCAAAGAAATTTTGCTGTACCTTCTCTTAAGTATTTGGAGTAATTCATTACTCTTGTCATACCTAAAGAAAGAATACTGAAGCAAGAATTATAAGACAGGCAGTTAGTGTAGATAGGTGATCGAGTCAGATCGAGAAAATGGAGGCCGATTTGAGTTCGGGAAGTTGGAGACCGTCCCTGGGATATTGGAATGGTCATGTTTTCAGAACCCTTTGATTACCAAGATTACCTGCCTATACTACACCTCCCAAAAGGTTATTAATAAAGCAATGCCTGAACAGACAGGAAGCTCCCTGGGCTGCCACTCCCTTCCTGCACAGCACTCCACCTTGGCCCTTCCAGCCCACCTGCTCACCCCCTGGCCACCCACGGACATCTCCGAGTTACATACATAGGATGGGGAGAAATTAATAAGATAAAGGGGAAGAATGAAGAAGAACAAAGGAAATTTAGATGTATAAAAGGGACAGGACTTCCTCATCCAATGGGTTCCACCTTTGGGTCCCTTTCTTCCTCCTGGGAGAAATCTGTATTACTATTCTTTGAATAAAACTTCTTGCTTTCTACTCTATGCTTTCCTCTGCTCTTCTCTGGTGTTATACTTCAACATTGGAAGAAGCATAATTTGTCACAGGTAGCTGGCGGTATCAATATCAGAGGAAAGAGAATCTTCAGCAAAGGAGGGAAATGGAAGAAAGAAGAGCACGCTGGTTATGCCTATTGAAGCAAAGCCCACTGAGGACATCTCTGCTGACACACTGTCCCTTCTGCTAGGGAACTCTGCCTTTGCCTTCCTCTGCCTCCTGTTTGCATGACTGGCTTCTTCATTCTGTTTATATCTCTGGTAAGGAAACATACCTTTCTGTTCAGTTATCCTCAATACGTTAAAGAGACTTTTTTGGTCCCAAGATGGCTGCCACACCTCTAAACACCATGTTTCCATATGAAAAGTTCCAAACAGAAAGGAAAAGGCATGGGCTTTCTTCTTGAGGCATCTCTCTTCCTATCAGGGCAAAATAATCTTTCCATACGACTTAATGGACTTCCCTTTACACCTCACTGCCCAGACCTGTATCATATGACTCCCTTTAGCTGCAAGGGAGGCTAAGAAACTATGTACGGGGAAAACAAGTATGTTCTTTAAAGTGATGCACTAAAAATAACAAATACAGAGGTAAAAGCAGACCACCAAAACTTTACATAAGGACTATAAAAATTACTATGTTAAAAAATACTAGAACAATTATATTTCCACTGGCATTTGTACTCAATATCACAGTCATCCTTTAAGGCCGTGCTGTCCAATATGATGGTGACCAGCCACATAGTTTTCTTTTGGGGAGGGAGAGGGAAGGGCATGGGGAAGTGAATTCAGGGGTACTCAACCACTGAGTCACATTTCCAGCCCTATTTTGTATTTATTTGGAGACAGGGTCCCACTGAGTTACTTAATACCTCGCAGTTTCTGAAGCTGGTTTTGAAGAGATCCTCCTGTCTCAGTCTCCCAAGCTGCTGGGATGACAGGTGTGTGCCACTGCACCCGCCTCCCATGTGGTTATTGACCACTTAAATGTGCTAATCCAAATTAAGATGTGCTGTAAGTAAAAAATAAATGTTGGATTTTAAGAAATTATTTTGAAAAAATGAAAAAATCTTATTTTTATATCGATTACATGTGAAATGGCATTTCTTCTGTTTACTTTTACTTTTTAAAAATGTTTTCTAGAAAACCTAAATTGTATGTGTCTCATATTTCTATCGAACAATGCTGCTTTAGGATCTTTAATTATGGAGCATGTGCTTCTTTCTTGAACATATATGCAATCAAGGACATTTGGTGCAATTAAAAGCAGATTTAAAATCTGATCCAGGCTTTTGCTGTTTTTCTCAAACAGACCCTAACCATCACTACTCAGGAGAATATGTTTTCAAACCTTCAGTTACACTTTCAGCAGTTACCACATTACTTGATGTTGTGAAAAGTGCAAAGGTTTTTGTTGTTGTCATTTTGGTGCTGTGGATTGAACCCAGGGCCTTGTGAACATGGTCTACTATTGAGCTATACTCCTTGCCGCATGAGTTGGTGCTTGATGCACATCTCCAGTGCTTAAAAAAGTACAACAGAACTCTCAGTATAGAATAGTGTTAGAAAGTTAGACTAAACAAGATAGAGTAGTACTGGTAGATTTTTAAAATTTTATTTTAAGTGATTATGACTAAATCTGTGGTAAATATAGACCTATGATAAATCTGGATCCAAATAGTGATGATTCATATTTTTAAGACTCTTGTTTTCTAGATCCCTTTTCCTCTTTACTCAGTGCCTTCTCCCTTTTCTCCTCTATTTTAAACTTATGTTTTCTTTGCTTCTATGTCTTAGTAATCACTCACAACAGAAAACAGTAAGGGATGTTTAACTTTTAAGTCTAAAATATCATAATCACATTTAAAATCCTGAGAAGTCTGTGTCATAATTAAATAATAATATTGAACTTAGTAGTTATTAACCCTGGCCATCTAATTATGCCAGCTATATCCCAGTGATCAAGGCACCAAAGAATGATTTAATTCTGTTCTTGTCTTTTCACTTGGTTAAACAGTATACTGACGTAAATCTCATCAGGTCTGACAAGTTGGGCTTGGGTAGAAAAGCTGTATTTAGAATGACTTAGATGCAAAAGAGAATCTACCATTTAATCAGTCAGAACTGTATAGTTCCTCTAAATTTTCTAAAATTTGTTTCCATTTTTATATGTGATGTTTCTGTGCCTTTCCCATTGAATTGAGAGCCTCTCAATACAGAGGCTTTGTCTTGTCTTTATTGTTTGTTTACATGACTCCAGCACCCAGCATGCCTGACACATTGTAGGTAATCAAAAGATACATAATGAGTGAATGAAATATACTTTTGATCAAACTACCACATACTTCATGTGAACTTGGTTGGGGTTAATTGTGTACTTGTATTGGATATGGGAAGTAACTGTTATGTAATTTAAACCTGACTCTGGCTCTATGAGGGTTCCATTGCACAATTTGGACCTGCCGTAGTCTGAGAGGTTGTGGTTAGGTAAGTCCTTTTGATTGTGAGAAAGTCTTACTTGTAACTGCAAGTAATACATGAAATGTGTGTACATGTGTGTTCATTTGTGACAGGAATTTTAACTATCCAACCAAGTTCTCGAAACATGAAAAGCTAAACTATGGGGCCTTGAAAGGGTCACATGTAAATAGGAATTGGAGGTCATTGGAAATCTGGGCGATCTAGACACCTTTGCCATTGAAGTCCACGGTTAATCATTCCACACATGGCGACTCTGCTGGTCCCTACACATCTTCACTGTGCATCTGTCTGTTTTCTTCTTAATACAATCCTCTGGTTCTTTCTGTACTTCCCAGTCCTAAATCTTGAGTGAAAGTGTAAGATTGGCTTAGTTTCTTCCTTCTTTTGGCAGAGCAGTCTGTACTAGGCCCCATAGCTCTTGATCAAGAACCCATGCCCTAGGCTGGGGTTGGGGTACTTTGTCTGGATAGGGACTGTAGATGTGCTAGTTTCCATGACTGTCTTGTCTAGAATTCCTGATAGAATACACTGGAAGCTCTCTCTGGGATCTCCACTTGCGAATAATATCTACTGGGTCCTAGTTACCAACATTGTATTTATTTTATTTGGAACACTGGAATTGGCCTCTTTGGAGGATACTAAAAAGGTTAAGGACTATGGATTTATATCTGAAGTCAAGGTGAATATGTCATGGAGCAGTGCATGTATCACAGCAGGGAGCTTTCTGAAGAAAAGGAGCTAGGGTTAGTGAAAAAGGATCAGGTTTCAGTTGTTATCTTGACTTTACAACTAGTTGTGTGTGACTATAGACAAGTCACCTTTTATATTTTGTTCTACCTCACTTATTAAGTGTTATAATATCGATTGCATAGATAATTACTACACTTCATCATGAAATAAATGTTAAATTCAGATTACCATGTGAGTAATGTATGATAATGATTTGAAAATGTTTAATAGACTTTTTGCAAATTTAGAGTTCAATTAAATTTTGTGGGGAATAAAATTCTTGTATATACATTTAGAAAAGTAGATTATAAATATGGTTGTGCTTTGAAGTATTTGCAGGATTGGAGCAGAGCTGACAGTCCTGGCATTATGCTGCCCTCCTGCGCTGTTTGAACAGTGGAGCAGGTCAGTTACCTCCCTGCTTCCTGAATGTTGTAAGGTTGGATTGGAGGGCATATCCTGTCTTATTACTGACCCTCTTTTGTCCTCCTGTGACCACAGAGGGCCTAACTATTTTGGTGTTTCTGTTTCTTCAGTAGAGGAAGAAAACTACTCTGAAAAATCTAATTCCGAGTTAAAGAAAACTTTTTTTTTTTTTTAAATGAGGGATTGAACCCAGGGACACTTAACCCCTGAGCCACATTCCAAGCCCTTTTTATATTTTACTTTGAGACAAAGTCTTGCTAAGTTGCTTAGGGCTTTGCTAAATTGCTGAAGCTGGTTTTGAACTTGCAGTCTTCCTGCCTCAGCTTCCCAAACCACTGGGATTACAGGTGTGCGCCACCATGCCCTGCAGTATCCTACAAATGGCAAAATTGCATTTGACATTGGAGATATAATTGATCCACTGAAACAGGAAGATCCTAATCAGATTACTGAGATTTGGAGAACCATTATTCTAACACTGGAAAAGACTTTTTGTTAAGAATAAGTGGAAGTAAACTTACTGCTCTTTTAATATGCTAATAATTTGTAAGAAGACTTACATGGTTTGTTTGATAAACAAGATAGTTTATTATGGTAGGTTCAGAAGATGCTGTTCTGCAGTGATTTGCTAAGCAGAACATTAGCTGGTTAATCTAAGTCAACCTAATTCTGTGCTATTTTCCTTAGCATTTCTCCAAAAGTGGTTACTTGCAAATAGGCTTAAGATCATTTATCAGCCTGACAATTTTTAAATGAAAGTTAAGATATTGAAGGAAGAAGTGTGAAACTAGGGAAACAGAAGAGAAGGCAGTTAATATGTGGCACATTTTTAATACACACCCCATTCATATCTCACCCTGCCCCTACCTGGCCCTCTTCCTAGCTTGTTTTCCTGTTATTAAAACCTAGTTTTTCTGTGCTCAGACTAGGTACATGTGTGCATATTTTATTCATGTGGATATACAGCATGCATACTATATCAAAACTACTCTCTCCTCCATACCCCCTGGTACTGTGGATTGAACCCAGGGGTACTCTACCACTGAGCCACATCCCCAGTCCCCAGCCCTTTTTTATTTTTTATTTTGAGACGGTCTCACTAACTTGCTGAAGCTGAACTTGAACGTGTGTTCCTCCTGCTTTAGTCTCTCAAATTGCTGATATTACAGGTGTGTACCACCACACCCAGCCCGAAAGCTACTTTTATCAAGATCAGCAGTGACCCCAATAGCCAAGTACAATGGTCAGTTTGTAGTCCTTGTTTCACTTGAACTGCCAGCTTTGTTCCATCTGTTGATTTCTCTCTCCTCCTAGAAAGATTTAATCTTGGTCTGTGGGTCATGTAGTGCCTTACGGCCTATTGCTTAGCTTCTTCTTTGTCTAAACCCACTTCTTTGGTGACCTTTTCTAGTCTCATAGCTTTAATACCACCTAAGTGTTGAAAAATTTCTACTACAATACAAATTTCTCTCCCCTGAATTCTACCAACTCCTTACTTGGCATCTGCATTTGGATGTCCATGGACACCTCAAATTTAACATGTTCATTTCTCCATCAACCCCACCTCAGACCTCACATTTCTTTAGTTAGTGAGAATTAAAAAAAGCCCTAGTCATTATGGTCTCTTCTCTCTCTCATGCATAGTCTGTTTCCAAATCTTTAGCAAGTCCCATTGGCTGTATCTTCAAAAAACATATTTAACAACTGTACTCTTCTTTTTACCTATACTACTACAACATGACTTATCTGGATTACTGCAGTCTATAAACTGGTGTCCCTACTTCTCCTTTTCCTCTTTGAAGTTCTTCCTCCTTAACAGTCAAACTGATTGAGGTTGGCCAAAGTCAGATCAAAACTCTGCTCAAAGATGACTTACTTCCATTGGGACAAAATCCAATCTTTACTATGGTCTATAAAGTTTACATAATCTGAGTCCCCAACTCTTCTCTGATTCCATCTCTTTCCCAGCCACCAGTTACTTTGTTTCAGGTTTACTAGTCACCTTGTTCTCCCTCAGTCATCCCAGGTACATTGTTACCTTTGAGCCTTTGGATTTGCTATCTGCTCTTCTTCCAACTCAGAAAGTTACATGCTTCATGCTTTCATTTCATTCAGGTCTATACTTAAATGTCCCTTTGTTGAAAAGTCCTTTCCTGTTAATATGACATTTCCCTTCATATCTCTCTATACCCTTAAATAGTGAGTCTGCCTTTTTTGGCATTTATAAAAATATGGCATATTATGCTTATTTATTTGTGGATTGTGTGCTTTTCGTACTTGAATGTAAGCTCCATTCCATGACAGCAGGAACTTTGGCTATCTTTGTTCTCTGCTGTGTCCCCAGAGAGTCTGGCATCTGCTAAGAGCTCATTAAAAATTTAATGAATGAAGAAATGAACAAATACCCATGTGAATCATTATTTAGAGAGAGAAAGAGAGAGAAAGAGAGAGTGATCAGAAATAAAAAGTGGACAGTTTCTTTCTTCCTTCTTTTTTTTTTTTTTAGGTGTTATAAAAAAAAGACTGAAGACTGAGATTAGAATTAAGGGAGATTTTCTCCTTCATGTTTTCTCAATGTGAAGAACAGAATGTAGTTTAAAATGGTGGATTTGTGGCAAATGTGTTTATTGTTCCAATTTCCATATTTTTGTCACAGAAGTTGTGACATTTCAGTCATGGAAATTAAATTATGTACATGGTCATTAATTCAAGTTTTATTATTTATTTCCTATTCTTATGACACTGTCAATATCGGTAAACTTACATTCGTTTACTACACCTTCTTTGAAAATGAATATTTTTCTTTTGCTAAAAACTGCCAATGCATTTTTTTCTTTAAATTCTGACCTTACCAGTTTTAAACCTTTCTTGAGTCTAGTTTTTGTTGTTGTTGTTTGTTTTGTTTTTCCTCTCTCTCTCTCTCTTTCTTTTGAACCTGGGGGTGCTTTACCACTAAGCTAACATCCCCAGCCCTTTTTAAAAATTTGAAACAGGGTCTTGCTAAATTGCTGAGGCTGGCCTGAAACTTGCAATCCTCCTGCCTCGGCCTCCCAAGTAGCTAGGAGTATAAGTGTGTAATGTACCAAAGCAC
This sequence comes from Sciurus vulgaris, assembly GCF_902686455.1. NCBI lineage: Eukaryota > Metazoa > Chordata > Mammalia > Rodentia > Sciuridae > Sciurus > Sciurus vulgaris. Next base: position 81,616,015 of record NC_136465.1, read on the forward strand.
TTGGCTTGAATATAATTTTCCCCCCAAATATGCAACCTTTCTCTTTTCAGGATTTTGAATCAGATTTTCCCCACAACCTTCTTTTTATGAATAGTTCATTATAAATAAATTAAGCTGATGAAGCCAGTGATGATTTACAAACCCACCAACTCATTGTATCTTCTAAAATGGGCTTTGGAAAGGGGTAGGGATGTAGCTCACTGGTAGAGTGCTTGTCTAAAATGTGTGAGGTCCTGGGTTCAATCTCCAGTACCCCTTTCTTAAAAAACAAATAAGAACAACAAAAAATAAAACAAATGGACTTTGTAAGAGCAGCAACCCTAGTACTAGGCCACCTCTATTCTCTTTTGTGGCTTTGGAACACTCAGTCCTCTATCTCAGGGTTTCATCTGCAAGAAAAGATAGTAGCCTTCGCCTTAGGACTGGGTTCTTAGGAGAATCAAATGTGATGACGCCAGAGGAAGCTACTTTCAAATATGTAAAGTACTGTGTTAATCAGGGATATCTTGGGTTCAACTAACAGAAACAGCAAACTAGCTTGGAGCAAAAGGGGCGAAATTGTTCTCTAAGTACAAGGACTGTCTCCTTTAACTTAAATGCAGGGAGTGGGATCTTATGGGTTGCAGAATTCAGAAACTGAGGAGGCTTCGGTTACTGAGGGTTATCTGCCTTTCTAAAAACTCATCTCTCTTCTCTGACCCTCTTTGCATGTCCTTTTCTCTCTTCTGACACTCTGCAGACAGACTTTATCTGCATCTCCATCACACATGGGCTGAAGATAATGTTCTTAAAAGGGCACTTCCAATCCCAAGTCTACATTACCTTATTAGTCTCTAACTTGCAACTTACTAATTGAAATTTCTGAGACCTGATTCCAGATTTCCTGGAGGAAGAATTTAGTAAGCCAAGCTTAGGTCAGATAGCCACCTCCTGTCTCCCCTTATCTGGTCAATTTCAGGAAAGAAATAGGGCACAATCTGCTGACTCTGACAGTAAGGCATGTGGGACTGTGGGTTAACAATGAGTGCACCCACCTCAAAAGTGACATAAAAGAACTGAGAATACTACTACATGCATTCTTATTCCATACCCATGCAATCTTTAATCTACTTAGGATCTGACCTGGGCATATGATTAGTGGCACATTTGTAAATATGGGTAGATCTCAGAGAGTGCCATTAACCATGGCATCCCCTCACATTTTGTGTCAGATTCATATCTCAGTATTGTCGCTCTTCTCCCCTTAAGGACATACTCTTTATTCTTTTCTCTGGGAATACAATTAATTTCAATGCATATCAGCTGTAATAAACCAAATTCTTGTGTGTATTGGTGGTGGTTACTGGGGGTTGAACCCAGGCCTTATGCTCTGCCACTGAACCACATCCCAAGCCCTTTTTATTTTTAATTTTAAGATAGTGTCTTGCTAAGTTATGAGTGCCTTGCTAAATTTCCAAGGCTGGTCTCAAGCTTGTAACTCTCCTGCCTCAACCTTCCGAATTGCTGGGATTACAGGGTGTGCCACTGCACCCAACTGGTCTTTAATTTTCAATCCTCTTGCCTCGGCTTCCAAGGAAGCCACCATGTCCAGATACAAACCAAAATTTTTTGGGGGGTGGGTACTAGGGATTTAACCCAGGGATGCTTTACCAATGAGCCACATCCCCAGCCCTTTTTATTTTTTTTTGAGACCCTAAAGTTGCTTATGGCCTTGCTAAATTTCTGAGACAGGTTGGGGGTTGGGCTCAGTGGTAGAGCACTTCCCTAATATGTGTGAGGCACTGGGTTTGATCCTCAGCACCACATATAAATAAATAAACAAAATAAAGTTATTGTGTCCATGTACAACTAAAAATATTACAAAGAAACAAATAAATAAATAAATCGCTGAGACTGACTTTGAACTTGCAATCCTCCTGCCTCAGCCTCCTGAGCCACCTGGTGTTATAGACATGTGTCACCTTGCCTGGCACAAACTAAATTAATCTTCCCTATCCTCTACCTCCCAAACTTTTCCCTCTGTATTAGTTAGGAATGACTGTAATATGCTAAAACAAATAAACACAAAATGTAATGGTTCAACAAAGTAGAAATTTTTCTCTTGGATCAGGTTGGGGACCTAGGTTGATGGTACTCTTTCATGTTCCAAGGTTGCACTAGTTTTTGCCTTTCCAGCCCATGGGTCGAAGGGCTGGTGGGGAAGAGAGTGGCAGAATCAGAGGACTTACATAGCAGGTTTTATGCATTAGGCCTGGAAGACACATTTTCATTTTTTCTTATATTCTATAGGACTATACTTCATCACAACAAGGCCACAGCTTACAGCAAAGGAGAGTGGGAAATTTCATGTAGCTGGGGAACTATAAGCCCAGTTACAATTCTGATACTAAGGGGAAAAAGTGAGAGTGAATTTTGATAAGCTGCTAGCAATCTCTGTTACATTCTGCCTCTGTATCATATCACATCTTTAGTTAATGGCACTATTATACCCATGGTTGAGAACTTAAATTCATCCTTCATTTCTCCATCATCCCATCTTCTTCTCTGTTCCAACTACCTCTGCAATCTGCATGTGTTCCTTGCTTTCCATTCCTGCCTCCATAGCATTACTTCAGGCCATCATATCTGTTGCTTCAGCATGCAGTGCCCTTCCAAATTGCCTCCCTGTGTAGCCTCTCCAGGCTCATCATACTCATTCTTTACCTTGCTGTCAGACCACTTCCAAACACAAAGATCTGATTGTCTGGGACAGCTTAGGCCCCCTTAACAGTTACCTTCCCACTCACAGTTAAAGCTGTAGGCACCAAAAAGCATCTGCAGCTATGCCTTTGCAAGTTAGGAGGTGATGCCAGATGGCTTCGTACTCTCTGCTCCAAACCTTGTCTCATGGCCTTTCTGCCTCCACCTGTAATCTGCCCATATCCTAGCTCCTGTCTGACTAAATCACAGTGGGACTATCTGCTCAGCTTTTTATTTATTTCTGTCCCTAGACATTGTTTCTCAGATCACCTTCAGCCTAACCTTCAGATCATTCCATCTCACAAATCCAAACTCAGAACTCCAAACCAGGCCCAGGACCCAGGCTTGCTTCTGTTCAGGAGTTTGGGCAGTGATCATGACATTTGCTTCGCCAAAGTCCCATTGGTTCCCCCTACTGACTAAGTAACATAGATTTTTTTTTTTTTTTTTTTTTTTTTTAAAGAGTGCCCTGCCAGGCCTACAACTGATCCCATTTCCCCCCATTCCTGCCCCTTATGCTTATAATCTTAATATTTCTCTTATTCTTCAAGATCTTAACACATAACCTCTTCCTTGAAGATTTTCCCATCCTTCTCTCTTGTACTCCATAGTGTTGTGTTTTTCCCTGTATTGCTTTTACCTCTAAGTTTTGTGTACATGATGGTGTCCCTATCTAGGGTGTATGCTCCCCACAGGCAGAGTTCATGACTTATTTATCTCTTTACTCCTTATGCTGAGGAATAACGATCTGGGAAATACCTTATGTAAGGTAAGATCCCATAATTCCCCTATTTAAAAAGTCCCAGTGTCTTCCTTTATCACTCAGTCAATGATAAAAGCCCTAGAGAGGGCTGTGTGGTCCTAGAGGATTTATGGCCCCTGATACTACTCTCCCCCTGCTCTGCCCTGTGCATCACACAGACCTCCTGCCAACACATCAGGAAAGATCCCACCTCAGAGTCTTTGCACTTGTTCCCTTTTTGGGGACACTCCCCAGATATCTGCTTGGCTGCTTTCTCACATCATCAGGGCTTTGTCTTAAAGGCCACTTGTTAATGATGCCTTCCTCCCTGATCACAACACTCTTTCCTTCTTCCCTGCTTATTGTTTCTCCATAATGTGTATCACCCCTTACATAATATTTCACTTATTTATTGTGTTATTTTGTTTTCCCTTCCCTTATTAAAATTTAAGTTTTATCCTAGTTTAAATCTGCTCACTTCTGTATCCCCAGAGTCTAGGATAATGCATGGCATATAGGAGGCACTCAATAAATATATGTTGAAAGAAAGAAATGACTAGCAAATTAATAGAAGGTGCTCAGTAAATATTTGTTAAATTGAATTAAAAGTGTCAGAAACAGATGATTGAAATTGCCAAACTCTAAAAATATGTCAGTTTAGGGGAATGGTAAATTGATTTAAAGTTGCCTCGCTTAACATCCTTGAGATAGGATTAAAACTGTGTACTTGAGGTGGGAGAGACAACTGGGCAAGGTAACCTGTATCCTTGTAGAAACAGTTGGGGCTACATAATTTCCCCATGAGAGGATGCATCTTGGAGCCGGGCTGACGTGCACTGCTTGCTCAACCAGCCCATTTGGACTCTTTGTTTACTACACTGTTGTTTCTTTTAAGTTTTTTCGATCTTTGTCTCTCTCGCTCCTGATCTTGTGAAAGACACAGAAATCTGGGATAGCCTATGTGACACTTCTCATCTCTTAGTAGGAAATCACCAGGAGTGAAAATGACAAGAAAAATATTACAGAAGATTGGGGGTACTGGGTAAGCAGAACCCACTTTAGAGCAGTGTAGCATGGAACTTTCTCTCTTCTACCCAAGCAGCGTCTTTTCACTGTCTGTGTGAAATTTTTCTTCCTAGTTTACTCTTTTGCAGCTGCCAGCTTCCTACAAGAGGATGGCGCTCTGATCTCCACGTTCCCTTTTGCTTCAGGGACTCCATAGTATTTTTTTCACGCTTGGTCGCTACTACAGCAGACGCCTGCCTTCTCATTATTTGCTGTACAGATCTCGGGTGCCTTGACTGTAAACAAAACACTTTAGATCATAGTGAGGTCGGTGTAAGCACAGCCTTTCTGCTGGCAGCCAGACTTCTTAAGGTGGCATGACCATGACTCGTTTGCTTTTAAGATGAACAGAGTAACAAAATGGAGCTCCTATATATCAGTTTAAAGATTCAGCTTGTGTAGGGAATGGAAGTATTTTCATATAGATATAAATGTCTTTTTCATATAGATATAAATGTCATGAGTAAAATCACAAGTGTGACAAGGTGAAGTATTCTGGAATTTCTCCATTAGTTTGTGTATAAATGTGTGTCTCTGCAGTCTAGCACTTCTTTTAAAATTTGGATATTATATAACTGCAGAGGTGGGGTATATTTTATGGTAGCAAGACCCACACTAATTTTCCTTCTTTCCCCCATCCCCACTCTAATAAATTAAGTGGGAGCATTAAATGTAGAAAAAATAGTGGGAATGCAATGGTGTGTGGGCTTGTAGTCTCAGCTACTTGGGAGGCAGAGTCCAGAAGTTCAAGGCCAGCCTGCATAGCCAGATTCCTGTCTCAAAAAAAATAAAATAATAAAATAAGATGAAATAAAAAATAAAAATAAAGATGATGAGACTTCTTGCTCTGACCCCAGGTGAACTCTTTTCTGTGTTAGGAAGTCCTGATATCAAAGCCAGTTCTGGATGCTACCACCTTCACTATTCTCTGGGTATCACTCCTGTATTTTTGGAATCTGTATTTTAGTTGAACTAGTGGCTAGTGATACCAAAGGCCAAAGACATCTGCATTTAAATATCAGAGACCATAGCAACATCAAGGAATCATCTGCAGGCTGCTCAGGGCTGGGAAGGAGCCATTTTGGATCCCTGTAGGAGAGGAGGACCTGCAGACTTCAACACAAGCAAATCCAGACAAAACCCTAACCTGGCTGGGATTACCAGGAAGGAAAGAAACAGAAAGAGAACGAGACTGAGAGTGGGGAGACCTGAGCTCATCCTGGCTATGTTACCAACTCTGTGTATGTTCCTGGACAGGAAACCTCTCTGCATCTCAATTTCCTCAGCGTAAAAGAGAGAGTTAAACCACAGGGTCCCAAAGGGCAATCCCAGCTGTAACATTCTTATGAGGTGAGGCCTGCATACAACATGGACAAATAAGATGTGACTAAGAAAACAAGTTAAAATCAAACATATCCATAGCATAAATGGTAAGAATACATTGCTGTTGTGAAAAATTAAAACAGAAGGTTAGTTTCCAATAACATTTATTAGCTTTGGCCCAAACCAAGATTATCCATATTGGTATGTGAGTGAGGAGGCAGTTAAAACCCCATTAAGCTCTGTCTCAGCTATGACAGTCCTGCTCATCCTCTCATAATTTCCCTCACCTTGTTCAAGCCCACATTGATAGATAAAATCCAAGTTGCAAAGAGGAGCAGAGAAATGTCCGGATAGTAATATCAGATATTAAGACAAAGTTGTGATGGTTTTATAAATCATAATTTGAACTTAGATTCTTAGGGAAATGTTTTCACCACTTAACAGCTTGCAGCCTTATAAAAGCATTCTTTTGCATCTGAATTATTGTTCAGTGTGGGTTGGAGCAGCGAATATGAGAGGGAAAGGGGGAGGAAGGAGCTGTTTTATTTGGCGACTGGACTCAGGTAGAGGAAATGGCCACAACCCGGGAAAGAACGGAGAAGTATAAAGACAGTTCCCACACGCAGCCAATGTCAGTGGCCTTAACTGTGCTTGGGAGGCAAGAACTTGAGCCAGGGTGTAGCCTTGCTTTCAAAACTAAATGTGAATGAGACCGCTATAGAATTTATTAAGGAACTTGTGAGACCAGTCGAGTTTTTGATGTTGGGACGCTCATTTTTTTACTGAAGGAGAGCTTGGGTTCAGAATGCATTACAAATGCCGCATTGATTCCCTGCTAATTTACAGAAAGACGTTCGTTTTGGTTTCTTGCCTAAGCTCTTGGCCTCCTCTAGGATAGCAGAAACTTCTGGGTGAAGGCTGAGCTAACCACTGCCCACCCTAAGCCCCAAGCGAAGGCACCCAGGAAGGGGGCTCCCAGGCGCTCAGCTAAGGATTCCCGGCCACCCGGCAGCTCACGATAGGGGGCCACCGGGAGGGCCGAGGTGGTGCTACTACTACTATCTCCTGCTTCCGCCCCGCAGTCGCCGGCATCCCGGGCTCGGCGAGTAAGGGTAAAATAAGTTGGCCACCGAAGCTCAAAAGAGCTGCCAGCGACCTTGGACATCATACGGTCCAGACCCTGGTTTCCCGGGCGAGGAGCGGGAGTTCGCGGCTCAGGAGCGGCAGCGCGCCAGCTAACGCAGCCCGAGGACCAGAACCCCAGGCCCCGCCAGCAGTGCCTGGCCGCCTCCCAGGCCCCTCCCCAGTTTCCCGGCCGTTTGGCTAGTTTGTTTGTCTTATTTGTAATTTCTCCGAGGCCAGCCAGAGCAGGTTTGTTGGCAGCAGTACACCTCCAGCAGTCACGCGACCAGCCAATCTCCTGGCTGCGCTCTGGGAGTCGCGCGCTCGCGAACGCGGAGAGGCGTCGGAACCGCGCCCGGGCCACCTTAAGACCGCGCTTGCCAGCCTCGGCGGGGCGGCTCCCGGCGCCGCGACCAATGGATCTCCTCCTCTGTTTAAATAGACTTGCCGTGTCAATCATTTTCTTCTTCGTCAGCCTCCCTACCACCGCCATATTGGGCAACTAAAAAAGGGGGCTCGTCTTTTCGGGGCGCTTTTCTCCCCCTCCCTTCTCCCCACTGTCTCACGGCTCCGCGACTCCGACCGCGGCAAGGTTTGGAGAGCGGCTGGGTTCGCGGGACCGCGGGATTGCACCAGCCTGGACTTGGACTGGCTTTGCCACCTCCTCCTTCCTCCTCCCCTCCCTTCCCCGCCCTCCCGCTCGCCCGTACACTTGATCGGCGGAGACTTTAGGCTGCCTGTCCGGGGCGTCCCCGCACTCACTCCCCCAGACCCTGCGCGCTCCTGAAGCTTGGGCAGTTACTCCTTGGGGTTTGTTTCTCTTGGCTCTGAGGGCAGACGCAGGGCTTGTAAGAGGAGTCCGGGCTGCGTCGGGGCGTTTTGTTTTGTTCGATTTTGTTTTTTTGAGAGAGCGAGCTAGGCGGTCAAGACCGGACCGGGAGGAAAATGTCAAACGTGCGAGTGTCTAACGGGAGCCCGAGCCTGGAGAGGATGGACGCCAGGCAGGCTGAGCACCCTAAGCCCTCCGCCTGCAGAAACCTCTTCGGCCCTGTGAATCACGAAGAGTTAACCCGGGACTTGGAGAAGCACTGCAGAGAAATGGAAGAGGCAAGCCAGCGCAAGTGGAATTTCGATTTTCAGAACCATAAGCCCCTGGAGGGCAAATACGAATGGCAGGAGGTGGAGAAGGGAAGCTTGCCCGAGTTCTACTACAGACCCCCGCGGCCCCCCAAAGGCGCTTGCAAGGTGCCGGCGCAGGAGAGCCAGGACGTCAGCGGGAACCGCCAGGCGGTGCCTTTAATTGGGTCCCAGGCAAACTCAGAGGACACGCACTTGGTAGACCAAAAGACTGACCCGTCAGACAGCCAGACTGGGTTAGCGGAGCAGTGCGCAGGAATAAGGAAGCGACCCGCAACAGATGGTAATGACCCTTTCAAAAACGTAAAATTGTCTTTCTGGAAAGTATCTGTGCCTGCCTGATCGTATTAACCTCAGCTTGCTTTCCAGCACATTCTGATTTAGCTTTTGGGGTCGAGCAGGCTTTGTTAATCTTAGTATTTTAACTGCTACCTGGCTGACTTCTTGTCTGTTTATGATTTTGAAGTAAAAAACCGGAGGTAGTAAGATCCTATACTTTCCCAAACCTAACATATCGCATCCCCGCTAGCCAGCTGTAGTTATGTGACAAAGTTGAGATGTTTATCGACCGTCTCCCTTTTAGCTATGGCGGGGGGAGGGGTAGATAGATATATGTGGGGTGTAGAATGCACTTTCTGTTGTGTAGAAACAACCTCATTTTGTGCCCTTAAAGGCCACTGGGGATGACGATTCTAAGATTGTGGGTGGAGGTGGTGGGTTTTTCATTCCCTGAACTTCTGTCAGCCATTGTTTTTACTAATAAAGATTGTGTCTGTTCTTTTTTAAAATTTCCCTTTACCCATAGATTCTTCTCCTCAAAACAAAAGAGCCAACAGAACAGAAGAAAATGTTTCAGACGGTTCCCCAAGTGCTGGTTCTGTGGAGCAGACGCCCAAGAAGCCGGGCCTCCGAAGACGTCAAACGTAAACAGCTCGGTAGGTTGATCACTAAAAGAGCTCAGAACTGCACCCTGTGGGCCTGCAAACCGAACAATACCTGATTTTTCTGGTTGCTGGCATATTAGTAACTTGCAGGTTTTTGTTTGTGAGATTAAAAAAAGTAGCACTGGGGAAGGCTGGAAAACACTGTGTGGCACTGTAATTCTCCAAAGTATCTACTTCCCAGGATGATTTTCCCTTGAAACATTCATCAACCAGAGTCAATGTCCCAGGCAAGTGCTTATAACTAAGGCCCCAGAGGTAGGAAGGCAATGTCCCTTGTGAGTCCCACCAAAACATGTTGGGAACAATAGATTCTTTCCTATCTGATGAAGAACTGGGGTATCCCTCAGTGCCACTTCATGAGAAAACATTTCTTAGAGGTTCCAGTTGAGTCAGTAACACATTTTGAGCTATACATGGAAAAATGGTAAATACGTGATTACTTTTAAATGTTGAGGGGAAAGGTGCAAATAGCTCACATTTGGTTAGGCAAGGAGTTAGGAATGTGAATAGGGTGTTGTGCTGTGTTTTTAACATTATCATTTTCATAAATTGTCACTTTCCCTGATTTCCGGTAAGTTTTGGGGAGAGAGAAGGAAACTTTGTATTTTAAAAAAGCAAAATGGGAAGCTCAAAAGTACTAAAGTTCCTACAGAGTTTCTGATAACACTGAAGTTGCAAAGCTGAAGTTAAATTAACTGCCAGAATAGTCTTCTAGGAAAACCAGCCTACGTATGCTCATTGTGCTGTTAACAGGATGATTTGGATGTTTGTAGGGGAAATGGATAGTAGATGTTAGGACTGGTGAGGATAAGTCTACCCAGCACAAGTGGAGATTTTTTTCTACGTACAAAAATCTGATCACCCCAAATAGCTAATTTGAATAATTTAGCCTTCAAATTTACATAGATTGGCTATCCATAATGATCAAAGTACAAATATGAATAGTTTGTAAACTTCTTGTAAACAAGGACTATTATCCTTATTTCCCCCAAAGCACACTCATAGCCTAACATGTAAAAATATCTTAATGAATGTCCAATTTAATTTTTAAAATTCTCACAAAAATTAAAAATAAAGGCTGTCCGAGTTAAATTGGGATTCAGGTTTGTTGTGTTTTTAAATCATAATGTCATAATATGAGTTCTTCACATATATCTGGTATTTTTCAAAACTAATAGAAAATAGCATTATAGACCCTCTATATTATACTTCTTTATAAAGTGGGAAAATTGGATGAAAAATTTTCTGGATCAGTTTTAACATCTGTAGCTCTTGGTTTTTGTTACTTGTCATGTAACTCATGAGCCCTGTGCATCATAGCTATTGGATTTTGATCTGCCCCCATTCTGACATGCAAAGAGGCATTTGTTAGTAATGTTGTCAATTCAGACAATACTAGAAATAGTAGTGAGGATCTATTCAGAATTAATAGATCTATTCAGAATATGATCTATTCACATGAATACAAAAGTAGAATGTTTTGAGGGAAAACCCCTGATGTTAGTAGAATTTTCCTCTGGAGGCCTTCACAAATTATATTTCAAATTTAGAAAATTTGAAATTTCAAATTTAGAAAATTATGCTACTCTTATGTGTTAACAGTTTCTGAATTTTCCTGTTTCCTTTCTTTCTCACTATCTTTGACCCAGATTCTTGACTAGAATTTCTCAACCTCTGCATTATTGACATCTTGAGCCGAAAAATTCTTTGATGCGGGAGGCCGTCCTGTGCATTTTCAAATTTGGCAGTAGTACTGGCCATATAGCCCGTCTCCTAGAGTGCCTGACTTTCATGCTGGAGGCCCCGGTTCGAGTCCGCAGCCCTCTGGGATTGTGGAAATAACAAACAAACGACCCCAACTCTCCATCGTCTCAAATTTGGCAGTATCCCTGGCCTTTCCTACTTGATATCAGAAGCAGTTCTCCTCTCTCAGTTGTGACAACCAAAAATGTCTCAACGTTGCAAATATCCTCTGGGGGTGGGGGATGCTGGGCAAAATCGCCCACTTATTAAGAACCCCTGTGTTAGGAGAGCAAAAATCCAGTTAAGACAATGTTCGGTGGTTGGAGGAGATGGCCATAGTCATCAAACTTTTTAGTACATACTTTTCTCCTGCCATCACTCAGGTATTTCCCAAATGAGATAATGACAAAATATTCCTGTACTTTATTGGTAATGTCAGTTTATTGGTAATGTGTTTTCCCCTAATTCTTCTTTCTTTTTTTTTTTTTTTTTTTTTGCAGAATTAAGGATATGTTTCCTTGTTTATCAGATACATCATTGCTTGATGAAGCAAGGAAGATATACATGAAAAAATTTAAATACATATCGCTGACTCCATGGAATGGACATCCTGTATAAGCACTGAAAAGCAACAACACAATAACACTAAAATTTTAGGCACTCTTAAATGACCTGCCTCTAAAAGCGTTGGATGTAGCATTGTGCAATTAGGTTTTTCCTTATTTGCTTCATTGTACTACCTGTGTATATAGTTTTTACCTTTATGTAGCACATAAACATTGGGGAAGGGAGGGCAGGGTGGGGATGAGGAATTGGCATGGGTGGGGATGAAGAACTTGCTTCTTTTTACAGCAAGGAGAAAAATATTTGATTTGCATAAGAGAAGCAATTTTGGGGAAGGGCTTGAATTGTTTTCTTTAAAGATGTAATGTCCCTTTCAGTGAGACTGATACTTCATTTTTAAAATCATCAAAATTTGAAAACTGGCTACAAATAGTTACTATTTATTTTTACATGAAGCTTATTCTTTTTGGGAGTTCTTCTGATTCCGTTATGTAGCAGCAAATGTCTTTAAATACAAAACCCCCCAAAACAGCAACAACTATTCTTCTCAGTGTCTCCAACTCCTGCCTCCCCTGCCACACCCAGTTTCCCTTAAAATTGGAATTTACCAGTTAATTATTCAGCAGTTTGGTAATCTCTTCAAGTAATTGGCAAAAATCTGGGGCACTCTGTGGAGATTTCTGAATGCTCAGAACTGACCATCTGTATTTACCAAATTTGTTAAGAAAGTGTCATAGTTTTCCCTTTGAGCTGTGTAGACACAGCAAAAATAATTCAAAATCCCTAGGTATTTTTAAAGATTGAGAAGTAGCTTCACACACACACACACATGAAAAAAATGAAATAATTTTTAATTTAAAGCCTCTCTAATTGTTAATTTGCCCAAAGGAAAATAGTGTTTTTAAAGGAAAGTGCATGTAAAGAAAAGCACACTTGTGGAATAAGTGAAATGGATACTACATCTTTAAACAGTATTTCTTCATTGCCTGTGTAAGTGTATGAAACAAAACCATTTGAAGTGTACCTGTGTACATAACTCTGTAAAGACACTGAAAAATTATACTAACTTATTTATGTTAAAAAGAGATTTTTTTTTTTTTTTTAATCTAGACAACATACAAGCCAAAGTGGCATGTTTTGTGCATTTGTAAATGCTGTATTGGGTAGAATAGGTTTTCCCCTTCTTTTGTTAAATAATATGGCTATGCTTAAAAGGTTGCATACTGAGCCAAGTATAATTTTTTGTAATGTGTGAAAAAGATGCCAATTATTGTTACACATCAAGCAATCAATAAAGAAAACTTCCATAGCTATTCATTGAGTGCAACTGTAATGTGGTTTACAAAGCTTCAGGTATTAGATCTGGTATTCTAGTCATTTATACAAATATAATATGAAGTGACAAATATCTACATAATTCAGGCCCACAACTCAGATAATATTTTATGTGGGTCCGAATAGTTAGTAGTTACTGTTTTCCCCTTCTGTATGGTTGGACAAAACTTTAGAAATAGAAGGTAGAAAAGCTTCATTTTCAAATAAATAATGCTGCCAAAGTCTGTTAGTTAAAATATTTATGTCTTCTAGGATATGAATGTGTCAGAACCAAAAACCCTTACCTAACTGTAGACTGATCACACATTTGCAGGATTGAAAATGAAAGTAACATGATGACTTCTCTAAATTCTGTATTTACACATTCGAAGTGTGAGGCATTAAAAGCAATTGTTCAGACCATCTAATCTAACAAACTTGTGCAAGATATTCAAACATATGGGTTCTTAAATTGGTATGTATTCCACACTATTTGAAATAGGTATTGACTGGTTATCACACACAAATTCCTCGGTTTTTGAATATCCTGGAATAATCTACACATCTGAAAACAAGGTAATCAAAATACCAAATCTGAGCATTTTGGGTTCTTGTATCCTTACAGAATATATTTTTTTTACTTAAGGAAAAAAATTTATGACAAGGCATTTTAAAGACACTTAGAAAAATTATTCCTGTAATTCCACAATCTGAAAAAAAGGTAGTTAAGGTGTAAAAGTAAATTATTCTTTATAGTAATCTGCAAAGAGATAAATTGTAAAAATCTGAATTTGGGTTAAATTGTTTCACTCAAATACTACCATTTTCATCATTGCACCCCAAAGGGGCTATAAACAAGATAGATTCAGCATTTTTTGACAAGAAGATTTATTTTTTAAATCAGTATTTCTTAGAAAATAGTTAGTTCCTGCTGCTGGGAAGGGGAAAAATAGGTATCTTGGTGTTTGGTCCATGTACTTAAAGCAGGTATTATTTTGATTAAAGACTAAAGGTGTTTTTTGTGACTGTAAAACACGCATACAGGGTGTTTTTCAGGAAGAGACTGACAGAGTAAAGGAAAACAATTCAAAATGGGGAGGAAGGAGTGGAAGGTCGGGAAATAAATAAAATTAAAGATCTGGGTAAAAAAGGGGTACTTCAGACAGTACCCTTAAACATCCTCTTAATTGCAGCCTGAATCTCATTTTTCTTTCATAAAGAGGTCTCTCTAATGTGAATTTTTAGAGATTGCGTTTTAGGAATTCTGGGCCGGGAAGAAGTGGATGCTCGCCACGCCAGGCACGTTCACAGGAATGCAGCCCCCAAGTCACCTTGTCCTCCGTCCTTTGCACCTCCGTGTCAAGCCTCAAAAAATCGACTCTTCCCGAGCCCGGACTGTGGGGCTCGCAGAGAGCGTCCCTTTGGGGGGATGCAGTCTCCGGCGCCAGCCACCCGCTTACCCACCACCCGGGCCACTGCGCCGTCCTCTCCCTAAACTGTCCAGTAGCCCCGCTCTGGCTAGCCTGCCGCGGCGGTTGCGCGATCGGGCTGGCTGGTGCCTCGGGACGAAAAGGCCATCAAGTCTCGCTCCTGGTCTACAACTTGCAGCTTCAACTCTGGCCCGGTCGCGGCGCGCGGTTCCCGCGCCCGCCGCTCCCGCAGGCCGAGGAGGGCTGCTGCGCTTCTATCCGCGCAGCGGGGTTGGGCAGTTTCTTAGAAACTTTTCTTCTTCATCTTCACTCCTCTGGGTTTAGAAAGAAGTGAAGTCCCCACTCCTCTCCATACTAGTACCCAGCCACCTCCTGCGTGGTGGGGGAATTTGAGCAAAGGGGAGAACTTTTTCCAATTCGTGGACCCTCCAGGGCGGTAGCCGGCTCCCACCCCTACCTCAAGGCTCCAATGATCCGCAGCCCCGCGCATTTCGAAAGGCTTCCCGGCTCGCCGGTTGCTAGGAAGGGACACCTACGAGCGCAGGACGGGCGGAGAGCCATAGCCACTTTCGGGGGTCGTCCCTGCTTTCCAAGGTACCCCCCGCCATCGCATCCCCGGCTGTCCAGCGCAGAGGACTGGGGCCGGATTGCAGAATTGTGGGTCTGGGGGCATGATTGTGGACCTGGGGGACCGTGGACTTCAATAAGTGGGAGGGGGCAGGGCAGGCGGCCTTCCAGGCCATAGTGCGCCCACCGCCCTGGCCGCACCGAGCGACCTTTCCCGGACGTCAGGGAACGCCGCCTTCGCCATTTCATCGTCATCATCGTTAGCGTACACACTTGCTCTTCCAGCTCTTTGGATTTAAAAGTTGTTTAAAAGCTCGTCTAGAATCACCAATCTGTTTTTCTGAGTATGGATCTTTCTTTTTAAATTTACCATCTCGTTCACCTGAGCCACACCCTACGCCTGCCACCCCCTCCTTCCCGGCCAAAAAATTAAGGCAAAAATCCTGCACTGGGAGCTGGTGCAATAGGGGCCTACGATCATGCTAGAAAACCTCTGGGGGCACCTCTCAGATCTCATTCGTGTGGGGGTTGGGATAGGGTGGGGTCAGCCGCAGGCCAACCGCGTAGAACCGAAAGTGCAGTATTTCCACGTAAACTCAAGTTCCTGTGCCGCTGTCCGCATACCCGACCCGTCACGCGTGGGCACACAGAAGAGGCAGGAATCAGAAAGTGGGACATATATAAATCATTAAATGCTTTGGGCGCGAAACCTCGACGCGCCTCAAAAGGAACGTTAAGAAAAGGCACAGCAAAGGGCGCGCAGTCGGGGCGCGGGCCGGGGGATTGCATCATTGCAACTCCCCCTCCAGAAAATGGGCTCCGAACCGCGGCGACCATCATGGCGCTCGAGACGGGCCGCGCTTCCCGCGCGCAGTACCCTAGCGCTCCGGCCGCGGCCACCGAGCCTCGACTGAGCGTTTGCAAATATTTTCCCCCTTTCTCGAGCGCCTGTCCCCAACCCCTCCTTTCTTTTGTGTGCGTGTGTGCCTGAGTACGTGTGTGTGTGTGTGTGTGTAGAGAAGTTGAAGTTTTTTTTTTTTTTTTTTTTGCTTTTTTCCCTCCCGTGCTGGTGGTTGTAAACTTGATTGGCATTGGCTGCGCCCACTGACCCCTAAGCCGAGTCCACTGAAGATTTAAGGTGGATCCGTGAAGCTGCAGCTTCAGGCGGAGTCTCGCGCTTAGGCCGGTTTTGGAGGAAAAAAAAAAAAAGAAGCCCCAAATCGTGCGCCCGGCGCGCTTTACGAATCCCCTGCGGTCCCGGCCTCAGCGCTCACCCGCGTCCCCGCCCCCGCCCTGCCTGCGGAGCACTTCCCCCGCCCACCTCCCTCTGCTTCCCCATTGGCGGGCGCGTGCAGTTTGAATTTTTTTTTTTCTTATGCTTGTTTTCTTGTGAAAAATACAGTACCATAGATCATGTGACGAAACCTACTTGGGCAGCTCGAGGTGGGGTGTTGTAGCTGGTTTTGTGCAGCGGGAGGGAATAAGATGGGCGGAGCTTCTGTTCCAAAAATTTCCCCCCAAGTGCGGACTGTATTGTGCGGGCGGGCTGGGGAACCTGGGGTAGCTGTAAACAATCGGGAGAAGCCTCGGCTGAGGTTGAGATGTAGTATAAAACGTTAATGGATGTCCAGGGCGCGCCGTTTCCCCGGCTGCTGGCCAGAGGTAGGAAGGCGCGGGCAGGAGTCTGGAGAGGATGCACCTTCCCTTGCCTTGAAAAGGTAGATTTCGGGAGGGCGGAAGGGTGACGGTGGTCTGGAAAAGAACACCACCTTGCAACCAAGGAATACAAGAGCGATAGAAATGGAAATAGAGCAAAAATGCATTATTTCAGGGGTCACTCACTCAGAAACCATCATAATTCAGGCAGAGTCACTTTTTACTTTGTTTCCTGTCTCTGATTTCCAGAGTGCTTTTGAGTGAGGAATATGTTAAAATGGAGATAGCAAATAAAACTTTTAAGTGCCTTTGATTTCTCGGTCTGAAAATTCTTTTCATTGAGTAAGATTTAGGATACTGTTACTTGTATTACAGGGTCTAATAGAAATAGTATAATTAGCTACTTTATGTCCAAGTATGTTTTAGTTTACTCCGACAATTTTTAAAGTTTATAATCACACTTATTCTCCATACTATCTCCAAGCGAAGTGAGCATATAAACATCTTTTCTTTTTCTTTTTTCTTTTTAATCCCTTTTTTTGTTGGTTGCTCTTGGGGTAGTGGTTGATTTTAATCAGATGTCGCCATAGCCTTGTAACAGTTCCTAACCCATTGGTGACATTTTTTAGTTCATAACGTCCCAATCCTTCTTAGTCTAACAAACTTCTCAACTATGCTACCTCGTTAAGCTCCATGAATTACCATAAATCACCCGTTTGTGCCTTTAGCACGACTGTATTTCTTTAATCTCTCTGATCCCACTTCATAGGGGTCCACTAGTGAGCCCTGACCTTTAGGGCACTTACCCAGCCAATGGGGACACTGCAAGGTAGCATGTGACTTAATAGAAAGGGGAATTTTTGAGCTCACCCAGAAATGAATCAAGCACTACTCTGGATGACCCCCTGATAGGGACATTGTAGACAAGATTCAAAATCAAATGAGTACTTGAACTAGTTTCAAAGTTTGTTCCAAACCCTTGAGATATGTATTTCCAACTTTGGACTTTCTAGATTTCCACTCAATTAGGCCATTTTTCTTGCTCATTATCATCTTGAGGAGTTGTCCTGTCCAATAGCCAGTAGCCACATATAGCTACTGAACACATGAATGTGGTTGGTCCAATTTGTTTGTTGTGTGATACATGCACCAGATTTCTAAGAATTAGTATTTAAAAAGTTAAGCATCTCATTAATAATTTTTATGTTAATTACATTGAAATGGTAATATTTTTGGTATATTGGATTAAATGTATTATTAAAATGAATTTCATCCTTTTTATTGTTTTATTTTTATTTTTAATTTTTTTAATTAAAAATTTTTATTTTTACAGACTGTATTTTGATTCATTGTACACAAATGGGGTACAATTTTTCATATCTATGGTTGTACACAAGGTAGATTCACACCATTCATGTAATCATAAACATACATAGGATAATACTGTCTGTTTCATTCTACTATACTGTTTTAAATGTAACAAAAGGAAAAAAAAAAGATGTGTTTATATGCTAACTTCCCTTGGAGATAGTGTGATTTAGAGAATAAGTGATTATAAACTCTAAAAATTGTCACAGTAATGTAAAACATGTGGTTAACAGACAATTCACAAATGTGGCTCAAATTACATTTCTATTGGACATTGCTGTTCTAGACCAATGCCTATGATAACTTGAGGCCCCATCTTTAAGAGTGGTCACTAATAATACTGAGGCGTAATGGTAACTTCCAGCTGGCACCCTAATTTAAAAATAAGTATCCTCATTTTATTTATATTATTTTAGAGAAGAGGTTTTCCTTTGTTACCTAGCATCGTCTTCAACTTCTGGGCTCAGCGATCCTTCTGTTTCAGCCTGTGGTATAGCTGGGACTACAAGTGCATGCTTCTGCACCCAGCCTAACTTTACGAGTTAAAGTAGGCCCAAACTCTGACTCTGGAACCATTAAGTAGAATTCTACAAATATCTAACACCTAAACTTTGACTAAGGTATTAGGTTTGAGCCCAAATTATGGAAATATGGTACAGATGCAGTCAGGTACCATGTATGAGACGATGGTCCCATAAGATTAGAATGGAGCTGAAAAATTATCATTGCCTAGTTATATCATAGCTGTCCTGATATCATAACAGAATGCATTATTCAAATGTTTGTGGTGATGTTTGTAGGTGTAAATAAATCTACTGTCCTACCAGTTGAATAAGAATACAGCACAGAGTCAAGCATGGTGATGCACTCCCATAATTCCAGCGATTTGGGAGGTTAAGGCAGGAGGATTGCAAGTTTGAGGCCAGCCTCAGCAACTCTGTGAGACCCTAAGCAACTTGGTGAGGCTCTCTCTCAAAATAAAAATGAAAAGGGGGTCTGGGGTTGTAGCTCAGTAGAGAAGTGCTTATCTAGCAAGTGTGAGGTACTGGGTTTAATCCTCACCACCATGTAAAAATAAATAAAAGTAAAGATTGTGTTCATCTATAACTAAAAAACAAATATTAAAAAAAAAAAAAAAGTTCTGAGAATATAGCTCAGTGGTTAAGCACTCCTGAATTCTATTCCTGGTACAAAAAAAGTATAACACAGTTATGTACAGAACATAATACTTGATAATAAATGGTTATGTTACTGGTTTATGTACTTACTGTACTTTTTATTGTCATGCGTGCACATGTGTGTTATAACTGTAAAACAGCCTCAGTGTGTCCTTTAGGAGGGGTTCCAGAATGCACTGTGTCATAGAACTGACAACTCTAAGCACATTTCTGTCCTGGAGACCTGCCAGTGGGACGGGAGGTGGATGTGGAAGACAGTGATAGTGACTATCCTGACCCTGTGTAGGCCTAGGTTAACATGTTTGTTAATGTCTTTTCAACAACAACAAAAAAAAAAAAAAAAAAAAAAATTAAAGTTAAAAATAAATAATAACTAGAAAAAAACTTATGAAATAAGGATATTAAGAAAATATTTTTTTATTTTTATCTTTATATTGTCTTTTAAGTTAAATGTTATTACATGAGTTAAAAATTTTAAAAATTAAAAAGTTTATAAAGTAAAAAAAGTAAGTTAACATTATTTAAAAAGAAAATTAAAAATAGCTGGGTGTCATGGTGCACTCCTGTAATCCCAGTGATGTGGGCAACTGAGACAGTAGGATCTCAAGTTCAAGGTTAACCTCAGAAACTTAGTGAGACCCTGTCTCACTCCTGGGTTCAATCCCCAGTACAAACAAAAAAAAAAATTAGTGTTGGGCTGGGAATGTAGCTCAGTAGTAGGAGCACTTACCTAGCATGTGTGAAGCCCTGGGTTCAATTCCTAGCACCACAAAAAAATAAAACAAAAGCAAAATAAAACAAAATGTAGCCTAGGTGTACAGTGTTGCTGAACTCTGTAGTGGTGTATAGTTCTTGGCCTCTCACTCACTCCCTACTCACTGACTCACCCAGAGCAACTTCCAAGGTAAGTGCCCTACACATGTGTATCATTTTTTTAAACTTTTATACTGAATGTTTATGAAAGTATTTTATACAGTATATTTGCTTTCCTATGCTTAAATATGTTTAGATACACAAATACTGTTGTGTTACAATTGCCTACAGTACATAGTACAGCAACACACTGTACAGGGTTGTAGCTTAGGAACAGCAGGCTATACCACACAGCCTTGGTGTGTGGTAGGCTGTACAGACTAGTTGTGTGAAAGTGCACTGGTGACATTCATATAATGACAGTCACTTAATGTACCTACCAGAATGTATCCCATCATTAGGTAACAAGTGACTGTATATCCAGAGGAATCAAACTTGATTATCACTGCTTCCCACATTCTGTAAATAGGAGACTGGGAAGTCCAGTTTATTAGGAATGACTCTGGGGAAAAAATTTAAACCCCAAACAAGGCTTTAACAGGTGACTTTTCACTACCACCCTGAACAAATGAAAAGGGTAGGACAGGAATACCCAATGTGAGAAAGATGGCAATTCTCCCCAATTAATCTATACCTGTAACCCAAATTCTGATGATAAATTCTCATCATCCTACTTTGTTTCATTGTTCTATTAAATCAGTCTGTGCACCCATGACCACGTTATTTTAACTACTACAAATTTAGAATTTGTTTTAATTTCTGGTGGGTCTAGTCCTCCATGCTCTAGTGAGTCTATTTTTTTTTTCTTTAATTTTTCCCAGAATTTTCTTGGCTGCTTTTGCTTGTCCCATCTCCCCTGTATGGATTTAAATGAATTCGTCAAGTTTTAATTCCTGTTGGCATTAAAGCAATAATGAAGTGGGATCTTTATCTCACACTTTTCACCAGGATAAATTTCTGAAAAATTAACAGGTGAAGAATAAAAAGTAAAACCATAAACATAACAGATTTTTTCAAAATAAAATTGCAGAGTGGGGAAGGTCTTTCTAGGTGTAACCCAAAACACAACATTCATAAGATGAAATATTGATAAATTCGATGACAAAAATAAAAACCCTACACCACAAAATAAGCAAAATCAAAAGGAAATGACACATTGGTGATAGTTGCGCAATAATGTATTTATTGCTGTTGAACTGTACACTAGAAAAAGGTTTAAAATGGTAAAATTTATGTTGCATGTTTAACTGCAATAAAAAATACACAAAAACTACTGGGAATTTTTTTTTTTTATTTTTAAATTTTCAGTTCTAGGGATTGAACCAAGTGGTGCTATACCACTGAGCCTATATCTCCAGCCTTTTTTATATTTTATATTGAGACAAGGTCTCCCTAAATTGCTGAGGTTAGCCTTGAATGATACTCCTGCCTCAGTGTCCTGAGTAGCAGGGATTACAGGTGTGTGTCATGGTGCCTCTCTGAAAAGTTTGAGTTTCTCTATGTTATCTAAAGAGTGCCACTCAGTATTCTGGGCCCCATTATTTGTGAGACACTGGTGGCAATGGTTTGATTCCAGGCTCTGGAACTCAACTGCTGCTTGTGTTTAATCACTTGTGTTTACTACCTTTTGCAGACTACTTTGGTTTTTAAAGTTTCTGTTTCTTTTTTTATGTAATGAGGCTGCATATAGTACTCTCATAGGGATATTAAGAATATTCAATGGGATAGTATATTTGCAGTATTTAACACAATGCTCACAAAATTTGGTATATAATAGATAATAACCATGATATATATACATATACAAATGTATATATACATATATATGTGTGTATATATATTTTGTGTGTGTTGGGGGATGGATACCTGGGATTGAACTCAGGGACACTTGACTTCTGAGCCACATCCTCAGCCCTATTTTGTGTTTTATTTAGAGACGGGGTCTCACTGAGTTGCTTAGCACCTCTCTTTTGCTAAAGCTGGCTTTGAACTTGTGATCCTCCTGCCTCAGCCTCCTGGGCTATTGTATTGAGGTTACAGATGTGCACCACTGTGCCCAGCTACCATTATTTTTATATATATATATATATATATATATCCCACGCCCCCCAGGACCAAAGTCCGAACTCAGGGCCTTGTGTGTGCTAGGCAAGTGCTCTGCCAACCCCCCCCCCCTTTATATATTTTTAAATAACATAATTAAAAGAGTTATCCAGAGCTTGGCACAGTGGCACAAATTGATAATCCCAGAAGCTCAGGAGGATCACAAGTTCAAAGCGAGCCTCAGCAATTTAGTGAGGCCCTGAGCAACTTGGTGAGACCCTGTCTCAAAATAAAATATAAAACAGACTGATTGGGGATGTGACTCAGTGGTTAAGCACCTTGGGGTTCAATTCCCAGTATCTGCCACTCCCCCCCAATAACAGTTATCCAGGTGTGTGGTTTTTGTTTTTTTCTTTTCTTTCTTTTTTTGTGGTGGTACTCAGGATTAATCTAGGACCTTACGCATGTTAGGCAAATGTTCTACCACTGAGCCACATCCCCAGCCCTTTTGATTTCATTTTGAGACAGTTTCAAGCTAAGTTGCTTAGGTTGGCCCTGAACTTATGATCCACTTGCCTCAGCCTCCCAAGTGATTGGTATAACAGGTGTGTGCTCACCACCCCTGATGAGCACCCCTGATGAGCTATGCAGTTTTTGTCTTCTCACAGTAACAACAGCCAGTGCTGTGCTGACCTTGGAAATATATTTTTTCTCTCTCTCTCTCTTTTTTGGTGCTGGGGATTGAACCCAGGGCCTCGTGCTTGCAAGGCAAGCACTCTAACAACGGAGTTTATCCCCAGCCCCATATTTTCTTATTTTTAATGACTGCTGTTATTACCCTGAAGAGAAATGAGTGTTTTCAATTGACATTTAATCTACAGAATTAATATGCTACAAAAATGGATCAATGGTAAATTTTATATTATGCATATTTTACCAAAATCAAAGTTTTTTAAAAACGCATTTGTTGAATTTAATACCATCTCTAATGATTCCTTTCAGAAAAGGACCAGGAATAGGTGTTTTTTTTTTTTTTTTTTTTTCTTTTTTGAGGTAATAAGTCAATAACACACACACCACACACGCATATACAAAGACAATGGCAAACTGGGAAAAATATTTGCAGTCTATATATGAAAGTCTAATTTTCCTAATAAATAGTCTCTACAAATCAATGAAAAAAGTAAACCAGTAGAAAAAGAAGCAAAGGATATGAACAGTTTCAGAAAAGGAAGTACAAAAGACTTGTAAAACAGGAAGATATAAGCCAGGTGTAGTGGCACACACCCATAATCCCACCTGCTTGGCAGGCCGAAGCAGGTGAATCATAAATTCAAGACCAGCCTGGGCGATATAGTGAGACCCTGTCAATAAAACATTAAATAAAAAGGGCTGGAGATGTAGCTTAGTGATAAAGCACCCTGGGTTCAATTCCCAGTACTGCAAAAACAAAACAAAACAAAACAAAAATCCCCCAAATAACAACAAAACAAAACGTGCTCAATTGTCATTTGAGACTGTTGGGATATAAACTACATATAGAATGCATAAATTTAGGTTAATGTGAGGCACACGTAGCACCTCCAGATACAAAGATGGTCGTTATCCTTCTGTGATAGTTTCACCTTTGCTTCCCTCCTTTCTGTTCAAGGCTGAGTGATTTTTTTTCCAGCTTCACTGGTGATCAGAGAAGCAAGGAGTTTGCAATGTAGTATCTGTGACCTCCTTTCAGGTTCGGTGTAAAATCCAACCTGGATCATCATCCAAACCATTTACTCTGGAGTGCATTGCTTCACTGTTCCCTTACAAATCCCCTGAATCAGCCTCTGAGAGCAGGCACATCTCCATCCAGTCCTGCTTTTAACGGCCCTATTTCCTGATAATCTCAGTTGCTCCAAAATCAACAACTTTGTTTGTCTTTGTGTAAACTTGTCACCTTTAAGCTTCAAGTGGCATTTATTGAATAAATGTTTAAATGTTATGCATGAATGTTTATTGCATAAACATGAAATGTCTAATCAGTAGAGAGAGAATATATTAGGTAATGGTGTTATGGTTCTAGCTAACCACTTGAAGAATGTCAAACATCCCTTTCTACTTTGTATTTTACATACTGTGAGTTTTATGTGTACACAATCCCATTTCTATAAATTTGCTTTTGGGGAAGTATACAATTTGTGACTAAAGATATTTACGAGATGATCATTGTAATGTTATATATTAGGCTATTTATTTATTTATTTATTTATGGCACTTGAATTCAGGGGTGCTTAACCATTGAGCTACATCCCCATCCCTTCTTATTTTTTATTTTGAGACAGGGTCTCACTAAATTGCTTAGGGCCTTGATAAGTTGCTAAGGCTGGCCTTAAACTTGGCAATCCTCCTGCCTCAGCTTCCCAAGTTGCTGGGATTATAGGCATGAACCACTTTGCTTGGCATATATTAGGTTTTATTTATTTATTTATTTATTTATTTATTTATTTATTTTTTGCGGTGCTGGGGATCGAACCCAGGGCCTTGTGCTTGCAAGGCAAGCACTCTACCAACTGAGCTATAGCCCCACCCCTAGGTTTTAGAAAGAAAGAAAAAAGTAAACAACCAAACAGAACTCTCTTTAGTATAACATTATGGGATTGCATATTTGATTGAACTAATTATAGTTTATCCAAGAATGACACACAATGCATCCATTGAAACATCCCAGGGAGGGCTGGGGGTATTGCTCAGTGGTGGAGCATGCATGGGCCTGGGTTCAATCCCCAGCACAGGAAACAAACAAAAACAAAAAAAAAAAACAAACAAAACCCCCAAACTACCCTAGGTGGCTTTATATGTATTAATAGGTAAAGTTGTCTATAATATATTAGAATAAAGAGCAGGTACTGAGCAATATTTATGACATGAAAGAATTTTTGTGAAAAAAATTTAAAGTTCATATGACTAGAATTGCATAAAATTGACCGAGAAGATCATCCCCTTACATTAATAATGATTATGGGATGTTGAAGAAACTCCTTTAAACATTTATGTATTAACTGTATTTTATGTGTGTGGGGGGAGCATGGGGGATATTGGAGGTTGAACTCAAGGGCACTTTATTACTGAACTACACCCCCAGTCCTTTTTATTTTGAAACAGAGTTTCACGGAATTGCTGAGGCTGACCTCAAACTTCTGATTCTCTTCCCTTAGCCTCCCACATAGCTGGGATTACAAACATGCACCACCATGCCTGGCTTGGCTAAATTTTTAACAAGAAAAAAACCCAAAACAGATATTTTGAATTTTAAAATTAACTATTACAATTTCTTGAACATGGGATCAGAGTTTTTCTTCATGTCTCATGGTTTGTCTTCTCAGACTATTTTTCCTTCATTTTTCTATTTAATTTCAGACAACATTAAATCCATATATGAATTATGAGAAGTATGTGCTAGTGTGTGTATATGGTTTGGCTTCCAGGGCACATAAGTGAGGTATAAATATCATCCCGATTAACTCAGGGGCATCTTAACAAACCATGGAAAATTGAGCCCATTTCATCTTTTTGCCACATGGGATTATACTGGTAACATTATCCCAAAACTCATATTCCTTGATCTTCAGCAGTTGGCACACCCAGTGAAGCCACCTGGGAGATCAGCTCTGTACCTTAGATTAGTTACTTAGGACACAATGTTGGGAAAATTGTTTTAAATTTCAAGTCGGCAGACCAATCTTTAGCTGTCACTCTGTATGTGACTGACCTGGGGCAAATCTCAGAGACTCCAAATATTGAGTGTGGAAGGTTCCTTCATCCCATCTTTGCATTTACAGATGAGACAATTCTAATTCTTGATTTCCTGTCAGGTGAGGAGGTTAGAAAAGATGACGTAGAGGTTCCTTCTGACTTCAGATCCTATGATTCCTGCTTCCCGCTCAAGATCATGCATTCCATACCCATGGATCAGGTTATTTTCCAAGGAAGCTAGGTCCTAATTTTTGGCCACAAACCACATATTCACAGGAGTCAAAGAAAGATATAATAGTGTAGGCTAAACAGTGAGCATTTATGATCTTACTAAAATAAAAAGCACGTGACAAGGGCTGGGTTGTGGCTCAGTGATAGTGCTTGCCTCGCATGTGTGAGGCACTGGGTTCAATCCTCAGCACCACATAAAAATAAGGAAAATGAAGATATTGTGTCCATCTACAACTTAAAAAAAAAAAAAGCATGTGACTATACAGACTATTGATTGCTTAGGGGTGCTAAGTACTGCCTCAGACTCTTGTCTTCAATGAGACAAACAGGATCACTGTCCTCGTGGTGCCAGTCTGTTGGAGATGGATGAGGAATCACAACTGTAACCACTAAATGGAATTGAGGTAAGAGTTCTGAAGGATACGTGATACGAAGGCACCTTAGAACTTCTATTTTCTGATGGGCGTTGTGACACATACCTGTAATCCCAGGGACTTGGAAGGCTAAGGCAGGAAGATCACAAGTTTGAGGCCAGCCTCAGCAAATTAGAGAGACCCAAATAATTCCTTATTTATTTAGCTTTGGAAAGAGACTTCAGAAGAGGGGTAATGAAAATGCACCACGCCAGCAGAGGTTGGGGGGTTGTTATTGTTGTTTTGTTTTGAAAATTGAAGATTAGTAAGAGAGAGAGACCTCTTGCTAAGTAATTTAGCAGACCCTGGCTCAGAATAAAAAAAAAAAAAAAACAAAGAAAGAAAGAAAAAAAAAATAATAAAAAGGACCGGGGAGGCAGCCCAGTGGTAAATGGCCCCTGAGTTCAATCCCCAGTACTCAAAACAACAAAAAAGCAAACAAAGGAAAAACTTCAGTTTTCTGCTCCAACAATTTGAATGACATACAAAGATGTCCAGTCCAGGGAACAAGCAGGAGCTAAAATCGAAACTCTCCAGGCCAGCCCATGTTCACAGAAAAAAGGAGGGAATGGGGCTGTAAAAATTCACCCCCCCAACAGGTGGTCCCTTCCCCTGTGTACCAGTGGCCACCCTGTAGGATGCTGAGTTCAAAACAAGCCCAAACTGGTGGTGGGCATAGGATATCCTTTCTAAAAGGATCCTGAAGTTGAGACCCAGAGGCTGAGCAGGAATTAGCC
Organism: Sciurus vulgaris; assembly: GCF_902686455.1. Taxonomy (NCBI): domain Eukaryota; kingdom Metazoa; phylum Chordata; class Mammalia; order Rodentia; family Sciuridae; genus Sciurus; species Sciurus vulgaris. The sequence goes on from NC_136465.1 coordinate 81,642,876, forward strand.
AGTCGAGAGAGGAGGGGAAGGAGAACGATCTGGTAGAGCTGTGGTCCAAAGCTGCAAGTCAGAGAGGACTTTGAAAAAAGTTGCTTATGGCTGGATCTTGGTGAGTTAAGGGCAGAAAGAAACGAGTACTATTATGGTCAGAGTGATGGGGCTTTTTATGTCACATGATTTGGAACTTTACTCCAAGAGCAAAGGGAAGTCTTCTGACTATTTAAGACAGTAACTGGAACAGCTTCAATTAAATTCGATTATTTCCTCATTTTGTCTAATTCTAGTTAAAACCCTTAGTCTTGTACTGGGATTATTCTGGTAGGATGTGGGAAGGAAATTTCAGGCGTGCACCTTTGTATCTCCCCATAATGCTGCTTAACATACACAATGCAAAATTCTGTGAACAACTCTGCCTCCATTAAGTGAAGAGGATGCAGCACAATGTGCTTGGCACGTCCGAGTGACTCCTGGTCTAAGTGATCTGTTTCAGGTATATGAAGGAGGCCATCCCAGCAAGACCCATGTCTAGAGTCCCAGAGGTGAAGAGGTGGACCTCACCAGGACCATTGCTCCATCCAGCCACTGGTTTTAGCTTTTTTATAGTTATAATGAGCTGACTGTGCTATTTTAGGGTCTAACGTGTTTTTCTGTACAATTGGTGCGAATCTGCAAACAAGCAAATAGCTTAGGGGGGAATACTATCATTTTCTTTGAATAGATCAGCATTTTTGTCTTTCAGTTTTACTGAGTGACTAGATTCAATGTTCACAGATGCTTGGGCCAGATAATTTGTTATTTATTTAGCTTTGGAACGGGACTTCAGAAGAGGGGTAATGAAAATGAACCACCCCCCAGGTGGTGGGGGTGCAGCGGCCAGTGTGTGTGTGTTTTGTTTTGAAAACTGAAGATCAGTAAGAGAGAGACCTCTGCTGGTTAAACTGGTATAATTACCTAGAGTTGCTCACTGACCCGACAGGCTCTAGTGGCTATCATCTGTTCCCCAAGCTTCTACAGTCATTAACAAACTCTTCCCTATTTGTCCATTTCTTCAGCTGTCAGCTCAGGTTGACTAGGAGCACATCTAAGAGAGCCATGGATCCCAGCTCCAGTCACATTGTTTCTCTTTCAGTCAGTTTGAAAAGGTGTTTGTCTTTCATGTTTCTTCAAAGCAATAACTCTAAAATCAGTCCCAGACGAACCCCAGACCTGAAATAACTCCTGTATGGCTTCATCTTAGTTTCCTTTTCTCTCCTCCATCTCTCTCCTCTTCTCTAGTAAGACCAAAATAAAACAAATCTGCTCAAAAGAGAATGAAGCTGGACATGGTGACATATGCCAGTGATCTCAGCAAACTCGGGAGGATGAGGCAGGAGGATCTCAAGTTCAAAGCCAGTCTCAGCAACTTAGCAAGACCCTGTCTCAAAATAAAAAGGGCTGGTGATGTGGCTGAGTGATAAGGTGCCCCTGGATTCCGTCCCCAGTACCAAAGGGGAGAAGGGGGGGGGGAGGGAAAGAGAGAGAGAGAGAGAGAGAGAGAGAGAGAGAGAGAGAGAGAGAGAGGGAGGGGGGGAGAGAGAGAGAGAAAGAAAGAGAGAGAGAGAGAGAGAGAAAGAAAGAAAGCGGAGCTGATGGAAAGTGAGAAGGAGGGAACTAATCGCTTATCTTGGGTAGACTCTCCACCGAATGCCAGGCTTGGGGCCCAAGGATGGTGTTATGTACCTGAGAAGTTGTGGTTCCTGATGATGCCTTCTGATAGGTTGGTTAATTGTGGGAAAGTGGATGAAAAGCGGTGAATGGGGTTCAGTACATGCTCATGCTCGAGAATGTGATCATCTAGAAGGAGCAAGATGACCGTTTCCTGGATACCTTTTGATGGGCAACAGCAACAATGGGCTCCTGCTATGTGCCAGGCCCTGGACTAAGTACCTCACATACCTTAATTCTGTTCTTGTTTTGCCTCTCTCTCTCTCTTAAAAATGTTTTTCTCTGAAAAAAAATTTTTTTAAATAGATGTGAAGAACTTGGAACAAGGCCTGCATAAAATAATAGCCACTTGTGTTCACTACTTCATTATCATATTTGTCCTCTGGAATGTGCCCCTAACTATGAGGGACTCATACTGGCCAGGTAAGCTATAAACCTGCTTCTAAAATGACACCTCTGCTGTTGGAAGCAGAGCAGCAGCAGGGGTGCCTCTTTGATTTGCTTCCTTTTTTCACACACAGTTGTACCTGCTTCCTGTATCTTTCTTTCCATGTTGGAACTGACTTCTTCCTTACATATTCATTCTAATGCTCTCAGCAACCTGTTCAAGAATGGCCGAAGTGTGGCGTAATTTTAGTGCTATGTGAATCTTAGGGCATCTAGTTAAAATCTCTCCTTTGAGAAAACTGAGGTGAGTTTTCAGTTGCCCAAGGTTACCCAATCTGCAGTGGAGGCAGGGCTGGAATTCAGGACTCCTGGGGCCTTGCCACAGTGCTTTCTATAGGACACCCACACTGTCTTTGGGTTGCATGGTGTAAGAGGTGGTTTCACCAGCACTTTCTGTTCCTCCTCCCAGGTTGTCTGACTTCCCCTCCTCTCAGGCCTCTGTACCTTCACTCTGAACAGCTAGCCCAGAGCCATTAGTGCCTCCAGCAGACAACTTCTGTGATCAGCCCTAGCTATCTTTTCCTTCCTCCCCTAATCTTACTATCTAGGCCTTGTTAGGGCATTAATGAATCACTCCATTCACAGATTTACCAAAAGCTGTACCTAAACCTTCCAGCCTCTTCTAAAGTTGATATTGGCATTTCTGTGCTGCTTGATGCCACCAAGTATTTTTTGTGTATGCCTCGAGTTTATATGCCTTGCTGGGTGTGGTAATCCCAGTGACTCCGGAGGCTGAGACAGGAGAATTGCAAGTGCGAGGCCATCCTTGGCAACTTAGTGAGCCCTGTCTCAAAATAAACAATTAGGGGCTGGGGATATAGCTCAGTTGGTACAAGGCCCTGGGTTCAAGTCCCCAGCAAAAAAAAAAAAAAAAAAAAAAAAAAGCTGGGGATGTAGCTCAGTGTAAAGCATCCCCAAGTTCAATCTCCAGTACCAAGAAAAAAAGAAGTTTGTATGTGTCAAAAGTTGCCCTCTACTTACTGTAACTCTGCCTACTTTCTCAGAACAATACCATGCCTTTTACCAGAGATGCAAGCTCTTAATGTAACAGAACAAACCTCTACCTCTGGGAATTTCAGGTGCTGTGGTGAACCAATTACCTAGATTTATTATTATTATTATTGTTATTATTATTATTATTGTGTGTGGTGCTGCGAATTCAACCCAAGACTTTGTGCATGATAGGCAAGCACTCGACCGTGAGCTGCACCCCATACCCCTAATTATGCATATATTTTAAAGGATCATTCACTTTAAGAGTGTCAAATTATCCCCTGTAATTTCTAATATGGTGTCCTGAATATATTCTTGGTATTTATTAAGGTTTCATGAGTGATCCTCTTATTTGTGTCGCCACAGAATTACTTGGTTGCATTTGCGATTATTTATGGAGTGCTCATGAAGTATGCTGGACTATATTAGGCCCTGAAGGCATTTGTGAAGAAGTTTGACATCTGCCTGTCTCCCCCAGCCGCCCACAAGGTGGATAAGATGGTGCAACCCGAGGAGGCCTTCTTTGTTCCCGAGGATAGAAGGTGCATTGTGGAGTAGAGATACAGGAACTATATGCGATGCCATACCAGCTCTCCATTGCTTATCTCCAAAATTCCTTTACAGAAAAGAAAAATAAACTTTTATCTTGTTCAAGCCACTATTATTTCTGGGCTCTGTTACTGGCTGCCAAATGCAAATCTTAACTGATATAGAAGTCCTTGAGGATTTTTGAGCAAGGGGCTGATTCTGTACAATAGGTGGCTCTGCCAGGACAGATTTGAGGAGGGGAGTGTTCTGGGGAGTACTAGGAGATAAAGTTAGCTTGGCAGCGGGGGACAGATAGTGAGGGGAGACATGAGGAGAATCCACATCTTACACAGGGTCACTGGTTTTGGTTTTTTTCCCAGGACACCTCTGCTAAATTCCTGTTGTATCGTGGCTATTTAAATCTGTAGTTATTGAGTAATTTGCATTCTGCTATTGTCAACTGGCCTGAAAGCTAGGGCGATTGAGAAGATGGGTGCTCTTTGTGCCTTAAAAAGAAACAGGCAAAAGCTGGAGCAGGAACAGTGTATCAGTGTTACAGTAAAGTGAAGTTATTATGTTTTCTGAACTCCTGCAGGCATTTTCAAGAAAAGGAACTTTTGTTACATGTGATTGTCTAATCAAGATACGTTTGAAATGTATCCTTTACTGAATACCAACAGTAAATAGCATTAAAAAATAAATCTGGGAATAACTTGCAAAGGTAATTTTATCTGCTAAGCACTTATAAAAGGGAAAAATCTATTTTATCAACTTGCTCTAAGGTTCACGTAATTACATTGAGTAATGGCTGTCTTTTCATAATAAACCTTTTTTTTTTTTGCAGTGCTGGGCATAGTGATTTTTTTTTTTTTTCTCTTGGTATTGGGATTGAACCAAGGGGCTCTTAACCACTTAGCCACATCCCCAGCCCTTTTTATTTTTTTTATTTTGAGACAGGGTCTTGCTAAATTGTTTAGGGCCTTTCTAAGTTGCTGAGGCTGGCTTTGAACTATTAATCCTCCTGCCTCATCTTCCCGAGCTACAGGGATTACAGGCACGCACACTGCGTCCGGTCATGGTAAACTCTTCATTTTGAGGTTGGGCAGGCAATTTCAGACCTTTATTAGAAGAAATTTAATTATCGTTTATCATTTACATGGGTTATAAAAATATGATGGTACAGCTATGATATAATTAAATATCACAAACTCAGGTACTTTAACTCTTACTGTTCATTAAGAAGGGTTTTTCTCAGATCTCATCATCTGTGAACACTCTTGTCTTAGCCATGAGGTCCTAGCTGCCTCTGTTCATCATTTCTACCTCCCTTTTCTGCATTGTCCTAACAGTAAAGGAACCTTAGCCAGGCATGGTGGCACATGCCTATAATCCCAGCAATTTAGAAGACTGAGGCAGAAGGATTGAAAATTTGAGGCCAGCCTCAGGATTTAGAGAGTCCCTAAACAACTTAGTGAGATCCCGTCTCAAAATAAAAAAATAAGAAGGACTGGGGATGTGGGTCAGTGGTTAAGTATCCCTGGGTAAAATCCCCAGGAGAAAGAGAGAGAGAAAGAGAGAGAGAGAGAGAGAGAGAGAGAGAGAGAGAGAGAGAGAGAGAGAGAGAGAGAGAGAGAGAGAGAGAGAGAGAGAGAGAAAGGGAGGAAGGAAGGAAGAAAGGAAAGAAGGCAGGAAAGAAAGAAAGGAAGGAAGGAAGAAACCTTGACTTCAGGGCATAACTCTCCTCTGAACTAGTTGTGCTAACAGTGTTCAGTTTTTCTGTTTCCTTAAAAATGATTTGGCTACTCTGATATGCTTTCCAAACCGGACTTGGTAATTAGAAGCCTCAATGTAACCACAAATTTCAAGGTTCCTTTCCCCACTGCCCACATATGGAAGATGGAAGGACAGATATGCCCAGTGTTATCTGAAATTCTTGCTCATTAATTATGTCTTTTCATTCTTTCCTCAATTTGGGAAAATATACAAGAATGCAAATGACAACTGGGTGTGGTGGCGCACACTTGTAATCCTTTGTCTTGGAAAGCTGAGGCAGGAGGATTCCAAGTTCGAGGCCAACCTCGGTGATTTATTGAGATCCTCAGCAATTTAGTGAGCCCGTCTCAAAATAAAAAATAAAAAGGCCTGGGGATGTGGTTTAGAGGTAAAGCAACCCTGGGTTCAACCCCCAGTTTCAAAAAAATGACCAAACACTAGGTTTTAAACTGGACTCCCTGTTGCAAACTTTCTACTTTTTCTAGTAACTCAATTTTTTTTTTTTTTTTTTATTTAGAGATAGGGTGTCGCTAAGATGCTTAGGGTCTTGCTGAATTGCTGAAGCTGGTTTTGAACTTGCGATCCTGCCTCAGCCTCAAGCTGCTGGGATTACAGGCCTACTAACTCAATTTTAATAATAGCATGTGGATTGTGCCCAGTTTATATGATTCCAAGTGTTAGGTTTTGAGTCATATCTCCCTGGAGTTCGTGGGTTGCATTTTGTTAGAGTCTGCACCCAGGAAAAAACAAAACAAGGCATACAGTCTGATAAACAAATGTTCTCTCTCTAGGGTTAAATAAATCATAACAATAGCCAATATTTATGCAACAATGGTGTGGCTAAGCTACTTATCTACATTATTTTTTAAATCCTGATGAAGAGTCTGGGAAGTAGCTGTATTGATGAGGAAACAGCTTGGAGCTGTTGCTCAAGGTCACATTAGCCAGGGGAACAAGGACATAGATTTAGGTCTTGCTGACTCCCAGCCTAGGTTTAGAGGCTCTTCTGTCATTCTTATAAATAATCTGAACCAGAGCAAGGCCAACTGGCTCGGTGTGACACTTGATCACACATTTATCCTTTCACTCTCTGCCAGACTGAAAGACTTTATGGGGATTAAATATTTTTTGGCCAGCAATGTTCCACCATTTATTGAAAAATGATACCTCAATATCTTTAATAATTGTTTCATTAAGAAGCAAAACAGAGCCCCAGCTATGTTAGGAATAATTGTAGGAACATAATCTTTATTTCACTGTGCCTTAGTCTCCTGGGGCAAGATAGAAAGAATAATATCCCCCTTTTTTTTTTTCAACGAGGGATTAAATCCAGGGACCCTTAAACTCCAAGCCACATCCTCAGCCTTTTTTTTTGTTTGTTTGTTTTTTTAGTGTTTTATTTTGAGACAGGGTCTCTCCAAGTTGCTGAGGGCCTTGCTAAGTTGCTGAAGCTGGTTTTGAACTTGTGATCCTCTTGCCTCAGCCTCCTGAGTCACTGGGATTATAGGCATGTGCCACTATGCCTGACACAATATCACTTTTTGAAGTACTTCGGGAAGAAGAGAAACAGTGGATACCACTTTATTATGATGGGCAGCCACTTTTGGGAGGCAGGCAACAACTACCACAGGACTTTTTTTTAATTTAAATTTTTATTTTTATTTTTACAGACTGCATTTTGATTCATTGTACCAAATGGGGTGTAACTTTTCATTTCTGTGTACATGGCTGTACACAATGTAGATTCACACCATTCATGTAATCACACATATACACAGGGCAATACTGTCTGTCTCGTTCTATCTTTCCTTTTCTCACCCCCTCCCGCCCCATTTTTACCACAGGACTTTTAAGTTTGGGAAACCTTTTCTCACAGGATGAAGGTCATTGTATGGTAAGAGAAGCATGGTTACCCAGATCAGAAGCCTTGTAGCTACCAACCTTGACTTTGTTGGTTTCCCACCAGAGATCATTTGCCTGAGAAGGTAGATCCAGCTTACTCTGGGAGTAGGTATAGGTAGATAAGAGCCAACTAATTGTTGTTTGCTATTTTGTTTATTTTGCAAAGATCTCATTAAAAATGTCACTTGCTTTGTGTGATTAAAAACTCTTAGGGTGGGCTGGGGAGATAGCTGAGTCGGTAGAGTGCTTGCCTTGCAAGCACAAGGCCTGGGTTCGATTCCCAGCACCGCAAAAACAAAACAAAACAAAAAGACAAAAAAAACCTCCTAGGGTGCCTATAGTTCCCATTGCTGGGGAGACCGAGGCAGAAGGCTCACTTGAGTCCAGGAGTTTGGGCAGTGTGGAGGAATTCCTCCCAGGAGTAGTAGGTCTTTTTTTCAGCTTTCATTTAGTCCTCAGGGTTTAGACTCTGGAAAGATCATTTGCTTTTCTGATGGGGGCAGGTAGAAAAAACATGGCTCTCATTAGTTGAAATCTAAGGCAGTTTTCCTCAGTGGGATAGCTCCCTCTGCTTGGCCAGGACAGACATAAAGGTTGGGGCATTATTTTTGTGTGTAATCTCACAAAATTTATGAGGGAAACTAATATCCTCCTCAGAAAGTTGTTGCCATAATCCACCAGAATAACATATCTGGAAGTGTTTTATAAAATTATCATTGTGTGAAAACCATGATTAGTAGCCAGGAGCAGTGGCATGCTGTAATGTCAGCTACTCTAGAGGTCAAGGTAGGAGGATTGTAGTTCAAGGCCCCTTGGCAACTTAGTGAGACCCTGTCTTAAAAAAATAAAAAGAGCTGGGAATGTAGCTCAGTGGTAACCTTGAGTGTTCAATCCCCAGTGCAAAAAAAAAAAAAAAAAACTTCTTTATCTGGGGAACTTTGAGAACAATTCAAAGGCAAGAGCATGTAACACTGCTTAATAACCTGATGTAACATGGACCATACTTTGAATAATAGGTGTGTTTTATTCAGGGATGGGGTGTTAGGCCTGCTTCCTCGGGCCAGGGCCTCACTCCTAACCATGAACATGCTTGATCAAATGAGGTTCAGGTCATATTGGTATGCTATGACTACATTAGTGCTTGGTATAAACCATTCTGCAGTCTCCTGGTTGAGCCATTAAGAGAGGTAAAATAAAGGTAAAATAACTTGGGCATGTGGTGTGCATCTATAATGCCAGCTACTCTGAGTCTGAGGCAGGATGATTGCTTGGGCCCAGGAGTTTGAAGTCAGCCTGGGCAACATAATGAAGCCCTGTTTCAAAAAAAAAAAAAAAAAAAAAAGGTAAAATATGAATCATGATTGTTATATGATTGTTATAACCAGTATGAGTATGTGCAGGTTTGAGGATACACATTTGTACAAAATTCATAGAAATATCTTCTTGAAGGAGTTCTATATCAATTCGGTTTTTTCCTTTCTTCCCTCCTTCTGTTATTTTTCTTTTCTTTTTCTTTCTTTTCCTTTTTTGGGGGACTGGGGATAAATCCCAAGAACTTGTGCATGCTGAGTCAAGTACTCTATGCTTCCAAAATATTCATTGAGCACTTACTATATGCTAGGCATTAACTATATAAAACGTTAGCCTTGTCCTCTAGCCTTCAAAGAGCTTAGTAGTGTAGGTGCGTGTGTGTGTGTGGGGGGGCGCGGTACTGGGAATTGAACCCAGGGATGCTTTAACACTGAGTTATATCCCTTTTTATTTTGAGGGAGGTTGCTGCTCAGTTGTTGAGGGTCTCACTAAGTTATTGATGCTGGCCCCAAATTTGTAATCCTCCTGCCTCAGCCTCCTAAGGTACTGGGATTAGAGGCCTGTGCCACTGTGAGCTTTGAACAATAAAATGAATTTGAATAATCTTCTATGAGAATACACAGGGAGAGGACAACTCTGGGAAGACTTTGCTGAGATGGAGTTTTATTAACAGATATTGTTGTCTGAATGTTTATATTCCACCAACATGCATATTTTGAAAGCTAATCACCAATGTGATGGCCTCTGGGAGGTGATTAGTTCTCTAGGGCCGAGCCCTCTTGGATGAGTTGTGGCCTTATGAAAAAGTGTTGGGACTAATGACATGTTAACTAACTCAGGCTGACTCCTTACTCCCTGGCGAGTGAGCAAGATCAAGGCCTCAAAGGCGGTTTCAATAGTTAATGACGATAAATCAGACCACCATCAGGGATTGATTAACAACAGTTCCAGGAATGTGATCAGCTCGTGCTTGCCATATAGTCCAATGGGACTCTCACCTGCATGAACCCCCCTGCCTTGCTGACCTTTAAGCTGATTGGTTCCTGCCTAGCCCCCACCCTACATAAAAGCTGTGTGATTTCTTCAATAAACGAGTTCCTGCTGTGACGGGTCTCCCTGACGCGTCTAATTGTCCTCTGCCTGGAGGGCTGTCAGCTGGCGGTCAGTTAGCCCTACCTATCCCAGTCTGACCTTGTTGGGGAGTGTCCCCTTCCTTTGTCGCTGGTCGAGAAGAGCAAGGGGGCTTAAGATCCTGACAAAAAAGAGCTTGCAAGCTCCTTCTGCCATGAGAGGTCATGGTGAGGAGGTGCCATCTGTGAACTAGAAAAGAGACCTTCATCAGACACTGAATTTACTGTAACCTTGATCTTAGACTTCCCAACTCTGGAAGTGAGAAATTTTTGTTGTTATAAACCATCCGGTTTACATTGTAGCCATAGGTTCCAAATCCGTGGTTTTAACCAACCATGTATTTTTTTTTTAATTGCATCTGTTCTGAATATGTATAGACTTTCTCTTTTTTTGTCATTATTACCTAAATAAGATAGTATAAAAGTCATTTGCATAGCATTTACATTGTATTAGGCATTCTGAATAATCTAGAGATTAATTTCCACCCTGGTGTGTATCAACAAATTAGTGCTGCTTCCACTAAAGCTTGGAAAACGCTTTCAGGTGCTGGCGATCTTCAAGGACAGTTATCTAAAGTTATTCAAGGTCATAATGAGCCCTATGCTGATTTTGTAGACAGATTGATTCAAACAGCAGGACGTATATTTGGAGATGTGGACCAGGCTATGCCTTTAGTCAAACAACTTGCATATGAGCAAGCAAATGGTGTAAAGAAGCAATAAGACCTTGGAAAAACAAAGACCTTGGAGCCTACTTAAAGGCTTGTAGGGATATTAATGAGACTTTTATTCAAGGTCAGGTGATGGCTGCAGCGCTTGCACAGGGTCTTAGAGGTAATACCAGCTTCCACCCAGGCCAACAGTGTTATCAGTGTAAATAATTTGGACACATGAAAAAGGACTGCCCCCTGTTTTGTATTCTTAAAGGTGATTCTGACCCCCTTTCTAAGTGGGTGCTTACCTCTAAGGCTCAAACAGCTCTCAAGCTTGTTGAAACAGCTATGGAAAAGGTTCATCTTGATTGTATTGACCTAGCTAAGCCTTTATCATTCATTGTCTTGGCCACAAATAAGTTACCCACAGGAGTGTTTTGGCAAAAGGGTCCTATTCTATGGGTTCACATGAATTATGCCCCTAACAAAGTCTTATCCTTGTTTACTGAATCTGTGGCAGAATTAATCCTTAAGGCGCTAAAAGTATCCCTTTCCACCTTTGGATCACATCCCTCAACAATCACTACTCCATATACTACTGATCAGATACAATATCTTATTAATAATTCAAATTCATGGGCTATGGTCTTTACTAGTACTTCTGCTGTGTTTGACAATCACTTGCCATCTGATCCTCTTCTCCAATTTTGGAGTCAACATCCTATAATTTTCCCTAAGGTCACAGAAACATTGCTGTTTAATACTCTAACTGCACAACAAACGGAACTATTAGTAGCTATTTTAGTATTCAAAACCCACCATGAGCCTTTTAACCTATTCTCTGATAGCAAATATGTTGTTAATGCTGTTCAAAATTTAGAATTAACTGGTGTGATTTCCCTCACCTCCACTATTACTAAATATTTACAATGCTTACAAAAACTTATCTGGGACAGAAAAGATCCTTTTTTTATTGGGCATGTTCGGGCTCATACTGGCCTTCCAGGTCCTCTAAGTTTACACAATGATTTAACAGACACGGCCACCAGAGACCCACACATCTTTAATATGCTTGAAAATGCAAACACTTTTCATTCCAAATTTCACGTAAATGCTTCCACTCTATGTACACGCTATAAAATTACTAAGGCAATAGCTCGAGACATAGTCAAGTCTTGTGCTAAATGTGCTACACTTATTCCTAACCCCTCGTTAGGAGTAAATCCAAAAGAGCTTCAGCCCAATCATATTTGGCAAATGGATGTAACTCATTATTCAGAATTTGGGAAACTACAATTCATTCATGTGTCTATTGATACCTTTTCAGGATTTATTATGACTTCTGCTCATACTGGAGAAAAAAACCAAAGATGTAATAACACACTGTTTATACTCTTTCTCCATCCTGGGGGTTCCCAAACAAATTAAAACAGATAATGGTCCTGGATATATGTCCCAGGCCTTCAAACAATTTTGTTCCACCTTTGGTATTCAACATGTCACAGGAATTCCCTATAATCCTACTGGACAAAGCATTGTTGAGCGTGCCCATTTAACGCTTAAAACATGCTTTATAAACAAAAAGGGGGAATAGGGGCATCATACAGATCCCCAAAAGACAAATTATCTGTTGCCTTGTTCATCTTAAATTTTTTAAATCTCGATTCTGAGGGCCGATCGGCTGCTGACCGTCATTCAGAGTCTAATAAAAAACATCCACCTCAAGTGCTCTGGAAGGACATTCTATGGGACTATGGAAAGGCCCAGATCCGGTGTTAATCTGGACCCGAGGGTCTGTTTGTGTTTTCCCACAGGACGCACAATCGCCAATTTGGGTGCCGGAGAGATTGGTCAAGGCCTCAACAGAGACCCCAAAACAAAAGGAAGAAGATGAGGAGGCTTCTCCCGCTGATGGTGCTGACGATTTCTCACCAAGTTAATGGAGGAGACTCGCGTGAACTATGGGGGATAGTAAAGATGTGGCCCTATCCTGTACCCCTTACCAACTCCTCTATTCTATATCCTCCTAACTTTACAACATTTGGCCACATTTCTGCAGTCTGCTGTTCAATGGGGAAAAGAATGGTTTGGGTTTTTGTCTGGGAGAGGTTTATTGTGTGTTGTATCTGTTCTGTGCATATAGTGTTTATACAAAACGCGTATACATCGGCGCAGAGAAACAGCCATTCTTCGCCAAGCTCTCATTGCAATTGATGCTGGCTCATCCCCCCAAGTGTGGTTAAATATGCTGGACCGGTAGTCAAAGACGGGTAAGATTCATGGGGAGCTCATACCGACCTAAGACAGGAAATGAGGGCTAGAGCCTCATTGTCCAATGACGGGTAAGGATGTTGCTCTGCGTGGACAACCTAAGACAGGCACAGTCTTATATAAATAAACAGGGGGAAATGTGGCGGGCAAGACCCAGGGCCCAGGGTTACACCACATGCATCCAAGATGGCAACTGGCAGAGAGCCAAATGGCGTGCTGAATGCACCTTGAGAAAAACAGGAAGCGTTTACCATTGGCTGTATGATAATTAGTTCAGCTGCTTAGCGCATGGACAGATATATCTTCCATGTATGCTTGAGCTCGTGATCGCTTGACCTTTAACAGGATTGGATGGACATATCTGATTACAATTGCTTATGCGTGAGACTGCTTATATATTGAGGGTGTTATCCGAATAAAGCGGAAGCTGCTTCATGAACTTCTGAAGTGTATGTGTCGTTTGTCCTGCTGGTCGGCGGCAATCGGCAGCTGGGGATGTGACTCAGTGGTTCAGTGCCCCTAGGTTCAATCTCTAATACCAAAACCCCCCAAACCCCGAAAAAACAATGAAACAAAACAACAACAGAAAACTATATACCATATGATTCTATTTACATGTGGCAAAAGTAGAATCCATTTTGATAGAATTAAACAAGTGTGAATTGTTTGATAGAATTAAACAAGAATATATCTTATTGTAATTAGGACTCCATTCTTGTGGGTGGGCATGGTAATGGGATTCACTTAGGTATTTTTACATGTGGCAAAAGTAAAATAATGGAAACAAGATCAATGGTGCTAGGGTCCTGGTGTTAGAAGAGGTATTGATTACAGACAACCTAGAGAATTATCTGGGTTTATGTAACCCTCCTATGTCTTCGTGGTGGTGACATTATATTGCTGCTTCATTTCCAAGTCAACAGAAAAGATGCACATGTTTCTCCTGTCTAGGGATCTTATAGTGAGAAACCTTGTTTTCTGACTAAATTGAAATTATCAGATCCAATTTCTCTGCGAAGCCTTTTGACTGAGCGCCAGTCAAAATTTCAGGGTCAGCTGGGTATGATGGCACAGACCTGTTATCCTAGCAATTCAAGAGGCTGAGGCAGGAGGATTGCAAGGTGGAGGCCAGCCTCTACTATTTAGCCAGACCCAGTATCAAGATTAAAAATAAAAAGGACTGGGGAATGTAGCTCAGTGGTAAATGCCAGTAACCCCTGTCCCCCAAATTTAAGAGTTAATGACAAGTCCGAATGCCTAGCAAATTCCTCGTATTTAAGATGTGACTGAGAATAATGGCCTCTAGAGATAGACATACTCTAATTTCCAAAATGTGTGAACATGTGACCTTAAATGGCAAAAGGTCTTTGTAGATGTGACTAATAGTAAAGACCTTGAAATGCAGAGGGTATCTTGGATGATCCAGGTGGACCTAATCTAATCAAATGAATCCTTGACTGCAAAAAGCAGATCACCTAGCTGGGCATGGTGGTACACTCCTGTAATTCCAGCAGTGTGGGGGCTATGCCATGCGGAATCGCCATGATGGCGCCTGGCAGCCAGCCAGAAGTTGTTTTGGTCACATCGGCAGTGAGGAGGTTGATTAACATAAGCACACCCAGGTGATTTATCATTGGCCGTATTCAATTAAGTCCATGCACACAACGTGTGCACAAGTGTTCCCAAGTGCTCCTGATCATGCCTGCTGGTTTTGACCTTTGCCATGATTGGGCAGCTAGCTCCTCGCCTAATCTTCGCATAATTGGCGTCAGCCCTACCCTTCACCTCCTTGAGGGGATATAAGCCGGCTCTCCTCGAGCGCTGGAGTTTGGAGTTCGAGTTCGAGGTTGGAGGTCCCAAGTTCCAGGTTCGAGGTTGAAGGTTCCAGGTTCCAGAGCCAGGGTTCCTGGGTTTCCTGATTCAACAATAAACCATTCTGAATTCAGGAGCCTCGTTTGTCCCCGAGGCCAAATCAACGCTGCTGGACGGCGTCACAGCAGTTTGGAAGGTTGAGGCAGGAGGATCACAAGTTCAAGGTCAGCCTGGACAACTTTGAAACCCTGTCTTAGAATAAAAGATAAAAAGGTCTGGGGATATAGATCATGTCGGGCACCCCTGAATTCAATCCCTAGTACCAGGGGTGGGACACACAGAACAATCTTTCCATATGTGGTCGGAAGAAGATATGAGGAAAGAATAGTCACCACCTCTCCCTGTCTGCTTTTCTCTTCAGAACTTAAGTGGAAACAGAATAATGCCCCCTTCCAAAGAGGGGCACAGCCTAATCTCTGGAGTTTATGAATATGTTATGTGGCAAAGGGAAATTACAGATAGAATTAAGTTTGCTAATTTGCTGACCTTCAAATAGGGTGGTTGTTTTAGTCAGCTTTTTTGCTACTGTGATTAAATGATCTAACCAGCACAATTATAGAGGAGGAAAGGTTTATTTGAGGGCTCACGGTTTCAGAGGTCTTAGTCCATAGAAGGCCAGCTCCATTCCTTGGGGCTCGAAATGAGCTGAACATCATGGTGGAAGAGCGTGGCAGAAGGAAGCAGCTTGCATCATCAGGAAGCAGAGAGAGACTCTACTCTCCAGATACAAAATATATACCCCAAACCACACCCCAATTCCAATCTCCTCCAGCCACGCCCTACCACTTCAACTAATCCCACCAGGGATTAATTCACTGATTGGGTTAAGACTCTTACAACCCAATCATTTCTCTGAACCTTCCTGCATTGTCTCACATGTGAGCTTTTGGGGTACTCCTCACATCCAAACCCTAACAGTGATCAACTTGGATCATTCAGGGGACTCAGTGTAATCATAAAGTCCTGACATGAGATTAAGGAAAGCAGCAGAGGAGGTCAGAGTGATGTGCTGTGAGGACTCAACCTGCTGTTGCTGGTCTTGAAGATGAAAGAAGGCGACTATGAGGCAGGAATGCAGCTAGCAGCCCCCAAAGCTGGAAGAGGCAAGAAATGGGCTGACCCCCACTGAATCCAGAAAGAAATGCAGCCCTTCCCATGCCTTGGTTTTAGCCCAGTGAGACCCATACAGAACTCCCAGCCACAGTACTGCAAGATATTTGTGTTGTTTCAAGCCACTATTTTGTTATGGTGGTAATTTGTTATGACAGCATAGGAGAGATACATAAGGAGGTTGTGTTACAGTCAACCCTTGATATCCAAGGAGGACTGTTCTTAGGATACCAAATTCCACAGATGCTGAAGTCTCTTATATGAAATGGCATAGTATTTGCATATAACCGGCACACCTTCTCCCATTGCTTCAAATCATTACTAGAGTACTTATGAGACCCACTACAAAGTAAATACTATCCAAATAGTTTTTATATTGTATTGTGTAGAGAAATGAGGATAAGAAAAACAATCTGTACACATTCAGTTCAGATGCGATTTTTTTTTTCAAGTGTTTTCAATCTACAGTTTGTTGAATCCACTGATGTAGAACTCATGGATATGGAGGGTTGACTGTTTCCTTAAGTGGAAGATATTAAGTGTAGAGAACTGCTTGATTTCCTGATTCCTCAGCTCCCGACTCTAGCCAGGTGACTCTAGAATTGACTGTCCATTTTCAGAATCAGTGTCATTGCTACTGGGATTAATTCTCACTTGCAGTGAGTTTATGGGGTGCTGTACTACAACTAGGTTTATTGCTTATTACTTACTTCTGTTGCCCATGATCAGTCTTCCTGAAAATCCTTTCCCAACTCCTGCACAGGTGATCTGACCCCATTCTGAATCTGGTTTTAAGTAGAATGTCTGCCATTGACTCAAGATTGATGTTCCTGATCTGCTTTCCCTTTGCCAAATATCATGATAAGCCTGGGCTTACCTTGCTCCCGTACTTATTTCACTCTGACATTGTTTTCTCTTTCCTATACTTCTGGTCTTCTTGGAATTTGGTTTCTGTCTGTTTGACAGAGGGGAATATGTATGGAAGTGATGTACTAGCAGGGCATGGTGGTGTATACCTGTAATTCCAGCTACTGGATAGGCTGAGAAAAAGATTGCAAGTTCAAGGCCAGCCTCAGCAATTTATAAGATCCTGTCTCAAAATAAAAAAAATAGTGGGGCATGGTGGTACATGTCTGTGATTCCAGTGACTTGGGAGGCTAAGGCAGGAGGATCCCAAGCTCAAGTCCAACCTCATCAATTTAGCAAGACCCTATCTAAAAATTAAAAGGACTAGGGATGTAGCTCAGTGGTAGAGTGCCCCTGGGTTCAATCCCCAGTAACGGAAAAAAAAAAAAAAAAAAAAAATGTACTGCCAATACCTCCTTTCTTGTCTACAAGGAAGAATGAATGCTTTGTATATTTAACTCACTAGAGGGCCTTTGTTGAATTAAGCAGGGTGATTTGCAGAGAGGAGAATTAAAATGCTGAGAGACCAAGTTGCTCTGCCCAACATAAAATGAGGGAGCTCGGTCCTCATCCCTGATCCTAATTCAATAACCAAGGCAAGGTTTTGGGAAAAGGAAAAAGAAGTTTTATTGAGACACGCTCTTCCTTGTAGAGACCCAGGGAACTTCTGTCCCAGAGCCTGTGATTCTCCCCATCAGGGGGGAGCAGAGGAATTTTAGAGAGTTGATCAAAAAGGAATCCCTGAGATTAGGGAGGTGAGATCAGGGAGGAGAAGTACAGGGAGGAGATGATCAGAAAGTAGAGGTCAGAGAGGAGGGAAAAAATAGTTATTTTAGAACAGCAAGGGCTATATTCAAAGCATGAATTAGATTGCTGTTATACTTAAATTGAGAAGATTGAGGAGGAAAAAAGAGAAGAAGAATGTAAAGAAGAAAGCAGACATGGGTGAACTGTACAATTTTTTGAGGCAAGAGAAGGAAATCCAAGGATATTTTTTTTGCTGAGTGCAGTGGTATACACCTGTAATCTCAGCTACCTGGGAGGCTGAGGCAGGAGGATCACAAGTTTGAGGTCAGCCTAAGCAATTTACCAGGAGCCTGTCTTGAAATAGAAAATAAAAGGGGTTGAGGATGTTGCTCAGTGGTAGAGTGCTCCTGGTTCAATTCCCGATAACAGCTCCCCTCGCCCCGGCCCCCCCGGCAAAAATCTATTTGAGAACATAAGACAACATTCTCTAATGTTAATTGATAATATCAGGGACATCTTAAGACTTCCAGATTATAACCATGGCAACAAGTAGCAGCCTCTAACATCTTGGCTTTAAAAATAATCAAGTTACTTAATCACCCAAATAATGCAGACATGTTTTACTAGTAAAATCATGTCAGGGCTGGGATGTAGTTCAGTGGTTAGACCACTTTGCCTACCATGTGTGAGGCCCTGGCTTCAATCTCCAGCATGAATGGGGGAGGATTTTCAAACAAAAACTGACCTTTCAGAAGATAGGAGTTGCAATAGTACAAACCTGCTCCTTCCTAACTCTGCCCCCGGAGTTGGTGCCTTCATTGGCAAATCTGGGACTCCCTCTCTAGTGGGTAAAATCTACTTTAGACCAGAACTGCTGGATCTTAGTCTGCAGCTTGCGTTGGGATGTTCTCTCTTATGTTAAACTGCATCCTGCCACCCAGCTCTATCAGGAATAAGGCAATGATTGGCACTTTTCCTTTTATTTCCTTATCTTATTTCTGAGTTTGTTTTGAACTCTAAGAAGGAGGAGGGGTGTGATTTATTGGGTACCCCTTCAACATTCCAGCATTTGGTGCATTGGCCAGAAAATTGGTAAGTAGAAGGAGAGCAGTTAGGGAGAAGCAAGTGAGTACATATGGACAGCCGGAGACTCCTGGAGTGGCAAGGGCCCGGCCTTGGCCGCGGGCCTTGTTCTTTCATGTGTGTGCGGGACAGTTTGATCTTGGCAGTTCCTATAGGCTTATCTTGGGCCAGGTAGGTTTTTACGGTGGTGCAGTTGGCTCTTAACAGCTGTGGCCTGGGGGAAAAGACCTTGGAAAAACCACTCAGGAGCTGTAAGAGGGCTTTGGCAAGGGGCACAGGAGCTGTGAGAGGCCTGAGCAGGGACCCGCAGGCTGAAGAGGCCTTAACAAGCAGTCACAGCCCAGGCGAGGATTCAGTTATGGGGGAGGGCAGTCTTTTCACATACCGCCCTTTTAGAAATTAAGGGAGATGAAAATATTTGCTGTTTTTAAACTGTGGGACAGCTGGATTTTCTATGGGCCACAGAGCATTAGAGAGAGATTCAATGTGTTAGGGCTAAGTCTAGGTAGATAATGTAAAAAAAACAAAAACAAAAAACAAAAAACTGCCCTAATTTTAATCCCTCTTTTATGTTGTTTTGAGCTATCTTCAAAGGCAAAGAGGGTAGGGTGGATGAACTATGTTGAATTCATATGGTTCAAGGGTCACTTCCTCTACTCATTCTCTCTCTTTTTTTTTTTTTTTGGGTGCTGGGGATCGAACCCAGGGCCTTGTGCTTACAAGGCAAGCACTCTACCAACTGAGCTATATCCCCAGCCCCTACTCATTCTCGAAGTTGCTAGAAACTGATTGGACAAACTCCAGGTGATGGGTTTTGTTTTGTTTTTGGTACTGGGGACTGAACTCAAGGGTGTTTAACCACTGAGGTACATTTCCAGCCCTTTTAATTTTTTTTTTCATTTTGAGACAGGTTCTTTTTTTTTTTTTTTTTTTTTTTTTGGGTGCTGGGCCTTGTGCTTACAAGGCAAGCACTCTACCGACTGAGCTATCTCCCCAGCCCCTTGAGACAGGTTCTTGCTAAGTTACTGAGGCTGGTTTTGAACTCGCCATCCTCCTGCCTCAGCCTCCTGAGTCACTGGGATTACAGGTGTATGCCACTCTGCCTGGCTCAGGAAATGGTTTTCTTAGTCATAAGGAATTCCACAGAAAGACTGCAGACAAAGGCATCGTGACACAGGAATAAGGATCGCTGCCATGGGGGAGTTCTGTTATTAGCAGAGTTCATCTTCATTGAGTGCTGCTGTGCAGGCTCCTAAAGGCTAACGGGGACCATGAAAATGGAAAGGTTTTGAAATATAGATGGAAAGAGCAGCTCCTCAAATAAGATGTGACAACTGGCGCATGCCTGTAATCCCAGTGACTCGGAAGGCTGTGGCTGGAGGATGGAGAGTTCAAAGTCAGCCTCAGCAAAAGAGCCACCAAGCAACTCAGTGAGACCCTGTCTCTAAAGAAAATACAAAACAGGGCTGGGATGTGGCTCAGTGGTCGAGTGCCCCTGAGTTCAATCCCCAGTACTGTCCCCCACCAAAAAAAGATGTGATGACCGAGGGCCTGCTATCTCTCCCTACCTCCCTTCCTTCCCCACCCCAGGGGCTAGTACTGGCTGTACCGTAGCCTCAGCCATTGCACATTTCTAAACTTTGCAAGAAGGAAACATCCTCTCAAGTGCTCTGTTTGAAAAGAAGATGGTACCCAGAGGTGGGTCTTCTCAGATGTCATAGTTGAGATGCTGTAGTACTGAAATTAAACTATTGGCTAGGATATTTCCAACTGATGGAGATTAAATTCACGGGCACTAGATTCTGGACATTGATCCACTGGCATCTTGCTGAGGATAAAATCTGTGCAACATATTTAGCAACCCCAAGTATTGATTCTTGGTGTATAAGTTTGCTTGAGATACGTGCTAAAACTTGACTTGTTTTCTAAATATGGTGGGGATAGATACAGTACTATGATCCTTTTGCATGTTCAACTACATCTACTGACTCTTTAGGAAAAAAAAAAAAGACATATCACAGCCTTGAGTGGAATATTTTGAAATTGGAGGCCCTGAGGGAACTACCTCCAGTGAGATACAGTTAAAGAGGCAGCTGCCAAGGAATCCGTAACCTACCCAAGCATTGGAAGCCCTCCAGCTGAGACAGAACAGAATGAGAAGTTGGGGAGACAAATTTTGGATTTTTAATTTCTTTGTATTTTAATCCCTAAAAAGCAAGATAATTTTATTTTGAGCTTTAATTTTTCATGATTTTGACTATAAGGGGATGGATTTTATTTCTTGGACCTTAATTTTTCTGTGGAAACCTGATAAAAGGAGGACATTTATGTTAAAATGTTTTTTTCTCTCAGTATGATTGACACTTATTGAAGTTTCTTTCTGCATATTATTATTGAAGTAGTGTTCTGTGCCATTTGATCTCATTACTGATCCTGAGAGGCCATGCGAACAATATGTCCTGTGTCACAATGCCTTTGTCTGCAGCATAATAATAATGGATACCAAAAGCTAGGTGGGGTGGCACACGCCTGTAATCTCAGTGACTTGGGAGGCTGAGGTTGGAGGATCACAAGTTTGAGAGCAGCCTCTGCAAATTAGTGAGACTCTCAGCAACTTAGCTACACTCTATCTCAAAATAAAAAATGAAAAAGGATTGAGGATATAGCTCTGTGGTAAAGCGCCCTTGGGGTTCATCCCTAGTACCCCCCCACCTAACAAAAATTACAAAATAAAAATGGGTATTAGAAAATCAAATTAAATTTAAGTGTTGGATACAGAATGACATTGAACTATTTAATTAATACATTATAAAGAACTATTTTGGAAGCTTTCATGAGCAAGTCTCTATTGCCTACTGGTATTCCTGGGAGGGTACAAAGTCGGGTGAGGTAAGCAGGAAGGGTAACGTGAAAATGGGGTGGACTGTCCTGACAGGCTACTGAGAGCCTCTCCAGAGGAGGTCAGTCATACCTCTGGTTGGCATAGCCTGGATGGTCACATGAATGACTTCAGAGGACAAGAATCAAGGATAATAGTGGGAAATGATTCTTTTTTTTTTTTTTTGTACCAGAGATTGAACCCAGGGGCACTTAACCATTGAGCCACATCCCCAGTCCTTTCTCTTTTTCATTTAGAGAAAGGGTCTCACTGAATTGCTAACAGCCTTGCTAAGTTGCTGAACCTGGCTTTGAACTCACAGTCCTCCTGCCTCAGTCTCCTGAACTGCTGGGACTACAGGTATGTGCCATTCTTAACCAATTCTCCTTCCCCTCCTCCTCCTCCTTCTTCATATTGTTGGTATTGGAGATTGAACCCAGGAGTGCTCTACCATTGAGCCATGTCCCCAGTCCTATTTTTTAAAATTTTGAGATAAGAGTTCTACTAAGTTGCTGAGGGTCTCAGCTAAGTTGCTGAGACTGGCCTCAAACATGTGATCCTCCTGCCTCAGTCTCCTGAGTTACTGGGATTACAGGCATGTGTCACCAGGACCAGCCTCTTGATCTTTTTTTATACCTTTATTTTATTTTTTTGTGGTGCTGAGAATCGAACCCAGGGCCTCACGTGTGCTAGGCAAGTGCACTACCACTGAGCCACAACCCCAGTCCCAGTTTCTTGATATTACCTTCTGTGATAACTGAATAATAATGGCTCCCCAAATCTGTCCACATCCTAACTTCCAGAACCTGAGCATGTTATCATACTTGGCTAAAAGGACTTTGAGACTGTGAAAGAATCCTGAGATAGGGAGGTCATCCTGGGTTATCTGGTTGGTCTGGTGTAATCACAGGGACCCTACAAGGGGACCACAGAGGAGTCAGTATAAGAGTAGGTGATGTGATAAAAAGGGGCAGAGACTGGGAATGAGCTTTGGAGTTGGAGGATGGAGCTGCAAGTCAAGAAAACTAGTAACCCACTAGAAGCTGAAAAAAGCCAGAAAATATATTCTTCTCTTAACCTGCAAAAGGTACCAGCCCTGCTGATACCTTGATCTTACCCCTGTGAAATGAATTCTGGACTTCTGACCGCCAGAACTATAAGAGAATAAATATTGTTTTAAGCAACTCTTTGTGGCAACAGAAGACTCAAATGCCTTCTGTGTGAAGGACTTTATTTTTTGTACTAGGGGCAGGGGATATAGTTCAGTGGTAGAACCCTTGCCTAGCATGTGCAAGGCCCTGGGTTCAACCCCCACTACTGCCAACAAACAAACAACAACAACAAACCAGATTACTATTTGTACCTGCGATTGGACTCAGGAGTACTTAACCAGTGAGCCCTTTTTATTTTTTATTTTGAGAGAGAGTCTCACAAGTTGTTTAGGGCCTCACTAAATTGCTGAGGCTGGTCTTGAACTTGTGAACCTCTTGCCTCAGTCTCCAGAGTTTCTAGGATGACAGGCATGTGCCATTGTGCCCAGCTTGTGAAGGACTTAATTTAGTATATTTTCTGTGTTCTTGGGAGAGTGATTTGATCTGATTGATAAATTCTGGAATAATAAACTGAGCATGATTGACTTAGTTTCACTCTTTCCTATGTGGGAGCCAGTCAGATCAAGAGAACGCAAGCTTTCATTCTTGCAGGGCAGGATGGGACTCAACCATGTTATGAGACCTGCCTTATCTGTTGCTGGGTAGTTTAGTTTATGTCACTCTGTGGTTCGATATTAGTAAACACATTTGGCTTTCATGCTCAGTTACATTCTCCAGTAGTTTTTATCAGAATAGGGTGATATTTTGGCCATCACAGACCACTTTTGTGTCATTTCTTTCGTCATTCATAAGTCAAACATGTCAAAAAAGGTGAATTTGAGGACAATAGACAGAACAAAAATAACACAATTTCCTCTTCTACCTCTAAGTTTTATTGTGGTGGAAATAAATAAATGAATAGAATCATTAGTGCACTGGAAACCAGAGGGAGAAATTTCCAGGGACCAGAGACTGTGACAAATCTCCGAGTGGCCTGGAATCAGGAGAAGGAGATGACGAAGGCTCCATGTTCTCCTGCCAGAGAGCAAAGAGAGTGAGACCAAGCCAGTCATGCTACATTTATTATTCCAGAACTTGCCCACCAGATCAAATCACTCTAAGAAAAAAGGGTATTACCCCCCTGTTTCCACTAACAAATTACCGGAAAAAACTAGAAAGGTAGCCTACAACTGCAAAATATAGGAAAGACACTAAAAATGCTTCTTGCCCCACAGTAGGTATGGCAGGAGTTCAAAGGTAACCACAGTTTAATTCAGGAACCACAGCAGGGATATCTACGTGGTTTGACTCCTGCTTACCACCCCTTCTCTATGCCTCCAGTCAGGTCATAGTGATGGGTGGTGTCTGTCCCTAGTCAAGAAAAATGGGGGACCTGTCTATTGTAATCCCCGCAGTTCAGGAGGCTGAGACAGGAGGATTGCAAGTTCAAAGTCAGCCTCAGCAATTTAGCATTACCCTAAGGTTGGCTTTGAATTTGCGATCTTTGTCTACCACCATACCACCCTGAATGCGTCTGGTCTCGTCCGAATTTGCGATCTTCCTGCGACAGCCTCCTGAGTCACTGGGATTACAGATATATAGCACCATGCTCGGTGTTAATTTTTGTTTTGAGATAGGGTTTCACTAAGTTGCCCAGGCTGATCTTGAACTTGTGATCCTCTTACCTTAGCCTACCAAGTTGCAGCCATTACAGACGTGCACCATCACACCTGGCTTTAAATTTAAAAAAATGAATCCACAAGAAGTAGAAAACGTCTTCACCAATAACCACAAATGAAATTGCAATGATTATTGAAGAAATATTCACCAAAAAGCCACATGGCCCAGGTGTTTACCATGAGTTCCCATGCCCCTTCCCCTCTCTTCACTCCCCTCTACCTAAAGTAACTCTATTCTACCCTAGTGCCACCCCCTTATTGTGAATTAGCATCTGCATATCAGAGAAAACATTTGCCTTTGGTTTTTTGGGTTTGGCTTATTTTGCTTAGCATGATATTCTCCAGCTTCATCTATTTACCAGCAAATGCCATAATTTCAATTTGCTTTTCTCTAATTTGCTAGAGATGTTGAACATATTTTCATATATTTGTTGACTGATCATATTTCTTCTTCTGTGAAGTGCCTGTTCAATTCCTTTGCCCACTTATTGATTGGGTTATCATTATTTTTTTTAGTGTTAAGTTTTTTTGAGTTCTTTATTTATCCTGGGGATTAATGCTCTATCTGAGGTGCAGGTGGCAAAGATTTTCTCCCACTCTGTAGGCTCTCTTTTCACGTCTAAACTATTTTTTCAGAGTTGGGGACTGGACCCAGGGCCTATTGCATGGTAGGTAGGTGCTCTGCCACTGGGCTACATTTGCAGTCCTTTTCATTTAAATTTTATTTTGAGACAGTCTTGTTAAGTTGCCCAGACTGGCCTTGAACATGGGATCCTCTCACTTCAGCCTCCCAAGTAACTAGGTGTGTGACATTGTACCCAACTTCAAAACTAATTTTGAAAAAATTCTAAAAAAAAATTCTTGGATCAGCCCTGAAGAGATCCACTATTTCAGGATATAGGGAGAGTAGAGTGAAATACTACATGGAGGAGAAAAAGGAGGCAATGTTTTGGTGGATAGGCACTTCTCATGGTTAATGAAGGATGTGGTAGGCCAGAAAGAATTTAGGGGTGATCCATACATGCTTCCGGGAAGGTGCAGGTAATTCCCTTGGAGAATGAGTGTGTGATGGTTAATTTTATGTCCCAAATTGGCTACCCAGGTGTCTGGGCAAAACCAGTCTAGATGTCACAGTGAAGGTTTTTTTTTTTTTTGTATCAGGGATTGAACCTAGTGGTGCTTAACCAATGAACCACATCCCCAGCCCTTTATATATTTATTTTCTAGAGAGGGTCTCGCTAAGTTGCCTAGGGCCTCACTAAGTTGCTGAGGCTGGCTTTCAACTTTGTAATCCTCCTGCTGCAACCTCCAGAATCACAGGGATTACACATGTGCTTACCTTTTTAACTGGAAAAAAACCCAAAAAATATATTCAGAAAACTGTACAAAACAAATTATTATAAAGACAACATTTTGTAACCTTAACCAGGTCAAGAAATAGAAACTTATTAGTCCCTCTGTGTCTCATCTGATCTCAACCCTCTTTCATTTCCAAGAAATAAGCACTCTCTTGATCTTTTATACTACTACTACTACTATCATTATTATTATTACTAGTAGTAGTAGTAGCAGTGGTACTGGGTACTAAATCCATGGCATTCTACTGCTGAACTACATCCCAGCCTTTTTGTTACTATTGTTTTTTGTTTTGAAACAAGATCTTGCTAAATTTCCCAGGTTGTCCTCCAACTTGCAAACCTCCTGCTTCAGTCTTCCAAGGAACTGGGATTACAGGTGTGTTCCACTGTAACTGGCTCACTTGACTTTTGAAAAAAACACTGTACTGAGATATAATTCACTTAACAGTTCATCTACTTTAAGGGTACAATTAAATGGTTTTTGGTACATTCACAGAGTTGTCAACCATATCTTGACTTATATGGTCCTGCCTTGTACTCAGTAGTAGAGTTCATGTCAAAGAGCCAAGATAAATGCTTGTTATATTCCTTTATTTGCCACTTTTCAGGATTTTTTTCTTTTTAACTAGGGATTGAACCCACTTAAACACTGAGCCACATCTCCAACGCTTTTTTATATTTTATTTAGAGACAGAGTCTCACTAAGTTACTTAGCACCTCACTTTTGTTGAGGCTGGCTTTGAACTTGAAACCCTCCTGCCTCAGCCTCCAGAGCTGCTGGGATTACAGGCCTGTGTCACCATGCCTGGCTTACCTTTCAGGATATTAATTAGATTCCTTCCATCCTTCCAAGATAACCAATTAGTTGTATATTTGTTTTTAAGCCATTGTGAATGCATAGATTCAAAGATATTCAATGGGTTTCAATCCATTGTAATTGTTACCCTTACCTAAGCTCAGATTGTCACATCACTGAGTCCTTCTGGCACAACTCCAGTTGTCACTGTTAGCTTCCTGGCTATCTGGTATGACAAGATGTTATAAAGCAAATCACTGACCCTGGTAATCCAAACTGTGGAAGAGTGATATAGGTACAGACAAATAAGTTAATAAAATTAAGGAAAGAATAACTTAGAAAGTTATGTGATGATTACTATTGTTTTGATGCCAGCAATTATTATGTTTTCTGTGAAAAATATTTACCAAATTTATTTTGGGTATTTCTCTTCATTCACTTGGCCTTATTCACCTGTGCTAAGAGGGACAGAGCCCATCTTCAGCTCCAGTAGCTGCCTTGATTCAGTCATGCCCTGTGTCATGACTGGTTTAGAGGTGGGTACAGCCAGGCATGATGGCTGTAAACAGCCACTTGGGATGCTGAGGGAGGATAATCACAAGGAAATTTAGTGACATCTTGCCACAAAAAAAAAAAAAAAAAAAAAAAAAAAAAAAATTAAAAATTGAAAGAGGACTGGGTGTAGCTCAGTGGTGAAGTCCCCATCCCCAGAATAGAGATGGGCATGACCAGAGTTGATGATAGATAGAAGACATTCACTGGGCTTCTGGGGAAGATATTAGGACAATTGGCTGTCCATTTGGAAGGAGATGTTAAATCTCTCCTTCTTACCATTCACAGATACTAATAATAGTGGCATTAGAAACACAAGAGTCTGATATTATTAGAAGACACAAAAGCAAAAAGCCATATATAGATTGATAATTTGATTACATGATGTCAGGACTATACAACATAATAAATAAAATGGAAGGACAAGCAATGGAATAGAATTAAATACTTCATACATACATAATAAAGGATCAGCCTACATATCAACATAAAGCTTCTATATGTGGTAAATATACAAACAGAAATATGGGCAAATGTTATGAACAGATAATTCACATGTGAGGAGACAGAAGGACAAAAACACCCAAACAGACGAGAAGTGCTCACCCTCAATAATAGTAAGAGAAGTACATTTTAAAACACCATGAAAAAACAAAACAAAAAACCCAGCTGAGAGGATTCAATAGAAGGAATGTACTGAAGTTCAACCATTTCCCTACAGAGGGAGACTTCCTACATTAAATGCCTGGTGAACGTCTCTTTTTCTTTGGAACCTATTTCGGCTTTTGAGATGTTAATCTTGTAAACCTAAATGTAGAATATGATAGGGGAGAAAGGAAAAGGAAAAAAAAACGTGATGGCAGACATTTTGATATCTGGGCCCCAAACAGAAGTTGTATATTACATGAACATACTCTGAAACTTATCACCAGAATGTTCTTTGAATTTTATGCTTAATCATGTGCTTGGTCTAATACACTTAGAGACTACTGAAACTTTTCTGGTCAGATTAGTTCAAACACTTAGCAATTGTTCTCTTTCCTTGAAATAAAGCTGATTGAAGGATTATATTGTCTGAATAGCTGTAGAATTCAGAAACTCCTTTATAAAGACTTACTTTATTTTTAGGTTTAAAAAAATCCATGATTTTTTTTTTTTTTGGATTAATGGTCTAAACATGCATATTTGGCTATAGCTATAGTTTGTTTATTGTTCATTAGTTGTGTGCCCCAGTGAAAGGAAATTGTTGAATGTTTATTCAGAAGGGAAAGAAAATAAATATCAAAATAAAAGTGGTTTTACCTTTTGTTCATGTAATTCCAATTTTAGGAATCACTCTTATGGAAATCCTTTATAAGAGTGCATTTATGCACATACATATATCTGCACTTGTGAATGCTCACTGTACTATTGTTTATAATAAACAATTAATTAAAAATATGGTAAATATCTAACAATAAAGGAATAGATAAATGAATCAAAACCTGTTCCTGCAATGAGTGCCAGTTACATGTATCACTTTGGAGAAATATCCTAATGATATAGGGTTCTGGCAGGAAACAGAGTTCACCCCAGAAGGTTCAAATGACCAGAATTTAACTTATTGATAGAGGTTGGGCAATATTACACAAACAAGAGATGGTGAAGTACCTAGGGGCTAGCAAATGTGAAAAACTATACCATTCTTAGGGCCAAAGGTACAAGGGAGAAGACATGATATAACAGGAGCCCAGAGAAGTTTGGAATCACAGAGGCAGGGCCACTAGGGGAACTTAGTCAAATAGGGATACAGTTATTGCCAAAGACAGAGCTGAGGCAGGGAGGAGGAACTAGAGGAAGAATATTCTGACTTCCTCCCAATTATGCTCTGATAGCTTTTTAGTACCTCCAAGAGACTGAACCCATGTCAGGAGTTTGGCTTGGGAGCATGAGGGAGGTGGTCTCCAAGAGTCAGGCTGCCAGAGGTCCAGAGTAGGCGAAGAAAAAGGGCAAAAGTGATCTTTGGGGATAGGGAAGGACTGGTGTGATGTTTGAGGATTTGGTGGTGGTGGGTGCTAAATTAATTATTTTTTCCTTGACACTAGCAATGCACAGCTTGGTGTTTCAATGTATTTATAGCAGAATGACCAAATCAAGCTAATTAACATGTCTGTTTCTTCACAGGCTTATATACTTTTTTCATGGTGAGAACATTATTCTCTTAGCAATTTTCAAGTATTTGATACTTGTTAACTATCCAGTGTGTTGTATAGTAGCTCTGAACTTATTCCTACTGTCCAACTGAAAATAATTTTTTCTTTTTGCTGAGGATAAAAATATGCTAGGCAAGTGTTCTACCACTGAGCTATACTCCCAACCTATCTAACTGAAATTTTGTATGCTTTGACCAACATCTCCCATCCCACCCACAATGTTCATGTTAGATTTTTAAGAAAATTGCATAGCAGTATAAAATCTGTTGTTTTTATAAAAGAAAAACAGGCACATATTTGAAATACACATAAACATATTTATGCTGGGCTTGGTGGTACACACCTGTAGAGCCAGCTACCTTGGGAGGCTGGACAGGAGAATTGCTTGAGCCCAAGAGTTTGAGACCAGCCCGAGCAATATAACAAGACCCCCATCTAAAATAAAAAGATAAATACAGATATTTGTACAATCATAAACATTATATAAGAACAGAGCTAGCCCGGCATGGTGATGCATGCCTATAATCCCAGTGACTCTAGAGGCTAAAGCAGGAGGATTGCAAGTTCAAAGTCAGCCTCAGCAATTTAGCATGACCCAAAGCAACTTAGCAAGAACCCATCTCAAAATAAAAAATAAAAAGTACTGGGGATGTGGCTAAGTGGTTGGGTACCCCAGGGTTCAATCCTCAGTGCCCCCTCCAAACAAAACAACAAAACAACAAACAAAAAGAACAAACAATCAAAAAACTATAAACCTCAGTAGAGGATGAAGAGATGGAAAGGGAAAATCTTTGTTTCTAACTTCTACATTTTATATTATAGAAATATGTTGCAAGATGTTATGTCTTTTGTTTTCTATTAAAAGATTTCATGTAATGATAAACAATATTTTCCATGAAAAGAAAGCACTGTTAAAGTGAAGACAAAGGTCAGATGAACCCCTAAATGCTTATGAAAAAGTTACTTTGCTTAAGAGCATGTTTAGAGAAACAGCTCTTAAAGTCTATGTTGTTTCTTTTAACGTTAAAGAGCAGACCGCATATGCTCTGATGTTGGTTAGGATTCTCTGCTGGAAAGATTAAATAAAAATCATTTAAGGAATAAAAGCGGGAGTTAAAAAAATAAGGATATGCATTTGGTTCATGGAAATTAACAATTGCAAGGAATAAAAATTATGACTATCTCTCAGGTTCTTGTCTTTTTTTCTTCCCCCCAGCTACTAAGAAATGTTTTCTACTCTTTGGGGCACACAATGAACAAAATATGGCTGCCCCACAAGTCTCACGTTCCATATTTCAGTTCCAGCAATTTTTTTAAATTAAAAATCATAAATTTACATAGGGCAATGTTGTTTGATTCATTCTGTTATTTTTTTCCCTTCCCCCCACCCCTCCCACCCCTCTTTTCCCTCTATATAGTCCTTCCTTCCTCCATTCTTACCACCCTCCTTATCCCTAACCCTAAACATAACCCTAACCCTAACGCTAACCCCTCCTACCCCTAGTTCCAGCAATTGAGAAGAGTGACTCAACTCTGTTTAGGCCCAAATTTCAAAATTTCCGAGAACAGTGCTTAAAGGGAAATTTATAGCATTGAATGTATATAATAGAAAAGAAGGGCTGGGTGCAGCGGTGCATGCCTGTAGTTCCAGTGACTCTGGAGGCTGAGGTAGGAGGACTGCAAGTTTGAGGTCAGCTTTAGCAATTTAAGGAGACTGTGTTTCAATTAAAAAGAAAGAGGACTAGGGATATGGCTCAGAGGTAAAGAGCTCCTGAGTTCAATCCTTAGTACAAAACAAAGCAAAGGAAAACAAAACAACATCTAAACTTCCACCTTAGAGAACTAGAGAAAGAGAAGTAAATTAAATCCAAAGTGAGCAAAAGACAATAAATAATAAAAATTAGAGCAGAAATCAACAAAATTGAAAATAGGGAATCAATAGAGAAAAATCACTGACACTAAAAGTTGGTTCTTTAAAAACAATAAGATCAATGAGTCTGGAAAAAAAATAACAAAACAAAAGGGGACACATCAGATACAAAAAAGAGGACATCATTATAGGTTTCCTGGACATTTTTTCTTTTCTTTTTTGTGGTACTGAGGATTGAACCCAGGGATGCTTTACCACTTAGCTACATCCCCAGGCCTTTTTATTTATTTGTTTTGAGACAGGGTCTCGCTAAGTTTACTGAGGCTGGCTTCACACTTGTGAGTTCCTTCTATTTTAGCCTCCCTGATTGCTAAGATTACAGGTGTCCACCACTGTGCCTGGCCTATTTATTTATTTTTATTTTGAGTCAAGGTTTCACTAAATTGCCCAGTTGGCTTTGAACTTGCAATCCTATTGCTTCAGGCTCCTGGTTTGTTGGGATTATAAGCTTGCACCACCACGCACAGTTTAGGTATCCTGAACATTTGAAGAATAATAAAAGCATGCCATGAAAAAGTCTATCCTCTAAAATTTGATAACCTAGGTGATACAGACCAATTCCTTGAAAGAAAATCTACCAAAATTCATACAAGAAGCAATAGATTATCTGACTAGGTCTATACCTATTAAACAAATACATTCAGTAATTTATAACCTTCCAAAATAGAAAGTAGCAGGTTCAGATAGGTTCACAGGTGCATTTTATCAAACAATATTTTTTTTTCTTAGCCCTCATGCAGGCTAAGTGTGCACTCTACCACTGAGCTACAAATCCTAGCCTAGCCTCTACCAAACATTTAAGGAAGAAATTATACCAATTTTCTACAGTCTTTTTCAGAAGATAGAAGCAAAGGGAAGACTTTTTAACTCATTCTATGAAGCCAACCTTATCCTAATACTGAAACCAGTCAGACATTACAGAAAAAGAACTATGGACCAATTTCTCTCATCAACATAGATACAAAGATCCTCAAGATTTTAGTAAATCGAAGGACTGGGGATGTAGTCAGTGGTGTAGTGCTTGCCTAGCATTCACAAGGCCCTAGATTTGATCCTTACATACACACGATTTGTGACACTGGGTTCAATCCTCAGCACCACATAATAAATAACTAAAATAAAGGTATTATGCCTACCTGTAACTAAAAATATCTTTTAAAAAGAAAACTGAATCCAAAATATTTTGAAAGAATTACCCATCACCAAGTGATTTCTCCAAGATATGCAAGGTTTATTTGACATGCAAAAATTACTGTAACACCACAACAGGATAAAGAAGAAAAATCTCATCCTGATATGACCAGATGTAAAAAAAGCACTTGACAAAATCCAATATCCAGTCATGATAAAAAACACTCAGGAAACTAGGAGTAGAGAGGAACTTGCTCACTTTGAGAATATCTACAAAAATCCGATAGCTAACATGCTCAATGATAAGGCACTAGAGACTTTCTAACTAAGATGAAGTGGAGGCCAGAGGATTTTTAGGGCAGTGAAACTATCCTGTATGATACTAAAATGGTGTTTACATCTCATTAAACATTTTTCCAAACCCATAGAATATACAATACTGAGGGGGAGCCCTCACATAAACTGTGGACATTCGGTCAGTATAAGTACACCAACTAAAACAGGCACCACTCTGTGGGGAACACTGGTAACGAGGGAGGGTGTATGGGAGTTGTACCTTCCACTTATTTCTGCTGTGAACCTAATACTGCTCTAAAAAAAGAAAATCTAATAAAAAAATAGAGCAAGATGTATGTGGGGGTGGGGAGTAGATTATATAAAGTTCTTTGATCACCTAATGCAAAAGAGTTGAAAACTCACTATATAAACCATATTTTTTTTTTTTTTTTTTTTTTTTTTTTTAAAGCAGTTAGTGATAGGGATGAAATTTAGGGATAGAGTGCTCACTTAGCATTGTTGAGTATGTGCGAAGTCCTGGGTTTGAGACCCAGCACTGTGGAAAAAAAAATCAATCAATAAATGAATGAAAAATACAATTAATCAAGTAACTAGAACAATCATGATCAACTTTCAGAGTGTTAGAAGATATAGCCCTCACTTCATTATATTGTTTGTGACTGAATTCTTCTACTAAAATTTGTTAAAAAAGAAAACCAATATCCAACATTCTTTTGCCTAGAGGAGACATGCTAAAAATCAAACTATTTAAATAGTCTAAAAGTTGAGGAAGAGCTTAAGATTTATTATGCCTCTGTAGATACAAAACAAGCAGGTGTTAGAATACAGGTTGTCTGAGAACTTGGAAGATAATGACTAAGCTTGGGAAAGGGAAAGACAAAGGTAATTGTTTCCCAGTGTTCCTGGAGATAAGGGGATCTTTATGGCCACTGGAGGGGTGTGGACTCAGCTGCAGTCTTTCTGGCACCAAAGGAAAAGGTCTGTGGTAAAGAAGATATGCTGCAATAGGACCCGTGGGGCAAACACTTCTCTATTAAAGATATAATGTATGTGTTACCTACAGGATCCCAGGTGTTCTGTGCAGGTGTGCACACCTGGGGAGAAGGAAGCGGAACAAACTTAAACTGCCTTCACTTGATTGCATTAGGGAGCCTGGGACAATTGAAGGACTCCTTGCATCAAATTTGCCCAAGAAAATAAGCAAGTAAAATCACCAAAGACATATTTTTTCCCCCCAGCAAAAGGCAATGATGATAGAATTTCCCTTTAAAAATAATTCTGCTGGTTGTGGGGGTGCATGCCTGTAATCCCAGCAACTCAGCCTCCTACATTGAGGCAAGGGGATCACAAGTTCTAGGCCAGCCTCCATAACTTAGCAAGACTCTCAATAAATTAGCAAGACCATGTCTTGAAATAAAAAATAAAAAGGGATGGGGATGCAGCTCAGTGGTAAAGTGCCCCTGGGTTGTATCCTCAGTACTAAAGTATAAATAAATAAATAAATAAATAAATAAATAAATAAATAAATCCTTTTAGGAAGCAGTGATTTTCACAACATCTTACACTGAATTTAAAATAGGTAAACTGATCAGCAAACTAGAATAGACTACTAACAATCAATATTGTAACAAATCAATATAGTAACAAATCAGTATGTCAAACCAGCAATAAATAACATGTCTATGGAAGAGCTTTGTTTTTGTGTGTGTGTGTGATCAAATTATCAGTCTTGGAGAGGAATGACTGTCATGCACTATAATAAACTCTACATGGGTAAAATTAGGTTAAACTATTTTTCTGGGATATTTTCTTTTTATTTTTCTCTAAGCATCAGCTTAGAGAAAATGTACCACTAATACATACCATTCCCACCATAATTTCCTAGTGTGAACTTCTTTCTCCCTGGCTATATGTAGTGTTGGTGGAAGAGTAAGTTCTGCTAGCATCCTTCATGTGGAAGCTGAAGGTGACTCACCTTCCCTTCCCTGCCCAGAACAGCCAGGGGATGTGCACTTGACCTGAACTCCTCCAGCCTGAACTTTGATTCTTAAGATGATATGTAGAGAAGAGGGAACAGCGATTGGTCAGTGGCACCCAAACAGGTTATCCCAACTATAAAGCGGATGCTGTCCTAATTTCTTGATTCTCCAGAGCTCCTTGACTTTGTCCCACTCTCAGGCATGTTCCTTCAGACTCCTAGCAATAGTTTGCTTATTCTTAGCCAGAGTGAGCGTCTTACTACATCCAGATGAAGACTGCAATTACAAAGAAATAACTGAGTTTTTTTTTTTTTTTTTTTTCTTTAAATTCTGAGGATTAAACCTGGGCTCTTGTGCATGCTAGGCAGGCACTCTACCACTGAGTTATACCTCCAGCCCTCCAAAGATATAACTGAAGAAGAAGAGGGCATATGAGGTGGTTGGTTGTGTCACAGTTCATATTGGACAAGCCCTTCTCTACAAGGCAAGCACTCTGGAAATAGTTGAGTGTTGTACATTTCTCCCTCTTGATTTTCCCCAAGGGAGGAGGACACCTCCCTGCTCCTTTGATGTTGAGTGGTTAAGGGACATGACTGGCCCAAAGAATGTAAATGGATTTAATAGGTATCATGTCCAAGCAGAAACTGTAGGTATGATCAGCCAATTTTGCTTCCAAAATATATTCTGTACTTTACCTAATCTACCAGCACTATCCGAATCCATGATAATCTCCCACAATTACTTCAGTAACCTTCTAATTTATCTCCTGGCTTTTAGTTGTGTACCTCTGAAAACCATTCTTCACACAACTGCTGGTGATGTCAGACCCAAGGTTAAAAGGCCACAGATGAAAGGCCTTCAGTGGTGGTTCTCCTCCACACAGTACTTGAGAGCCATTATGACTTGGCTCCCCACCTCCCTTTAGCCTCATCCCTGGACTTTCCCAGCTTCCTACTTAATACTCAGTAGTACTCAACTGCCTGCAGCATGCTGGTCTCCATGTCTCTGTCCATTCTTTCTCCTTAGCCCACTGTCCCCTCCCTCCTAACGTCTATCCAAATAACTTCTGTTCAGCTCTCATGGTTTAACTCAATATTAGTGCATTCACAGATCGTCCCTAGTACTTTCTAGGCATGCACTTTATTTGTGCTTTCTTGGTCCCTGCACACGCTTCTGGAACTTCCACATTAAATTAAGATGATTTTGTTCTGTTATCCTTCTCTTCCAATCAACTGCCATCCCCCGAGGACAGGGACTGTATCTTATTTGGATTTTATCCTCAGAAACTAGGATGGTGCCTGGTACAGGGTAGGTCTTTAAAACAGTCATGGAGCTGAAATAAACCAAATTAAACATTAATTTTTTTCTTTCTTTGAAATACCGGGACTTGAATCCAGTGGTGTTTAACCCGTGAGGTACATCCCTAGACCTTTTTATTTATTTTGAGACAGGGTCTCACCAAGTTGCCCTGGCTGCTCCTTGAACTTGTGATCCTCCTGCCTCAGCCTCCTGAGTCACTTGGATTACAGGTGTGCACCACTGCCTGGCTAAACTTCAATGTAAGAAAACAGTTGTCTCAAGCCTTCTGCTGCTATTCTTATCAAGCTTATAACAACACCATAGATTGGTTCTTCTGGAGAGCAACATAGCAACATGCAATAGAAACTATGAAGCTGTCCATTCTCCTTCACTTGGCATTATCCTGGTTGTGACTACTCCCCAAAGAAATAACTTAACAGGGAAAATGTACACAGATGTCCTGGCAACTCTAGTTACAATAATGAAAAAAATTGGAAGCAATCCAAGTGTCTAACGGGGAAATGACTAAGCAAACAATGGGATTATTACATAGCTATTAAAAATGACAGAGGTGAGGACTATGTCAACATAGAGAAGTGTGTATCTGCAGGAACGTTAAGTGGATGAAAGGACACAAACTAGTGTTTGAACATCAGTGTTTAAGAATGTGTGTATACATTAACAGATCAGAGGCCAATGTGCAGAAATGAAAATAGCTAGAGTTCAGTTTTCACTAGGTCTTATTCTCCTGTGCAATTCCATGAATTTATGACAATAGTTGAAATTCCATACAATACAGATATCTTAAAAGCCTTTAGGTTTAATATTGTAAGAGATAAGTTAACATTGAATTCTAATAAGATTGTTGTGAAAAAGACATTTCTTCAGTGAGCAATACTTTTTCCTTTTTATCCTTTTAATATAGATATTATTTATTTATTTATTTTGGTACTGGGGATTGAAACCAGGGGTGCTTTACCACTGAGCTACATCCCCAGTCCTTTTTCTTTTTTTGAGACAGGGTCTCGCTAAGTTGCTTGAGGCCTCACAAAGTTGTTGAGGTTGGCTTTAAACTCACCATCATCCTGCCTCAGCTTCTGGAGTCTGGAATTACAGGTATGCACCACAGTGCCTGACAATATATTTTAAAAAAATTTTAATTGACATAGTATGTATAATGATCAGACCAGGATAATTAACATAACCATCACCTCAAACCAAAATAACGAGTTAAATTCATAAAGCCACCATAAGAGTGTCAGTATACACTAGAACTCTTACCATTTCATGAAATTCACAAAATATGGGCTAACATCCTCAGGTGGATCTGTGTTATTATTTTATGTCTCTCTTTCTCCTTTCTTTTTCTTTTTTTTTAAGCAATTAGTTTTTTAAAAATAACTTATTTATTTTTATATGGTGCTGAGAATCAAACCCAGTACCTCACATATGCTAGGTGAGTGCTCTACCACTGAGCTACAACCCCAGCCCCCTTCCTTCCTTCTTTATTTGGTACTGGGCACTGAACCCAGGAACACTTTACCACTGAGCCACATCCCCAGCCATTTTCATATTTCATTTAGAGACAGGGTCTCGCAGAGTTGCTTACACCCACACTGAAGTGCTGAGGCTGGCTTTGAACATTTGACCCTCCTGCCTCAGCCTACCTAGCCACTGGGATTACAGGCATGTGCCACAGTCCCAGGCAGCTTTTTGAATCAGCACTGCTGAGTAAATGTTTTTTTGCATACTGAGGGTGGAATTCAGGATCTTGTGCCTACTAGCCAAGCACACTACCACTGAGTTACCTCTGCAGCCCTGAACTGAACACTTTTTTTTTTAATGCTTCTATCATAGATCAGGTTGCTTCTCAGAACAGGGTACAGGTCTAGAAGTATTAACATAAAAAACTTGAAATTCTTCCATTTTCTACTTTGGAATGAAAAGAGACAGAAATCTGCCCTTTAATAAGAAATTAAGCTGGGTCTCAGGGTTAAAAGAAAGCCACTGGGGCTGGGGTTATGGCTCTTATTAGAGCACTCACCTAGCATGTGTGAAGCACTGGGTTTGATTCTCAGAACAGCACATAAATAAATAAAAATAAAGGTAGATCCTGGCCACTCGGGAGGCTGAGGCAGGAGGATCACAAGTTAAAAGCCAGCCTCAACAATTTAGCAAGTCCCTAAGCAATTCATTGAGACCCTATCTCAAAATAAAAAAATAAAAATAAAAAGGGCTGGGGAAGTGGTCCATTGGTAAAGCACCCTCGGTTCAATCCCCAGTACCCACCCCCGCCAAAATACTGACTTTACAAGATATACTACATTACAATTAAAAAAAAAATAAGCCACAAATTTTATATCTTGTTTTAGAACTTCACTTGGGAGGCCCTAAGCATCTTTAAAATCTTTAAAATGGGATAGTTTGGGGCTTGGACTGTGGCTCAGTGGTAGAGTACTTGCCTGGCATGCATGAGGCCCTGGGTTCGATTTCTAGAACTGCCAAACAAACAAACCCAAAACAAACAAACAAACAAAAGCAGTTTTAAGTAGGGACTTAAAACTAATGAGTTGTCCATAGCCAATGGTATAAACACCCAACACTCAACTGCCTACTAGTCTTACTGATTCTGTCATGTAACCATCATTAGAAAATTAGCAGGAGGAAGAACACTCTGGGAGAGTGGAACACAGCCCTAGCTGTATTCAGAACATCTGTGTTTTTCCAGAGGCACTCCAGGCCTCCTGAACTAAACTCTCTAGGGTTAGGGAGATTCTTCTCCTTAAAAGCTCTTGGCCTCTCTTCCTTCCTGGGCAGTATTTCCTTATGGTTCCAGGACTTAGAATGCAAGTTTGTCCTGTTAGTGCTATGCATCATGAATTTAACAGATCTGAAGGCTAGGAAAAGGCCCACCACCATTCTCAACCTTGTCTCTTTAGGGTGTGTATTAGCCAATGCCCACAAACAATGTAGTTTGAAGTGTGAAGACAGTCCACAGATTATTTTTTTTTAGAAACTGACCACATAGAACTTTTGATCAAAGTATCTTCCATTTGCCAGGCATGGTGATACATGCTAGCTACTTTGGAGAACTGAGGCAGGAGGATCACTTGAGCCTAGGAGTTCAAGGCCAGCCTGGGCAACATAGTGAGACCCATATCTCACAAAAAATCAAAAATGACAAATGCTGGATTAAAAGTGTTAAATGTCAAATCTTATAAATAATGTGCAATGTAAATAGGTTATTTCAGGCAGCAAAATTTCAAGTAGCCCTAATAATCAAATAATTGGATTCCCCCCACAACCCCTGACTCCTTCATAAAGAGGCAAATATGGAGAAATGGGTTTCCAATACAGAGAATAGCAAATTCCAGGCCATTAGCTGAGTTCAGTGCACATGCTGTCCATTCTCATAGATTTTCTACTTCTTCATTTTACTTCTGTACTATTATTACTGATACTTTGAAGAAGAACCTGCATCCCAGAAAGACCCAGCATTCTTTACTCATGAAATAGATATTCGATCGTGTTCATCACGTGACAATGTGCAAGGAAGTTGGAGCATATGGGAACTGAAATTTCAGAGTACAGTCTCTCCTTGTCCACTCTTTCAGTTTACCCTGGTTTATATCCTATTTGGAGGACTTATGTGTATGTGGACAGAAGATATTTACCTACTTCTTATTTCAAAAGCACAGGTGGATACTAAAGGCATCTTATCTTTTGAGGAGCTATAACCAGAATATTTGAACATTGACCAAGTTCAGAATAATCAAGTTCAAAATGACTGTGGTTGTACATAGTAGATGTTGATAAGCACAAATTATAAAATCGTATTGTGTTGATAAATACAAATTATAAAAGCAAGTGGTGACTTCATTGTATTCCAGAATGATATAGTTGTTAAGATTTTCCAAATGAAACAGTGAAGATAAAACTCATTTAAATGAAAAATCAATTTGGTCTTCCTAATTGGAAGGCGAGAATGTTAGAGGAAGGGTCATGTATT
The DNA here is from genome assembly GCF_902686455.1 of Sciurus vulgaris. Classification (NCBI taxonomy): domain Eukaryota; kingdom Metazoa; phylum Chordata; class Mammalia; order Rodentia; family Sciuridae; genus Sciurus; species Sciurus vulgaris. The sequence continues at coordinate 81,682,488 of NC_136465.1, forward strand.
TGAATCCCTGTGGTATGACTGAGTTCACAGGTTGAACTCTAACCACCTTCAAACGAGACATCTATCCTCTCCTACGTGATCTGGTCTGCGCAAGTTCCTAGATGCTATTTTCATTTTTCCTTCCTAAATCATCCACATAATTGCCTTTGAGACCATGCTTCACTAACATATAGATAGAATCCATTCATTTAACTATCACATGAGCCACGAATGAAAATCAGGGAAGCAATATCTCCTCTGCCATTGGAAGTGTATAATTAGCTGCTCGTACAGCCTGATGCTACTGATTTTTCTGCCTCATTTGGCCTGCAGCCTGTCCTTTCTGAGAACTCCTATCTTTTCCACAGTTGGAGATGCCCAGAACCACACGCAGCCCTTCCGGTGGGTGAGGCCGGGTAGTGCTGGCTGTACAGCTGAATGGATCACATGTTTCAAACCACTCACAGATGCACAATACTTTTTGAAATACAGGCGTGAGCTATGACTGGCTATATCAGATCCACCCGTTCCTTTTCTTTTTAAAAATGATTTTGGCCTCTCAAGAAACACTATAATTGGTCAGCCTGGGGTGCGTTTGAAAGCCTCCGCGATGGCGTCATTAGCTATTCTCAGGAGAGGAAAGGCAGGGTATCCCCCCTGGGAGGATGACAACACTTGTTTCAAGTTGGGGAAGAGACTGTGGTTCTCTTCCTGCGTTTGGGGGAAAGCGAACACACAATGTTCATTTCCTAAATACGGGATGTGCTGTGCTGGCAGGTCATTTTCCACCATGTCACATCCTTCTGGATGAAGGCAGCAGGGGTCAGGGCAGGAAATGGCAAATTCTCAGAATGAGACAAAGCTTTCCCAGGGTGGCTATTGGTTCTCTGGAACTATAAAGCACACTCATCCAGAAACAGCCTCTGAATTTTCTTTCCTGGAGGCAGCCAGAAGTGAATGGTAAGTGGGGATTCTAGGATATGGTCTGAAAAATGTCCTTTGGATGGTAATACAGGGGTTGTAGCCTTGGTCCATTATGTACTGGGGAAGATTTTTTCTTATTTCCTCTTTTTACTTGGAAATATCACTGGTGTGTTGACTTATGGAAGCCTGCAAATAAAATTAAGGTTCAGGAGTCAGGAGACAAAGATGCTAAACTAGGCTCTGTGAAGAACCAGCTGTATCTAGAACATGTCTCTGGTTCAGTTTCATCATCATCCAGAAGAGAATAATGATTTTTGTCCTGACATCTCACAGTTTTGAAATGCTTTCTTTTTGTGGCTTATTTGCCACTTTAAATAAGTCCCTGATGGTAAAGAGTACAGTGGACATGAAGATGGGAATCTCTGGTAACTAGGAAGGATGTACTTTTACTCCAGGATGTTCGGTTTTCTCTTTATTAGTCACTTTCCACTGGCTTTGATTCAACTTGGTACTAGGTAGGTAACCCTCAATGAGTTGTCCAGCAACATTTTTAGCAACTTTATTTTATTCAAAGTTTTCTTAATACTTTAGAGGAAGCTTTCAAAACAACAAAACATGGAGGTATTAATTGAATGTAATTTAGTTTTAATTGAGCACTCATCAAAGACAGATTTCTGAAAACCTTTGGGCCCTAGTTAGAATGAATAGTGCATAATGCGTCTTAGGCTTGATTCAAAGATGGGAGCCTGGAAGACAAACAGAAGAAAGTTGCTTCAGGCAAGCATCTAACTTAGAAAAAACCAATTTCTTATATTTGACAGACAATATACTTTTTGAGATTTTGGTGACTTGTCTTTTTACTTATCAGAGAAAGAAATGGAAAAAATGGTATTGTAAAACTCCTAGGATCCAAGTCTTCATATAATGAAAGGCTAAAATGTTGTCTTTCAAACAGCAGTGGCTTCAGTTTTGGAGTAGCGACCTATCCCCACCCACCCTCATTTAAATATTTAATAGTTGATGAGGTCCATCTTAAGCGGTTCCTGGGATAGAAGCAGAAGATGGCAGTATTCCTGTTGGCATATGCGGACATAATGTCCTAAGAACTTGTGTGACTTGTTCCAGATCTCAGAACTTTGAGAACTTGATACATGACCTATTAGAAATGGTCCGGTTTCACCTAGCGTGGCAATTGTGGGTATATTTAATTTTTGACGACTCCCCCTTAGGTGAAGGAAGCACAAGCAGAGCAGCGGCAGGCACCGAGGCTCCAAGCTAATTGCTTGTCTGTGTCTCCGCAGGGCATGGAGAGCCCCGTGGCCTGGGAGCCTCAAGGTGCGGATTCACTGCGTCGCTTCCAAGGGCTGTTGCTGGATCGCCGCGGCCGGCTCCACGGCCAGGTGCTGCGCCTGCGCGAGGTGGCCCAGCGCCTGGAGCGCCTCCGCCGGCGATCCCTGGCGGCCAATGTAGCCGGCAGCTCACTGAGCGCCGCGGGCGCGGTCGCTGCCATTGTGGGGCTTTCGCTCAGCCCTGTCACCCTGGGTGCCTCGCTTCTGGCGTCGGCTGTAGGACTAGGGGTGGCCACCGCTGGAGGGGCAGTCACCATCACGTCCGACCTCTCCCTAATCTTCTGCAACTCCCGGGAGGTGCGGAGGGTGCAGGAGATCGCGGCCACCTGCCAGGACCAGATGCGTGAGATCCTGAGTTGCCTGGAGTTCTTCTGCCGCTGGCAGGGCCGCGGGGACCGCCAGCTGCTGCAGAGCGGGAGGAACGCCTCCATGGCCCTGTACAACTCTGTCTACTTCATCGTCTTCTTTGGCTCACGTGGCTTCCTCATCCCCAGGCGCGCGGAGGGGGCCACCAAGGTTAGCCAGGCGGTTCTGAAGGCCAAGATTCAGAAATTGGCTGAGAGCCTGGAGTCCTGCACCGGGGCTCTGGACGAACTCAGTGAACAGCTGGAGTCCCGGGTCCAACTCTGCACCAAATCCAACCGTGGCCACGACCTCAGGGTCTTTGCTGACCAGCCCGCAGGGTTGTTTTTCTGAGAACATCCTTTCCCCCTAATGACCTTGCCTCGAAACTACTCCCATGGGATGCTCCAGAAAAACGCCACGTTGGCTTAAGAGCTGAGTGCAAAGGATGAGAAAATGGGTGGGTGCTCACAGCCCTTTTCCCATCACTGACTTGCCGCCTGGGCTTGTATATGAGGGACTTCTCACTTGTGTGATCTTAGTGGTGTATGTGACCTGAAAACTCTTTTTTTTCCTTTTTAAAGAATCTTTTAGACTTCACATAGCTGGGCAGACACGCCTGGTGTTAGATTTAGAGTTATTCTGGGATTAAGGATGAAGGCAATGACAGTTTGAGCTGAGACTGGAGAGGGTGCCACCCTCTGGGTCCTCTCCAAATCCCACTAGGCTTTGAGGTCCTCAAAATATCTATAAGAGGAGACACTTGCTTTAAAACCTCTCTTCCGGAGTTTCTGATAAAAAGAACTACAGAATTCTGGTCAGGACCCAGAGAGGGCCTGGAGCTGACATTCTTTCTTCTTCCTGCCCTGCTCACAAAGTGTAGTCTCAGAACTGGCTCATTAGTACCACCCAGGAACTTGCCGGGATCACCCAGTAAATTCTTGGACTCGATCCTAGGTTTAAGGAAACTGAACCTCTGAATGTGGGGCCCAGCAACTTGTGTTTAACAAGACCCGCAGACGATTCTGATGTACACTGAAGGCTTGAAAACCACCGCAACAAATGTTAATTTATGGTCGCTTCGATGAGACTCTCAAAGTCTCACGGCCTCTCTAGGGGCTCCGTGGTCTTCAGAGTCAGGCAAAGACAGTCCCAGAAGCAAACAAACAAAAAAAGAATGTACATGCGAGCAAGCAACGCTGGTCAACGCATCCTGGGGCAATTTCTCACCCAACTGAGGGATGTAGCGCCATAAGCCCGTAAGAGGGCAGTGTTGCCCACTCATTGTAGAAACTGGTACAGAAAGGAATGTGAATTTATCAGAAACAGATATTTCCCTATTTTCGTCTCCAGACTACATATTTTTATTTATTTTAAGTTTGGTATTTAATTACTGTTTATTATTTTCATTTAATCTTATTTAATCACCGAATAGTACGTTTCTGAATGGAAGACTACTGAGGCTTTTTTTTTTTATTTTTTAATTGAGACTTTTTTTAAGAGATGAAGTTGAGTTTGATTTTCTAAGAAGTATTTCTTATTCAGAGGGATTTTTTTCCTTTAATGTTTTAAGTAATTTTTAAAAAATAAGTGTGGGGAGTTCTGAACAGAGAGACCAGAACCTGATTTTAAGCTTGTAAATGGAGGCTTGAATTGTGGGATATATAAATGATGAAGCATATTTATCCTGAAGGTACTTTGCCAGAAGATAACACTTGACCTGGAAAAAGAATCTCTTTAGTTTAGGAAATTAAAAAAAAATGCGAGGCAAGTGAAGAAATTACTTAGTCCTTGGAAATGTAATGCCCTAGAAGTTATGTCTTAGGGGAGATAAACAAAATAGTTTGTATTACAGTGTTATAGTGATGTGTCACATTTTGACTTTGGGGACTGTAAGAAACCTGTCAGTTATGGCTAAGAAAATACTTGTCATTTCTTCAGTTTCCATTCCTACAATTGTAATGTTGAAAAATAAGTTGGAAAGTCATCAGGGTCACATACAAAAAATTTGGCTGCATTACTCAATTTGCTATACATTTATCCAACCTATGCCCCTCCTTCCCAATGATGAGAGTGTGTCTGAGGAAGTATAATTTTAGCACTAGGGGGAGGGTTTGTTTTCCCTCTAAATTGTAATGTGTGTCCTGGCTTATTATGAAATTAATATTGGCTTCTTTTTAAACTTTTAAAATATTGTCATTTCCCAGACTGCCTTGCAGAGATGCTAACCCCAGAATGTACTTCATATTGCTGTTGTGTTAAATCACAAAGGTAAGGGGCTGGGGCTGTAGCTCAGTGACAGAGCACTTTCCTGGCCTGTGTGAAGCCCGTGTCTGAACTGTTCCCTAGAAAAAAACTGGGCAATTTTGGAAGCAGCAGCAATAATGGCAGTAAACTTTTTCTTATCATTTGGGTATTTTTAGTATGCCAAAGTCATAAACTTCTAGAGTTATTATTTTATTTTTGTGGCCCACTTTACATCTATGGAAGTGTGTCTGCTTTTGAACAATAGTTACACATAGTAGAAATTCAATAAATACATCTGAATAATTTAATTAACTGGTATTAATAGGAACTTGTTGATAATGAAAGATCATCTTATTTGTCTGCTATAAAGATTGGAGCCTTTACCAGGGTTTAATCAAATTCAGTTAAATTGATCCTAGTGACAAATATTTCTTTTTTTTCGTGGGAATGTGAATAAGGCTTTTCCTTAAGGTCTTCATTCTATAAACAGGTTGAAATGGTATGTCGTAAAGGGAAGGGAAATGGGTATTTAGGATTATAAGTACTACACAAAAATGTCAGGGTTTGAAAATACATGTGTTTGTACTAAATGTTAAAAGTACTTCTCTTTTTGTTTCTTGGGTTTGCAATCATTTGGATTATTTTGTTTCACAATAAAAGAGATTCATTTGGTTCTGTATTTCAAAGATTTATATATTCAACGTCATTCTGCTCCATTAAAAAATAATCCTTAGCAAACATTTTGATTCTAGTTGCTTTGTGCATTTGCTCAGAGATAACTGTCATTTCTAATATGGTAAATGTCAAAGTATCTATTGGGAGAAAAAAGAGAAAGAGAAGTGGAGTAAAAACTACTCTGGATCAGATATGTCAAGCAGTCAGCTTGATTTATTTCTCATTCAATAGTTTGGTGTGAAAAGAAAGTGGAGGGAATTGAGACATTGAGATAAAGACATTATGGGAAAATAAGTGGGAATACAGTTCAATGTAGGAATTTGGAATTTATTTTTTCCAACTGTAGCAAAATCAGTTCTTTTCCTTTATTGAAATAAATAGCTCATGCCTCAACCTTTTTGATCTTTCTATAATTACTTGTAGTTCCATGTTTTCTTGTGTATGGATTAGTCACTTTGAAAAAGGGCAGATATTCGATCATTTTCACTTAGAATACCAAATATTCAATATGAAACTCTATGCATCATTTTAAAAAAAATAATCAATTCATATACAGAAATTCCCTGGCTATCTAGACAGCAGACTTCCAGCACTCTCAAAGCCTTTGAGCATAAGTACAAACTGGAAAGTAAAAGAAAGAAAACCTAGTCAGCCAAGTTAGCTTCACAAAACACAAACCCTAGAGAGAAGCAGATAGGGAGGGCAAGGGGGTGCATTGCAAAGATTCAATAAAGCTACATTCTGCTCTATTTGAACAATAATCCTTAGTGGAGCTGTGGGTATAGCTCAGTGGTACAGCACTTGCCTCGCATGCATGAGACCCTGGATTCAATTCCAGGCACCAGGAAAAAAATAAAAAAAATCCTTAGGAAACATTCTGATCCTAATTGCTTTTGTGCACTTCCCCTAAGACACCTGTCATTTATCAATATGGTATATGTCAAAGTCAAAAGACATAACTATCATTATTGGAAAGGCAAAACTTTGCCTGAAATCTTGCAAATCACTTTTATTTATTTATTTTTGTGGTGCTGGGGATTGAACCCAGGGCCTTGTGCTTGCTGGGCAAGCCTTCTACCAACTGAACTATATCCCCAGCCCTGCAAGTCACTGTTTTTAATGGTACAAGACTGGCTGGGAAATGTAGTATTTTTAACAGAATAGTGCTATCCCCAATATGCCTAGGATTCGGTTGGCAAGGAAGCAAAGTTGGGTAGTTATTGGGGGAGTGGTACAGAATTCCAATCAAAAAGCCTGTTACAGTTGCTGGCAAGTAGTTGGGGACTACTCTGGCAATGACCTCACTCTGCCAGCCTCTGCATCTACACCTTGGAAACATTCCTGGAACTGGAACTGGTGTTATTCTTGACTGTACAACCAAAAAGAGCAGGACACTGTTTGCTAAGGTGGTGGCAAGTTGGTTTCCTATCTTTGCTGAAACATGTGGGATTCCTGTAGTAACAAGTGCCCTTTCATTTAATTGCAGTATATCTCCTGTTGAGTTGGCAGGAGGTTGAAATGTTACTTTTTGTTCCTAGCAAACTCATAAGAGGGAAAGTAAACCCTGCTGTGCTCTGGAACAGGACAGAGTGAGCCCTGAGATCTGAAAACAATCTCAGCAACTAGGGAGTTTTCAGGAGAAGGGAAATGGTACTGATAAAGTAAGACCCATAGAGGGCCAGGCACACACATTAGGGGTCCTCAGCACAACCACAGCTGACTGGCATTAACACTGGAGGGCGAAGAGAATGACCTCCAGTGTGGACATGCCTACCCACACAGAAGATCGTCTATATGAGGTTACATCTGCAGAATATGATGTTTCATCCCATTTTGTATTTCCAACATAACCCCAGAAGTGGGGATGCAAAGGAGCTTTAGCCAAGGGTCACAGCCAAGGTTTCTGATTTCCTTACACAGTAGTCAAATCCTGGTTGGATGCAGTTGCCAAATTTACCAAAACTGTTGTAATTGACGAAAGCTTTTTATGCAGATGGAGTTGGGAGAAGCTTTTTATGCAGATGGAGTTGGGAGAACAGTGGTCTTCTTTCTTTCAGGTGAAAAACTTCTTTTTCTAGGCTCCCTGGTTGACATGCAGGCCTTTGCTTCTGCCCTTACCTTATTACTGTAATAGCACTCTCAACAATATCATTTAAGAACAATGATTTTATCAGTGCTTAAATAAAATGACATTTAGATCATATAGAAAATAAATGTGGAATGTTTAATAATAATAATAATGATAGCGAATCTTTATTGAGAACATATCAAGTACTGTTCTAAGTATAATTTCACCTGTATTATTTCATTTACCTTACACAAATTTCATGAGATAACACTCTAATTACCTCATATCATTAAAGTAAGAAACTCGAGAGGTCACACAGTTAGTAAGAGTACCCCAGGATTTGAATTCTAATAATCTGCCTCCAGAGATATGCTCTTAGCTACTCTGATAGTTAAGTATATTCCTTACATAAAACAAAAGCTCATTACAGTGATAATATTGATAACAAATACTGTCAGATTGACCCATTTGTTCAGAAAACATTTACTGATCACTCATCTTGTATCATGTATTATAATTTATGAACAATACTGACAAGGTTCTAGATTTCGTGGTATGAACAATTTAGTAATCCAGGTTATAATCTTATGCCAGTAGGTGAATCTGAGAAATTAAAATGCAATTTTTAAAATGGCTAATATTTGCAATAGAAATGTGGAAATTTGACCATTTCAAAGTCATCAAATTTCAGGTTTGATCATTAAAAAGTTATGTACAACCTGGTGCGTGGCACACACCTGTATTTACAGCTACTGGGGAGGCTGAAGGCAGGAGGATTCAAGTTTACAGGTTCAAGGCCAACCTGGGTAACTTAGTGACATCCTATCTCAAAACAAAAATTAAATAACTAAATAAATAAGGGTTGGTGTGTTGCTTTGTGGTAGAGCACCCTGGTAGAGCATCCCTAGTACTGGGTGTGTATATGGTACAGACAAATATTTTGCAATGCTTCCCCAGATCTCCTACCATGGCAAGATTCTTGTGAACAAAACACCTGGACTAGAAAGATGTGAGTAATAAGGACTTTTAAAAATTGCCGATGTGCTGGAACTGAAGTATTAACTGAGACAACATAGACACGAATAAAGGAATCAGTGGTTCAACAGACTTTTCCAGATCTTTTCAAAAAACTTCTAAAAATAAATCTTTTGGGGGTCATTCCATTCATCCACCACTGACCAGGTTTGTCAACTTTCTTGTTAGGGTGTGCACTTCAGTCTAGTAGTTATGGACTAAACTGCTGGAGATGAGTAGATAGGTATGAGTAGGAATAAGACTTTGGTTAGCATAAAACTGTATAAAATAATAATGCTTTTTTTATGGATCATTTATTTTTAATATTGTACTCTGAGAGTTTGCATAATAGATACTATTTATTTTTGAACTTTTATTTTAACTTCTCTGTAGCATTCAACATTGCTGATTACTCAATTCTCTCTTTAATTTAGATTGTTTATTTTAGATGTACATGACAGTAGAGTGTATTTTGTCGTATTATACATACATGGAGTATAATTTCCCATTCTTGTGGTTGTACATGATGTGGACTTTGGCCATGTATTTATATATGAACATAGGAAAGTCATGATTGATTCATTCTACTATCTTTCCTATGTCCATCCCCACTTCCTTCCCTTCATTTCCCTTTATCTAATCTAATGAAATTCTGTTCTTCCCTCCCCCTGCTTATTATGTGTTAGCATTCACATATCAGAAGGGACATTAGGCCTTGTTTTTTGGGGTATTGACTTATTTAATTTAGCATGATATTCTCCAGATCCATCCATTTACCTGAAAATGCCATATTTTCATTCTTCTTTATGGCTGGGTAATATTCCATTGTGTATATATACCACATTTTCTTCATCCATTCATCTGTTGAGGGCACCTAGATTGGTTCCATACCTTAGTTATTGTGAATTGAGCTGCTATAAACATTGATGTGGTCAAGTCACTATAGTATACTGATTTTAAGTCCTTTGAGTATATAATGAAGAGTGGGATAAATGGGTCAAATGGTGGTTCCATTCCAAGTTTTCTGAGGAATATTCATACTGCTTTCCATAGTGGCTGCACCAATTTGCAGTCCCACCAGCAATGTACGAGTGTACCTTTTCCCCCACATCTGCACCAACATTATTGTTATTTGTATTCTTGATAATTGCCATTCTGACTGGAGTGAGATGGAATTTCAGTGTAGTTTTAATTTGCATTTCTATAATTACTAGAGATGTTTTTCCATATATTTTCTGACCAATCGTATTTCTTCTTCTTTGAAGCACCTGTTCAGTTCCTTAGTCCATTTATTGACCGGGTTATTTATTTATTTATTTAGTGTTAAATGTTTTGAGTTCTTTGTATATCCTGGAGACTAATGCTCCATCTGAGGTGCGGGTGGCAAAGATTTCCTCCAATTCTGTAGGCTCTGTCTTCATGTTCTTGATTGTTTTCTCTGCTGTGAAGAAGCTTTTTAGTTGATACCATCCCATTTATTGATTCTTGATTTTACTTCTTATGCTTTAGGAGTCTTGTTGAGGAAGTAAGGTACTAAGCCAATATGATAGAGATTTGGACCTACTTTTTCTTCTTGTAGATGCAGGGTCTTTGGTCTAATGCCTAGGTCCTTGATCCACTTAGAGTTGTGTTTTGTACAGGTTAAATTTCATTCTGCTACATATTGATTTCCAGTTTTTCCAACGCCATTTGGTGAAGAGGCAATCTTTTCTCCAGTGAATGTTTTTGGTACCTTTGTCTAGCATGAGATAACTTTATTTATGTGGGTTTGTCTCTGTGTCTTCTATTCTGTACCATTGGTCTTCATGTCTGTTTTGGTGCCAATACCATGCCATTTTGTTACTATAGTTTTGTAGTATAATTTAAGGTCTGATATTGTGATGCCTCCTGCTTCACTCTTCTTGCTAAGGATTATTTTGGCTATTCTGGGCTTCTTATTTTTCCAAATGAATTTAATGACTGCTTTTTTATTCTCTCTTTTGGTACTAGGGATGGAACTCAGGAATGCCCTACTACTGAACTACAACCCTAGTCCTTTTTCCTTTTTTTATTATTATTTTTATTTAGTTTTTAATTTTTTATAGACTGCATTTTGATTCATTGTACACAAATGGGGTACATCATTTCATTTCTGTGGTTGTACACAATATAGATTCATACCATTTGTGTAATCATACTCATACATAGGACAATGATGTCTGTCTCATTCCACCATTTTTCATACCCCCCTCCCTCTCATTTCCTTCTACATATTCTAAAGTTCCCCCATTATTCTCTCATTCCCCACCCCCACCCCCATTATACATCATTCTCCACTTATCAGGGAAAACATTCGGCCTTTGGGTTTTTGGGCTTGACTTATTTCACTTAGCATGATATTCTCCAATTCCATCCATTTATTTGCAAATGCCATAATATTATTCTTCTTTACGGCTGAATAGTATTCCATTGTGTATATATACCAGAGTTATTTTGAGGTAGGTCTCAATAAGTTGTGGAGACTGGCCTCACCATCATGCCCAGCTTGACAACTCAATTTTTAAAACCTTCTTCTCTTTTGCATTTTGTGACACCAGCCTTTATTAGTCGTTCTGACTCTTTAGCTTCCTTGACAGCTTTTTTTCTCCTCTATGCCTAAACTTTAAATATTACCCGACTTTAGAGAAGTCTATACTGCTGTCTCCCTCACCTCTGTCGTGCTGTTCTTCAGGGTACGCCCACTTCCAGGGTACGCCCACTTCCAATACCAGTCCTGGTGATTGGGTATTGAAATGGAGGGAGCCAGCTCTGAAGGATTCTCTTAGCTCAATTTGAATTTGGTAGGTATTAGGTAAAATGAAGACAAATGAAATCATTGACTCAACGAAGGACGTCGCACAACAACAATAACGAAGAAAGTTTTAGCTGTGTTCCTGCTACCCCACGCCCCCATTTGGAATGCCAGGCTTTGATTTCAGTCAGATGTGGTCTTATTCTAATCTGAATGTCTAAGAGCAACCTGTTTGCATCTCTTGCACTTATCACTTGATAACTTTTATTAAAGACATTTGTGCTTATAACAAGTCTGTTAATGGTCTAAACCATATGACAGACTCCATTAAGTCTCCCACAAGTGTCTTTCATCAAGAAATGCTCTGTAAGCATGTGCTGGACTAACAAATGAATTGGGACTATTCATCCACATGGAGCCACTGACATTGCTTCTCACTCCAGCTACAGCTGTATCTATCCTCCTCCTCTGGAAAACTGGCCCAGTTTCGCAATTTTTCTTCCTTGATCAAAGGAAACATTAGTATCCGACTTGTTATCTTGAAATCTCATAGTCTCCAAATATTTCCCCTTTCTTATTTCTCTGATACAACTTTGCCAAAGTTTATCCTTCCACTAAATCTCTCCCTCACTCATTTTTATTCATTCCACTGCTACAACAACAGTTCTAGGCTTTAATTCCAAAACCTGCAACAAACTGTTTTACGGTGGTTTTCCTCATTCCAGGTTCTTTTTTCTCAAATTCAGGTTGTATTCCAATCATCAATTCGTTTACATAAATCATAGGTTTTCTCATATTCCTATCTCATGGAATGTAGCCTTATCTAAAACTTAGTTCTGAATTTGAGTACACACCCCAAAGATGTGCTGGGTTCCTGAGATATTTGTTATATTTCACCAGTGTATTATTGTGGGTAATATTGTGAAGGGCTAAGATGACTTAATTCTGTAGTTTTAATGAGAAAAAAAAATTAGGTAGTCTAGGAACTGTTAAAGGGCTGAGTCAGAAAGGAAAGGGGCCAGGGAGGTGGTGGGGGAAACTTGGGAGAGGGAAGAGGGTAGAAGGCAGAAGGAGATAAGTGGGAATAGGCAGGATCTGGTCATTACTAGGTTAGTGTCTGCCATGAAACTGAAGACCTGGTGGTTTTGAATGACCCAAAAAGAAGAATCAGACCATCACACACCACCAAAGCAAACTAATGGGAAACAAGGCAGAGGAAGGGCAATTGTATGTTGAACCGGATATCTCACCTTTATAGGCTCTGGAATATGTGGAGCTGGAATAAAAACCCAAACAGAGCCCTAGACCAGTACTAACTCCCTTGCTAAAGCTATTGGGTTTTGGAACTGAATCACAAATTTATGGTGTTTACAATGAACTTTTTGATTTCTGAAAGTGTCCCTGATCTCTGAAAGTTTATAAGGAATGTATCTAAAGAGGGGGAAGATTTTTGAGTTATCTGGGGGTACCATTCCCCACCTCTCCAGTCTGGCCTGTTCTGTAAGTTTTATTATCATGCTGGTAACCCACATTTACTTGTGAGCATAGGAGGACACCATTTCTCTTGGTGTATAGGAGATATTAAGAAAGAGACTTTTCCTTTAGTGATCCACAGTCAAGTTGAATTTTGTCTCCACTACTACTTTTTATGGAAAACCACTAGTTTTTCTGGAAAGCTATTGAACTTCTTTCTTCCTCAGGAATGAGTAATCATGGCTCAAGGCAATAACCTATCTCTAGAAGCTCAATTTAGTCTTCCTGTTGGTGCTGAGGATTGGACCCAGGGCCTTGTACCTACCAAGCAGGTACTCTGAACTCCACTGAGCTCCATCCGAACCTCAGTCTACTTCTTTTACACATAAGCACATGATCTTTCCACATTACAACTGCTGCTTCATCTCTCCTCTTCCTCATCCCTTCCCAATACACAGAACACACCAATGTATATACAGATATTTCATCCATTTTGCAAAAGATGTAACAAGAGCCTATTATATCCTAGGCACTTTCCTAGGAGCATAGTGAATAAATGAGTCAGGTATCTCTGTTATCATGGAGTTTGTATTCTAGTGATGGCAGGGAATGCAAACATACATAAAGAAGTAAATATTTAGCTTGGGAGATGGTGTGTATTTGTCTCTTATTTTTGCTATAAAAAGCCACCTTGAAATTAGTGACTTAAAATAACATAAATGGATTACAGTCAGAAATCTGATGTAATTTTAGCATTATGGACCAAAATGAAGTTGCTGACAGGTTTGAGTTCCCTTCTGAGGCTCCAAGGGAAAATGCTTTCTTGCCCTTCTACTTTCTAGAGGCTGTACCTTCCTTGACTTGAGACCCTCCTGCTGCACCCTCACAGCCTGCAAAGATGGTTGAGTCCTCCTCATATTGCACCACTCTGACATCCTCTTGCTTTTCCTTCTGATTTTCAGGATCCTTGTGATTACATTAAACTCATTTGGATAATCTCATATAACCTCCCTATTTCAAGGTTAACTGATTATCACTTTAATTTCATATGCAACCCAATTCTCTTTTTTTTAAATTTTAATTTATTTTTATTGTAAACAAATGGGATACATCTTGTTTCTCTGTACATGAAGTAGAGGCATACCATTTGTGTAATCATATATTTACCTAGGGTAATAGTTTTTGATTCATTTGTTATTTTTTTCTTTCCTTTCCCCCCACCCCTCCTACCCCTCTTTTCCCTCTATACAGTCCCTCCTTCCTCCATTCTTGCCCCCCCATTCTCTTTTGCCATGTAGCATATTATGCTCCATGGATTCTAGGGAATTCAAATATGTACATCTCTAAGGGGCCATTATTTTGCTTTCCATTTGGTTATAAGTGCTGTGGAGGAGGGGAGCAGAGGCAGGGGCCAAGAGGAAGAGTGCTGGGAAATAGGAACCAAGGAGGGCTTTCCAGGACTTAATGACAATATGACCTGCATTGCGTGTTGGACAGCCACAGGGTTATCTAAGAAAAGAGTATCCCCAGCAGAGGGAACAGAAAAATACAAAGATCCTGAGGCAGAAAGTGCCCTATGTACTTAAGGAACAGAAGCTCAGAAAGGCTAAAGTCAAGTGGGCGAGAGGCAGCGAGGTGAAAGATGGGGTCAGAGGTGCAGGGCCAGACTCTATAGGGCTTAACAGACTGTTGTGAGGACCTAGGGTTGTACTCTGAATGAGATGGGAAGTCACTGGAAGATTTAGCAGAGAAAAATACAATCAAACTTCCATCTTAAAAGCTTTCTTTTGCTGTTCTGTTAAGAATTTACTGGGGCAGAGAAGAATGGAGGCATGAGAACTAGTTAGGAGGCTATTGTAATAATTCAGGTGAGGGCTGGGGATGTAGCTCAGTTGGTAGAGCGCTTGCCTCACAAGCACAAGGTCCTGGGTTCAATCATCAGGTGAGAGTTGTAGCCAAAGTGAAAAAAGTAATCACATTCCAGATGAGGAATATGATGAGGGCCCACCAATGGGATTTATTGGTGGATTGGATATGGGAGGCAAGATATAGAGGGGAGCTTGGGCTTGGGTAATTTAGAAGGATGCTGTTGCTATTTGCTGACACAGAGAGGACCGGGGAAGGAGTGAGTTGGGGAGTTATGGAAATAGGAGTTCAGTTTTACAGATGTTAAGTTTGTGATGCCTGGTACATCCAAGAAGAAAAGTCTAGTAGGCAGATGAAGCTGGAGCTCAAGGAAGGAGTTAGAGGAGAATGATAGCTTTGAGGCTCTTAGGAATGGGTGGTATGAAAAATCACAACACTCGTTATGATCACTAAAGGATGAATAGAACTAGGTCCAGGACTCAGACGTGGGAACTCCAGTTAGAGTGGAGAGCGGGTGGGAATGAGGAAGAACTAGCTAGGAATACTGAGAGGGAGTAGCCAGGAAGGTAGGAGAAAACCCAGGATCTGTGGTTTCCTGGAAGATAAGTGAAAAGGATCTTTCTTTCGAGCATATTTCAAGGTGAGGGGAATCAGGACAGGAATTGGCCAGACGAGGTGGCGCACACACATAATCCCAGGGATTTGGGAAGCTTAGGCAGGAAGAATAGGAGTTCAAAGTTTGCCTCAGGAACTCAGTGAGATCCTTTCTCAAAATAAAAAAAATAAATAAATAAATAAAAAAGGCTGGGAATGTAGCTCTTGTTGTGTCCCTGGGTTCAATATCTGGTACAAAAAACAGAGAGAGAGAGAGAGAGAGAGGAATTGGCAACTTTCATATAGATGACTCTTTAAAGAGTTTTGCTGTCAAGGTGAACAGTAGCTCTAGGGGGATATGGAGACATGAATAATGTTTTTTAAGATGCGAAGAAATAATATTGTGTGCGTGTGTGTGTGTGTGTGTGTGTGTGTAAGCGTGCGTGCTGTGGAAATTAATTCAGGAGAGAGGGAAAAACTGAGGATGCAGGAGAAGAAAATGAAGTCTTTCGAGGTATGTCCTAGAGAAGTAGGAGTGGGTGAGATTTAGCCCAGGTCCCTAAGGGCAGGGGGTCAGCACATCTTTTAGAACAGGTAGGTGATATGATTGATGGTGGGAACTTGTGAAAGTTCTTTTAATTTTTCTCTAAAAGGGAAATCAAATTTGTTAGCTGAGAGTGACATGGGAGAGGGGGCATTGAATGGGAGTTGTTTAAGAGAGGGAGAGAGCCCCGCATGGTGGCGCATGCCTATAATCCCAGCCGCTTGGGAGGCTGAGACAGAAGAATCCCAAGTTCAAAGCCAGCCTCAGCAATTAAGCGAGGCACTAAGCAACTCAGCGAGACCCTGTCTCTAAATAAAATAAAATATAAAAAAGGGATGCGGATGTGGCTCAGTGGTAAAGCGCCCCTGGGTTCAATCCCTGGTACCAAAAAACAAACAAACGAAAAAAAAAAAAAAAGAGTGGAAGAGAGGACTGATTAAGGAAATGCCTGGCTTCACTAGGCAGCAGGAAGGGCCATATACAGAGTGGCAGTGGTGAGTTTTAATGACCTGTAAGAGGGGAACCATAGTCCCCCTCCTCCCACACTTAGGAGCTCTGTTGGAGTTCTTAGATGCAAACAACAGAAGCTCTTCCAGTTAGTTAAGCAGACAATGAAGCTCACAGAATCTCTAAGAAGATGAAAATCAAGCTGGGGCAACCTAGCCAGGAATACCCCAAACTGTCTGAGATCCACCAGAACCCCCATGGCTGCTGTGCTCAGACACCTCATACAGCACATCCTGCCCAGGCGCTGTACTCAGGACCTTTGCCACGCTGCCCTTTGAGCTGGACACTTCTGCCAGTGCCAGAGCCCACTCCCTGTATTGTTCTTTTCTGAGCTCAACTGGGACATGGGTGTGTCTGCTTGGGAGAGATCAAGTCTAGTGTCAGTGATGAGTGCGAGGGAGGGAGGGAGAGTGAGTTTCTGGTTTCTCCTTCAAGGGCCTGGATTCATCATGGGAAAAATTTGGCAATCACTGGAAAACTCTTGAAAAGATACTGAGCTCTCATCAAGCATGAGGAATGCTGGAGATAGCAGGGAAAGCAGTTAATGTTGTATCTGTTTATTTGTTTCAAACATTTTGACATCAATCTCATTATGTTGAAATTCACAAGCTTCTATTTTAAAGTATGTTAAAGCTGCTGTGTATCACACTTAGTATTTCATGTTGGCAACAGTACGTGGGTTGCCAAGGAATTTCATAAACACCTCCATTTCTAGTAATTTGTTTTTTAAAAGATTATGCATGCCTTAAAGGGAAAAAAAAACAAAAAAACTCCACTTGTATGAAAGGAATATGAAACAACCAGGAAATGAGTCAAAACTGGCTTTTCCTTTATTACTCAGCCCACTGACCTTGAAACACTGGCCTTTGTGGCTTTCTACTTAAGGATTATACCATAAATTTGAGTTTCCTGCTTGTCATTGACTTTAGGTTAAACCTATTCCTTTTATATTTTATGTATATCTTAGTACATCATTTGTCCTTTTCACTGTAATTTTCATTCTGAAACACCAGATTTTGGGGGTACTAGGTACAAAACATTTTATTCTAAAGACCAAAGGATGGAACTAGGTATGGTGGCATATGCCTGTGATCCCAGAAACTTGGGAGGCTGAGGGAGAAGAATTACAAGTTCCAGGTCAACCTTAGCAACTTAGTGAGGCCTTAAGAAACTTAGCAAGACCCTGTCTCAAAAAAAGGGGGGACATACTGGAGATGTGGCTCTGTGGTTAAGCACCCCTGGGCCCCCCCACCCAAAAAAAAAAAAAAAAAAAAAAGGAGTCAAGGATGGAGTAGGCTGAGAAGTTCTGGAGGCCAAAGGGCAGGCTTTAGAGAAGTTGACTTACTACCACATTTCTAGCCACGCTGAACGGCCCTGAGCCCCACTATGGGAGGGTGTTGCCTTTGGGAATGGCTGCAGCCTTGTTCAATAACCACACACCTAACCTGGTTTTTCCACCCGCCTCCCAAAATTCAGAAGCTCCCTGTGATCCATATAACTGGTAAATAAATAGGCTATGGGGATTTATTCATGCTAAGCACATTCACAGGGGACTTATTTTCAGACTGGTTCCATTCACCCATTGGACAAGGATTTACTAAATGCCTAGTCTGTGCTAGGCACTGGTCATTGCTTTCATAGCGCTCAGCCTCCAGTGGGAAGTCACACAATAATAAAGTTCACAATGGACTATGGTGGTAGTGAGGGGGGAGAAGTAGAGGACTCAATTTTGGCCAAAGAGTCTATAAGACTCACGATGTGGAGTCTACAGGAAAGGAAGTGGTGAGAAAAAGAGTGAGAAGAAAAAGTTGGAAAGAAATACAAGTGCTAAAATTATAGTGTTCATTGGAAGATACAGCCAAGTGGAGACTCAAAAGAAATTATCCACAGAGGAGACACCTATTAAGAATGTGTAGACTAAGTAGGAGACAAACTGTGTGAATTCAACTGAAATATTTAAGGAAATATTACTGGTATTTCTATTTCCTTTTTCCATACTGGGAACAGCCTGGTGATGATGTAGTGCTACCATGCTAGGGCTAGCACAGGATGGTGGTAGGAGAGTGGGCTCTGGAGCCAGATTGCCTGGTTCAAGTCTTTACCCTCTGAACTTGACCTTGCTTTTCTACCCTCTGCCTATTTGTCCCTCCTTTTGTTTTCTAGCTATGTTAATCATTCTATCACTTTTCTACTTGCTCCAGCCAGAAACCTAGGAATCAAAGACACAACCCTGGCCTTCATCTTCCATGTTAAATCAATCATGAGGGTTTATCTAACATCTGTGTCTCTTTAACTGTCCATTCCTCTCCAATCTCCCTGTTCCCAATCTGCCTGTCCCAAAATACCATTATCTTTGGCATGAACACCCCCGCTAATTTATATCTCCACATCCTGCTCCCCTACTCAATCCATTCTCCACTGCAACTGAGTGCTCTTTCCAAATGCATCTCTGCTGATAGCTCTTCAATGGCTTCTCATTGTCCTTAGAATAAAGTCCTAAATTTCCAGGTCCTTAACCTGGCTATAAGGTCCTGGATATTCAGGTCCTTACTTATACAACTTCTAACTTCATCTTTTTTTTTTTTTTTTTTGCGGTGCTGGGGATGGAACCCAGGGCCTTGTGCTTGCAAGGCAAGCACTCTACCAACTGAGCTATAGCCCCAGCCCTCTAACTTCATTTTAAGTCACCATTTTATTTACTTATTTGGGATTGTGGATTGAATCCAGGGGTGCTCTACCACTGAGTCACATCCCCGATTCTTTTACTTTTTTTTTTTTTGAGTCAGGGTCTCACTAAGTTGCCCAGGCTGGCAACCATTATATAATACCTATACTCTTCACTTGACTTTTCCCAGTACATGATCTAACCTGGAAGGTTCTCTATGCCTGTAGACATTCCACACACCCCACACAGCTAGTAAGTACTGCCCAACTTTCAGGTCTCCCTTTAGAGTTACAGGGAACATGATTGTGACTCACAGAAAAACGTTAGGTCATCCAATCATGCATTGCTCCATACCCTGCTTTCTCCTGGATGCCAGTCATTTCACTTGTTGTTTTTTCACATCTGCCTGACCTACTTGATTGTGAGGATTTATTTATTTATATTTATTTATTTCCTTATTACTCATATTTATTTTTTAAAAATAGGCTGCCTCCCCCATGAAAGCATAGGTTCCACGTTTACTGTTGTATCCCTATTGTCTGGCCCAGGACCTGACATAGTGCTTAAGAATGTTTGTTGAATAAATAAAGTTTTCTTTAAAAAAAAAACCAAACTTTTCAACTTAAAAAGAAATCAACAAATAACGAAGACTTGTCTTTTTCCCCAAACATTAATTGGTTCCATAACTAAATAATTTGTAGGCAGATGTGGGGGCACATGCCTATGATCCCAGTAGCTTGGGAGGCTGAGGCATCCCAAGTTCAAAGTCAACCTCAGCAACTTAGCAAGGGCCTAATCAACTTAATGAGACCATGTCTCAAAATAAAAAGGTGGGGAATGTGGCTCAGTGATAAAGTGTCTCTGGGTTAAATCCCTAGCACATCCCCCACAAAAAAACAATTTGTACTTCAACTTTTTTTTTTTTTTCTAGATTCTTGTCCTCTCTGCCTCCATGATTACATAAAGTACGTCCTTCATTGAACATACATGTTCATAACAGGTTATAACTCAGAAGTCTAAAGATAATTTTCTGACTGATTACATTTTGCACAGTTTTGTTTATAAAATATTTTTTAGTTGTAGATGGACATAGTAACTTTATTTTATTTACTTATTTATTTATGTGGTGCTGAGGATTGAACCCAATGCCTCACACGTGTTGAGCAAGAGCTCAACCACTGAGCCACAATTCCAGCCCCTTGTACAGGTTTCTTATTGAATAATGAGCACTTTGTTATAAGTGAGCTTTCTCCAAAATAAACTAGTAGATATGAAAATTCTGGGAGGAGTTTGTGCAGAAACTAATAATGAACTTTTTTTAATAAATATTATTAATTTTAATGAAGTTAGTATAAACAATGCCCATATAAAATCCATATTCCAGACCGAAAGTACATAAAATCAAAGGAGCAATGTTCTATTGTATTCATTTCTACATGAATAATTTTATTAACTGCTAATGAAAATTAGAACATTTCTGGGATCATCTGACAATATTTTGTTGTTGTTGTTGTTAAATCTTAAAATGCTTTCTCTGCAGCAAAGACATGTGGAGTTAGTTGTTACTCTACACACATGTATGTTGGCTCCAAAGCTGATTCCTCCTCCTTTGGTTCAGACACTCAGATTTTAAAAGTAGCATCAAGTTAAGAAAGGTCAATTTCCCACAGTTCAGTTCTCTGAAAAGATCCCATCTCCTACTGAAAGTCACAGTCCAGGAGAGAAGCGAATGCATGCTGGAACTTCAGGGCCTACTGGAAAGTCAGTGTAGACACTTGTGTGGCGGGCGGGCGAGACCCTGGGCCCAGGGTTACGCCACATGCATCCAAAGATGGCGACTGGCAGAGAGCCAAATGGCGTGCTGAATGCGCCTTGAGAAAAACAGGAAGGTTTACCATTGACTGCATGATAATTAGTTCAGCCGCCTAGCGCGTGGACAGATATATCTATCATGTATGCTTGAGCTCGTGATCGCTTGACCTTTAATAGGATTGGATGGACATATCTGGTTACAATTGCTTATGCTTGAGACTGCTTATATATTGAGGGTGTTTTCCGAATAAAGCAGAAGCTGCTTCATGAACTTCTGAAGTGAATGTGTCCTTTGTCCTGCTGGTCAGCAGGAAGCAGCAAGTGGTGGCCCATAGGGGGAATGGTGAGCACTCAGGTAAGTAAAAGACAGTTTCGCTAGCATAATCAATGAGAAGGTTTCCCTATTTGAGGAAATGGTTGCCTTAAGGTTTTAACGGAAGATTCCCGTAGAGAGGGAATGTAATGAAAGGCTGTCCCAAGAGACAGTGAAGGACGTCCTGTAAGTAAATGAATATGTGTAAGGTGTTATTTGTGTTACCTTTTCTTGTTTCGTTTCTGTTTGTTGTTGTTGTGGCAATATGGACATTAGTTCATTTCTGTCTGACTTCCAAAAAACCAAAATTTCAAGAACGGTTAAGAGAAGGGGAAAAAATATTAGAAACTGTAAAGGAAGAACAATCAAGTTGAGCTTCTGAAAGAGAAAGTAGATGTTCAGACTCAGAACAGGGATGTGACTCTGAAGAACAGGAGCTATCTGAGACAGAGCTAGAAAAGAAGTTCTCTCAGTGGCATTTAACCCCTACTGCGCCACACCCTCCGGCATATAATCCAGATCACCACTCTTTTCCAAGTTGTAGGGGCACATGTACCTGCTGCACAGGGGCGGCCCCCAGACAGTGGGCTGATGTAGAATCTCAAGATCAAAACAATCAGAGATATCATCAAATATTAGATATAAAATTAGTAAAACAATTAAAAGAGGCAGTTATGTCCTATGGAGTACAAGCCGCATTTACCATTTCTTTATTAGAGAATGTTGCAAGTCAAAATCTTACTCCGACTGATTGGGATAATTTAGCAAAAGCATATTTATCTGGGGGACAATATCTCATGTGGAAGGTGGCTAACCAGGAGTTATGTTCTGATACTGCCCAATGTAATGCAGTTGCGGGCAATCCTCAATGGAATCTAAACATGCTGACAGGCCAAGGACCATATGAAGGGCAAGGTAATCAGATTAATTTCCACCCCGGTGTGTATCAACAAATTAGTGCTGCTGCCACTAAAGCTTGGAGAACGCTTTCAGGTGCTGGCGATCTTCAAGGACAGTTATCTAAAGTTATTCAAGGTCATAATGAGCCCTATGCTGATTTTGTAGACAGATTGATTCAAACAGCAGGACGTATATTTGGAGATGTGGACCAGGCTATGCCCTTAGTCAAACAGCTTGCATATGAACAAGCAAATAAATGGTGTAAAGAAGCAATAAGACCTTGGAAAAACAAAGACCTTGGAGCCTACTTAAAGGCTTGTAGGGATATTAATGAGACTTTTGTTCAAGGTCAGGTGATGGCTGCAGCACTCGCATAGGGTCTTAGAGGTAATACCAGCTTCCGCCCAGTCCAACAGTGTTATCAATGTAAACAATTTGGACACATGAAAAAGGACTGCCCCCAAGGTTCTGTGCCAAAACTGTGTCCCCGATGTAAAAAAGGGAAACACTGGGCAAGTGACTGTAAATCAACTAGAGACAAAGATGGTAACCCTTTACCTCCAAAGAATGGGAATTGGGGCCCCCAGCCTCAAGGCCCACAGATATCCAGTCCATGCTTTGGACCCATTACCCCTTGACTCCCCAATTAGACAAACAAGAGGAAGCACAGGATTGGACCTCTGTGCCTCTGCCAGAGTAGTATTAACTCCAGAGATGGGAGTACAACCAATACCAACTTCAGTTGTTGGCCCATTACCTAAAGGAACAGTGGGACTAGTTCTGGGGAGGAGTTCTTCTGCCTTAAAAGGATTAAATATTGTCCCTGGAGTTATAGACCCTGATTTTACAGGAGAAATAAAAATCCTTGCTTCTTCACCAAGAGGTGTAGCAACAATAGCTCAGGGTGATCGCATAGCACAATTGTTGGTCTTACCCAGCTGCCATGATCAATATCCATCAAAGAATATTATTAGGGGAAATAAAGGATTAGGTTCTACTGGCCAAAATATGACCATGTTAACATTGGGTTTAAAAGACAGACCTATGACAAAGTTAACGATAGAAGGCAAAAGTTTTGAGGGCTTATTAGATACTGGGGCTGACAAAAGTATTATCAAAATTACAGAATGGCCCAAATCCTGGCCACTTCAACAGGCAGATCAGACTTTAAGGGGATTGGGTATAGCTTCCAATCCTAACAAGAGTGCAGCCATATTAAAATGGAAGGATAAAGAAGGTCATAGTGGTATCATCCAACCTTACGTCCTTGAACATCTCCCGGTAAACTTGTGGGGAGAGATATCATGGAACAGATGGATTTACATCTCACATCCGAGATCCCATACAGTAATCTAAAAGCTAATCAAATGATGTTAGCCCAAGGACACATATGGGGAAAAGGTCTTGGGAAAAATAGTCAAGGACCTACTTCACCCATTTTAGTTACTCCAAAACAAGATAAAAAGAGATTGGATTTTCATTAGGGGCCACTGAAGCAATTAAAATAACATGGAAATCTGATAAACCTGTCTGGGTCCCTCAGTGGCCCCTCTCAAAAGACAAATTAGAAGCGGTCCAGCAATTGGTTAAAGAACACCTTTCAACACACCAATATTCATAATAAAAAAGAAATCAGGAAAATGGAGGCTATTACATGACCTAAGAGCAGTACATTCTATAATGGAGCCCATGGGACCTATTCAATTAGGATTACCTACTTTATCGACTATCCCAGTTAATTGGCCCTCCATTGTAATTGACATAAAGATTGCTTCAATTCCTTACTAAAGTCACTGGAAAGAAGGAGCTTACATATTGCCATTGATAAAGTACAAATGATAGACACCAAAAACTTCCTGGGATCTATCATAATGCAACTATGGTTAAACCCATAAAAATTACTATTTGGGTGGACAAACTTAGAACTTTAAATGATTTTCAAAAACTTTTGGGTGATATTAATTGGATTAGACCTTACCTTCATTTACCCACCTCAAGTTTGGGCCCCCTGTTTGATATCCTTAAAGGTGATTCTGACCCCCTTTCTAAGTGGGTGCTTACCTCTAAGGCTCAAACAGCTCTCAAGCTTATTGAAAGCTTATAGCTATGGAAAAGGTTCATCTTGATTGTATTGACCTAGCTAAGCCTTTATCATTCACTCTCTTGGCCACAAATAAGTTACCCACAGGAGTGTTTTGGCAAAAGGGTCCTATTCTATGGGTTCACATGAATTATGCCCCTAACAAGGTCTTATCCTTGTTTACTGAATCTGTGGCAGAATTAATCCTTAAGGTGCTAAAAGTATCCCTTTCCACCTTTGGATCACATCCCTCAATAATCACTACTCCATATACTACTGATCAGATACAATATCTTATTAATAATTCAAATTCATGGGCTATGGTCTTTACTAGTACTTCTGCTGTGTTTGACAATCACTTGCCATCTGATCCTCTTCTCCAATTTTGGAGTCAACATCCTATAATTTTCCCTAAGGTCACCCAAAAAGAACCTATTGTAGGAGCTACCCTTATATTTACTGATGGATCAAAAAAATGGTACGGGTGCTATTTCTATAGATAATGTTACAGAAACATTGCTGTTTAATACTCTAACTGCACAACAAACGGAACTATTAGTAGCTATTTTAGTATTCAAAACCCACCATGAGCCTTTTAACCTATTCTCTGATAGCAAATATGTTGTTAATGCTGTTCAAAATTTAGAATTAACTGGTGTGATTTCCCTCACCTCCACTATTACTAAATATTTACAATGCTTACAAAAACTTATCTGGGACAGAAAAGATCCTTTTTTTATTGGGCATGTTCGGGCTCATACTGGCCTTCCAGGTCCTCTAAGTTTACACAATGATTTAACAGACACGGCCACCAGAGACCCACACATCTTTAATATGCTTGAAAATGCAAACACTTTTCATTCCAAATTTCATGTAAATGCTTCTACTCTACGTACATGCTATAAAATTACTAAGGCAACAGCTCGGGACATAGTCAAGTCTTGTGCTAAATGTGCTACACTTATTACTAACCCCTCGTTAGGAGTAAATCCAAAAGGGCTTCAGCCCAATCATATTTGGCAAATGGATGTAACTCATTATTCAGAATTTGGAAAACTACAATTCATTCATGTGTCTATTGATACCTTTTCAGGATTTATTATGACTTCTGCTCATACTGGAGAAAAAAACCAAAGATGTAATAACACACTGTTTATACTCTTTCTCCATCCTGGGGGTTCCCAAACAAATTAAAACAGATAATGGTCCTGGATATACGTCCCAGGCCTTCAAACAATTTTGTTCCACCTTTGGTATTCAACATGTCACAGGAATTCCCTATAATCCTACTGGACAAAGCATTGTTGAGCGTGCCCATTTAACGCTTAAAACATGCTTTATAAACAAAAAGGGGGAATAGGGGCATCATACAGATCCCCAAAAGACAAATTATCTGTTGCCTTGTTCATCTTAAATTTTTTAAATCTCGATTCTGAGGGCCGATCGGCTGCTGACCGTCATTCAGAGCCTAATAAAAAACATCCACCTCAAGTGCTCTGGAAGGACATTCTATGGGACAATGGAAAGGCCCAGATCCGGTGTTAATCTGGACCCGAGGGTCTGTTTGTGTTTTCCCCCAGGACGCACAATCGCCAATTTGGGTGCCGGAGAGATTGATCAAGGCCTCAACAGAGACCCCAAAACAGGAAGAAGATGAGGAGGCGTCTCCCGCTGATGGTGCTGGCGATTTCTCACCAAGTTAATGGAGGAGACTCGCATGAACTATGGGGGATAGTGAAGATGTGGCCCTATCCTGTACCCCTTACCAACTCCTCTATTCTATATCCTCCTAACTTTACAACATTTGGCCACATTTCTGCAGTCTGCTGTTCAATGGGGAAAAGAATGGTTTGGGTTTTTGTCTGGGAGAGGTTTATTGTGTGTTGTATCTGTTCTGTGCATATAGTGTTTATACAAAACGCGTATACATCGGCGCAGAGAAACAGCCATTCTTCGCCAAGCTCTCATTGCAATTGATGCTGGCTCATCCCCCCAAGTGTGGTTAAATATGCTGGACCGGTAGTCAAAGACGGGTAAGATTCATGGGGAGCTCATACCAACCTAAGCCAGGAAATGAGGGCTAGAGCCTCATTGTCCAATGACGGGTAAGGATGTTGCTCTGCAGTGGACAACCTAAGACAGGCACGGTCTCTTTTATAAACAGACAGGGGGAAATGTGATGGGTGAGACCCGGGACCCAGGGTTACGCCACATGCATCCAAAGATGGCGACTGGCAGAGAGCCAAATGGCGTGCTGAATGTGCCTTGAGAAAAACAGGAAGCGTTTACCATTGGCTGTATGATAATTAGTTCAACCGCCTAGCGTGTGAACAGATATATCTTCCATGTATGCTTGAGCTCGTGATTGCTCGACCTTTAACAGGATTGGATGGACATATCTGGTTACAATTGCATATGCATGAGACTGCTTATATATTGAGGGTGTTATCCGAATAAAGTGGAAGCTGCTTCACGAACTTCTGAAGTGAATATGTCGTTTGTCCCGCTGGTCAGCAGCAAGTGGCACACTTGCATTGGTAGATCTGATTTACCACCACAAGCCTGCAAATGCACAGTCCTGAAAAAGGTGGCCTCTCTGTGTACACCTGATTTTTAAGGAGAGGCCAATATGAATATTTGGTGATCAAAACTTAGCTCTGAAAACAAATGATAATGAATAATGAGCACTAGAATTCAAATGACCACATGCTGTAAAGAGATGGGTGTCAGTTTTCAAATCCATTTTGAATACTACATTACAGAAGAACTATTTTTAAAAATTAAAAAGGGTTGAGGGAAAAGAAAAAAAAAGAGTATCTAAACTGAATGACAACCCTCCCCTCTTTGTTCCTGATTAACTTGAGTCACGTTTTTCTCCATTTCCACTTCTTTTGGAGTATATTATCAACAATTCTTTGACCTTTAAAAAGAAACCTGAGTGAATTCATTGGAAGGTCCTATCTTTGATCGTATGATTTTTTGGGTTTCTTGTGATGTGTTGTCATTTCACTTTGAAGTGATCTCACTGCTACCATGCGTATTGATTTTGAGTTTAATATATTCTTCTTCTTTATTATCCCCCAAATCCTCAGTTATAGATTTTGCCCTCTGGTCAGACAAGGTGACAGTGGCTTCTGGGGGGGTCTCTGCACAGGAGCAGCCTCAGGTAGGTAGAACCTTGCTTCAAGGTTTACAATAATAATGAATTCTTGTTTGAATCCACCACAGAACTTTTGTCCCTAAGTTGGGAGATCATATTAGTTTTGATCTAGCAGCCACCAGTGGACTCGCATACTCTTACCTGACAGCACCCCAGTTTTACTGGTCTGTTTCAGGTTTCACCCACATTTCTCACATCTTTCCTTTCTTCATCAAGCATGATAAGCCCAATGTCTTCAGCTCATGGTACAGTAGTCCCTCCTTGTCTCTAGTTTTGCTTTTTATAGTTTCAGTTACCAGTGGTCAACTATGTCCCCAAAATATTAAATGTAACATTCCAGAAATAAGCAATTTATAAGTTTTAAATTGTGTGCCATTTGGAGTACAATGATGAAATTTCATGCTGTCCTACTCTGTCCTACCTGGGATGTGAATTATCCCCTTTTCTGGCATAGCCACACTATATATAATACCTGTACATTCGTCACTTGGCAGCTGTCTTGGTTATCAATGTCACAGTATTGCAGAGCTTATATTCAAGTAAACCTTTATTTTATGTAATAATGGCCCCAGAACATAAGAGTAGTGATGCCAGCAAGTTGGCTATGCCAAAGAGAAGCCATAAGATCCTTCCTTTAATTATCATCTCAGATCATCATGAGATGCAATAAGATATTTGGGAGGAAACATCACATTCACAAAACTTTCATTATTGTTATAATTGTCATCTTTTTCTATTAGTTTTTGTTGTTTTCTTACTGTGACTAATTTATAAATTAAATGTTATCATAGCTATGTATCAATAGGAAAAAGCATACAAAGGGTTGAGTACCAACCATGGTTTCAGGAATCCACTGGGGGTCTTGGAATATATCTTCCATGGACAAGGGGGAATCACTGTACTTAAAAAAAAGGTTTTAATTTCTTTTTAGAGGTTAAAGAAGAAATGAACCTTTATTTCTTAAAATATTTTATTAGTTGTTGATGGACCTTTATTTTATTAATTTGTATGTGGTGCTGAGGATTGAACCCAGTGCCTCACACATGCTAGGCAAGTACTCTACCGCTGAACTACAACCTCAGCCCAAAAAATAAACTTTTAATTCAAAGAAAATATTTTAATATATAATTGTCTTTATACTTATACAGAATATATACACACATATATATACTATATATATACATATATACACACACACACATATATATATAGTGTGTGTGTGTGTGCAGGAAGAGGCACACAAGGCAAAGGAGCCATGAAACCTTTTTAGAGCGAGACGGGATCAATACTTAGATTCCTTCTGGAGCCAGTATATTGTTTCAGGCTTGCTTTTCCCGCTTTCTCATTTTTAGTGTTTATTTAGATTTCCTTTTTAACCTTCCTCATTGTTTTAAAAGTACAGGATATGACATGAGTCAGTTACTAGAATGGACCTCTATTATTTCCATGAACAGAATAGAAATATCCAGGCTATTCCAAACCTTGTAGAGATAGTCAAAAGCACACAATGCTCTCAGCTGATGCAGGTTTTACTCTTTGGAACCCACCCGGTGGCTTCTGGATCAAAAGTAAAATGAGCCCCCAACAGGAGGGACAAGAGTTCTGTGGTGGACTCAAATAAGACTCCGTTATTATTGTAAACCCTGCTGCTCTGACAAGAATCCTTTTACTGGCTGGGTGCTGGTCTGAGGAATGGCGCAACACTGACGCTGCTGTCAGTGCCTGCACATCCTCTGCATGGTTCTTAAAGCCTTGGGGACACTGGCACCAGAGGAAGTCTTAAAAATAGTCCGCGTCGAATTATCCAACAACAGACAAAGAGCCCTGCTGGGCTAAAACGGAGAGGGTTTTATATTATAACAGTACTGAATGGCTAAATCAGTTAGAAGCAACAATCAATCCTCAGAAATCTCATTGTGTGGTTGTTTTTTCCTTTGCTGTAACACTTTTTTAAAAAATTTATTTTTATTGTAAACAAAAGGGATACATGTAGTTTCTCTGGTTGTACATGAAGTAGAGGTATACCATTTGTGTAATCATACATTTACCTAGGGTAATAGTTTTTGATTCCTTCTGTTATTTTATTTCTTTTCCCCACCCCTCCCACCCCTCTTTTCCCTCTATACAGTCCCTCCTTCCTCCATTCTTGCCTCCCTCCTACTCCCCATTATATGTCATCATCCGCTTATCAGCGAGATTTGCTGTAACACTTTTTGAACAAAACTTGGATAACTTTAGATGTCACACATAGATTAACAGCCCTGTTTCCATCAGGCATTTTCAAACTTCCCTCATCTCCCAGTTCTGCCTTCCCTTCAGTTTTTTTTGTGGTACCGGGGATTGAAATCAGGGTACTTGACCACTGAGCCACACCCCCAGGCCTATTTTATATATTCTTTTCTTTTTTTTTTTAATTTATTTTTATTGTAAACAAATGGAATACATGTTGTTTCTGTTTGTACATGGAGTAACGGCATACCATTTGCGTAATCATACATTTACAAAGGGTAATGGTGTTTGATTCATTCTGTTATTTTTTTCCTTCCCCCCACCCCTCCCACCCCTCTTCTCCCTCTATACAGTCCCTCCTTCCTCCATTCTTGCCCCCTTCCCAACCCCCATTATGTGTCATCATCCACTAATCAGTGAGATCATTCGACCTTTGGTTTTTTGAGATTGGCTTATCTCACTTAGCATGATATCTCCAGGCCTATTTTGTATTTTCTTTAGAGACAGGGTCTCACTGAGTTGCTTAGTGCCTTGCTTTTGCTGAGGCTGGCTTTGAACTCATGATCCTCCTGCCTCAACCTCTCGAGCTGCTGGCTTTCTTTAGTTCTTGATTTTCCATTTTACTCTCCTGAATGAAAACAATGAGTCTAAGGCAAGCAAAATAAATACTTCAGCTGCTTCTCTCTTCATTTTTAGTGAAAAATTTGTGCAGCAGAGGAGTTCTGAGTGTGACTGTGCAGATGAAACCTGTTTTTGATATGTAAGATAATCTTCAGTAAAGTCACTGTCTCAGCTGCTAGGCAGGTACTTTCAGGAGAATCTCCTATGTTTGTGGGGGAAGAGCTGCTGCCCTTCAATGACTGTTAAAGGTTCTTCAAAGTTTTTTTTTTATTTATCTGACATAAAACCCTCCAGAGAAACTCAGCCTTCTGAGTTGCTGAAAGAAACCTATTCAAAACACTCAGTCATTCTGATTCATTCTTTTTGGGTGACCTAGGGTAAATTTTGCTCACCATAATAGTGAATTCTCTATCCAGAGGCATTCATGGCTGCCATTTTTATGAACATGTAATATATGACCTTGAACTTAGGAATGTGTCCCCCTGTATACATGATGATGAGTCTTTCCTAATATGTGTTTCTCTTGATTGCTTGTGGCATTTTTTTTTGGGGGGGGGGGATTGAACCCCGGGGCACTTTACCACTGAGCTACATCCCCAGTCCTTTTTACTTATTTTTTTAAATTTTGAGACAGGGTCTTGCTAAATTGCAGAGGCTAGCCTCAAACTGTTCAATCCTCCTAACTCAGCCTCCTGAGTTGCTGAGTTACAGGCATGCGCCATCATGCCCAGTTAAGTTTCCTTGTTTTCTTTGTTCAGGAGGCATTACTTTTGAGAATTATCTCTTACGCTTTCCTTACTGAAAGCAATAGACTTCCTTTCTCTATTTTTCTCTCTGTCTCTCTCTTTTGATACTGGGAATTGAACCCAAGGGCATTTTATCACTAAGCTACGTGCCCAGTCCTTTTTTTTTTTTTTTTTTTAATATTTTTTCTTTTGAGTCAGGGTCTCTCTAAACTGCTGAGATCCTCTTGCCTCAGCCTTCTGAGTTGTTAGGATATACTACCACACTGGCCTGGTTCCTCTCTTCACTCTCTTATCTCCTCATACAGCTTATTGACTCTGTGCTCACCCCTTGGTCACAATTAGTTTGGGCCTCAAGAAGCTTGGGTTCTAGCAGGTGTGGTGGTGCAGAGCTATAATCCCAGGATTGCAAGTTTGAGGCCAGCCTCAAAGCAACTTAGTGAGACCCTGCTTTAAAAAAAAAAAAAAAAAAAAAAAAAAGTAAGCTTGGATTCCAGTCTTGACTCCTGTGACATTGGGCACATCTTTTTACTAGCTGGACTTAAGTACTTCACTTCCCAAAGCAAGGAACATGAATCCCCCAGCAGTTCTGTGTAACAGTACAGGAAGATGAAGAGCTAGCAGACTCTTTGGAATGAGGTGACTTCCCCTTATCTTAAAGAGTGTTATCCACTTTGGAGATCATCTCAAGTGGACTCATTCCCAGGCCTAGGAAAGTGGAGAGGGTAACCACACAGAGAGCAAAACAAAAGTGGAGCACCAATCCCATACCTTTCATTACCTGAGCCCTCTTCTTGGACTTCACCCTACCTTTTTCATTATTGCAGACACCAGGTGATTTCTGAATCAGGGCCTTTAGGATGGGGCTATGAAGGACCTCAGGCAATTCAGTTGAGGTTATCGCTATTCTCAGGTCAAAAACCACATTACCATCACAAGTGTCTCTTGCTTTGTATATTTATTCTCTTTTATCTCTTATTATTGTATTCCCAATTCGACAATTTCCAATTTTGCTCTAATTACTTTCCCTCCTTAGGCAACCATTCTAAAATATTTCAGGTGTATCTATCATATATATGTGTTCTAGCAGAAGGTGATGTCATGTAGGCACATATTTTAAATATACACAATCTATTTTATGCTTTCCTCATGCAGCACTGGGTTTTCGAGATCTAACTATAAGGCCATGCTTGTACGTGACATGTCACATTTGAAATACCCACTCTCCCAGTGAGGTGCAGCAGATTGCCTCCAACTCTCCACCTCTCCACCTCTGGGAATAATGCTGTAATGAACAACCAGCATAGAGGAACGCCGCGCTTCCCTATAGGAGTGCACTTGCTGAGCACTGGGCATGCAACACAGAGGTATTTAATTTGCCCCAGTAGTGGATGATGGCTTTCCAGAAGAGCCTCATTGGCTTTAGGGCTTTTGTACACCTAGTTCCTCAGTATGGAATAATTGTCCCCTAGGTCTTTAAAGGACTTTTTCCTGCTCATCAGAAAGGTCTCAGTTCAAATATCACTGCCTCAGAGAGGCCTTTCCAATTTCCCTGTTATTCCCACAACTTTTCTTCCCCATTCCTTATTTTTCTAACATTTGTTGAATCATAGCACTTTTAACAATTTGAAGTGATTTGTGATCACCGATTATGTCTTCCATCCACGAGAGCAGAGAACACTGTTCTGTTCACTAGGCATCTAGCATAGCCCTAGCATATGGTAGGCTCTCAAAAAATATTGAATAAATGAATGAAATGAATAAATAACACTGTGTTATCCGATCGTTCATATCTCTACAGTTAGAAAAGCGGGGACATAACAGGGAGACAGGGAAGGATCTTTAGAAGGGCGGCATGGTCTGCCCTTGGCTCAGTTCTGCAAGCCCATACACTTAGATCCACATTTCCGCAAACCCCCACCTGCCTGGGGCCTGCTGTAGACCGCGGTCAGCCCGCAGGGGGCGCCACAACACGTTGTCAAGGGAACGCTAAAACTACATTTCCCAGCATTCCGTGCGCCGCCAACCCACTTCCGGAATCCACGGGCAACATGGCGGCGTCCGAGGAGCACGATTCTCCAGCTGAAGCGCCCCAGCCAGCGGTGGAGGAAGAAACGAAAACATTTAAGGACCTGGTGAGAATGGGCGATGCCGGCATCTCTCGTACTGCTGGCGCTAGGTTCAAGCAGGCACCGGTTACCTTAGATCCCGGCCAGTAGCGTACACAAGCATCTCGGGGCCTAGGTTAGATTTCGCCGCAGAATTTCAGAAGCTCGGCGTCCGACTGCGCTCCCTCGGCTCTCAGGTTTGGTGGAGAGAGGACTGAAAGCCCCTGTTTACCTTCTCCACTTTAGGGGGCCGAAGTTCGTTTTTTGCCCAGGAGGTTGTATCTGCATCGGGTCTTTTTATAGGTGGACTCCGGAGTCTTTGGATCAATCAGATTTTAATTTTGATCCAGTCACTTACTGTGCCACACGTTGTACGTGTAAATTGGGGAAAATATTAGTACTTACCTTGAAGAATTGTGATAATTAAATAAGGCACTACACGTAAACACTTGGCTTTGTCCTCGTTAAGTGGAAAGCATTCGTTAAGTCGTGACAATAACTGTGTTTGGAAGAGTTCAGAGCTTTTGTTGAGGTGCATGATAAATTCTTGTTAACTCAAATGTAAGGGACTTTACATGTCATCAGCAGAATAGCATTGTAAAGTCATTTAAAGAGAAGGGAGGTGAAGATGTGCTGTTTTTCGCTAAGGTATATTTTTCTGAATTCTAAGGGTGTGACAGATGTGTTGTGTGAAGCTTGTGATCAGTTGGGATGGACCAAGCCCACTAAGATACAGATTGAAGCTATTCCTCTGGCCTTACAAGGTAGGTAGAAGTTAAATATGTATCCTGGTATGATTCAGTGAAGTTATACCACTATTGACAATGATTGCTTGCATATTTCAAATGAAATAAAGATATGGTTTCTAAAGAAGCAAAGTTTGGGTTTTTAAAAAAGTCATTTTCCAGTTTTGCCGAGTTTTCTTTTGTATTTAATAGTTGAAGGGATTTGTTCTCTGCTACAGATGTTGACTGTAAGAAAGAACTGGATTAAAATGTACTAATGAGAAACTTGTTAGAAATCATGAATCAATATATGCACACTTACATATAAGAACACCTGAAACATACAGTCATGTGTTGCTTAATGAAGGGGATATTTTCTGGAAAATGTGTTTTTAAATGTTTTTGTCTTGTGTGAACATCATAGAGTGCACTTGCACAAGTCAAGGTGGCATAGCCTATTGTACACCTAACCTCTTATGTGAGGATTGTTGTTTTTTTATAAGTCATATGACAATATCTGTGTTTGGAGGAGTTCAAAGCTTTTGTTGTGAAATGTGCTTATTATTTTTGCAGATGAATGGGTAAAGTGCTGGTTGATAACTAGTGGGAGTGAAACTAACAGGATGAACTTTAATAGGAACAGAAATAAAGTCCTAGATTCCCAAAGTGCTAACTTTACAGGATTAGAGTGGGTGGTAAAAAAGAGATCTGAGGTATTGATTAACTGAAGTTCATTACAATTCTCACAGAAAGTAAATATATAATTTTGGCAACATTATCTTAAGGAGAGGGTAATGTTTTGGGGCTCCTTTATCCCTTTGAGAATCAAATAAAAGGAAAGATTTCCCCATTTAAAAAATACCATGTGTCCCCATAAAAAATCAAATATAAAATTTTGTATATAATTGCTGGGCATGGTAGAGCATGCCAGTAATCCCAGTGACTTGGAAGACTCAGGCAGGAGGACAGCCTCAGTGGTTTCCGGCCAGCCTTGGGAATTTAATGGGAACCCCCACCCTCTTCCACTTCAAAATAAAATGTGCTGAGGCTGTAGCTCAGTGGTAAACTGACCCTAGGTTCAATTCCTAGTACTGGAAAAAAAAAATTTTTTTTTTTTTTTTTTTTTTTTTTACATATAATTTCAGCAAGTTTAAGACTTTTCTTTCTTCATCTTGAATTTCTCTTTCAAGAGTTCCAGATTAAGAACTGGTAAGCTCTAGAGAGAAAATAGTGCCTTGTGCTGGTCGGACTACACACAAGACACTGTTTTTCTTAGGTCTGAAGACCACAGCTTTCAGGAATCAACTGAGGGGCAGTGAGTGTGGTATAGTATCAAGAATAGTCACAAATAGTTAAAGGAACTGAGTGTCTAAAGAAGAGAAGAGTAATGTTTTGGCTTTAATGTGTCTAAAGAAGAGAAGAGTAATGTTTTGGCTTTGATGTTTTGAAGAGCTGTCATGTAGAAAAGGGTTTAGGCTTTTTCGGTATAATTTCATGTGTTTCTTCCATAAGTAGTCACTATGGGTTATTTTATGTCAATGCAAAGCACTGGAAGTTAAGAATCTGCTTTTTTCAGGAGTCTAATAAGGAGATAATTACAGATTTATTACAGGGTGAACAGGGATATTGAAAAGGTACAGTCAAAATGTACCTTGGGTACTGGATGCAGTTGTGCATGCTTGTAATCCCAGCTACTCAGGAGGCTGAGGCAGGAGAATCACAACTTTGAGACCAGCCTGGGCAATTTAGTGAGATGCTATCTTAGAGAGAGAGAGAGACAGACAGACACTGACTGACTGTGGGATGTAGCTCAGCGGTAAAACTTGCCCATTATGCACAAGGTCCTGGCCATTATGCACGGTACTGGGGCAGGGGGTGGGGGGAGTTCTAGAGGAGGAGTAGTTCAATTTCACTGGAATGGATTAGAGAAAATTGTTTCATTTTAGTTTTTGTCTGGGGAGATTGGGAAGACCTTTGAGTTGAACCTTGAAGACTGAATTTAGAAGTATTTAGATATTTAGCTATGACGCAGTGGACTTTCTAGTCATAGGGGAATAACAAGAAAAAAGCCAAGGAGGCTGCACAATGGGCACGTATGGAGGTTTGTAAGCACTTTCACAATAGTGTGGTGAAGAAGTTTAGTAAAGTGAATGGGGCCAGATTATGAAAGACTTGAATGCTGGGTAAAGAGTTTGATCTTTGTTCCATAGGCAGTGGAGTTCCTTTGGAGGTTGTTTTTAGCACTATGAAATCTTTAGAGATGTACTCTTAGAAAATTGATATCATAACTGTGTAAAATTATTTGAAAATAAACTAGAGTTTGGAAGACCAATTAAGAAGTTATTGCAATAATTTTGACAATAATGGGTAGGTTTGTGGTAGTGAGAATGAAAAAGAGAAGATGATAGAAAAAGAATCCTCATGATTTTACAGCCAGTTTGGGCAAATGAAAGGAAAGGTAGGGAAATTGGAGATTATTGCAAAGTGTCTAGTAGTGGGTTTAGGGCATATATGTACCATTGATGTAGAAAGGAACATAGGAAGAAAAATAATTTCAGCAAAGTTGAGTTTAGTTGGAAATAATTGATTTCAGATATCAGGGGAATAGAGTGATAGACAATTGTAAGGAACAGAGTCATATTCAGGTTGCCTGAGAGAAAAGGGGTTCACAGAAGGATGCTTTCTAGATAACTGCTTTCTTAACAGTGGGTACAATCACAAAACAACATGAACAACTGGGTAGGGGCCATTGCTCAATAGGAAGCATTCCCACTAGGCATTGTTTTTGTGCACAGCTACCTCAAGGGGCTACAGCCAGCCAGAGGTAGTGGTCTTGACTTGGGAGTTAATTTCTCAATGGCGTAAGTGGTGAAAACAAAGAGTGGCAACCTATTCTTAAAGAATTACTTTTGACATTCTCAGAATGAGCAGTATATGGTGTGTATTGTTAAGCTCCTTGGCTCATCCTTATGCCATTATCTTCCTGCAGAATAACATTGTCAAAACTTGTAGATGGCTTATGAATTTCCTTTTTAGCCTCATTCTTCCTTTCCCCTGTAATACTCTGTGTTCAGCCATCTTGTACTTCTCACTCTTCCTTTGTATGCTACATTCTTTAAAACCCCATCTTTCCTCATGCAGGATTATCCTTCCTTCCCTTTGTTGATCACATCCAGGTATAACTCACTCAGTACCTCTATTAGCCTGACTGTTCCAGGCATTGAATTACTTCTTCCTTTGCATTCTCACTGTATTTTGTAGGGGTTTGTATTAAAGCTCTTATCACATTATGATGTATTTATGTATTTGTCTCACCTTTGGATTTTTGAGCTTGTCTAGGACAGGGACCATGTCTTTTCTATTTAGTCACCCTCCTTTGTTCTTAATTAATCATGTTATTACAGATTGAGTGACTACTTTGTGCCCAGCATTATGTCATTGTAGAAAATATGGAAAGAACACCTAGGGAATTTTCTTGTATTAGGTATTTTCTTTGTCTTCTAGGTCGTGATATCATTGGGCTGGCAGAAACTGGCTCTGGAAAAACAGGGGCCTTTGCTTTGCCCATTCTGAATGCTCTGCTAGAGACACCCCAGCGTTTGTTTGCCCTCGTGCTCACTCCCACTCGGGAGTTGGCCTTTCAGATCTCAGAGCAGTTTGAAGCTCTGGGGTCCTCTATTGGAGTGCAGAGTGGTAAGTATCTGCGAGGAAGGGAGTGCTGCAGTGTCATCACAGGTGGAGAATGAGTGTAACAAGAGAGTAGAAGAAAGTGTTATTGTGAATTATTGACTAAGGAGCTGATGTTGTATTGTAGCTTTGGGAAAAGTATTAGTAATGAGGGAAGAACAAATATAAGTAGAAATCTAGCATTGACTTTAAGAGATATTTAGTAGACTGTGGAAGAAACTAAGGATCTCTTTTCTAAGTTCTTTTTATTTCTGTAGCTGTGATTGTAGGTGGAATTGATTCAATGTCCCAGTCTTTGGCCCTGGCTAAAAAACCACATATAGTAATAGGTGAGTAATTGGCAAAGGTAAAAGATGCTGGCAGGGATAAATTGGAAAAAATCTATCTATTGGGTGGAAAGACTTTGAGGAACAGATTTTTGTAATTGTGTTTAGTTTTTTAATTTCTTAATTTTTTTGGTGGTTGTGGTAAGGGGAGATCACTTTCTTTTTGTTCTTGTTTGAAAACATTGCCCTTTTCCCTCAACCTTTCTTGGTAGCAACTCCTGGCCGACTGATTGACCACTTGGAAAATACAAAAGGTTTCAATTTAAGAGCTCTCAAATACCTGGTCATGGATGAAGCAGACCGAATATTGAATATGGATTTTGAGACAGAGGTGAATTTTCAGTTTCTTTCCTCTTTATAGAGCATCTCAAGCTCTCTGTTTCAAAATTTGGTTCCTTGCCCCCACTTGTGCAGCTTCAGCATCCCTCTGCCCTTTTTCCATTCTTGGTGTACGTCACATCCTTCCTGCCTCCAGCACCTGCTTTTTTTAGAAAATAGTTCGATTTTCACTTCAGAGATGAGAAGTGTCAAAACCAGAGTTTCTTTTCCCCATTTTATTTGATTTAGATCTCTCCTGTAAAGCTTGAAATGTTGTCATTTTCTTTGATGACCCACTCAGCATAGTGGGTCATCAAGTCTACGAATTTAAACTTTTCTTTAAGAGAGTTTCTAATCTACCAACTTAAACTCTCCTTTTCTCTGAATAGCATTATTTTTTAAAAACATTTGGTATGACATGAAAATAGCAAACAGTCAATAAATTCTAGCTAAATTGAATGTTGAGTCCCAGATCTCCACTGTGATACATTTAGCTTCTTAGTCGCCATCTCCTTCACTATTTGGAGGATTTGCCAGTGTTCAGTTTAAATGTCAGTTTGGCAACTTCTCTTTATACTTCAGGTTGACAAGATCCTCAAAGTGATCCCCCGAGATCGGAAAACGTTTCTCTTCTCTGCTACCATGACCAAAAAGGTGAAATTTGCTTGGACATATGTTTTCCTCTTTATAAGAATTGATACATTTAAAAAAAAAATGACAATAGTAAAAACATGTAAAAGTAAAAACAAAGTGTTTATGAATTAGTGTACTATGCTAGCTTCCCTTTCTCTAGGTGCAAAAACTTCAGCGAGCAGCTCTGAAGAATCCTGTGAAATGTGCTGTTTCCTCTAAATACCAGACAGTTGAAAAATTACAGCAATATTACCTTTTTATTCCCTCTAAATTCAAGGTAAAGTGTTTACTTTGATCATTCCTGTCTCGCCCTCACCCCTCTCCTCACAAAAACATCTGAAAATGTGCCAACTCTTGATATGCTGAGAGCTGTGGTACAGGGTGGAGTCACCTCTGTTTGTCTTAGAGTGTATGTTGTACTTATATTTGTCACAGATAAGTTAAACATTTCAGGAATTCACAATATACTAAATCACAATGAATTCCTGGTGTAATGAGATAATTCTTTCCCAGCTCCATCTTTGAGGTAATTTTTACTTTATTATGTGCATTTTTTGTAAAAGCTGCCCCAAATTTTGTGCTTTAATGTAAGAACTTTTCCTGGTGGCTGAGTGTAGCTCTCCTTTTGCTTGACCTCAGGCTATATTGGGGATCTGTGGTTCATAAAGATCATAGTACTGATTAAAAAATGCAGAGCTAGCAACTGGTTGTCTGGATAATTGAGAAACTTTTAGGCTTAGTCTGTCCTTAATGAATATGCCAGGCCAACCTTTTTTCCAGATTCATTTACATATATTGTTTTGGGTTTGTAACTTAGGATACCTACCTGGTTTATATTCTAAATGAATTGGCTGGAAACTCCTTTATGATATTCTGCAGCACGTGTAATAATACTCAGAGAACAGCTTTGCTACTCCGAAATCTTGGATTTACTGCTATCCCCCTCCATGGACAGATGAGTCAGGTAAGGATTCTTTGGCATCACTGATGGCATAAGAAGGATAAACCTTATAATAATAGATTTATACGATAAGGACATACAGCAATTGTTCTAATTTTATGGGCTTTGAAGTGTTGCTCTGGATGCTTACTTTCCTCTCTCAGGATAACAATAAGGCTCAAATTAGAATATTTATTGGTAGTTGTCTGGTTTGCAAGCTATTTGAGTTGATTTATTCAGCCTTAGTGGTAATAGTGATTCTCTGGTGTCTAAAGACACTTAATAAATTATTTTCCAATTATTTTTCTGTCATGTTAAACAATCCCTATTTTGTGTTACTATTTGTAGCCTGTATCTTAAATATTTTTTGTTGCTTCGGTATTTCTGTTTTAATCTGCAAAGCCTCATTCTGAACTTAGCAGGGAAAATTTTTTAAAAAAATTCTATTTCTTAGTTTTTGTATTTAGTGTGTCTGTTTTGTATGTCTTATGTATCTTATATTCCAAGCTTCCTTTGTTTTATCAGATTAAAATTTTGCTTATTTCTTTTTTATTATCTCAGAGCAAGCGCCTAGGATCCCTTAATAAGTTTAAGGCTAAGGCTCGTTCCATTCTTCTGGCAACTGATGTTGCAAGCAGAGGTTTGGACATACCTCATGTGGATGTAGTGGTCAACTTTGACATTCCAACTCATTCCAAGGTGAGTCCTATTGCTGAGTTGACTTTCATTCTCAAAATTTATTTCTGTTTTTTTTCTGTCCATTTTTTTTAAAAAATATTTTTTAGTTATAGACAGACACAATATCTTTATTTATTTATTTTTATGTGATGCTGTGGACCGAACCCAGTCCCTCACATGTGAGAGGCAAGCTCTCCACCACTCCACCCCATCCTCTTTTCATGTTTTTTTATTGGTGCATTATAGCTGTACATATTGATATGATTTTTTGTTACATATTTGTACATGCACACAATATAACAATATAATTTGGCTAGCATTACTCCTCAGCACTTCCTCCCTCCCTCCCTCCTCCTGCCTCCTGGTCCTTTTCCTCTACTGATCTTCCTTTGATTTTCATGAGATCCAAAGTTTATTATTTTTTTTATTTTTTATTTTTTATTTTTTTTGCGGTGCTGGGGATTGAACTCAGGGCCTTGTGCATGCAAGGCAAGCACTCTACCAACTGAGCTATCTCCCCAGTCCTTTTTTTTTTTTTTGGATTGGGTTTTGGATCCAGGAGCACTTTGCCACTGAACTACATCCCCAGTCATTTTTAATCTTTTTTTTTGAGACAGGGTCTTGCTGAATTGCTTAGGGCCTTTGTTAAGTTGCTCAGGCTAGCCTTGAACTTGTAATCCTCCTCCTGCTTCAGCCTCCCAAGTTGCTAGGATTAGTGGTGTGCACCACTGCACCTGGCCAAAAGCTCTTGATGTATTAATTTTTATCATCTTGCACATGCCTATGAATGTCATATTAATAAATGAGATTGAAGGTTGCTAAGGAGAGTTATTAGGTGCTCATAGAGAGGGCAGATGCAGCATATTGCTAATCTATGTCAGTCTCATTTCTTTTTTTTTGATGTGTGTGTGTGGTGTGTGTGGTACTGAGGATCGAACTTGAATCGAACTTGTTCTACCACTAGTTACACCCCAGCTCTCAATCTCTTTTTTTTAGAAATGACAACTTTTCATTCTTCTTAGTGTCTTAGTTTCATAATGTTGACACCATTAACATTTTGGGCCAGTGAATTCTTTTATTGTGGGGCTTGTTCTTTGCATATAGTATGCCTAACATTCCTGGTCTGTTTGCTAGACAGCAGTATTGCACAGTCTTCCAGTTATGACAAGAGAAATGTTTCCAAACATTACCAAATGTCCCCTGGGGATGGAAGAGTCACCCAGGTTGAACTTTTTTTTTTTTTTTAAATTTAATCTCTTAACTTTGTACTTAACTGATGTAGAGAAGATGCTGTCTCATTTGATTTTCACAATACAAGTTTGGACATGCATTTCTATTCCTGTTTTATAGATAGAAACCAAGCTTTAGACAGGTAGGTGATTTGCAGAGTAGCTGGTGGGTGGTTAAGACCTCCTTATCCAGTGTTGCTTTTCTTTGTACTACATCACTATAACCATGCGGATATTCTTTGTAGACTTGTCTATGAAAGGAAGGAAAGTATTACGTCAGTTTTGCATTGCAAGAAAAATGAAGAAGATAAAGTAGATTTGTTTCAACTAATTATCCAAGCCATTTTCTTCATGTTCTAATATATGAATCTGTTTTTTCAAAGGTTTGCAATAAGACTTTATATATGCAGCTTATTACTCATAATCCATATAATTTTAATTTATTTAACTATGTTCCAGGATTACATCCATCGTGTAGGTCGAACGGCTAGAGCTGGGCGCTCTGGAAAGGCAATTACTTTTGTCACACAGTAAGTAAATCACTTTTGGAGCACAGCAAAATAAAAAGTGTAGAGACGTGTAGGTCGAACGGCTAGAGCTGGGCGCTCTGGAAAGGCAATTACTTTTGTCACACAGTAAGTAAATCACTTTTGGAGCACAGCAAAATAAAAAGTGTAGAGACAAGAGCAGAATACCAAAAGAGCTTCAAAGAGCCAGAGTGACTTGGAACCTGGCTCTATCATTTATGGTACTATTGCTTAAACTTCCTCCTTCTGATTTTTGTATTTCTAAAATGGAAGTAATAGTACTGACCTAGCAGGGTTTTGG
Organism: Sciurus vulgaris; assembly: GCF_902686455.1. Lineage (NCBI taxonomy): Eukaryota > Metazoa > Chordata > Mammalia > Rodentia > Sciuridae > Sciurus > Sciurus vulgaris. Next base: position 81,724,835 of record NC_136465.1, read on the forward strand.
TGAAAAGTAGCTATGTAAAAGATCTAGTATAGTATTTGGTTTATAGAAGTACAATAAGCAGCATGTGTTATTTCTTCCAGCAGCTAGAACTAGGGAGCAATGACTTTTCCCTGTATTCAGAAAGAATTAGAATAACTATGTCTAATCTTTATGAAAAAGGAACAAATTTTTGTGTACTCAAGCCTATTCTGTAAGTAAAGAATACCTTGGGTGATTTTCTCATGGACCATGCACAAAGATTACACTTAACCAATATGTAGAAAGAGAAAAAAATATATTTAATAGTGTTTAAAACTGTGACTCATGTTGTATTCTATGATATAATAGCATATTGTTTGGGAATAGCCAAGACATTTGCATTATCAGCCAACAAAAGCCATGCCAATTTTCCTTCCTCAGGTATGATGTGGAACTCTTTCAGCGCATAGAACACTTAATTGGGAAGAAACTGCCTGTCTTTCCAACCCAAGATGATGAGGTTATGATGCTGACAGAACGAGTGACTGAAGCCCAAAGATTTGCCCGAATGGTGTGCATCTTACTGTTTTTCACGAGCCTCCCTGGAAATGATAGTAACTATGTCAGATGTTTATTGTATTAATAATAATCTGCATGATCTGGGCATTAATTTTATTCCAAATTAAGATGGGCAAGCACAGAGATGGTAGAAAATTGCCTTTAGACCACATGATTGAATCAGGATTTGTTTGGACTTAATCTGACCAGGGTTACCACATTCCTAGTCACTATTCATGTTTCACATCTGGCAAAAATACCATCAGACTTGGGGTCAGAAGACCTAGTTGTTGTCTGTGAGCTTAAGACATTTTGCTTAGCTTCTCAGAATCAGTTCCTCACCTGTAAATTGAGAATAACACTTGCCTTGAATACTTAAGGTATTTTATGAGCACCAGGCAAGCTACTATAAACTACATAAATACCAGTAGCTGTAGTAGCAGTAGTAATGATAATGAGAAGGTTATAGAAGATTCTAGTGCTGTCTTTTTGCTGGAGTTGTAGTTTGAGGTATTTAGCCATGATTAGAATTTATCTATGTATATGAGTAGCATTTTTCTATTTGAATAAGTGTAGATCCATGTGATCATCTTTTTATTCCCACTTCCACCTTCCTGCCCGCCAGGTGATCACTTCTTAATTACTGTAAAGAATTCCATCACACATATGTAACCTGATTTACATTGATGGATGTAACTTTTTCTATTTCTATTTTAGCTAGTACTATAGTGCACATCATAGTATGTATAGCATCGCATACTTGTCCTGTTTCTGAGAATAAATTCCTGGAAGTGGATTTCTTCTGCTTAGGAGTACATGCTGCTAAAATTTGAATTAATATGAGATGCTAGATTGCCCCCAAGAAAAGCTGCAGCAGGTTTTATGATCAGTGATGATATTTGTCAATACTAGTTATTACCCTTCTCAATCTGCTGTGTGAAAATAGTAGCTTATTATTTTAATTTTTGTGGTTTGATTATTGAGAAGATTAAAAATTTGGCATATTTGGAGTTGGGTCTTACTCTTGCTAGTATCAGGTTTGGGGAATTACTCAGTATTTGAAGTATGGGACTAGTGACAGTAATTGATTTTCATTTGCATCCTTTCTGTTTTCCTGTAGGAGTTAAGGGAACATGGAGAAAAGAAGAAACGCAAGCGAGAAGATGTTGGAGATAATGATGATACAGAGGGTGCTATTGGTGTCAGGAACAAGGTGGCTGGAGGGAAAATGAAGAAACGGAAAGGCCGTTAACCACTTTATAAAGACTTGAGTTCTCCTCTCTGTTTGTAAAATGGGATCGCAGAAAAGAGTGACACTCCTCCTTAGAGTTCCTCAGACTGAGATCTGTCCAAATTATGTTTAGAAGCTGTTCAGCTAATGCAGTGCTCATTCTCCTCTGAGTGCTGGGGTGTCATTGCTGCAGGATAATTTTTACAGTGCTGGTTGGCAATACTCTGCTCTTCAGCTTTGATTGCTTGCTCACGATGTGAGGGGATGTGCTCTTCTGTGACTTCACACAGACTTTTTGACTGCAAGTCAAGGACTGGGTTAATGAAGTATACAACTTATAACTGTAAAGGGAGGAGGCTGGGATGTCTATAAGTGAGATTAAGACATTGGAGCTTGTACTTCATTACACCCAATGTGAAACAATAAATTTAAATGTTATTTTTATTTTTTTATTTTATTTTTTTGGTACTGGGAATTGAGCCCAAGGTCACTTTACCCCTGAGCTACATCCCCAGTCTTATTTATTTATTTATTCACTCTTTTAAATTTTGAGACAGGATCTCACTAAGTTGCTGAGGGCCTCGCTAAATTGCTGAGGCTGACTTTGAAGTTGTGATTCTCTTGCCTTAGCCTCCCAAGCTATGGGATTACAGGTGTATACCACCTCATTGGCTCTGCCTCAGCCTCTGAGTTTCTGGGATTATAGATATGCACCACTACACCCAGCTATATATGACTTTTAAAAGATTCAAACTCCTTGACACGTTGATGTTAAAGGGCTTTATAGATTTAAGTAAGATCTTGCTAATAGGTAAGAATCTGAAGTAGTGGTTATATTAGCAAATTCATTGGTTGTCCTTATTTTAAGGTAAACGTTATATTATAATATGACTGAAAAAAAAATCAAAGGAAAAATATGATGATGGCTTTGATAGGAAAGGGGGTCCTGCTTTGAAAGGAAAGGAGGTTGGTTTTTTGGGGAGATGGAACAAAGTTCATCAGTAAGACTGCAAAAGTCTTTATATCCCTAAATAGATTCACTTCCCTGGTTCCCTGAATTAAGCAAGTGATTAGAAAGACTGGTTTCTTACTTAGAGTTTTACCCTGGATGCTGAAAGTAAATTAGGACACATCAGAAATAGGTTAGGCCAGGCATGGTGCTGCACGCCTGTAATGTTAGCAGCTCGGGAGACAGGCAGAAGGACTGTGTCTCAAAAGAGCTGGGAATAGAGCTCCATGGTTCAATCTCCGGTATAAAAAAAAGGGTAATTCTAAGTGATTTCATGTACTTGTAATTGGTACCTATTCTTTTGTCCCCATCTGCTGGGCAATTGGATTCAGATGTAGAGCTGGGTCCTTTGTTCCTGAGAGGAAGTAGGCATTGGGACTGGAGGGTTAGGTGGGGAGTGGAGGGTTCTTGGAAATCAGAAACAACTTTGAACTTTCCAGTCATGAAGAGCCTTGTGTTCTGAGGGCTTTTACACATCCATGATGCCTAGTAAATTTTGTTGACTGTATCAGTTTATTGGAGTGTATGTGGTGTGGCAGAGCCAGAGCTAAGAGATTCCGAAGAATCACTGTGATGGATTAAGATTGAAAATGAAATTTGGAAATCGAGAAACTTTTGAAAATGAAGTTTGGGAGTTGATAAACTTTCTATGTGCATTTGAAGCAAAAGGTTGTATCCCAAAGGTTGTCTTTCTTGAAGTATCTGGAGAGAAAAGTAGATGGTCATGGTTGACCAGTGTTATGTTGTTCACTACAGGAATATCATTAAAATATAGGGAAGGATGCTTTTTTTGCCACAAATACTAGTACTTGTGTACTAGTATCAAATGTTTCCTGAGAGGGTGTGCCTGTGGATAAGGCATTTGTAATGAATAGAAGTATAGCCTACAACTTATTTTGCTGTTTAGTTTGCTTTAAATTTCATTAATATTCATTATGGTGCATTTGACTGAAGAGTCAAGATATGATAAGAAAAAAGGAAAGGAGAAAAGAAGAAAAGGAGGGGCAAATAATTGAGAGAGGCCATCCTTGTGACCCTTAGGAGTTGTATTTACCACTTGAGGCTAATTCTCCAATAATATTGAATTTTCCTGTTGGGCTTTGTGTAGCAACTTTATCTCTGATGGTTGATGGTTGCTGTTTCAACTCTGGAGGATTTCAGAATCATGTTGAAATTGAATTGAGATAGTACTGGAGAGTAAGGAGAGATTGGAATTATTCTGGAGGATGTCTGAACTTTCTTAACAGGCAATGTGCTCTAACTGGGGTCTGTGGAGCCCAGAAATATATACATATTTTGGGGGAAACTAAAAAAGTTAAAAACCTTAACTCTAGGACTGGGAATGTAACTCAGTGGTAGGCTTGCCTAGCATGCCTGAGGCCCTGGGCTCAGTCCCCAGCCCTGCAAAAACAAACAACACCACACTGCTCTAAACCTTAACTTTTGTCTCTAAGTATATACATAAAAATTGTGTTTTTCTTGAACGGGAATAGGACACAAATGGAAGAAATGTGGAGCATGTGTCTTCAGGCTTATTAATAGGTCGAGAGTCCCAAAATTAATAGGACTAGAGTCCCAAACAGAAGAAACAGGGATGCCATTGTGAAGGGCAACAGCCACAGAAATAAAAGAGACCCATTAGTGAGAAAGAGGATTGTGGATTTATTCCACTTATCAGACATTTCTTATGCTCTTTGTCCTCTCAGGGAAGGTTGTAAGGTTTTGCACTTGAAATCCACTGGGCATAATGGTGGACTCCTGTAACTTCAGCTACCTCAAAGGCTAAAGTGGGAGGATCACAAGATTAGGGCAGCCTGGGCAATTTAGCAAGACCCTGTCTCAAAAAAAAAAAAGGCCAGGGATGTAGCTCAGTGGTAGAGTACCCTGGGTTCAATCCCCCGTACCTTAAATAAACAACAACAAAAATAAAAACAGTGGAGGTGTTCAGAAATGGTAGGATGGTAGAAACAAAGAAGACATGTAAAATATTCTCTTCAATGAAAATGCAAATTGCCTTTGCAGTCAAAATAGCAGTGGATCTAGATTTAATAATTTCTTAGTTTTGCATTCCTCATTTAAGAAAATGAACTTCCAAACAATCGTGCCCCCCATTGTGAACAAACATACCTAACTTTTGTGACTCAATGAAGGACTATCTTGCAATAATCATCTAATGCCAGCCTAGAGAAAAATTTCCTCTTATTTTTCATCTGAATTTTAAAGCCAGTTTATGTTGTATGCATGGTATCCAGTTGACATAAAAATAACTTCACAACACTAACTTGATGGTGTTACTTCCTCTATGAAGAGCTGAAAGAATGAAAGAAGCATCTCTGTCTTAGGAAGAGCCCCAGGATCCCAGTGACAGGTTCAGTCAAGTAGGCTTAGAGCAGGCCCAGAATTCCAGGGTGCTCTGAGGGAATTCTAATTGTTGCTAAGAGGGATCTGTATTCACCTGGATTGTGTTTTTTTCTTAGTGTCTCAAACATGCAGTGAATAACCCAGAACTTGGCTGGCTCTTCAGGCAGGGGACATCTGGCTTGCAGCCAGAGTGCTTTTCAGGTAGCTCCCTGCCTGGAGAGATCTCCACCAACCAAAATCACAGACTCCTTTTATCCCAGGTTCCTCAGATCCCTGGGAAATGGGACCAGAAAGGGCCATAGGCTGTGGTATTGGTTTCAGAAGATGAAGGAATCCGAGTTACAAAAGCAGGTAACAAAACATCAAGAAAGTGTGGCCCTAAAACTCAATGAGAATATACAAAAAAGTTCTAATCCACATAGTTCTTAAGGTGAAATCTAGCCCCAGGCAGATAATAATTCAGAATATGAGTCACCCCTCTTTCGATGGAATGACAAGGGATCTAGAGTATGGCACTAGAGATTCAAGGGTTACCCACACCTACATTCCTTTTTATGCCTCGCCTGTTTCAGGAATGCACTAAAACTATAGCTAAAAATAACTGCAGAAACTTGAGGTCTGGGAAATAGCAGCAAACAGTTACACCTTGAGTACAGAGCTGATTTATGCCAAATGCAAAGGATACAGGAAGAGAATGGGCTCAACTGGAGGCCATAATCTCTAGGCCATGGGTCCTGAGAACTTTATATTCTTGGAGCTTTTGTCTTTTTACAGCCATCTCTTCATCTGATACTTTCCAAAAATGAAAGGATGTCTTGTCACCATGGCCCTCCAATAACCCGCCACTGCCATTAGTGGGCTGGAAGGATTAGGAAGGGCGAAGGAACGCAACAGGTTGGGAAAAGTGTTAGTCAATGATTCCCTCTATTGCTATGTGACCTTTTTCAAGTTACTGAGCTTCTCTGAACCTTGACTTTTCTCACTTGTTATTCAGGAAATAAGTTCTTCTATACTATCTATCTTGCAGATTCTTGAACATAGTTTAAAAATTCTCTTTTCTCCCTCTTCCCCTTTCAGTGCCATATCCTTGCTTCCATGCCAAGTACTATGTAGACAGTACTGAAGAAAAGGTCAGGTGTCTGCTGAACTCAGTCTTAGCATGGTATTGTGTTTATGCTTGCTTACAGGCCAGGGACGTGGCTTATTAATGGATGTAACTTCAACATCTTACAGGGCTCACACACATGGATGTTTAGAATCTGTCATTTTCTGAAACTCTTTATGAGTCAGAAACTTTACATGTACTGTCTCTAGTTCTCTGAATAAATCTGAAAGAGGAATATTGTTCCCATTATGCACTGTGGAGCCAAAGAGCCACATTGCCCCTTGTTTGCTATGAGACCTTGGGCAAGTTGTTCAGCCTTTTTGAATTTTGGTCTCCTTATCTAAAAAAAAAAAAAAAAAAAACAACAAAAAAAAAAAAAACTGTAAAAATATACTTTACAGGGTTGTAAGGTATAAATGAACTACTCTGACTCATCGAAATGAGTAATAAGTATTAGCCATTATAATTATTACTATTATTTCAGGTGAAGAGGAATAAGTAGCTTGGCCAGGCCACACAGCTGATAATGGGCTAAGTAACAGTTTGTAGCCAAATTTGATTCCATTTCTCAGTGCTTCACTCTAAATATACTGTGATGTGTGTGTGTGTAATTTCATATTATATTATTCACTCTATGAGTACTAATTGAATAATTGATGAAACCATCATTACAGTATTGTTCTTCCTTTGAAAAAAATGTGTTCCACATAATAAATATTACGCAAATGACCTTTCAGACTCCAGCCTATTTTCAAATTGGCAACAACCAGGTAAGAGCATATGACATTTTCATTCTCACCAGTAGATGGCAGAAGGAAGAAAGGATGACCAGCCTCCTATCATGGGAAAAAGTTGGTTCCCAGCAGAATGATTAATAGTGAGCAGTGACTGAGGCACAATGACAGATTAGGAGGGCTCTTAGGATAGTGTGTGGCCCACAGTGACTAAAGAATGGTGATCAGGATGGTGTGAGAACTACCTACAGGCATTTGAAGGGTGTCAGGAAGTTGTGCTAGGTAGACCTGGAAGACAGGGCCTGGGAGAGCTGGAATAAACTAAAATTGAGATGTGGTAAGAAGAAAAAGTTAGACTTTACTATTATCTTTACTTCCCAGTCCAAGTCTGCATTCCCTTTCTTTCAGCTTACAGGTAGCTTTATTCTTTTCTAAAGCTTGCCCTTCTCTTCCCGGGACATAGCTGAGGATTACTGATATTTATCCCCTCCCTATGCTGATACTCGTCTGTGTTTATGAATTCTGTGCCATGAATTCCCTTCTGCTGTATCCCTTTCTTGCTGCGTGGCCATATGGGAGGCTTGCTCCATAGCCCTCACTCCTCTGTCAAATAACTTGGTGCTGAGTAGCTGCTGAGGCACTTGCCCATTCATTTTGTCTTTGGCCCAGAGTGATGGAAAATTGTCCTGTGGGTCCAAAAGAGTAGCAGCAATCAGGTGTGGTGGTCAGAAATACTGGGCTACAGGGCTGGGGTTATAACTCGGAGCTTATACTTAGCATGCCTGAGGCCCTGGCTGAACATTCCCCTTTGGGCTAGGAGTCCCTGGTGATTTAAGCTCAATACCTTGTGTTGTAGAATCTCTCTAGACCAAATTATTAAATACAGTACCAACTTTAAACCAATAGCCCAGTTGTTTTCTGGTCAGATCAGGAGAGTGGGAACTCTCGGGTTTCTTATTTGACAAGTTTCTCTTTGCACAATTATAATGAATGTTTACTTTTTTTTTTTTTTTTTTTTTTTTTTTTTTTTTTTTTTGCAGTGCTGGGGATTGAACCCAGGGCATGGTTGTTTTTAAATAAGCAATGCTGTACGACTAGGCTGTGGAAAGCTCCCGTATACTAGGAATTCCCAAGGTACCTGGCATGTATTATTTCATTTACTGGAGGCAGTGATTCATTTCTTGAGGAAATCATGGAATAGAAAAGCTTTATTTGTGATATTTTAACACTGCAGTCCTGTAACTTGGGCTGTGTCTTCCATGATTTCCTAGATTTGCCTGAGGGTGTTCAGGAATTTTGCAGAGTAGTTTACACTGACAAAATGAAGTTGAGATTTGGTTATACTATAGTGAGTCTCTGGCTTTTGTTTCCATTTTATTGATTTTGGTGGACTGCTGAAGGCTAGGGTGAGGAGAAAGTGGGAAGTTTTATAAGACTATAGAAACTAAATAGATTTGACACTTAGTTCTACTGTAATATTCATGAGAAACCTCACAAATAATCAGAATTTTAGGATTGAGAGGATCTTGGTGATTGTCCAGAATCTGTTCATTATTCGTTGGAGGATACTTAAATGTTTAAGTTTGTGTGTGTTTTATGATGTGCCCCCAGGATTGTGGCTTTGTAGAGAGACACTAAAACAGATTCATCATGTTGTTAGTATTGTGTACTGGGGATTGGACCCAGTGGCAATTTACCACTGAGCCCCATCCCCATCTCTTTTTATTTTTTATTTTATGATAGGGCTCTCTCACCTACTTTCTGAGGCTGGGCTTAATCTTGTAATCCTCCTACCTCACCTCCCAAACCACTGGGATTATAGGTGTGCACCACAGCACCTGGTTCCTCATATTTAAAAAGTTTTAATGGAATTTTGTTTATAATTCCTGGTTAAGAGGAAGAGGAAAGCCTGCTTTTCATGACTAGTATCTGGAAGATTAAAGTTTCTTTTTGAGAGGAATGGTGGGAGATGTAGGAGCAGGGGATGTGTTTTAATTCTCTTAATAAATGCTCATATTTTCCCTCATCGGGTTCTAGGCTGGTCACGGGAGGGCTGTGGGTAGGTCACATTTCCCTCTGCAGCAGCATCCTCATGCTGGGGAACTCAGATTATTGTATGATCATCAAGGGCAGCCTTGGAGGGGATAGAAGACCACTCAAGGACTAGGTTCTGGCTGAGAGGGTTACATGGGAATGAAAGAAGAGCAGGGCACCTGGGTGGGGTGCAGGGAGAGAAGAGAGGGAGGATAGTGTCAGTGCTGAGATTTATAGCCTGCACATAAACCTCAGGGTTTATGGTAACCAACAACAGTGCAGTCATTTCCTGCCCCTTCTGCTCTTTCTAGACTCCCTGAGTCACTTGCTGGGCAGTGGCCTGCAGCCAGGGCTCATTTCTCTTCCCTATGACCTAGAGAATTGTTTCTACAGACATCCAGGAGACAACAGATTGCAAGATAATCTGTTGGGGTATAGAAGGAAGGTTCTAAAACTTATTTTTTTTTAACTTACCCATTTATAATTCTATCATGTGTTATAATGTACATAAAGTATTACTGTAATAACAATTTATAATAAATATGTACAAACATGGGAATATGTTAAAATGTTATGTTCAATAGGGGTGCAGTATCAAGAAAGTTTGTGCTGCATACGGGAGGCTGAGACAGGAGGATCAAGAGTTCAAAGCCAGCCTCAGCAACTTAGCGAGACCCTAAACAACTCATGAGACCCTGACTCTAAATGAAATACAAAAAAAGACTGGATGTGGCTCAATGGCTAAATGCGCCTGAGTTCAATCCCTGGTCCAAAAAAAATTTTGCGACTATAGCCCTAGGGAATTATTCTGATAAAAGTCCTTTATTTTATGTTTTATTTTGAAATTAATTTTCAAATAAAATTCTAATATAGCCTTATGTTTTTAAACTCACACATTGTTAGAGCTGAGTTCTGGCCTCCAAATTCTAGTTTCAAGCCAGGGATTATGCTCCATTTCCTTATGAGTTCATAGAAGGTGTGTGAGTAATTTATTGCCAGACTAATAAAAATCTTATATTTACCCAAAATATCCAACCTAAAGGTCAAATGCTTTGTATTGGTTAGAAATATGGAGAGTCTGGAATGGTGCTTTCATGCCAATTAGAGATGCATTTAGTATCTGAGTGCGGAGTTGATATTTGCTCCTTTGTTGTCTGCCTAGCATTCTAACCCCCTCCTATTTTGAGATACTTCCAAAGGAGGAACTCTTCCTCCTCCTTCCTCCCCTTTTCCCTCTCTCTCTTCCACTCTTTCCTGTTTCCTAGGGATTTATGAATTCTTTTGTCAAGAACCAAAATTTTAACTTATGTTGACTCCGTTGTCTTTTTTTCTGTTTTGATGATTTTTGGCTATCATTTCTATTCTTTCCTGACTTTTACTTAACTTGTTTTTCCCCTGGTTTGTATGATTAACTGGTAAATCAATGATTTTACACTGTTTGTTTTTCCCCTAACAGGTATTTAAACTATACATTTTATCTAAAAGTTGTATTTTCATTATAATTTTGATTAAAAACTTTCTAATGCTTCCTGTGGTTTCTGTTTTGACTGAGTTATTTTGAAGAGTGTTACTCAATTTCAAAATATTTGTGGGTTTTCCAAACATCATATCTCTCTCTCTTTTTTTTTTTTTTGGTATCAGGGATTGAACCCAGGGTGCTTAGCCACTTAGTCACATCCCTGGCCTCCCCACCTTTTTAAACATTTTTAAAAATTTGAGACAGAGTCTCACTAAGTTGCTTAAGGCCTTGCTAAGTTGCTGAGGCTGGCTTTGAACTTGTGATACTCTTGTCTCAGCCTCCCAAGCTACTGGGATTATAGGCATTATTTCTGTCTTAATGCCATTGTGGTCAAAGAAGATAACATGAATTTGATTATTTGTCATTTTTTTGAGATTTGTTTCATAGCCTAGCTTATGGTTCATCCCAGTGATATTCCATGAGTAATTAAAAAGAATGTGTACTCTGCAACTATTGAGTATGATAAGTGACTATTAGGTAAGTTAATTGTAATGCTGTCAACTTCTTTTTTTCTTGAGATAGGGTTTTGCTCTACTGCCCAAGCCGGTCTTGAACTGTGTGTGTGTGTGTGTGTGTGTGTGTGTGTGTGTGTGTGTGCGCGTGCCGGTCTTGAACTGTGTGTGTGTGTGTGTGTGTGTGTGTGTGTGTGTGTGTGTATGCCGGTCTTGAACTGTGTGTGTGTGTGTGTGTGTGTGTGTGTGTGTGTGTGTGTGTGTGTGTGTGTGATGCTGGGGATCTAACCTAGGGCCTCATCCATCCATACCAGGTAAGCTGCTCCCATTGGGTTATATCCATCCTATAATATGAAGTTGCAATGGCCACTAACTCAGTTGGCTACCTGTTGGGCAGATGCAGCACAGCAAGTCTGCAGCTGCCGGTGCAGCGCTTTGTTCGTGTGGACCCTCTGGGTGTCGGCTCTCCACGGCAGGCAGCAGGCGGGCACTAGGTTCGCCCTGCAGTCCAGCCCTCACCCTCACCTTGGGCTGCCTAGGACCAGTGCACCGTATGACCTCGTGGGGCTCCCTCCTGGGCAGTTGGGCGCAGGGCACACTGGCGGGGGAAGGCAAGTGGGGATGAGCTGCAGGTGCGTGGGGGATACCCCCTTGATGGTTACCGCTCCCCCACCCCTTCGCTGCAGCTATTCATCCCCCTCCCATCTTACAACCCAGGTCTCTCTCTGCGATCCCGATCGGCCATTGGGTCGCTCGGCAGCTGCGCTCCGCAGCCATTGGCCTGATCCCTAGCCCACAAACTTCCACATCAGTAATTGGCCCGATCATTGTTAGCCTGCGAAATTCAACTACTTAGGAGAAGCTAGAAGCTCCCCCCGCCATTCATTCATTCATTCATTCATTCATTCATTCATTCATTCATTCATTCATCCATCCATCCATTCATTCTCTCTCTCTCTCTCACTATAGGTGTGTGCTACTACAACTGGCTAATGCTGTTAACTTCTCTTTGTCCTTACATTTTCCCTAAGTTTATTTTAACAGTTATTAATAGAGGATATAAAAATCTCCAAAGAAGTACGTTTTTGGATTTGCGTATTTCTCTTTTTAGTCTGTTAATTTTTGTTTTATGTATTTTGAAGCCCTCTTTTCAGGTATATACAGATTTAGGATTGTTACCTTCTTGATGAGTTAATTCTTGTAATATTAAGAAATATTCTTTATTTCTCAATATTTTTTACTTGAAAGATACTTTACCTAATACTAATAAAGGTCCATCAGCTCTAAGTATAGTGTTTGTACAACATATACATTCTTACTATTTTACTTTTTACCTGGTTGTGTCTTTATATTTCTAGTGTATTTCTTATAAACTGTATCTATTTGGGTCCTTTTCCCCTACTCTCAAATCTCTGTTTTGAACTTGGAGGGGCTAGTCCATTTTATATTTAATGTAATTTTTAATATGTTTAGTTTAAATTCTAACTCTTGGTTAGATTTTTTTTTCTACTTGTCTCATCTGTTTATTTCTGTTTCTCTTTTCCTGCGCTATTTGGACAAATTGAATATTTTTAAGTATATTCTTGATTTTTTAGCTGAACATCTTTTGCATTTAGTAGTTTTTCAAGACTACAAATATTTTTAAATTTGTGCAATCTGTTTTCTTTATATACACATATATAAATATATATACATTTTTTTTAATTGAAACTTTATTTTTGTTTGTGTGTGGTGCTGAGAATTGAACCCAGTGCCTCACACATGCTAAGCAAGCACTCTGCCACTGAGCTACAAACCCAGCCTGTGCAATCTATTTTCATTTAACATTTTTCTCAAAAACAATGTGATTCTTATAACACTATAATTTCACTTATACACCTCCAATATTTTGAGCTCCTATTATCATAGATTTTATTTCTATATGATATATACTGTGCAATGTGTTGTTATTGTATTGCTTTACTGGTCAATTTTCTTTTAAAAATGTAGAGATGTATTTTACAGTTAGCCTCATATTTATGTTCTTTGGGTTTCTTACCCTTTCTGCAGATCTGTGTTTCCATTTGGCATCATTTCCCTTAATATTTCCTATAGAGCCAATTTTATGGAAATAAATTCTCCTGTCTTTGTCTGAAAAGGTCTTTAGTTTACTTTAATGTTTTAAATATATATATATAAACACACACACTTCTAGTTTTTTTCTTTTTTCTTTTTTTTCCTTTTAAAGTTCCTTAAGAAAGTGTTTCTATTATCTTCTGGTCTCCACTGTTTCTGATGAGAAGTCAGTCATTGTGATTTTTCTTTTTTCCTTGACTGCTTTCATGATTTTTTTTTTCATATTTGGTTTCCAGCACTTTGACTAAGTATGGTTTAACTTTGTCTTTATCCTGCTTAGATTTTACTGAACTGTGATCGGTGGGCTGATTTTCTGTGTCAGTTTTGGAAAATTCTTGTTTATTATCCCCTCAAATTTTCCTTCTGCCCCATTCTATCTCTTGTTCCTTCAAGGACTTCAAATACAAATATGTTATAATATTTAATATCATCCTAAGGGTCTTAGATGTTCTGTTATTTTCCTGCTACAATCTTCTATTTGTATTTTTGTTTAGATTACTTACATTGATCTGTCTTTAAGTTTATTGATCATTTCTGCTGCTGAGTTGAGTCAGCTGTTGAGTTCATCAAAAGACTTCTTCATTTGTGCTATATATATTTTTTTAAATTTTAATTTATTTTTATTGTAAACAAATGGGATACATGTTGTTTCTAATTGTACATGGAGTAACAGCATACCATTTGCATAATCATACATTTACATAGGGTAATGATGTTTGATTCATTCTGTTATTTTTTTCCTTCCCCCCACCCCTCCCACCCCTCTTTTCCCTCTATACAGTTCCTCCTTCCTCCATTCTTGCCCCCCTCCCACCCCCCATTATGTGTCATCATCTGCTTATCAACGAGATCATTCGTCCTTTGGTTTTTTGAGATTGGCTTATCTCACTTAGCATGATATTCTCCAATTTCATCCATTTGCCTGCAAATACCATAATTTTATTATTCTTTATAGCTGAGTAATATTCCATTGTGTGTATATATATATATACACACACACACACACACACACACACACACACACACACACACACACACACCACAATCTGGCTATTGTGAATTGAGCAGCTATGAACATTGATGTGGCTGTATCTCTGTAGTATGCTGATTTTAAGTCCTTTGGGTATAGTCTGAGGAGTGGGATAGATGGGTCAAATGGTGGGTCCATTCCAAGTTTTCTAAGGAATCTCCACACTGCTTTCCAGAGTGGCTTGTGCTATATTTTTTATTTCTAATATTTTCTTTCTTTGTGTTTCTGTGGGTTAAACTCAGGGCACTCTATCACTATGCTACATCTCCAGTCCTTTTTATTTTTTATTTTAGTTGCCGAGGCTGGATTCAAACTTGTGATCCTCCTGCCTAAGCCTCCTTAGTTTCTGGAATTACGTGCATGTGCCACTGTGCCTAGCATCCCCAGCCCTTTTTACTTTTATTTTTAAATTTTGAGACAGTCTCTTATTAAGTTGCCCAGGCTGGCCTTGAACTTGTTGTCCTCTTGCCTTGGGATTATAAACATGTGCCACTGTGCCTGGCTGGTATTTTCATTTGTAAGCATTCATCTCTTTGCATTCTTCATTTGTTCATGCATGATGTTTACTTTTCCACTGATCTTTTATCACATTTATCAAGGTTATTTCTCTCTCTCTGTGAGTACTAGGATTTGAACCTACAAGTGATCTACCACTGAGCTATGCCTTACCCCTTTTTATTTGTTTATTTTGAGACAAGACTGGCTAAGATGCCTAAATTGAACTTGAATTTGTGATTCTCCTATCTCAACCTCCAAGTAACTGGAATTAAGTTTATTTTAAATCTCTGTTTTATGGTTCTACTTGGGGCTGCCTTTATTTATTGACTTATTTCCTTTTTTGCTTCTTTAGGTACTTTGTAATTACTCACCTTTCTATTGCTGAAACAAAATACCTGATAAAAGCAACTTAGAGGAGGAAAGATTTATTTTGGCTCATGGTTTTAGAGGTTTCAGTCCATGGTCAGCTGGATACATTGCTTTAGTTATAAAATAAGGCAGAGAACATCATGGCAAAAGGACATAGAGGAAGAAGGCTGTTCATCTCCTGGTGGCCAGGAAATAGAGGCAGGGAGGAGCCAGGGACCAGATATAGTCCCCAAGACCCACTCCTTCAACTAGATCCTACCTTGTGGTTTCTACTACCTCTCAATAGTTCATTCAAATTACGACTTGATCAATGGATTTATTCACTGATGAGAATAAAACCTTTATGATCTTATAATATTCCAAAACTTCACCTTTGAACATTGTTACAATAGGTACCAAGCCTTCAATACATGAGACTTTGGGGGAAATTTTATTTCCAAATCATAATAGATTGTATCTTGGGTATTGTGTATGATAGAAAGTAGAGAGTAAGGCAGTATTTACCTGCAACAAATGACACATCCTTTCAAAGGCTAAACCAGCTTAACCTGAAGTTAAAATGTATCTGAGCTTTTTGTAGTTTTAGTTAGATTCAGATCATCATTGACTTCACATATTTTGGGGGCAAGGATCAGGACTTGTCCTTAGCAAAGCTTTGGATATGACACTAGCAAGGCCACAAAGACCTCTTTAAAATTTTATCCAGTCACCAGATTTTCAAACCATGGAAATCCCTTTCATTGGTATTACTTCTTCTAGGCCCTCTCATAGAGAAATATATGTATATATTTGTGTTCATATGAATATACTTAATATATATATTTACATTTGTCTCTATTTCTGTATCTGTCTCTTTATACTGGAAAACATATGTTTATACCAATATTTCAGAATTTACAACCAAGCATTTATTCTAGTTTTTTCTCTTTCTAGTTTTTTTCTAACTCCCTTCTCCAACAGTGATGGCTCTTATTATCCTGCATATTAATTACTTATTTGATCTTATATAACCAATTTCCCATAGCTGCCACTAGCCCCATTTCTTCCTAGATGACTTCATTACTCTACTCAGGCTCTGAAACACCATGCCAGGCAACCTCCCTGTTTGGACTCCCACTTGCTTACTCAGGTTTGAAAGCCCCCTTACCCTGCTCAAGCTCCAGTACCCCACTCTCAGCTACCTGTCTAGGAAACATCTTGATTTCCTTGCTTAGTCTCTGATATCTTGTGTCAGGCATAGCATGGACAACCTCATCTCTTGCTTGGGTGTGAACATTTTATGCTAGTCCACATTCACACATATGCTGTCTTTATTCTGCTCTAACTCAGACACCTCATACTGTGCTGCCCTCTGTGGGGACACTTTCCTCATCTCTTTAGGCCCCAGTAGTCTATGTTGGTCCAGTCTTCCATGAGGATGACCTCCTTGCCATCCTTGGGCTCCAACTTCTTATGCTGGATCCTCTTTCCCTTTACCTTTCTTCTACCTCTTATAGATACTTTTCTTTCCTTTTAGGCTCAAAATCACCACTGTGGGCTACCATTGTGTAGGGATATCCTTCTAATCCTGCTTAGGCTTTAATGCCCAGTATTTGGACTTCTCTAGGGGATACACTTTTTGCTCAATGTATATTTAAAAACCAACTCATGACAGTGATTTATATGTATATGTATATACACATATGTAAAATATATAATATATTTGTACTATATATCTTATTATAAGTTGAAGGTAATAATTATGTCATTAAATGAGTTGTAGGTGAGATGAGTTGAGGACAATTATTCATGCATACTTAATTAATTCCAAGTTCCTACTATATGCTCAAATTGTGCTAATCATTGAGGTTATTAAAATCTCTTGGCCACTACCTCATAAATTTAGTTAGAGTTAGTTGCAAGTCTAGCTTAGTCTCATCCATGCTACCCCTCCCCTAGGCATGACTTTAAGATTTAAGGGGTATCACACAATTTAATTATTTTGGTAAGATGATCACCCTCAACCCAAACCACAGTATTGCCTGCTTTGCCATCTTGAATCTCCCAGGAGATATATCTTGGCAAGGTGTCTAGAATTAGAAGTGATTAGCAATTTTCTCCTGAGACCATTAGGATTAATCCCATTCTACCTTTTATCCTTGTTTACTTCAGTTGCAACCTGAAGTCCAAGTAATGTACAGAACAGAGTAAATTACATGCTCTCATTGTGCTTCAAAGACTGTGTTTTATATATATATATATATATATATATATATATATATATATATATATACACACCTCTAGGGAAGGAAAATAGGTATTTGGGGGCTGAGGAAGAAGAATTGCTCACCAATTATATCCTTAAGTAACTTTTGAGGTTTGAACACTGACTGCATTTACCTGTCAAAAAATAAACAAGCACAAAATTCAATAAAAAATTTATTGAATAGATATCCTCAGTTGACTAGGCATGATAGTAACTTTGAAATATATAAACAGATGGTTGATCTTGGTCTCTCTACCCTTTAGGGGATTACAACCTAGTGGGAGTGAAAAATAAGCATGCAAATTACTACAGTGTAATTGCTACAATGATAACTGCTATGTCAAAGAGAGATGAAAAACTATAGAACCCGATGGCTCACAAATGGCTCATTATTTAGTGATATGACCCATTTCCTTATGGCTTGGGACATTTAAATTTTTATTGATTGGCAGATTCAGAATATTAGGTCTATACTGGCTCTGTTCCAGACACCTCCTTCTCTTTCCTGCCTCATCTTTACCCTTTCTGATCTGGGAATCATTCAGAATTGTACTTTTGTTTTTGTTTTCACTTTTAAATATAGTTCAACAGTTTACTAAAGCATTGTTTACATAGCACAGATTTCACCTATTTTAATTGTATGGTTCAATGAGTTTTAACAAATTTAAGTAAAATCATTATAGTCTAGCTTTAGAACACTTCTATTACTGCTCCCCGCCAATTTCCTTCTGCCCACTTGTCCTCTACCCTAATGTGTTGACTGCTTGAGACCTTTTTTAAAGAGGAAAAAGAACCATAAATTCATATTGATTATTTTCATTTCATGTCTTCTGGTAGATAGCATCATCTTGATCACCCGTGTAAATCTGAAACAGGTTTGGTGAGTGTTAAAGCTGAACCTGGGATTTGCCACCATGTTAAATGGTGTGTGACCCTGTCATTCTTTAGAAGAGTTACCTAAGTTGAAGCTAACAAAACTCGTTTATTTCATCCTCCAGCTCTTGCCAATTCAATTTGGAGTGGTCTGGCTCCATTTCCTTTTCATCCACTGATTTTGAAAACAAAAAAACAAAAATCAACCAACCAAACAAACAAACAAAAAACTAAGTCTCGTAGATCAAGTCATAAAATGAGGGCTGGATCCTGCAAGTTAGAAGCCAAAATAAATTCAGTGATGTCATATTCAGGTTTTCTAATTTAACTTTTATCAGATGCCAAAATGCACAAAAATACTGTATGAAGCCCAGCATTAGACAGCCACAGGCTCCAGGGTGCAGTGGGACTGTGGAAGCCTGGAAACCACTGGGAAGCGGAGGACGCAGTACCCCGTCTGACCTCACCGCTGTGGTTGTGAGGTTGAAACAGATCAGAGACCCCCACCCCAAAGACCCTTGCCATAATTAAGCTGCTTCTTTTGTCAGATTAGCAGGACGTCTGCAAAGATTATTGTGGTTGATAGTTTCCTCTTTCTTGTAAATTCCTCTTTCTGTAAGCCTGTACAAAAGACATTATCTCTGTTTTCTTGATGAAGACCCATAAGACCTCTGTGTCTGTCCTAAAAAAAAGCACTTCCTTAGAACTCAAGAAAAAAGGTAAATAAAAAGTAAATTACTTTTATGCAAACACCACCCCCAAACCCCAGGTATAAAGTTCAAAGAATTTCTATACTCATTGTCCAGAGGAGAATGTTTTAGGCTATCCAGTAGCCTCTCTGGACCCTGCAGTCAATAAACCTGGTTCCTGAAAATTCCTCAAATGTCCAGCCCCTTCTGTCCTACTTCCAGGTGAAGATGGTTAAGATGGAGAACAGCTCCATTTTGCTAATTTGCTGTTCTACACCATGGAGACATAGGTTTCTGGAGATGTTAAATGGACAAGACGTCTCACTGGAAGACAGTCTGAGGAGATCCCAGAGAGGGAAAAGGACACTCAACTTAAGACTAGTGGGGTCCCTGGCATATATGGTGGTAAAGAATTTCAGCATGCCTCAGTATCAGACACACACAGAGACATATTTAGGAAAGCAGGGTCACATTCAATGGAGAATGTGGACTCTCTCCAGAGAGAGCTGTGCTTTTGGGGTTCCCAGCTTCTCTTTTAAAGGAACTTCATGAGCAGTGGTTATGGGAATGTAGGTGGTGATGATATCCGTTTGGTGATCATAAGATGGTTTATGGAAGTCTATTGTTCTCAGGATCCTTAAGCTAATGTGGTCATTTAATCACTAGATAGTGTTATAAATCCCTTACATTTTTGGTTTCTTAAAATATTATATCTCTTTGCTTAATTTTTTCATTAGTGGGTTAATTAACCATGTAAAATGTAATTTTTATAAATGAGTGTTTATGGTATAATTTACCAGAAATTTGGGAGTGTTAGGTCTGGAAGAGAATCTGACTTGGGGAGTCACAGGCTTGAAAATGCAAATGGAACTTTAAATAACAGTTATATTTCCTTGTCCTTCCTTTGTATCTCCTTTCTACCTATTTCTTTTATTTTAACCAACCTCAATGAAGTTGCCCTTTTTCTACCTCTGGTTGTTCAAAGGGAGAGTTCAGATTGGTTTTACATTCCTGAGTAGGTGGAGTACACACCCCTGCTTGAACTGGGCAGCTGCACAACTTCTGAGGTGCAGGCCTGATGCCAGAGACTTTGAAGGAATTGGGACAAGACGAAGGGATATCCTGCTCAGAACCACAGGGGACAGCAGAAAACAAAGGTCCTCTCTAGACTGATGACATGACTGTGCTACACGTGGTACATCATTCTGGGTCTGTACACTATACAGCTGTCCTTGTAAGGATTAAATGAGTTAATTCATTTACTAATAGTAGACAGTAAGTGCTAACTATGAAGATGAATATGAAGTAAATAATGAAGAAGAAGAAGAAGATGATGATGATTCTGTTTCCGGACTCTGAGATGTTTCTCAAGTGCACCTTGACATCTGCTCTTTGGACCACTCAACCCTGAACATCGGTGCTCATAATCAGAACCAAACTTCCATCTCCTACTTCTCTTCATCTGCTCACATCGTTCTCCCATCTTTCTATGCTGCTTCCATTATTCAAAATAAATGTGTGTTACTGCAGACCAACCTCTGAGGAATTAATCAGTCAACACATATTTGGATCAGCAGCATGTTAGATGATGAGAGAGTTAACCATTTTTGTCTTTAAGGAGAGTTCAGTCTTAATTGAAGTTACAATTAAGAAGTGCACAATTAAAGAATAATTCAAGAAAATTAAAATGAAGTGTTATTATATGATATAAGTAATTAAAAAGTAAATTGATGAATAATATAATGCTCAAGATATAATTATAAAAGAGTAACAGCTAATATTTCTGAGCCTGTGTTGTATATCAAATGCCTTGCTCTGTGTTTTATATCCATGATTTATTGAATTTAATTTGCATAAAAGTTCTCTAAGGTAGCTATTATAAATATCTTCTTTCTCTGAAGAGGAAGCTGAGGGGGTTGGAAATATAGTTCAGTGGTAGAATGCTTGACTAGCATGCACAAGGCCTTGGGTTTGATCCCTGGTGCATGTGTGTGCATGTGTGTGTGGCCACACATACACACAATCTAGAAGAAAGCTAAAGGAAGCTAAAGCTCAGATGGTTCTCTTATTCAAGGTACATTGATTTATAGCTGGTAAATTAAGGAATGAGAGACACAAGGTAATACAGAGTAAATAAGTATAGAAAAGACAGATGTTAACATTGGTCTAAATAGAATTTTACCACCAATTCTTGTCTTTTTTGTACTTGACAGGTGGAACAAACCTTGTCATTAACATGGTTAATGACCATTCAAAGACAAACCAACCATCAATTTACCACCCATTTATATTTTAGCACTTTCCCATTGCTCTTTGGAGGAAGGATCAAGACAAAACTCCTTACTATGGCCTAGAAAACTCTGCATGGTACCACTGGCTCTAACTGTCTCACCTGCCTTCCCTTCATATTGTCTGCTTTCAGACTCTTAGCTTCTCTCTTCCATAGGACCTTCTCACATGCTGTTTTTCCTACCTCCTGTGCCCTTCTTTCCTTCTCTCCCAGGCAACTTCTCTCATCCTTCAGCTCCCCTATACTATTTTCCAAGGAAACTTTTCCTGACATTCCTGAATAGTTCAAAACCTCCTATCAGAAACTATCAGTGCATCCCGCATCTCTACTTTATCACGACACAGCATTATATTTGTCTGGGTATTTGATTTATATCTATTTCTCTTATCAGATTATAAGCCCCATGAACAGTAAGACTGAATGTTTTTATTTAACATTGTATTTTAAGCACCAAGCAAAGTGCCTAGCACAGAATAAGCACTAAAATGAAAATCAGTGCCAGGCATGGTGGTGCACATCTGTAATTCCAGTGACCACAGAGATTGAAGTAGGAGAACTGCAAATTTGAGGACAGCCTGGGCAACTTAGACCCTGTCTCCAAAATAAAATAAAAAGCGTTGGGGATATAGCTAAGTGGTAGATTTCCCCTCTGTTCAATCCCCAGTACTGGAAAAAAACTGGGAACGGATTGAGGAATAAGTGAAGATAATGCTACAGAGGATCAAGGACATGGAGGGAACCTAAAGATAGGAAAGGTGTAGAGTTTAGAGGAGTATTCAGGGAGGAAAATTAATGAGGCAACTTGCAGTGATCTTGAAATGTTAATGAGCTGAAAACAAACAAAACCTAAAGTGGTGGTCTAAATACCCACAGAAATGGTCTAGAAGGACAATCTAGTGTTCTGAGGTGAGTAGAACTATGCAAAAGAAATATCCAAGCCCTAACCTCTCATATCTTTGAATGTGACCTTATTTGGAAGTAGGTCTTTGCAGATTTAAAAATGAATGAATCATATTGGAGTAGATTGGGCCTTAATCCAATAACTGCTGTTCTTAAAAGAGTGAAATTTGGACAGAGAGACAGAAGATACATAGGGAGAAAGCCATGCTGTGACAGGGAGAGATTGGAATGGTGGCTCTAGTAGCAAAGAGGCACCTAGTCTTGTGGCAATCACAGAAGCTAGGAGGAGAGGAGGGAAGTTCTTCCCACAGAGGCTTCAGAGAGACCTTAGTTCTGCTGACAACTTGATTTCTGACTTCTAACCTCTGAAAGAATAAGTTTCTGTTTTTTAAGCCATCTAAGTTTATGGAAATTTGTTATGGCAATCCCAGGAAACTAATAAAATGCTCTCTGAAGGCAAAGCTGCCCTCAAAGCTCAGATATGAAAGATCATTTAGGATGCCAATTAGGAGACCAAGACTTCATTCACTAAATTTGCACTACAACAGAGCAAACAGAACTTTTAATGTTCAGTAACAAACAGAAATCTAGAAATTAGAAGACATTCTTGACAATGGAGTCATTGTAAGGCACATCACTTACATAGATGTGTCATAGATACTGAGACATTGAGATTAAATAAGATATCCTCAAGGACCAGTAGGAAGGGTTTAGGTTGCGATTGTACCTAGCTTGATAAAGCATAAAGCATGTAGGTGGAATTGTAATGATGAGACCACTGAGAATCACTGAGGAAACACAGGACATTCAGTCATGTCTGCAGACTTCAAGGTTGCTGTCAGGCAGGACGAGCTTGGGTATCTAAATCCTCCCCCACTTCTTTGTACCATGGTCAAAGACAGAGCCCTGATACAAAGGCCTTGCCAAGAATAATCTTTATTTTGTTTTTGGAATAGGAGGAAAAAGAGTACATGCTTATTCCTTGCTCTGTATAGAGTATTTAAAATCATACATGAGAACTATGCTAGTTATCAGTTTTTGGCTTCCAGCTCCAAATTCATCTTTCATTACCTGCTCTGTGATTATGGACTGGATGTAAAACATTTCTTCTTCTATGGTGAGGAGGATGTTATGCTGTGTTGGTAGAGACCAATGGAAAGAAATTGCAGGCTTCTCTTCCTAGTTCTTATGCATTGTCAGTTTTTCCCCCTTCTTATTCCTCTTGCATAGCTGATCAGTGGTGCAGGCCTGTGAGGATTTCTAATACTGCTATAACCCCACTGTGTACCCCAAATGTGTAGTCTCTAAGTAACAATGCAGTGCCCATCCAGACCTTCCCCATGTGGATGCTTCAGGCTCCAGACTTTGCACCTACAATGGTGTCCTGACTCCTCTGCTCACTTGCCCACCAGAGTCAGCTCACCTGTACCCTGGAGGTTGTTCCCTCCAGGACAAGCTCTCTGCCATCCTGTGGGCTGCAATCATACCTTCTCCAGTGAGATCTGGCCCCCAGGCTTTGGAAAGGACCTTCCCAAGTTTGTTGTTCCTGGATACTCTCCCTCAACCCTGGAGTACCTGTTGAGTTCTTGCTATAGCTCACAGTAACTTGCCTATCATGGCTTCATAATTCTTTGTATTAAGCTTCCCTTGTTTAAATTACTATGTGGGTTCTACCTCCTGATTGTATCCAGACTAATGTAGTTTTATTCCCTCTTCAACAGGAAGCAAAAATGTACACACTTCTTTTTTTGCAAAAGTTGTCTTTTGAGTAATCCACCTGACACCTGGCTTGATCTCCCTGATGGAGATTACTGTCACCCATGAATTGCAAACATTCAGCAATGCGTTTGAAGGGATCTACATGCATGGCCATCATTCTGCTCCAGTTCCTGGACAGTTAACTGTATTTCCTCCATCAGTTTATCTAAACTTTCAAAGGTTGTTCACATATTTATGTAATGATTGGAAGATAAACTTTGTGTGGCAAGCAAATCTTCCCTCTGGCTGTAAATCAAGACATACTTTTTTCCTTTTTGAAAAATAACCATTTTTGTGTCTTTGTTTACCAACGTGCTGAATACTGGAGAATGATTTCAGTCAGAAAGAACTGTATTACCTATATCATAGGGTGATTATGAGAAGTAAAGGAGAAATTCTGGGTGAATTCTATGCCTTGTACTGGCACAGCATATGTACTCAGCTATTGTGAGTTCTTCATTCATTCATCTCAAATTTACTAAGCAGCCACGATATGCCAGGAGCTATCGGCATGGGGATATGAGGACAAGACTCATTTCCTGCTCTGGTACAGTGGCTCATCCAGTGTCTTGTTTAGTATAAGCCAAAGTACAGGAAACAACCTCTCCCTTCATTCTCTTCCAAAGGTATGGACTTTCAAATGGAATATAATAATTACAGTCATAAAATTTATTCCATGGAGATAAGTTCACTATCTAGAGGGATATGTTTTTCATTGTGTAAGTTTGATGTGAGTTTGATAGGCCCAGGTTACTGTTGGACCAGATTCTTTTTCTATAATTTGTTATAAATATGTTTATTTTAATGTTATGTGATAAACATTACAAACAATACTTCATTTAGAGGGCGTACTAGGCATGCGCGCTACTGCTGAGTTATACCCCACCCCAAACTTAGCATTATGGTCCTCATTTTATAGATGATGAAGGTTATGCTCTGATAATTTAAGAAAATTTCCTTCAGTCACTCAGTAAGTAAGAACAGGGATCCAAACATCACTACATGTGACTCAGAAGCCTTTGCTTTTATCAACCACATGAAGGAGCTTTCTTTCGTTGATTTTCAGTTCGATTGTGCTGAGGACTCACTGTCAATCCCTGACCTTCCCCCCCACGATCATTCTACTGTGCTGTGCTTGTCTGTTTGCTTGACCATCTTTGACATACGTGTTCCTTGACAGAAGATACTCTCTACTGTTCACCACTGTATCCTCAGTGGTTCTGGTTATCTATCTTACTACACAGTGACCCACCCTAAAGACTAGAGACATAAAATGACCATTTATTAGGAAATTTCATAGTTCTGTGGGTTGACGGGGCCCAGTCAGCTATGGGACTCTTTCTTGTGTTCTCTGAGTCAGGTGGTGGCTGGTGCTGGTGTTATCTGAAGGTTCACCCAAGCTGGACATCCCCAGATGGCTTCTTAATTACATACATAGTGCTTGGCCTTGGACAGCTGAGACAGCTGAGGACTGCCTGGGCATCTCTCCAGCTCCACGTAGCTTTTCCACGTGGCTAGCTTGGCTTCCTCACGGTGTGAACTACTTACATAGTGTCTGATTTGCCCCAGAGTGACTGTCCTAAGAGACTTGGGCGGAAGCTGCAAGACTTTTTATGACCTAGCCCCAGAAGTTACTCAGCATCATGTCCATCTTACTTCACTGTGAGTCACAGGGTCAACAGAGATGAAATATGTGAGGTCATTGCATAAGGGTATAGAGATCAGCCTCACTTGGTAGGGAATCTTTGGGGACTAACTGCTGTTTAGAGGAAGCAGGGGAAAGAAAGCTTCTCAGAGGAGGAGACTCTCAGATGAGGAATAGGAGTGAGCATATCCCCCCAAAATAAAAAAGGGTGGGGAAGAGAAAGGGGAAGAGAGGGAAGGGTCTTTCAGCCAGAGGAAAGCCCCTGTGCAAAGACTAAGAGAAGGGCTGGGGATATAGCTCAGTTGGTAGACTGCTTGCCTCACAAGCACTAAGGCCCTGGGTTCAATCCCCAGCACTGCAAAAACAAAACAAAAAAATAAAAAGCCTCACACAAAGACTAAGAGAAAAGAAGAAGAAGTGAGGGGTTGATAAGCATGGTGTGTTTGGGTTCCAATGTGTGCTTGCTGTGTGCCATCAGTGGTGATATATCCTTTCCGTGGTTTAGTTTCCCCATGTGAAATGGAGATAATCTTAGTTGCTATGGTTTGGACTTAAGTATCCCCTAAAGGCCTGTGGTGCTATTGGGAGGTTGTGGAAACTTAATAAGAGTAGACCCCAGTGCGAAGCCTTGCCGCCATTGGGGGTGTGCCCTTGAAAGGCAGAGTAGGATCCCAGCCCATTCCTCTTTGTCCCTTTCACTTCCCAGCCACGAGGTGAACAGTTTTGTTCTGCCACACACTTCGGGCATGGTGTGCTGCCCCCCACCAGAGGCTTAAAAGCAATAGGTCCACCCAGTCTTAGACCGTAAACTCCAAAACTGTGAGCCCAAATAAACCTATTCTTTTCATAAATTGATTATCTCAGGCATTTTTGTAGTGGCAAAAAGTTGATGACCATGATAGTTATTATCTAATATAGTTGTAAGGATTAAATTAGTTGATGCATGAAGAGTTTAGGGTCCCCCACAGGCTAAGCATGCATTCTACCACTGAGCTACTCCCCCAGCCATAAAAGAGGTTTTTTTAAGGTACTGGAGATTTAATCCAGGGTGCTCTACCACTGAGTTACATCCCCAGACCTTTTAATTTTAAGTTGCCCAAGCTGGCCTCTAACTTGTTATCCTTTTGGTTTAGCCTCCTGAATTTCTTGGATTATAGGCATGTGCCACTGCACCTGTCAAAAGAGTTCTTCAAACGAATGCCTGATACATAGAAACAACAGATGCTGGTGTTGTTGCAGTTACTGGTATTATACAAGGAACCATGGGCATATGTAAATATGGCTGTTAGAAAGAACTCCAGGTGGGGAATGGTGAGATACGAGTCTGGAGGGGTGAACGGGCCAGAACGTGAACGACTTTGTAAGTTATCTACATCCACAAGTGTTTGAATTTTATCCTAGAGTAAATGAAGAGAGGTTATAGATTTTAAGCAGAGAGAGTGAACTGGGTTTTGGGTTTTAGGAGGATCTTTATATTAAAGGTCTCTAGTGTGAGGATCCTGGGAGGTGGGGGTGGAAATTAGAGTCAGAGAGATCAGTTAGAAGTTGTGGTGGTCGTCCAGGAGAGAGAGGTAATGGCCTGGCATAAGATCATGTTAATGGGGATGGAGAGAGGTGGACCTGCTAAAGGTTACAGTGCTGGTTAGCGACAGAGCAGGGACTGGGGCTGCTGACTAATTACAGAGGAATTTCCTGCCAGGAAATTAACCTTTTTTACTTGTTTATTTAGGCATGAGTTTAATATGTGCTATTTGATAGAGAAAGATAAGTTGCTACGAGTAACTGGACAGAGATGGTTTAGTTGGGAGGTATGGTTTTCATTTCCATTGCTTATGCCTGCAATGCTGATAATAGATGTGACTTGGAAGTCACTGTACCCAAGAGAAAGTCGAGCAAGGTGAGCCATTCTCTTCAAAGGGAGAGTTTTTTTTTTTTTTTTTTTTTTTTTTTCCCAATTCTCCTGGTTTTTGTTCATGGGGTCACACCCTGACTTCTAATAACTGCCTCATCTGTTCTCCTTTGGGTCAGACTGGGAGTGTTTATTTGCCTTTTTTTTTTTTTTTGGCTTAATTGGCATGTAAAACACTAGTAAGATGTGATTGGTTATTTTGTTCATGCAACATTAGCCTTTTAAGCTGTGTTTCTCAAACAATCTCTGGGGACAGAGGTTGGTCATGGAACCCATGTTCTTAGAAGGTCCAGGCCTAGATTCTGGTTGATGAGTAGAAATGAACCAAGAGGAGCCTGATGACATGAGGGCACCTGGGCACAGGTGACACCAGTGGCTACTGCTTTGGGGAGGAGACTTCTTAAGAAAGATATCTGAGACAGTAAGATGGTGGCTGGGACTGTGGGCAAAGGATGAGCCTGGCAGTATTCTCCATCACTGAATTAGGTGACCCTGAAGGTCTAAATTATATTCCAAATGATCCCTTCCCTTGACCATGGACACCTGATTCCACATGGGAATTTAGTTGATAGAATCCTGCATATTCTTCAAGGTGCAGCTCGGTGGGAAGCCTCCTCTCACTGATAATGGGTCTTGCAGGCCATCCCTCTAGTTACCCTCTTCCACATTTAAGGAACCATAGAGGAAGGACAGGCACCATATAACTCAACACTTATATGGTGCCCTCAGTGTGGCCTAACTTTACTGGATACTCTCTGAAGGTTTTTCATTCCCTCTGTGTCTCTGCAACGCCTCTGAATTTTCAGGCAAGTTCTGTTGATTGACAGACCCAGAAGTTTAGAAGATATATTAACCCTCATGTTCAGATTGAAACTGAAGAGGAAGGGTTAAGTCCCCAGCTTAAGATTGTGAAGGCTGAAATTTACTTAGGAGCTAACCAAGGACACTCCCAGAGTCAAATATCTTAAATACATTTGTTGCTTAATCAAACCCTAAGAGCCAGGCCTGGTGGTGCATGTCTGTAATCCCAGCAACTCTAGAGGCTGAGGCAGGGGCATTGCAAATTTGAGGTTTGCCTGGGCAACTTTATCTCAAAATAAAATAAAAAGGGCTAAGGATGTAGCTCAGTGGTAGTACACCCCTGGGTTCAATCCCCAGCACCAAAACCAAAATAAACTAAAAAACAACCCCTAAGAGGTTCATCCTATTCCCATTTTATGGTTGAGGAAACTGAAGCTTATTTTTTAAAACTATCTTTTGATTGTTAGCGGACCTTTATTTTATATATTGGTGCTAAGAATCAAACCCAACGCCTCACACATGCTAGGCTCTACCACTGAGCTACAACCCCAGTGCAAGCTTACAGTTTTAAAATAATCCCATCCCGCTTATGTGCCAAACCCAGAATTTAAGAAAATATATGATCGTATTCATTGCTGCTTATTTTCATCACTTCCTACATGATATTACATGTTCACTTACCTGTCCCCTCTACAAATTAGACTAGTGCCTTTCCTAAGGGAAAGAGCTGTGCTTCTGTTTTTATTTTCATCAGGACCTAGCAAAGAGCCCCAAGCATAGTTGATGTTTGATAAACCACACTTAACCACATGTTAAAATGAATGAAGAGCTGATGATAAAGCTTGCTTCTAGTCCAGGTCAGCGCTGCCTCCCTGTGAAGACAAGGTTGGCCTGTCCTTTTTCAGGGTAGGTTTTTGTGGAAGCCTCTTCTCCCTTCAGAGTGGCACCAGCAGACACTTCCTGAGTTCCTTTAAAGTTGCTGTGGTGAGCCAGCAGCTCCTTTGGGGACCTCTTCAGACCCCATGGTGGCCACCGCTCTGGTTTACCTCTGTGACATAGAGATCTAGATTGAACCCACAGAAACTCAGAGAGAGTGACCACAGGCCCAATCTTTGACCAGATGTGGGGTTGATCTTGGCTCTCTCCCTCTCTCTCCCTCTCTCTCTCTCTCTCTCTCTCTCTGGCTTGATTTGTGACCTTGGGTCAATTAACCTTAGTAAGCCTCACATTCCTCCCTGTAAAGTGGGGACACAAATAATGCCTACTTAATCTGGTTGTTGTAGGACTGAATGAGAAAATGTGTGTGCACCCCTCCTCACAGAGCAGTGAATGGCAGCTGTGGCTACTGACTGTTTATAAAGGCCTGAGACAGGAACCTGGAAGAGGAACAGTAGTACTGCGAGGCACAGCCGGGTGCTTTGCCAGTCCCTCTTCACGTGCTGCATCTCAAAGCAACACTAATGGTTGGAGTTTATTTTCCAGGCTCTTCAGTTTTCCTTCTCCTGCTAACCTGTGCAGTGTCCTCTCCATTCACTCATACCTGTGTGAAGTCTGGCTCCCCAGCAAAGTGTAGGAATCTGGACCAAGGAAGAGAGATAGTCAGGCCAGAGTGCTCAGGCCAGGTCCCTCAGAGGATAACTCCACTTGATCTCCTGGAGTGGAAGTTGTGGGAAACAGAGCTGTCCTCACCTGGAACCTTCCATAATTCTGCCCCTGGGAAAGCCAGTGTCCTGTTAAGGACCTTGGAGGGGCAAAAATTCCAGACACTGCTGGCTTTTCACAGATGCAGGCAAAAGGGCCTCAGTGGAGGGTGATATCTAGCAACTATTGGAAGAGAATTGGATTATAATTTATGCAGAGTTGAACAACTAAAAACCTAACGACCAAATGAACAGTCAAGGAGTCTTAGCATTTCAAAACAAATCTCTTATTAATGCTAGTGGTTGACCCTAAGGCTGAAGACTGAATTCTGGCAGGAAATTTAGGAATTGGAGGGGCCTTGCCTACATAGCTCATGCCAAAGGTTGGCTTTTGCTGCAGATGGGAGTAGACTAACTTTTCTTGTGAAATGCCAGAATTCATGAACCCCAGTTATTTAAGTGTCCTTCATCCAAGTCAGGATGTTTGCAAGACAAATGATCTTTCTGAATTCTGAAGAAAGGAGCAGGGGCACACCCCAGGAGTGATTTGACTATGCTTATGACAGTTACAGTGTGGGAGGCTAGGAAGTCGGTGTTAAACTGCACAGGTGCTGGGTTGGCATTTGTTGACTGACTGCATTCAGGGATGAAGGCAGCCCTTGTATTGGGAAAAGCTATAAAAAGGGTCCCTGTTATCTCTGGCCTTAATGTACTCTTCAGGTCACGAGTTCTTTTTACTCTAAAGTCATTCTTGCCTTCTGTCTCCCTCCAGGAGAAATTGTCCCCTTTCTTTTGAATTCCCAATTTATTTACTTTTCTGCACTTAACTCACCATATTGTAATCATGGGCTTGTGTGTCTGTCCCAGTAGATTCTGAGGGCCCTAAAGACAGGGGATGCTTGTTTCCTTAGCTCCAGAACATAGCTCCTGGTAGGATAATGAATGTTGACTGAGTGCTTGCTGAATGAACCAGGTGGCTAAGCCAGATGTCTTTTATCCTTGATTACATATGTGCAGATATGTATATATGTGTGTGTGTGGTTAAAATAGTTTATCTTGATAATTTTCTTCACTTAAGGCAAATCTAGTCAAGGAAACAAACTACATAATTGACTAATAAGGTGTAACACTAAGAGAACACCAAATGGACAAGGTGAAATCAGAGATTGGTTACTTCCTGGGCCTTTTTATTTGACCAAATGGCTTAGCATAGCCAATCACTGTCAGGGAAGTGGTCAGATGGGAGCAGAGGAAAAAGTAAAGGGAAGGGGCCCTTCCTTTATAAACCAACTGGGCATACCTCTCTGGTGAAGAGGGATTTTTTTTTTTTTTATGTTCATTCCTTTTCTTTTCTTTCTTTCTTTTTTTTTCTTTTTTCTTTTTCTTTTTTTTTTTTTTTTTTTACCAGGAATTGAACTCAGGGGTGCTTAACCACTAAACCACATCCCCAGTCCCTTTTATATTTTATCTTGAGATCGGATCTTGCTAAGTTGCTTAGGGCCTGGCTAAGTTGCTGAGGCTGGCTTTGAACTTGTGAGCCTCCTGCCTCAGACTCCTGAGTTGTTGGGATTGCAGGCATGTGCCACCACACCCAGTTTATGTTCATTCTTTTTCAAAGTGTCTTTAACACCTATGGACTTAAGACTTAAATTTGTAACGTGATCATTCTGATCTTCTAGTCAGTTGAAGTAAAATTGAACATTTCAGATATGAAGCGTCTCTTCTTTAAAATGTCAAGACATTAACTTTGCATGGTTTCAGGAGTTCAGGTGCAAAATCTTTGTATTGCCAGATTAACGCAATGCCTGCACACACAGCTGCTTAATACACACCACTGCAAGGAACAAATCAGAGTAACGAGGCTTCTGAAACAGAAGTCTTGCAAGAATAGAACAGTGAATACCTGACAGCATAATTCAAGGTCCCAGAGGAAGACACCTTTAGTCCACCTGAACTAAGCCAAACCACACTTTCCTTCCTCATCTGTCTTTATAATACTTTTATATTGACAGTGAAGTAGGCCTTTGGTTTCCATTAAAGTTCCTGAGGTGAAGCTATTAAACCTTATCTGGACTATAAACCTTGCCATGGACTCTGTGCTTCCTAGCATGTGTGAAGCTCTGGGTCCAATCCCCAGTGTCACAAAGGAAAACAAGGATCAAACAAAACCTTTCCATGAATATGTCTATCACCTTTTTCCTGCCAGGGGAAGACTGATTCAGATTAACGAATCTAAAGCAAGTAACGCAATTGGGCACCGTGGCACATGCCTATAATCCCAGTGACTTGGGATGTTGAGGCAGGAGGATGACAAGTTTGAGGCCAGTTTTGGCAATTCAGCAAGACCCTCAGCATTTTAGTGAGAACCTGTCTTGAAACAAAAATTAAAAGAGCTGGGATATAGCTCAGTGGTAAAACACCCCTGGGTTTAATCCCCAGAACCAAAAAAAAAAAAAAAGAAAGGAAAAGAGAAAGCAAGTGGCTCAGTGTTGGTATTTGAAGATGTTCAACCAGAGTTGCCAACATGAAAAAGAAAATCACGAAAGAGAAGATTACAAGTGGGAAGGTCTTCAAAGAACAGAGGCGGTATGGGGAGGGACAGACATGGAATTAGTGGAGCAGGAGTGGGGAGGGGGCTGGAGGTCCAGCACCCAGAGGTGCACCTTCCCAGCTTGTTCTAGCCTGCAGAGAAACCCTTGAGAATTACATGTGAGTTGGAACCCCAGAAATGAGAACAAGTCATTGATCAATACCCAATAAATAGGCACCATATTTTTATTAGAGTTTTATAGTTATACATAGTAGTTGGGTTCATCCTGACAAACTCATACGTGCATGTATATTGCTTTCAGTTCATGATCCTCCCCTTTTTCTTCTCTCTTTTCCCTCCCATCCTCCCTCCCCTCTCCCATTCTCCTTCCTCTATTCAACTTCCTTTCACACTTGTCTATTAATTTATATTTGATTGGTTCTTTTTATGATTCTATCCTTCCCTCCCCCTTTCCTTTATTTTACTCTAGCTTCTGCACATGAGAGAAAACATTTGACCTTTGAGTTTCTGAATTTGGCTTATTTCACTTAGCATGATGTTCTCCATTTTCATCCATTAAGATGCACCATTTGATAGTTTGTTCTGTACACTAGCATGTGCGGAAATACAATAATAGCACTCAATTCCAATGGTAAAAAACAAGCCAAGAGTGGAGACATTCCCTAAGATGCCGGCCTGGCACCAGTGAAGTTAATTTGGCAATGATTTTCACTTGGGAAAGAGAAATGAAGGGAGGAGCTGCAGCCTCTGCCAAACCTAACAGTCTGAAAAGTAGACTGTGCAACTAGGGAGGCCTCGGGGCAACACCAGCTGCAGATGAGCTCAGTAGGGTGAGGCCCAAAGGGAGGCCACAAACTCCTCTGGGGAAAAGGTGGCAGAGGGCACATCCTCTAATGTCACTGCAAAGTCAGCCACATGCGCAGTCAGAGGACCTCAAAGGGGGCAGAGGATGGATCAGGTTTGGGTCTGGAGGTAGGGACTGGATTGGGCTGCGTGGATACTGCACCACTTTCTAGTGGTTATTTATCTCTTGAAGTCTCAGTTTCCTCATCTGTAAAAATAAATAGAGTAACCAACAACTTTCTGTAAAGATGAGAAAAAACAAACTAAAGTGGTTAAAAAGAAACTATTCCTTCTGATGATTATTCTATGATGCATTTTAGTGTTAGAAAAAAAAATCCTACCCTGTAAAGATACAGATTTAATTTTGTTTAGTAAGCAAATAAGCTTCAAATAAATACCAAAACAGGGAACTATTTATTCCCCTGAACTGGACTTGTCTTTCTCAGCCTGTTGTTGGTGTACAATGACCATACACACCCCTTTTGTCATTTGTGGGGTATCCTTTTAACATTAGGAGCCAGTTGTAACTCTTAAGGGAAACCTGAGCTACACCAGCAATTACAGATGTGAAGGGAGATAGAGGTTCTAACCTTTGTTCCCTCTGTGGATTCCTTTGAGAACATGATGAAAGCTGAGGACATTTTTCTCAAGAAAATTGCACCCGCCTTCCTGAAAGCAAAGGAGAGGGCTTCTCTTCTTGAAGCTCCTCTTTGGATTCTAGTTTTTGTGTGTGTGTGTTGGGGTGATTGACTCCAGGTGTCTTAGTCTGCTGGAGTTGTAATAAAAAAGTACCATAACTTGAGTGAGATTTTTTTTCCCTCACTGTTCTGGGGGCTAGAAGTCCTAGATCAGGGTGCCAGTGTGGTTGGGTTCTGGAAAGGATGCTTCCCGATTTGTAGACAGCTGCTATCTTGCTGTGTACGCACATGGCCTCTTCTTTTTTGTGAGAAGGAGGACAGAAGGAGCAAGTTCTCTGATGTGTCTTCTTAATAAGGATACTAATGCCATGGTGAGGATCCTGCCCTTGTGACCTTGTCTGACCCTCATCACCTCCCAGAGGCCCCACCTCCCAACATGATCAAAGGGAGACTTGGGGTTTCAACATAGGAATTTTAGCAGGGACACAATTCAGCTCATGGAACCAGTTCATGAGCCCTGCAGTACTGAAAACAGGGAGACTGCAGGTTCTCTGAGAACATCCACATTTTTTTTTTCTTTTTTTCCTATTTTTTGGTGAGCAGGAGTAAACAATATAGAATAAAATAAAAAGTCAGGAGGAAAGAGTTCAGGATGCTGTATAGTAATCTGGAGACATGCTGGTCTTGGCTCCCCGGTCAAGTAGAACTGAAACCTAAGACATGTCACTTGGTCTGTCTGAACTTCAGTTCTCCCATTGGTTAGGTTATTCTTACCTGATGTACTGTTCATTGACATCACATAAAGGGTCGGACCCTATGCTAAGTGTCCCCTTCGACCTTTTCCCTCAATATATTTACCAATCTGTTTAAAAAGCAAAGCAGGAACCATTATTTCCATTTTATAGATAAAGAAACTGAGTCATAGGAGGTTAAGTACATGGTCTAAGGTTACCTAGCTAGTGAACAGTGATTGCTATTCATGCTTAGCCAAGTCTGGGTTTTTGCTCTACACAGTTGTATTGACATTGTAGTTGTTGAGAATCACACAGGACAAAATGTAGAAAAGTCGTTTGAATACTATGAAGCATTATCTTTCTTTCTGCACACAACACACACAGAGCTTTGTTATTATTTTGTGGGAAGACAGCCATACTTCTTTGTAATGGGAAAATAAGATTCACATAGAATTCTGAAGTTCTTTCTCAGAGGTTTAAGGACATACCTTGGTTATGGGAAACCAAATAATTGTACCTGGAAATACTTGGGGCCTTCATCTTTAGCAAGACAAGACAGCCTGGTCTCTGGCTTCCTCTGCGGATGTCTTCTCTTTTCAATACTTGCCTTTGTTGGTGCCTATTTACACTGATCACTCCCAAGGCCACACCTAGCAGCTTCTTGAAAAGATGTATCCAGCAGTTGTGGTTTAGAGTTGTATAAGAGAAATAAGGAAATGAATAGCAGGTGAATATAAGAGCCTAGGAGCAGCCTTGTTCTGCGGCCTGCCTGCCACAGGCTGGGGGAGTTTAGGCGCTGCCCCCCACAGGGTGTCCCTGATGGAGGGGGCCTTGGGCACCAGTTCAGTCTCCACAGGAGTTTCACTCTGGTTTGGGTTTGTGTTTTCCTTGAAATTATCCAGTTAATCTGTCAGTATCCAGTGTGCTTTGGTGCCACTGGACCATCTCTGGGAAAAGGATGACCAGACTCAGAGTGGCCTGGGGACTGGAAAACAGACTGAGGACCCTTCTCATCCCATGGCCTGTGAGACTCCAAGCCCTCGTCCTCTTGGCTGTGTTCTTTGGTACCCCCACCAACACACTGCATTAGATTTAGCTGCCAAAGGAATGGGCAGCACAGGGTGATGATCTGCCAGGTTTCTCACCCAGGATGGAGGACTTAGGACATTTCAGTGAAAAGTTTGTTGATTTGGGTGCAGTCCTTTTATCATTGATTTGGTTTCATCTGAAACTCTACCCATACCTGGCTCATAGTAGGTTTTATGCAAGATTGTAGAAAGGATGCATGAATAATTCTCCATCCTACTCTGAAGGGGAGCTGATACATAGTAGGCCTTCAGTTGATATTTGGTTCTCATCTCTTTCTTCTTCCAGTGCCTCTTTCTTACTTTTCCTGATAAATCAAGAAATCATGATGGAGCCTGAATTAAAGAACATGCTGTATTTAAAAAAGTCCAGGAAAGTCTGTATTGGAAAGCCAAATATTTCAGGAGAGAATTAACTGAACTTCTTATAGTAGGAAAGCTTTTCTAGGTTCCACTAAAATTCTGGACAGTTACTTTTCTTCTAAAGATTGGAATCTGCCCCTTTAAGGACCTGGGGAGATCTGGGGTGCTTGGGAAGTAGGTTTGTTGGAAAACAGTTTTAGAAGTCAAGGGGTTCCCTGAATTTTTGAGATTCGGAAGCTCCCCAGTCCATGTAAGTAGAAATGTCCTACTCCTCTCACCTTATTTTATTTGCTGGGGGATAAATTTTGGGTCTTGAAGGCAGAGGAAGGAATTTGTAATTCTAGATGGGGATCTAAATGGATCATCACTTGTGAATAGTTGTCGGGGGGGACCTATTTCTTCAAACATGTGGAAGATGGTGCTGTAGAGAATAAAAACAGGTGGAGAACATCATTTGTGCTCCAGTGGAATTTTCCACTTGGATAAATGATGATTTATTCCAAACTTCTCTAGGGATTGACAAATTCATGTTAATTTCCACACCTTAGTCTGGCATAGTGGTGTACAGCTCAACCCCAGAAAATCAGGAAGCTGAGGCGGGAGGATCCTAAGTTTGAGGCCAGTCTGGACAACTTAGACCCTGTCTCAAAATTAAACAAACAAACAAACAAACAAACAAACAAACAAATAAATAAAAAAGAAAGGAAGAAAAAAGAAAAATAAAAAAAAATTTCTATATTTTAATATATGATGTACAACCAAATTCCTGCTTCCCCATGAAAGTATTCCAGTTCACCAGTGCAGTCGTGCTGGTACCCGTGACTTAACTGTAAATAAGAAGGAAAAGCTGTGGTAAAGTACTTCTATAATTCTTTTGGAAAGGTAGCAGGTGATAATATTTTATGAGATCATCCTAGTTTCAAATAGTCTCCCCACAATAGCCTTTAAAATGTCCCATAAATTTTGTATTTGGGTCTTTCTATCTTTAAAACTGCATTTTGCACTTTGTGTTGGTGGCATCAAAGCTGGTAGTCCATGTCTCATTTTGTTTTTAATTAAAAAAATAGGGTCATTTAAAGAAGAATTTGGTAATAAGGGCCCTAGTTGTTTCTTGATAACAAATGTAACAAAGAAATACATTTTCAATTCTATCCAAAGCCCCAAAGCCTTGGGATGGACCTGGATTCTATTTCTTTCTTTAGTGGCCCACATTCAATCCATTAACAAATTACTGGCTTAATCCTCAGAATTACTCAGAATCTGGCCACTTTTTCTACTTCCAGGCACCACCACCTTCAAACAAGCACTTCTTGCTGTCCTGAAAATGAAGTCACTGTTGGGAATGAACCCAAAGCCTCCCACCAATAAAGGTGGTGGTGGGTGGGGCAACCCGCCTTGACCCAGTCCAGGACAGAAGACTCCTCCAAGGCCTATGCTCAGGATGGTGCCAGTGTACTAAATGTAAGAGAGGGATAGGAAGGACCCACTGTAGACTGTCACCTCCTGGAGGAAGCCACGCCTGCCCTCCCTGCTGGTACTCCTGTTCCCAAGGGCAAGGATCTACGGGCCCCATCCTAGCAGCTCCCTTATTAATTGCAATGGACTTGCCAGTCTTTCTGTACTTTCCCTTAGCTTAGCTTTTCTCTCCACCACTCTCACCCCACCAGTGTGGGATGGGAAGCCAGAGTGAAAGAAAAGGAGGTGGCCACTCTCTGGAGGCTCCCAGTCAAAGCAAGGTAAAGGCCAAAGCAAAGTTCCCCATGGGGTCCAGAGTGGCTCAGCAAGAACACTCTTCAGAACTGTAGTTGGATAATAGCCAGAACAGGTCATTCCTCCCCCTCCAGTGGCTTCCCACCTCGGCCTCATAGGAGTAAAAGCAAACGTTCCCCACTTCCTCCCTGACCTGCCTCCTTCCCCTCTCCCTTTGTCCTCCTCTCCAGTATGCCAAGCAGAGGCCCCTACACTGCTGTGCCCTTCCTAGGTGCCTCTCCCTAGATATCCACTGGCTCACTCCATGACTACCTCCAGGTCTCTGCCTAAACGTTCCCTTCTCACATAGGGATTCCCTGGACACCCTACGTAACAGCATCTATTCCTCCCAACCCCAGTGCGCCCCACTTTCTATATTCAGCTCAATTTATCTTGATTATCTTGATTATTATCTTGATTATTGTCCTCCACTAACTTGGGGACAGTTTGTTCATGGTGGAATCCCTGCCTCCTAGAAGAGGGCATGGTACAGAGAAATATTCAATATATATTTGTAGAATGAATAAATATCCTAGTCCAAATCAGGAAGTGAAGAGCAAACAAGTAGGAGTATGGGTAATCATAGAACCCTAAATATTCAGATTTCTAAACCACATTTCCAAAATAGCTTCTCATTGAGTTAAATTCCCAGTACAAAAAACCAAAAAGCCAAAAACAAAGATGAGAACAAAAACCAAAAAACCCTCCAAATGAAATAGCTTCTTATGTCTGAAAAGAACACCAGATCATTTTTAGATCAGGGTCTTTTCCTGAAATGCCACCCCTCACCTTCCCCATGGACTGGTTCTATCATCCATCCTTCAGTTTCCTTGGAATTCTACTCTTAGTGATTAATTTTTTAAGTATTACATATGACCTCTTTAAAAGGCCTTTTTTCTTTTGAAATCAACTTTACTGATATGTGATTTATATACAATAAAGTTCACCCATTTTAAGAGTACCATTTGTCCAGTTTTGAAATGCATCCAGCTATGTAACAGCTGCCACAATGAAGGTATAGAACATGTCCGTCACCCTGAGGAACTTCCTTGTGTCCCTTTGCAGGAAACCCTCAGGCTCCACCCCTTGCTGCAGACAATTACTCACATACTTTGTCATCACAGATTAGTTTTGCCTGTTTTATAATTGGAAGCGTATAGTATGTCTATAGTGTGTACTTTTTATTCTGTTGCTTGTTTATTCTTTTGAGAGTAATCCTTATTGCTGTGTTCATTCCTATATATTACTCAATAGAATCAATGGGCTCTCTTTTTTTTTGTACCGAGGATAGAACCCAGGGGTGTTTAACAACTGAGCCATATCCCCAGTCCTTGCTATTTTTTTATTTTGAGACAGGGTTTCCCTAAGTTGCTGAGGGTCTTGCTAAGTTGCTGAGGCTGACTTTGAACTTGTGATCCTACTGCCTAAGTCTCCTGAGTTGCTGGGATTACAGGTGTGCACCACGGTGCCAGAATGCCTCTTTTTTTAATAGAAAATATTCCCAGGAGGGACAACTGGCAATTCTTTCAGTCCTTTAATGCTTTAGTATTTAGCATGAATGTGAATATGTTTATTTATTTAATTATTTAAGCTGAGCCACATATCATGGTATAGAGGTGTCTGGGTATAGAAGTGAGGGAGAGGCCTTGACCAAAGGTAGGCACTGAAATGCAATTTTGGCAGCTCCATTGCTTGTCTTTTTGCAAACAGACTCAAAGAGTTACCT
Organism: Sciurus vulgaris; assembly: GCF_902686455.1. Taxonomy (NCBI): domain Eukaryota; kingdom Metazoa; phylum Chordata; class Mammalia; order Rodentia; family Sciuridae; genus Sciurus; species Sciurus vulgaris. Next base: position 81,764,247 of record NC_136465.1, read on the forward strand.
TCCTTAATGAGACTCTGTCTCCAAAAAAAAAAAAGAGACGGGCTTAGTGGTTAAGCACCCTGGGTTCAATTTCCAGTATGCCCCCAAAAGAGCTACCCTCCTACCTTCAATTCAAGAATTTCAAGAGTAAGCAAATGAATATTCCTGAATATCCCCTATGTGCTAGATGTAATTGTACTTGATGCCCCATAACCCTGTGGATTGAGCATTATGAATGCCACTTTTTTCGGATAAGGAGATAGGCCACTGATGGAGCTGTTAAGTAGGATTCAGGTCAGTTCTTCCTAACTCCTTAAAATTCATTTCAATATACTGCCTCTAGGTTAGGCACAAACAAGGAGAACAGACTGGTTTGTGGGGACTGACCAGATATGAGGTGGAGATAAGAGTGGCCCTGGGCACAATGTGACCTTCCTGGCCACTGACTCTCCTCCCTGGTCTGGACACAGCTTCAGAGAGATGGAGAGAGAAGTCCATCTGATAACTGGTTGCATTATTTTGTCCTGAAGAGTGGGAAGAGGTGAATCCTGCAGCTGCATTGGGTTTCATGTCACTGAACCAGTCTGAACACTTTATGGGATTCTCTGACCCAGGCTTGGGCTGGCTGGAGCTCCTCTTGGAACCAAAACCTCCATTGGAATGAAGACCCTGGGAATGAGCACATCTTAAAGTCAGTCCCAGAAAAGGCAAGAAAGTCCTGGCTGTAACCAGAGCATTTTTTAAATAGCCTGATAAGGAGAGGCTCAAGAGAGGCAGAGTTGGTGGCTGGCCAGTGTGCTGACCGCAAGTGCCGGTTCCCTGCAGACTGCATTCCGAGGCTTCAAGTGTCATCTCTCGCTCTGTGCCTGTTTGTCCCTTGCATACTCCACTCCTCTCCCACCTGGTGGAGGTGGGGAGCCAAAACCAAGGCCACTTGGAGATTAAGCTCTGGAGACTCCTGCTTTGCTAGGTGGGCTCTCTTAGCATTTTACATAACCTGCCACTACATGCAAACATTGCCCACATTTCAGAGGTGCCTGCGTTGGTTTGGTAGGACTGCTGCAACAAAGCACACACCAACAAACAGAATTCTTAAGGCAACAGAAATATATTCTCTTGGTTTCTGAGGCTGGAAGTCTGTATTCACAGTGTCAGCAGGGGTCTGCAAGCTGGAAGCTCTGTCTAGAGAAATGGTCCTGTGCCTCCTGCCTGCCTTTCTGGTGGTTGCCCTCAGTCCTTTGGTGTTCCTTGGCTTTTGACTGTACAACTCCAGCCTCTGCCTCTGTCTCCCATGGTCTTCTTCTCTAAGTGTTGATCTCTTCTGCCTATGTATATCTCTGTGTCCTCTTTTTTTCAGTACTGGGGATTGAACTCAGGGATGCTCTACCATTGAATTACATTCCCAGCCCCTGTCCCCATCACTTTTTAAACATTATTTTCTATTTTGAGACAGGGTCTCACTAAGTTGTCAAGGCTGGCCTTGAACTTGCAATCCTCCTGCCTCATCCTCCTGAGTAGCTGGAATTACACATGTGCACTACCACAACCTGGCTGTGTCCTTTTCATATAAAGGCACCAGTATTGGATTTAGGGCCACTAGAGTGACTCATCATCTTGCATATCACGTCATATCCCCTGTTGCAGGCTTTCAATATCCATCTGCCTCTAAGATGAGTCTGGGACTACAAAGTCAAGTCCACTCATCTAGCTTCATCTCCACACTTAGTTCTCACACTTTATCAATGGCCAGGGCTGTTCCTGCCTCTGTGCCTTTGCACATTCTGCTCCCTCTGCCTGAAATGCCCTTCTTATTCCTCATCCTTTTCCCTTCTCCATCTGTAAAACTCATCCTAATCCTTTAGTCCTTCCTTCTTTGTGGGGTACACCCTGAACTCTGCAATGAATTCTTCCTGTGGCCTTTGGTGCCTGCTGTGGTCCTTATGTGTTCCTCTAACACAATGAATTGATTTCTCCTTGATTCCTGTCTATTTCTCTGCCAGATTGAGCTCCTTTAAAGGTAATTTCTTTTGATATTCAATTACACAGAAGATCATCCACAGATACAAATGACTGAATAAATATGTAAATTTCTTTCAGGGAATGGAGACCAAATAGGGTTTTTCCCATTCTTCTGTGATATTTCCTATAATGCTTGGCGTGTAGTTGACTTCAAATGCTTCCTGTATTGTTTAGTATAAAAGAGCCACATTACTAGGAACCTAGTGGGGGCTGTGGTTCCCTGACATTGGCAGTTCCAAAAGAGTTAGAGGAAACAATTGAGCTATCTCCCCAGCCCTAGATACTTCTTAAATGAGAATTCATTGAGGTCAGGGAGGGAGACAGGCAGCTCCTTCCTTCTTGCTAGTGAAGAAGTAAAGGGAGAAAAAGAGTCTGAGGCCTGAGGTTCTGTGGCCCCCAATCCTAGAGTAGCATTGGTAAAGAGGTCAGGTGAAGACATTGATAGAGCTGTCTGAGTCCTGAGCTGGAGTGGGGCCGTGGTGGCCATGTTTGGTGGGATGTTGGTAAGGGAGGTGTCAGCAGGGACTGGGCTCTGAGACCTTCAGACTGAGGCAGAGCTAGGACCATCCTCAAAGAACTTGAGACCCCCTAGCTGGCCTTGTAGCAGAGGGAAGGGCTGCCCCAGAGTCAGAGGAGCCTCTCTGTTAGGGGGACAGGCACCTTTGTTGTGGGCTCTCTCATCTCCTCTCCTCATTTCCAGTCAGGTGAGCTTCCCTTCTGTGATGCTCACCCATGCTGCCTGTCACCAGATAACATTCAAAGGAGGACAGCTGAAGTTGAAGGAAGCCTGGGTTTCCAGACTCCCTTTATAATCTTTCTTCCATCGATTTCCCAGGGTCCTGTATTAGCTTTTTGTCACTATAACCAAATACCTGATACAGGTATTTTATACATGTGCAACACACACACATACACACACATATATATTTTGGTACAGGACTGAACCTAGGGGGTGCTTTAACACAGAGTTATATCCCCAGATTTATTTATTTTTATTTTGAGGCAGGGTTTGATCAAGTTGCCTTGGCTGTTCTCTACTTTGTGATCCTCTTGCCTTAGCCTCCCTAGTAGCTGGGATTAGAGGTGTGCACTATCACTACTGGCTACAGGCTAACATTATAAAGAAAAGAAGTTTATTTAGCTTCCATTTCTGGAGGTTTAAAGTCCAAACAGCATACACAGACTCTGGTGAGGGTCTCATGCCCTGGGCTATATCATCTCATGGTGAATTGCAACAGTGTGAGCACCTGTGCAGAAGCAAGCCATCTAAGCTGGAGTCAGGAAGCAGAGAGAGGAAGGGGCCAGGTTCACTTCTTTCATTATAACCCTGAATCCTTTCCAAGGGCAGGGTCCCCAGTAACTTCCCACTAGGCCCTACCTGTGTATGTATGTTACTGGGGATTAAACCCAGGGGCATTCTGCCATGGAGCAACATTATACCACCCTTGTTTATTTTTTGAGACAGAATCTAATTAAATTGCTGACTGCCTCCCAAGTAGCTGGGTAACTGGACTTCACGTATGTACCACATAGCCCAGAAGCTATTAAAGGTCCCACCATCTCCCAACACATCACACTGCAGATGGAGTTTCCAACAAAGGACCCTTGGGGGACACACTCGAACCATTTGCAAACAATAGCAAGCCCTCAACTTTTAGCAGACAAGAGACCCAGGAAATGAACTATCCCATTTACTGGCTCCTTCCCTTTTTCCCTCAGGAGCATCTTAATATCACTCAACTATTTCACCCTCCCTTTATCCTTCTTACCTCCCACATATCCAGATCAATGAACTCAGGTTCGGGGCTAAGACTAAGAGAGGCAGGCAAGGGGCCCAAGGCCACAGAACTGAAGGAGGTACCCACTCACAGGGTGTGAAGTGCCTCTTCTAAACTCGGTGTTCTAGATGCTCACTGGCCTGACTCTCATCCAGATTTTGTTCTGGCTCTGTGCACCTGTAAAGGGGTGGGAAGAGAAAAAGAAGTTCAGAGGCGGGTAGAAGAGAGAGTGCTAAAAGAACAAGGTGGATATTCAAAGTCAATGGCAAAGTGAAGAATGGTGACAGCAGATAGTATTTCAGAACAAGCATCCCCACCCCATCTCTCTCTCACAACCCTTAGACCAGCCAGCCAGACATCATCCAGAGAATAATGAACAACAGGAAAAATAAAAAACACTCACCACACTCTCATTAGGTTTCCCAAGATTCTTGTCCTGTGAAGGGGGATGCAGAAGGAGAAGAAATCCCAGGACTCATGTCCCCTCTGCTTTTGCTTCTTCCTCAGACTTGATGTCTTTTGCTTGATGTCATGAACCTCACCCTGGACATAGTGATGTCCTAAAATGCCAGGGCTGGAAGAGACTTCAGAGACAACCCAACCCTGTTCAGATCAGAGTGGTAGCCACTGACCATCCACACTTGGCTTTTGAGTCCTTGATATGCAGCTGATTCAAAGCGACAATGTGCTGTAGGTATAAAATACTCACTGGGTTCTTAAGGATGTAGTTTGACAAAATAATGTAAAGTAGCTCAATAATATTTAAAAAGTTGATTACATGTTGAAATGATCCTATTTGTGATCTACTGGGTTAAATAAAATGTATAATTAAAATTAATTCCCTTTTTAAAAAAACTTCATTTAATGTGGTTGCTAAAATAAAACATTATGTATGTGGCTTGAATTATAGTTCTATTGTACAATGGTGATCTAGTTCAACTTCCTCCTCTAAGATGAGAAACCTGAGGTCTAGAGATAAGCCCTGACTTCCTGGATGGCATACACTAAAATGCACTGTCCTTTCCAGCCCCACCAACTTCTCAGTGGCCCCTCTGCCACTTGCGTCCCTGAGAGCCCTAGAAGTGGAGTTGGTGAGTTTGGAGATTCCTGGTCTGCAGCCTCAGGGGAAATGTTCCAAGACCCACGGCTGTGGTTTCTTGGGAGTGAAAACCTAACAAAAGTGGGATCATGGTCTCCAAAGAGTCACAGTTTTTCGTTTTGTTTTGGTGCTAAGGATTGAATCCAGGACCTTGTACCCACTAAGCACACAGTCACATTTTAAAAGCACTTTAAATTTAGGAAATTTAGGGGGAAGAAGTGAATAGAAATCTGGATAGCCTTAGGCCTTCCCCCATTAATTCATAAGCAAATTAATACAGGTTAGTTTACAAGATCTGCTGACTACCACCTTAAAACACAGTCTTAGGCCTCCTTCCCTCAAGGCAGTGGTGTAGAACCTTGCCCAGCTCTGACAGCAAGGGGCAGCCACTCCGGGATTGTTTGACAAGTCAACAAAGGCAAGTTTTGCAGGATTGGCTTGATAGTGAAAGAGGAGTGTGCAGTGGAGGGAGGGGGAACCGGACAACAGAGACAAATTCCTTTATTCCATAATTTTATCTGGTGTCCCCATTCCCATCAGCCTGCATTGTCAAGCTTTAGGGTAGGTAGTGAGGAAAGTAAAGAGATAATGATTTCTCAGCCCCAGGCAGGAAGCCAGTTTATCTGACTAAAGTTTTTTTCTCTTTTTGTTGGTACTGGGGATTGAACCCGGAGGTGCTCAGCCACAGAGCCACTTCACCAACACCTCTCACCCACCCCTTTTAAAATTTTATATTTTGAGGCAGGGTCTCCCTAAGTTGCTCCGGCTGGTCTCTTGCGATCCTCCTGCTTCAGTTCCCGAGATGCACTGTGCCCAGCATCTGGCCACAAGTGTTGACAAGTGTCCTTGCTGAACTGGACCAAGTGAAGAAGTCTTCCTTGACCTTTATCTCGCTTTGCCTGGATGCCCTAGAGGGTGGCCATCTCCTTTGCCTTCAGCCTGGCTTCCCATCCCGCAGAGGTGGGATAAGTGTGGAGAGAAAGTGCTAAGCTAAGGAAAAGTGCAGAAAGACTGACTAAATGTTCCACTGAAATTAACAAGAGAGCTGCTAGGATCTGGTCTATCGGTCCTTACCCTTGGGGGACAGGAGTACCAGCGGGGAGGGCGGGTGTGGTTTCCTCCAGACAGTGATAACCTGCAGGGCCCATAAGGAGCGGGTCCGCGCCGCGGCCGCTCTTTCACCCGGTGCTCTGGGAGTAGCCTGAGCGCAGGTCTTGCAGGAGTCTGATGCGCTGCGCTGGGCGAGGTGGGTCCCGCCCCGTTTCCCCCACCCCGCCCCCCAACCATTTCAAAAGTGACTGTGCTTCTGACGTCAGGAGTCTTTTGGTTTATTCCCTGGCGCGGTGACTTTATTTTCATAACAGCGCCAAGTGCCGTGGAACTGGAATAGGCGTGTCCTCTCCCCCCCGACCCTCCCCGCCCCTCCCCGCCCCTGCCCTCTGCTCACCCACTTGCTCACCTCTCCCTCCCTCCGGCGACGGCCGCCTTTATAACTGCTCAGCTAGCCGAGGGCGGGATCACTGCCCAAGGACTCGTCCAGCACCGAGGGGCCTGCGTGCTTCTCCCTTACGCGCGAGGAGGGCGCCAAGTTCACCGCCAAAACCCAGATACAAGAGTAAGTGAGTCGCATGGAGCTCAGAGCGCGTGGGACCTCCAGATTTCAATCATTACAGGAGAGTAGGGAGGGGAGCATAGAGGAGGCCAGGAATCCTGGTGATGGACTACAGCTGACTACGAGGAAATAACTAATCCAAAGAAAGGGATTTCTCTAGTTTAACTCAACTCAGAATTTGTTCTCTGGGTTTCCCAGGCTAATATTGAGGTGGAGAGCAAAAAGATCATCAGGGTAATAGTTTCTGTTCAGACACATTCTGCAAACTCCGAACAGGTTGAATTCTTGTCAGGAAGGACATGAGCAATCCTGGGATCACTTCGGGGCAAGAGAAGAAAGAGAATAATGTAGGTAGAGAAGGGACTAGGGGTGGGAAAACTGGGGGAGGGTGCAGGAAGGAGGAGATGGTGACAGCTACTACCTTATTCAGATACTGAAAAGTTTCCATTTATTTTGTTCTTCCACTACAATGAGCTCTTCTGAATTTTGGGAAATAGATCTAGAAGTCACCACTTTTCTCTATATTGGACTCCACAGTATACACTCCTTTGAGAGGAAGCAGCTGTCACCATCTCCCTCTTCCTGCCCTGCCTACCTCGCCTCCCCACCCCCAGTCCCTTTCCATCCCTAGTCCCTTAAGTGGCTATGAAATACCCAGCAGATGGAAGTCGAAAAGGTAGTAACCGCCCACCTTCCAACAACTAAGCCCTTGGGAATGGCCTAAATGTGGTTCAAGATGTCTCTTAAACATTCATGGAGGTGAGCAGGACTAGCAAATAGCCAAAGTCTGCTCAGGATTAAGGAAGTTGAAGGACTTTCTTTCCATTCCTTCCTTTCCAGGCTGATTTTTCTAAAGAGGCTTTTGTAAATGCTGCACCTGTTGAAAGGATCTCAATCAGTCACTGCAGTGGGCTCATTCCTGAAGGGGAATTCTTTTAGCCACTTCAGACAGGATGACCTGAGAACCTTACCCTCTGGGTTTGTGTGCTGGCTACTACTAGGAGAGGGAGGAAAGACGGGGAGAAAGGGTGGAAAGAGGTGCTGAGCGTTTGCTCCCTTAAAAGTACGGAGAGGCAAGGGCTCCGAAGGCAGAGTGGAATGAGTAGTAGAACTGTGTGGTTTCCCAAGAGCTCCCCACGTGAAGTCGGAGAGCTTGATTTCTTCTCTCAGCAGGATCATGTAACTGTCACCAGACAACCTCCTGGGACTTGGGGAGGAGGTCTTAGGGAGGCCCAAGTGCCTTTCCTGCATTAAGATTCTAGCCCCCTGTGTCTGCATATGTCTCCTTGTTTAGAGGTCTTGTTTAGAATCTGTCTGCTTTTTAATATTCTATTCCTTAGTGGTAATTGAAGATAAAAGTGTGAACAAGAATTTTGACTGCTATTTTTATTCTTCTCATTCTGGTTCTACTTCTATATAAAAATTCACAGATTGAACTGAGGAAATGATGTGGAGGTATACGGAAAATTGGATAGTAGTTTTGCTTGAGGGAGTCCTACTTTCAGAGTAGTTTGGTGTATTTGTTTCTACTTTTAGTCCTATTTCTATGTCATTGTGGACAGAATATATGATCTGTACTTTTTTATTTTAGAATTTAAGTTTTTCTTTGTGTTCTAAAATATGCTTTTTTTTGGGAAGAGAGTAAACATCCCCCAAAATGACCATTTAAATAGAAGTGATCATATAGAGCAGGGGGGCAAAGTATAGTCCATAGACCAAAGATGGCCTGCAGCTTCTTTTTGTAAATAAAATTTTATGGGAAAACCTCAATGCTCATATGTTTATGACTATTTTCATGCTGCAAATATATGGCTTACAAATCCAGAACTGGCCCTTGATCATTACTAGTAGAGAGGATCTGAATTATATGGTTAATAATGGAGATCCAGCACACCTAGAATTGCAGCCACATAAGAGGCTGAGGCAGGAGGATGGAAAGTTTGAGGCCAGCCAGAGCAACTTAGTAAGACCCTGTGTCAAAATAAAAAATAAAAAGGACCGAGGTTATTGCCCCTGGGTAGAGTGTCCCTGGGTTCAGTCCTCAGTATGAAAGAAATAAGAAAAAAAGAAAGAAAGAAAGATAAGGAGATCTAAAAAGATAGGAAGAATGAAGATAGAGACTATTTCCATTAAAGTATCCACAAAACATGTATAACAGTTTACTGTATTATTATTCATTTTGTGTATTTACTCCACCAAGGACTGATAGAGAAGTATTTTATAATTCTTATTTCTTCTGGTTTCTCCTTCAATATCAGTAGTCCTTGTTTTAAGTATTTTGGTACTATATTTGGTGCATGAAAGTTTATGAGTTTTATCTTCAATATGGAGCATCACTAATTATTATGAAGCAAGCTTTGGGTACATACAATGCCTTTTTTGCCCTGACTACAACTTTGTGTGATATTAAAATTGCAACTTCTGCATAATTCTTTTACCTTAAGCAAGTTATTTAACTTTGACTCATAATACCTCTTAAATAAACATTATCTATTAGTAATCCTTTTTCATTTATTTTAATTTTTTTCTTCTTTTTACTTTCAACTTTTCTCAATTCCTTTAGGTGAGTTTCTTTTAGGTATAATAGTTTAATTTGGTCTTTTCAAAATAAGTTGCCATTTCATTATTGTAATAATACTTGCCTTCTTCAGTCTTCTAATTTTAGCCTATATAGTCTATTCTTTCCCATTCTCTCCCCCATTAGACAGTATATATTGTATTTTTAGATCTACTAGGCAATGATTAGATGGTAGTGCCCTCACAGGGCTTAGAAGTCAGGCTGGTAGGGAGAGATGTAAAGTTTAACTTTTTGGACTTCTTGAATCCAACATGAATATTTTATCCTTATATATTGACCTAAACTATTTAAAGGAGGAAATCTTTGAAACTTTTGAGATATTAAATCAGTGGAGAACTTCATTTTATTCTCTTTGTTTTCTGGAAATTTGATTTCTCAGAATTCTGGGCCTAAGAGATTTGGAAGCTTCGCTCAGCATGTTAACTTAAAAAAAATGATTTCTGGTATTTATTTTATATTCACATTAATCTAAAATTTACATGTGTTGTTTAGAATAGGAGAAAAGGTGCAAAAATTAATACAAACATTTTTCTTATACTTGTTTTGATCCATGGTGCTGTGGTGATTTTTTTTCCCTAGTAACTACCTAGAAACTCAAGTCATGATGTTAGTAAGATGCTATTCATGAGATGTTGCTATAATGTCTCATTTTTATGTCATCAGAATTGGGCTGGCTACCTGGAACAGGGGAGCCTAGAAATTTTCCTGTGACTACTTTCCTTTTCCTGTAATCCTTCTAAGAGCAGAGAAATTTCTGTGGGATTCCTCCCTTAGAAGAACTTAACCTGGATAAAAATATGTGGATTTGCATCAGCACATATTCATCTTCAAAATTTTTTCCTCCCCATTACTCATACTTGCTAATAAATAACTTGCTTTGGGTAAATATTCAGCAGTCAGTCTTAGTCCAAAATATTTTCTCACAACTGCCGTGCAGAGCACATAGTGAGAGTGATACCAATAAATAGAAGTTCTGCCTGATTTCCTTATGAAGCTTGTTATCCTGGTGATAATATTAATATATACTGTATATATAGAAAAACTTCAGGGCCTAAAAACACATAGCTATAAAAACTATGATAAGACCTACAAACTTAGAATGTGATGGGATTAATATTAACAATTTAAAAAACTCATTAGAGAGGTTAAATTTGGGGTCAAATTCTGAAGAAATTTGGCAAATGGACTGTGAACAGGAGGCAAAGGGTCTTTCTGGTTAAGAGAATAATTCATGGTCAGAGGCAAGAGCCTGACCTTGTAGGATTATCCAAGATTCCTATCCAGGGAGAAAAGAATCTTAGATTTGCATTGTTTTAAGAGCCTGTAATTTTTTTGGGGGGGGATGCTGGGATTAAACCCAGGGGCACAACATCCCCAGCCCTTTTTTATATTTTATTTAGAGACAGGGTCTTGCTGAGTTACTTAGGGCCTTGCTAAGTTGCTGAGGCTGGCTTTGAACTACTGATCCTCCTGCTTCAGCCTCCTGAGCGGCTGGGATTACAGGCATGCGCCCCTGCACCCTATAAGGGTCACATAATCTTGTGCAAAGGATTTAATTTCTTTGTGCCCTCAACTGCAAAAAGGGCGCATAATAGTAGGGCTGCTGTGTAGGACTGATGAAGAGTGTATGACTGAGTAAACTTTTCTTATTCCTGGGTAGCTCCAAATCCACGTCCCATGTTTCTCTTGGATCCAGCAAAGCTAAATTTAGCAGCTGGCTAAGCCTGAAGTCTAGGAGTTATCCCAGACTCTTCCATTCCTCAAGCCCTTTCTCTTCTACCTTCATAAACACCTCCTGCCATTCTGTTCATCTTTCATGCCTTTTCTCCCAGTGTCTTCTCCAAAACCTCCTGCCACTCCCACCCGGCCCATTATGTATAATGGGTCACTGTTTTTTATTTGTGTTCAACATTCTCTGCACCTCATAACTCCTCTGAGTTCTGACTGGTGCAATTGACTCTATTAGCTCTCCGAGGGCAGTGGCCACACTTTTTGGTATGTTTAGCCTGGTACCTAACACAAATTACAGATCTAAATGTTTGTTGATTGAGTAGGGTGTGGTACACATGCATGTGATCCCAGCTACTGGGAAGGATGAGGCAGGAGGATCACAAGTTTGAGGGTAGTTGGGCAACTTAATGAGACTCTGTCCCAAAATAAAATAAAAAGGGGTGGGGGTGTAGCTCAGTGGCAGAGCACCCTTGGGGTGAATCCCCAGTATCCAAAGGAAAGAAAAAGTTAATTGAGAGGAAGACTAAGTGTAGAATTGCTAGGTTTGGAGACTTCTCGGTAAGCCAGTGCTTGATTATATGATGGTTTAAATGGAGAGAGGCTGAAGGAAAGAAGAAAAGCTTTACAGATCATGACAGTGATTTAGAGATAAAGTGAAGAATTGAGTTATGATCATGACTACTGTAAGGACTCTTCTTCCCATGTGACACTGGACACATGACTACCTCTCCAAGAGTTAAATATAAATAAATTGTAGTAATATTACATGAGATCATATGTGTATAAACATGCAAATGAGAATACACGTTAAAACCTTCATACTCAGCATAGTGACTGCTCACATGTGGCAGTAGTTGTCATTATTTTTATCCATAATTATATTGCCACTATTGTTATTATTATTTTTTGAAATACTAGGGATTGAAGGCAGGAGCACTCTGCCACTGAGCTACATCCCCAGCCCTTTTTACTTGTTGAGACAGGGTCTCACTAAGTTGCCCAGGCTGCCTCCAACTTCCAATCCTCCTTTCTCAGCCCGAGTCGTGGGATTATAGGTGTGTGCCAGCACACCTGGCTCTTTCCCTTATTTTACAGAGGAGTGGCAGAGGCTCTGAGAGGTTAGGTGACTAGGTCCACATACACTGTGGCACCGGAGACACATTCTTCCTAAAGGGGAGGAGTGACAGAAGGCTTTGGGATTGAGCCTCATATGTGACTCCCTCCCTTCCTTCCCTCCTCCTCCTATTGCTTTTCCTTCCCCACCACCCCCATTTTTTTTTTAACCTTTCGTGCCCTGACTCATTCCAAAAGGGCTTAAGGCAGGATGAAGTGATCAGAACCCTGTGCTCCTCCTCTGGTACCTTCCTGGTGTCTCTCCCTCATCTGAACCATCCTCTAGGTACTCAAAGCCCTTGCAATTCAGACTTGCTTGTTAATGACCGTGACTGGTTTTATTTTCCTCTGACTAAATGCAAAGAATTTATGACATTTTCAACCTATTGAGCAATCCCAAACCTGGGGAAGGGGTGGAGGAGGATTAGTGGAGGTGAATTACAATAGTAATGCCAAAAAAATTAGTCACTCAGGTTAACAATATTTACTAAGACTTTTTAAGACAACATTTGTGGGTCTGGGGGTGTGGTTGGTGTCAGAATGGTGTGCCTAGCATGCGTGAGGACCTGGGTTCCATCCCCAATACCAAGGGGGAAAAATCCAACTGGATTTTGATATTAAAAAAACCCAAAACACTTACTACTAATTTTTCAAAGTGTGGTTAAGAAGGAGTTTTATTTTTTAGGAAGATATACTAGAGTATTTATGAGTAAAATTATATGATATCTGGTATTTACTTAAAAATAATTTAGTGAGTGAGATGATGGAGCATTAGTCGAAGCAAAATACACTGATAATTATGTACTGATAATTGTTGAAACCAAGTGATGGATGGACACATGGGCCTCTATTATACAAATTTTGATAATAAAAACCTTAAAAAGTTTTTTTTTTTTCTTTTTTTTTTGGTACTGATTTGGTACTGGGGACTGAACCCAGAGGTGCTTTACCACTGAGCTGTGTCCTCAGTCCTTTTTATTTTATCTTTCAAGACAGGTTCTCACTAAATTGCTGAGGCTGACCTAGAACTTGGAATCCTCCTGCCTCTACCTCTCCAGTGGCTGGGTGTGTACCAAAAATGATTAAAAAAAAATAACCTTTTTTAGTGGTTTCTAGGCATTTCGGGACTGTTTATCCTCCTTGTTTGATTGGGAGGTAGAAGGTGGAGATGAATGAGGGGAAATCAGTTTTCTCTTCTCTCCAGACCCACTGCCCATTGCTCTTGTTGGGCTCTGGTCTGTGGAAACTGGAAGTTCCAAGACACACCTCCCTCCTCACAGCTGAATGAGGGGCCTATAGGTCCAAGCTGGGGGCTGAGAGTTCTGCCCTGCTGCCTCTCTTTTCAGCACTGTTCTGTCTTTTCAGCAAAAATCTCATCAGTCCTGTCAAGGTTTAGAGTCATGAGGTTCAAAGTCCTTGGTAATTGTCAGGTAATTAGGATAACAACTACTTGTCCACAGACAGCAAATACCTTGAGAGGTGGGGAAGTGGCAGGGAATGTCAGGGAGGTGAAGGAACAAAGGAAAGAGGGAAATACCTTTCCTGCTAGATTATCACCCTCAGGATTAGTCTTCCAGGGTGTGGAGAGATGAAATGAGATGCCAGGGACTGCCTTGCTTTCCTTGTCCTTGCTATCCTCAAGGGGTTCTTCCTCTCATGCATTCATAGTAGACAAGGGAGAAGCCTCCCCACCTCCCTTTCCCCTTCCACAAAAGAGTGGACATTTGGGGGCAAAGCAGGTCAGACTTCTGGTACTTGTATTTCAGGGGTTGCCTGCATCTGAACCTCATTTGTTTTTCCTTCTGTTTATTTGCACCTCCTATTGAAGTGGAACATAACCCAGTCTTTTTTCTGGGCTTTTCCTTTGGTGGAGACAGACTTGGTGGAATTTCCCATAGGATAAAGTGTACAGATGACATACATGATGAGGAAAGATAATGAAGAGCCTGTGGATATAGTGGGAGATTATGTCTATCTCCTGCTATGACAGGGAATATATCTGCTTTCTCTTTTACCATTGAGTACCACAATAGTGTTGGCACATAGTAGGGCTCAGAAAATGTATTAGTTTGTTTTCCATTACTATAATGAAGTGCCTGAGGTTGGGTAGCTTTATAGAGAAAAATGAGTTTATTTTGGCTCATGCTTCAAGGGCAAGGGGCCCCATCTGGTAATGGTGGTCTATTTATTTTTGTGATACTAGGGATTGAACCTAGGGGCACTCTACCACTGAGCTTACATTTTCAGTATCTTTTATTATTTATTTTGAGACAATATCTCAATGAGTTGCCCAGGCTGGCCTCAAACTTTTAATCCTCCTGCCTCAGCCTTCTGAATAACTGGGATTATAGGTGTGCACCACTGTACCTGGCTAGTAATGGCCTTATTTGTTGGCAGAGTCCAGAGGTGGTGCAGGGTATTACATGGCAAGAGGCAGGGAGTGTGTGCATGTGTGTGTCTTCTGGACTGTCTCCCTCTTCTTATGAAGCCACCAGAATTAAATATGGGGATTCCATGCTAATGATCTCATCTCATCCTAATCACTTCCTTAGGCCTTGCCATTAAACACCATAGTCAGATTATGTATCTACCCTCTCAATATATCACAATGTGGATTAAGTTTTAGAATGAGTCATGGGGGGAAGGGACAAACCCTATTCAAATCATACTAGTAAATATTTTTTGAATGAATGACTATAAAATGTATAGTTAAACTTGGAGAGCCAAATTTCATTAAAAAGTCAGGAAGATAGATTTATTTATTTATTTTTTAGGAAGATAGATTTAAATGTTACCTGGTATTATTTCTTCCAGTGTGCCACACAAAATATGCATTCATATATATGGATGTGTTTGTATTTCATATACATACATGTATATAATTTTTCCTAATTGCTAGTTAAATAAAATACTTATTATTTGACTTTATAATCGTCTAATTGAAAGGATGATTTGTGTACTTACTGGAGGTTCTTTTTATTTTTTAGTTTTTTGGTACTGGGGACTGAACCCAAGGGCGCTTAGCCACTGAGCCTCGTCTCTACCCGTTTTTTATAATTTATCCAGAGACAGGGTCTGGCTGACTTGCTTAGAGCCTTGCTAAATTGCTGAGGCTGGGTTTGAACTCCTGATCCTCCTGCCTCAGCCTCCCAAGTTGCTGGGATTACAGGTGTGTGCCACCGCACCTGGCTTGAGGTGGGAGTTTGAATTCTATGTTGAAGAGACACTCCTTTGCCTTTCATGGTTGGTAAGAAAGGGCTCATTTTGCATCCCCCTGTGTTGCTCTCTGCATGGTGATTTGATCTTGAAGAGGCAGGATGGAAAGAGAAAGAAAGGCATTCTTCATTTCTTGGATAATCATAGTACCCCTAGTGTCAGGGGCAGAGAAATTGCATTGTAAGCATTTATAGATATGTGATGAAGAAACTCCAAGTAATTTTTTCTGCTCTAAGAAAAAAGGCAGGATTCAGCAGATGCTCTGTACCTGTCCCTGCTCCCAATCCCACCCTTCCTCTCATTTCTGATTCCTTGCTGCACATTCTCTGCCCTTATTTGGCCCTGGAGGAGCCTAGAGGCTCTCACTGTGCTTTTCCATGGAGGGCCTCAGCAAGTCCTCTCTTCCTGGCTCTGCGCCCCTTTCCCACGAGTTCCCACTTCTCTCCTGGTCCATTCAGAGCTTCTCTCCAACGAGTCAGAAATTCCACACCAGAAGAAAAGCTAAGGGAAAAGACTCCATGCACAAATAGCATACAACAAGATAATTCAGATAAAATTTATAGTTTATGTAGAAACTGTTGGGGTTATAGCTATGTCTAGCAATGTTTAGTTAGCTGACACTGACTTTGAAATTTGAGAGCCACCAACTTTGAGGGACTGGGGAACTCCTTTCTCTTTTCCAGTTCCCTAATTCATCTTCCTATTGTTTTCTGAATCCCTGGGATTTAGATGATATTGGGGGTCAGCTGGGTGTCAAATTCACAAGGAGGTTGTGGGGCAGAGAAAGAGGGCTTTTTCCTGAGAGATTAAGAGCAGATATAGGGGAAGTCAACTGTGGTATACCCAGTCAATTCCTGATTATCCCAAGTGGGTGAGCATCTTACCTGCTTGTGGATCATCTATCACCTGGGGGCTCTTAGCCTTCCTGAGGCTGGCCTAAGAGTGAAATCAGGGACTGGGGTTGTAGCTCAGTGGTAGAGTGCTTGCCTAGCATATGTGAGTCACTGGGTTCAATTCTCAGCACCACATACAAATAAATAAATGAAATAAAGGTATTCTGTCCATCTAAAAGTAATTAAAATAAAAAAAAGAGTGAAATCAGGGCCATAATGGGACATCCGATAATAGAAGGATGGGGTGGGCGTGGGGAGAGAGAAACTCGGATTGCATTTTAAGATCTCTTAGAACTCATCAGAGAGAGCGAGCACCTATAGTAGTTAAGAGCATGGACACTGGAGCAAAGAAACTTGGATTCAAATCCTAGCTCTGCGTCCAGGGATGTTCCATGATGGAGTATTTGCTTATCATGCAAAAGGTCCTGGGTTTGATCCCCAGCACTGGGAAAAAAATTTATCTAATATCTATGTCTGATGTTCAGCAAGTAACTTGACCTCTTCCAGTTTCAGTTTCCTCATCTTGTGTGTGTGTGTGTGTGTGTGTGTGTGTGTGTGTGTGTGTGTGTGTGTTTATGTGTTACTGGGAATTGAACCCAGAGACACTTTACCAATGAGTTATATTCCTAGCCCTTTTTATTTTCTTTCAAAACAGGTTCTAAGTTGCTGAGGCCGCCCTTGAATTTGTGATTGTCCTGCCTCAGCCTCCCAAGTTGCTGGTAGTACAGGTATGTACCACCATGCCTGGCCCTCAGTTTTCTCATCTGGAAAACAGGGAAAATAATTTGCACCTCATAGGGTTGATGTAAAATTAAACTAATATTTATGTAAGGTGATCAGAAGTCAAAATCTGACTCATGTAGAAATGAAAGTGTTAGGTATTAGCAACATTTTTGTTGTTGTTGGGTTACCCCCTGTTTTTATGTCATCCAGGACTTCCATCCTTAGATAGTTTAGAGCTGGTTGTGGTAAGGAAGTTTTCTTCCACATTCTTTGGGAATTAGTTGAAACATCCTTATAAATTTTAAGGTTGGGGAGAAACTCTTCCAATATGAGACAGCAAAGCTGAAAAAGAGGAATCAGGGACTCGGAAGTGAATGTTAGGTCTCTGCAGAAAAGTCTGCAGTTCTGATAACACCTCTTATCCATGAGAGAACGAGTTGCTTCTAAGTGATATCTGAAACAGGGCCAAAGATGAGAAAAGACTTGAGACTGATCAATTAGGATGAAAGTGTTCCCTTTATGCTTAGATATTTCCATGTTCACGAATTCCTAAGAAAACACTAGCCAAAAATATTAGGAACCTTGGTAGATCATGTGTGACATATTTTTTGAAACTAGACTCTGAAATACCTCTTTGGAAAAAAAAAAAAAAAAGAAAAGAAATACCTCTTTGGCACATTGGGTCCTCTGGCTTCAAGGTAAAGGAGAAGTTGGTAGCTTTATCTAATGTAGCAAGTTCAAGGGCAAAACTGCCTGAACATGCATTTTTTTCCTAATTCCTTTTTATTCCTGTGTCTAAGTTTGTTGAAACTCACCCCCAACCCTAACTTTGCTTCTGTATAGGACCAGAATGACCACAAAAGCCCCCGATGGCTGCCGCTCAGACCTGGACTCCAGGTACCACAGACTTTGTGATCTGACTGAAGCATGGGGCATCGTCCTAGAAACAATAGCCGCATCAGGGGCTGTAACCGCGGTGGCCTTCATGCTCGCTCTCCTGATCCTGGTCTGCAGGGTGCAGGACTCCAACAGACGGAAAATGCTCCCCACCCAGTTTTTCTTCCTCCTGGGTGTGTTGGGGGTCTTTGGCCTCACCTTCGCCTTCATCATCAAGCTGGACGGGGGCACAGGGCCCACACGCTTCTTCCTCTTTGGTGTCCTCTTTTCCATCTGCTTCTCTTGCCTCTTGGCTCATGCTTTCAACTTGATGAAGCTTGTCCGTGGGAGGCAGCCCCTGTCCTGGCTGGTGATTTTGGGCCTGGCCGTGGGCTTCAGCCTGGTACAGGACGTTGTCGCCATCGAATATGTTGTCCTCACCATGAATAGGACCAATGTCAACATCTTTTCTGAGCTTTCTGTTGATCGTCGTAATGAAGACTTTATCATGCTGCTCATCTATGTCCTTTTCTTGATGGCTCTGACCTTCCTCACATCCTTCTTCACCTTCTGTGGATCCTTCAGTGGCTGGAAGAGACATGGGGCACACATCTGTCTCACAATGTTCTTTTCCATTGTCATCTGGGTGGCGTGGATCACTTTGCTCTTGATTCCTACCCCTGGTCCTACCTGGGACGACACCATCCTGAGCACAGCCTTGGTTGCCAATGGCTGGGTTTTCCTCTTGGCTTATGTTGCCCCTGAGTTTTACCTGCTTACAAAGCAACGGAACCCCATGGATTACCCGGTAGAAGATGCTTTTTGTAAACCGCAACTCATGAAGCAGAGCTATGGTGTGGAGAACAGAGCCTATTCTCAAGAGGAAATCACTCAAGGTGCGATTGAGAATCCCTGGGTGGGACGGTGGGGGAGGATCATAGGATATTATAACTGTAAGGAACATGCAGGATTTTTCTAGATTATGCCTTACCAGAATGGATAATTCCCCATGGATAATCTTGCTTAAAATCATCCAGCCACTTAGAGACAAGTAGAACCAGAACTAGTCTCCGGTGTCTTTATCTAGTACTTTCTATACAATACCAGGTAGATTTCTCTGAATCAAAATAAGATGGGGCAAAGAAAAGGAAAAGGAATGACTTGGAGAGTTCCTAGTGGTGTACAGGTGAGATTGTATTTTTTTATAGAAGGTAAGCGGACATTCCTTCCAACCTTTGTGAAGTAGAGTGCAGGAAGCCAAGCCATTTCCTGCATTGACATGGGATGCAGGAAGGAGCAAGCCCTTTTATTATAAACTGGTAGGAATCCCTATAAAGTTACCACGGGTTTTGATTTTAGCACAAACAGCCCCATTTGATCATATATTTCTGGGCCCCTGGGAGGGAAGAGATATTTGACATAAAAAAAAAAAAAAAATCAGCCGATTATGCTCCTTGGGATGTGTGAGTAGTTGGGTGCTCTGCAGATGTTCTCAGAAGCGAAGGAGGCCATGCTGATGGCCAGAAGCTGTGTTGCCAGTGGGGATGTATTCATTTGTCTCCAGGTTCACATCAGTCTTGGAGTCTGTCACAGGAGAGAAATGGTTTCTGAACGGGAGTGAGGGACTTTCAAGCCTGGGTTCTCAGCACCACTTAAAAGAGGTCTTTTCTGCGGGGTGTGGTGGCGCACACCTGTAATCCCAGTGGCTTGGAAGGCTGAGGCAGGAGGATCGTAAGTTCAAAGCCAGGCTCAGCAACTTAGTGAGGCTCTAAGCAACTTAGTGAGACTCTGTCTCAAAATAAAAAAGGCTGGGATTGTGGCTCAGTGGATAAGTGCCCCTGGGTTCAATCCCCAGTACCAAAAAAAAAAAAAAAAAAAAAAAAAAATTAAAAAAAAATAAAAAAGTCTTTTCTCTGGAAGCCTGAGGTGCTGAGCCTTCTGGGGCTCCCCACTACAGCATGGTCTCTCTCCTGGGTGTATGGGAGGGCAGAAGCAGAACTTCTACCATTCCAACCCCTCCTGTGCATTCCTAGGGCTTCACTCTGTCACCTACTCCTGGATTCCCTGTTACGGTTCCCTTTTGACTTTTCCTTTTCGCCTTCCATGTGTGGGCCTCTTTCAGCTTAAGTGCCTCTCCAGCCAGCACACTCCGCAGTCCTCACTGCCCCTACCATCATCCATCCTGTTATGTCAGATCTGTGAGGTTCAAGCCCCGCTGAAGCCTCACCCTCAGCCCACACAGACCAAGTCCCTGCATCTTCCTGCCGTAGCGGCTGGACTGCACCTGTGCTCTGCCTGGTGTAGGGCCTTCTCCCTTCTTCTCACCCTTTTGCAGAGTCAAGCATTCCCCAGTTGCCCTCAGTCATGGCTCCGCCCTGTGCATCTGTAGAACTTTGAAATGCTCTTATCAGAGTCTGTCTCATTCAATAGTTATTTACGTGTTCATCATGAATTCCTTACTCTCCAGGGTCAGGCCTGGGATCATTCTGGTTAATCCTTATATACTATGAATTATATAAAATTGGACAAATAAATTTGGTGGGAAATAATTGATTGCTTTAAATTGCATTAATAGTAATTCCATATGTCCTGTTCCCAAGTTTAAAACTCTCAGATTTTCCCCAAACACATAGAAAACAATTGCTCATAAATCCTTCCCTTTATCGCCTCATCAGGCAGTTAAGGAAGTGAGTAAATCCCTAGTGAGACTCACTCTAGGTACACCTCTGGTCAAATTTGTATCTGGAAAGACTTCTTAATGACTTTTCAAAGGTGCTTTTGCAATGGAGGAGAATGTTTTGGAAAGGGGTTTCCCTAGGGACTATGTGATTACTGTGAGTCATTTGTTCATCCAATCAATGTGCTTACTGGGTACCTGGTGCCGGGCTTGAGGATATGGTCTCTCCCTGCAAGAAACTTAAGTTTACTGGAGAAACAAAGGGATAAGCTGTCACATGCACCGTGGCAAGTGATGCAATGGGATGGGGTGAGGCTAATGCTTCAATCTCTCCTTTCCCTGTGTTTCAGGTTTTGAAGAGGCAGGGGATACCTGCTATGCCCCTTATTCCACCCACTTACAGCTTCAGGTAAATGATCTTTCTCATTCATGGATAGTGTTTGCAACCAGGGACATTTGACCTTTGGGAGTGATGTTGTCACCATTCTGATGGCTCCTGGGAAGCCACCTTGAAAGGATGATGTGTCTTTTTTCCTACAGTATGCCTGGTGGGTCAGGTGGAGTGCTGGGCGTGGGGGGACCTGAGAGGAGACTTGGTAGAAGGGGAAGGAAATTAAATCTCTCCTCCCAGCTTGGAAGATCTCTTGAAATGACTGGAGTAGATTTAACAATATTGTCACTTCCTTTTCAGAATCGGACTCCCAAAAAAGACTTCTCCATTCCCCGGGCCCATGCTCGGACTAGCCCTTACAATGACTACGAAGGAAGGAAAGAGGGCAGTTAGCTCTGTTCTGAAGAGTGGAGCGACCACAGCAGATCCAACTGGCAGTCCAAAGAGGTGTGGGCTAAGTCCCATCTTCCAAGCAAACTGTATGAAGCATTGTGGGGCAGCTGCCTACCCTCAGCCTCAGCCACTGTGCTTCCGGGGCTAGTTAAGACTCCAGTTTTTCTGAGCATTGTAGTCTTTTCTTTTGTCCCATACTTAGGGTACTTTATTGAAGTGGGAGTCTGGGCAACTCAGGGTGACTCTTACTATTTGCTTATGTGTGACTAAAAGTCTGGGCATCTGACCGCATGCTGGCTGGTTCAATTCCTGAGGGGATTTATTAGGTGGGTTTTGTGGAAATCACTTGGCCCAGAGCAGAACTGCAAATCCGAGCGAAACCAGCAAGGGTCTGTGTCTCAGCCCCATCTTGTCAAAATCTACACTGGAAGCCAACCTCGGGGCACTCTCCTCTTGGCCTTCTTGATTGGACTGGAGAGGTCAAAGGTCACCCAAACCTATACATCTAGATGATGCTGCCTCTCACAGGGCCTCTGCAGCTCCCCAGCACCAATTCACAGGACACCTCTCTCTTTTTGCGCCACCCCTGCAGACCGAATTGTTCATGTGCACTTTGCCAGGAGTTCTCCGGACCTCATTAGCATGCCCCATTTTTCCTATAAATTCTTGGCATTGATTCTTCTCCAACCCTTTTGCTCCTCAGCCTTTGTAAATAGATTTACACTGTATTTACCTCCTGAGTTCTATAAGTGGGCATTGTCAACTCTTGGGGGAGTTGTGTGGTAAGTTATTCCCTTGTGTATGCAATAAAGATGTGGCAGCAACTCTTCTTTTTTTTTTGTTCCTCTGTGGGCCTGGGGATGGAACCCAGGGCCTTGTGCATGCTAGGCAAGCATTCTATCACTGAGCACATCCCCAGCCTGGTACTCCTCCTGCTGTAGCAGTGGTAAGGGTGGTGGATATTTGACACTGAGGGAGAGACAGCAGGCTCCTCTGGTAGGCTTCCTCTTGGAACTGAATTCAGACTCAGTTCTACTGGGTTTGTAATTGACCTTTTTCCCTGTCTTTCCTCCTCATTCCATCTGAGATAAGTGTGTTTTCTCCAAGTTTTAAGGCTGTCAAAGGTGAGAAAGCCAGGAAGTGTCACAGGTCCTGAGGTTTTGCTCCAGGAAGGCAGAGGTGTGACTGCTTTGGAATGGCTTTGGAAGCCCCAGAAAGACAGAGACCTCAAAGCCAATGTCCCATTTCAGTTGAGTTTTCACTGTGGGAAAGACCTAGAGCCCCTGTTTGACTGCATTGTTTCACAATATCTCTTGGCAAAGACATGGCACACAAAAATTATTATTTACTGAATCCAAGAAGAAGCTTTGTGGGGCAGAGGAATGGGAAATCTCTCTTCGGCGAAGGAAACAAAAAGTCCCCATATAAAGAAATTGAATGATATTAAAAAGATTTGTGGGTAAGTTGGGGAGTTACCCCCAAGGGCCCACCATTCTGATTTGCATCAAACGAAGAGAAAATCAGTGTGGGCCAGAGGTGAGGAGAGGGTGGAGGCAAATGACAATGAATTAGGGATATTTATATCCTACAAAGATTGAGTAGTAGTCTTTGTGCTAATATTAGCCTCATTTGGTATTGGAAAGGGGAATGATCATTAATGATATGAATCCTTCTAGACTATTCTAGGTCTACCCAAGAATCCATGACCCAGTGAAGTTTGTTGAGAGCAGAAAACAATATGGCTTCACAGGTACTTGTCTGTCATAGTGTAGGGCTGAAGAAGTGCATATTCCCTACTGTCAGGAAAAATGAAGTTCTCCTGCTTTCATACCACAACCTGAAGACTTATGTGACCCCAAAGGGTGTGGGCACTTCTCACCAGCAAGCAAACGGTACTGCTAGAAGTGGACCCTGCTGGGTGTCAACAACTCCATCCTGACTATCTAGTCCGAGGTAGTGTCAGATTCCACAGGCTGAGAGCTTCATTCCCAAGGCTATACCTTCCCCCACTTCAGGTGCTGTCTCCAAGCAAGACTCAGCTTGTTTTAACTGTGTTTATGGCCCGCTGGCTATAAATTGGGGTCCCACAATCTCCTCCTCAGGTTTAATTTGCTCAAGTGGCTCCCAGAATTCAGGGAAACATGTTTACTGGTTTACTATAAAAGATATTACACAGGATACAGTTAAAGAGATGCATAGGGCAAGGTATGGGGGAAGAAACTTGGGGTTTCCTTGCCCTCTGTACACGTGCCACTCTCCAGAAACTTCCACGTGTTTAGCTGCCTGGAAGCTTCCTGCACCCTGACCTTTTGGGTTTCTATGGAGGTTTCCTTGCATAGGAATGATTGTTAGTAGATGGAGTGGGAGGGACCCCAGGAAGGCCTGTCTATTCATGTTCTTCTTGACCTCTCTGTACAGCACTCCTTCTCCAGGGTATGGGACAGGACCCTTCTGGAATAAGGAGGGTCTCGTGGCCTTATAACAGACAAGGCAAATCAGAAAATTTCTTAGGACCAGCTAAAGAAAGGGGAAGAACAGGTTTCTGTGACCCACCTTGGTGAGGAACTTAGAAGCCTGGAATCATGAGGAAGACCCAAATAAATATGTATCATAATATTACACATTTCTCTTTCTTTTTTTATTAATTATTTATTTTTTATTTTTTACAGATTGCATTTTGATTCATTGTACACAAATGGGGTACATTATTTCATTTCTATGGTTGTGCACGATGTAGATTCATACCATTCGTGTGATCATACATGTACATAGGGTAATGATGTCTGTCTCAGTCCCCCGTTTTTCATATCCCCCTCCCTCTCATTTCCTTCTATATAATCTAAAGTTCCTCCATTCTTCTCTCATTCCTCGCCTCCCCCGCCCACATTCCTCTTTCTTAACCAAGCAAAGGCAGATGAGTGGAAGGTAAGCTGTAAGATGTTCTCATCCCCTTTCTTACTAGGGATGAGAATCTGCTGGCCCTTTGTGTCCCCATGGCTGCCTTCCTCTTGTCAACCTCCTTCGTGAGAAGACCTGGGGATGGCGCCTGTCTCCATCTTTGGAAATCTGTTTTTCCCCTATGAGGTAAAGTGGTCCCCTGAGCTTGAACCAGTAGGCCATTACCTCACTAGATTCTTTTCTTGCTTGGCAGGAGAGTGCTCCACGTTTGAGCAGCACTTTCCCCCCAGGGCTGTTAACTTGTTTTTAGGTCTTGTGTCTTCTGCCTATAAATAAGGTATTTTGTTTAAGTAGGGACATCTCAGGGGCTGAGATTTTCAATGGAGAACCCCTATATTGGAAAAGAGGATTTCAAAGCCCTCTACCTGGATGGAAATGGAATGTGAAGATATAGCTCAGCCTGGTCCTTGGGTGACGTGCATTGATTGATGGCTGGGAACCAAAGTGGCATCTCCTTTGAACTAAATGGGTGATAATGCAATAAAGCTCAACAGCCTTTATCTCATCTTTCATTGTCAGATGAGTAATAGATGCGAGAGCTCTGCTTCTCTGAAGGCTGAGGTGGTCCAAAGCTGCCACACCCCATGATGCCACTGGATGGCAGTAAAACCTCAGGCTTGGACCCTCTGGGACTTGTACCTCTCAAAAGCAGACATCTAAGGCTGCTTCCTGTGAAGGGCACGAAGCAGAGCTGCAGAAATTCAGCTGTCTTGAGACAAACATGTCCCTTTATAAAATGTTTGCATATATGAGCTGTTTGTCACCTGCCACCGATCTTTAAAGAATTTGTTCTCAATCTTCACTGGCAGAGTTTCTTTGCCCTTTGTTTTATTTTTGTGAAACTCTCTAAGGTATTTCCAGTCCATTTGTATGCAATCTGGCATCTTTACAGATAATGGTCTCCTATGCTGCTGTTATTAATGTCGACCAATATTTATGTGGTGAGAATATTGGCTTTTGGTCAGGAAAAGTGTGCCAAAACAAAGAGTACAGCCCGGCCCTGGAAACACAGCAGTAGGTCCCATTTTCCCCCATGCATTCTGAGTTTCCTTCCTCTGTTTCTCCACTTTTTGTTACTGCTGAGAACTGAATTATGCCCTGCTGGTCTTTTCTTCCTGTGCCCACTTCCTTCTGTTGCTATCAGGATTTGCAGATTTGCCAATGTCTCAGCTCCAACTTAAAACCTGGGATTATTTCACAATTGGAGATGAAAACTTCAGAAAAAAATTGTTCTCAACTGAGCTGAGATCTGGGAGTCAACCTCCTGCTCCTGGGTTGCTGCCTTTGGAACCCCTGTGGTCTGTCCTCATGGTGACTGTCCAGAGTTCCTTCTGTGCAGGGCAGATGCTGCTGCTTCAGATGGGTCTGCATGACTGCTAGATTGGTGCCTGACCCTGATTTCTGCTACCTCCAGGTTTGTACAGTTTTCTTGACCCTTCAGAGTGGAACAGTCCAGTGCCTAAGATTGTAGGGTTTCAGGAGGTCACAGAGATCCTCCAGTTGGTGCCTCTCAGTCCCCGTTTTAGAGGCTGAATGGAATTAGTTCAATCTGGATCAAATTTCTGGTTCTCTGCTCTTTCTACTGTCCATTTTAGACATGTTTCCCCAGGTGTCTTTGAGCACATAATCCAATAAACTGGCCGGGTCATCACAGTTTTTAAGCATTCTCTCATTTTCCTTTGCCTCCTCAGGTGCCCTCCCCTGGGTTTTCCTCTGATCACTGGCTCCCTCTGCTTATAAACTATGAAGAGAGGGACTGGATGGGGACTGGATTTTCTTAACTACCTGCCATTCTCCTGCAGTCCTCAAGTCATATGGATATTCCATTCTTGGGAAAGTAGGCTGTCAAGGGCGGGACTGCAAACCATTAGGCAAGGAGTTCCTCTTCATCTTGCCCAGTCATAGTGATTATCCTTCAACTTCTCTGAATTCCGTGTTGAATCAAATCCCACACCCAGGACCTCTTCTTTTCCTTTGTGTGAATTTACAGGGGAGCCCAGTCCCCCACCGTGACCCCTCACTCCCTGTGCAGCTAGTGACAGCACAGGTAGTCCTTGGGAAACCCTTGCATGTAACTGTAGAGCTTGCGACAACTTCGCCCAAGGTGTTGCCCTGAGCCATGTATCTCCAGCACCAAAACCAGCCAGGATCTTTGAAGGGCAAGAAGCTGAAACTTCAGTGGAACTCGGTTATCACATGTATAGCACCAAACTCCGTGGTCCCCGTTGCTTCTCGCTTGGGACTTCTTCCCCATTATCAGTCCAGTTGGATTTGTTTCACCTCAATTAAAAACCCCCAGTGATGACTCCACAGAGTTGTGCCTTGAGCTCTGGGGCACCATGGTGGGGCCTGGGACCATATCCTGTGACTTTGTAAAGTCACTACCTTTCTCTCTCTAAGAAAAAAGTAATTTCTGATTAACTTTTTTTTTAACTCAAAAGGAATTGAAATAGAAAAGCATATATTGATTTTAGCATGATATCTTTATTAACAAGATGGAAAAAATGTACGTATAATAATCAGAGTTAGATGGAGTCATAAGTCAAACATTCAAGAAGAGATCCTTTATTGGATGGAGGTCTCTAGTGGTATGCCACAGGGCTGTATTTTAGGTATGTTTAGATAACACGTTTATCAACCACTTGAATAAAAATAAAACATATTTGTCACATTTGGACATGATGCAAAATTAGGAAAGACTGACTAATAAAAACCAGACTACAACATGTTTCTATAAGTTAGAATGAAAATTACCAAACCAAGAATCTAGTTTAATAGATGTAAATGTATTCATACCATCCAAATAGTTACATAAATACAGGTTGGAAAGGCTTGGTTTGACAGCAGCTTTTATGAAAAAGACCTGGCATTTCAGATCCCTGTAAGACTGAAGAGAACCAACTTTGAGGTTCAGTAGACAAAAAGTCGAGGCTTCATTGGCAGCACTGATAAAATTGTGAAGTGGGACTCAAGGAAGGTGTGGTTCCTGCTGAATTGGGGGCACACATGTTACACATCAGAATATTGAATCCATTTCTGTCTCCACTTTTATGGAGGAGGATGGAGCAGAGGAGCTATTTTTGGAACTTTGCAATGTACAGAATGAGATAGTTAATCACACACTGTGTGCTTGCTTGGTGCCAGGCTGTTTTAAGTGCTTTAGCAGTATGATATAATTTAATATGTAGAAAAACCTTATGAGTTATCATTGTCACCCTCTCTTATTTAACACCTGCAGACACCAGAGCATAGACCAGTCAAGAATGCTCAATGTGACTTATCACCAAGCAGTAGGGCTGGGAGTCTACATCTGGAGGGCTGTCTCCTGACCTCTTGGTCACAACTCGCTGCCTCCCACCTGTCTCTAATAACCACAGCAGGTTGCTTGGTGGCCAGATGTTTTTGGGAGGCAGATTCAAAGAGAGCTTCCTGCAGAATGATGGTTTTCTCCTGCTAGAGAAGTTAGGCTCAGGGATGCTATACTGGGGAGGTTGTGGGAAATTCTGTGTTTGGAGCAAGACTGGGCTAGATAAGCTTTAAAAGTTCTCATAGCTCTGAGGATTCAGGACTTTTAACACCTGAGTTGTTATTCTTATTAGTATAAGAATTATTATTCTTAGAGTCTAAGAGATGTGTGTGTTATGGAACCAGATTCTTTATGCCTGCCATGTAGTATGCCAATCACTGAATCTGCGAGTTTTGCAACAGTTTATTCACCAGATGGTCAAGCCTGGTGGGAGAACAGGCCTCAAATCTGCCTCCCCAAGGTAGGCTTTAAGGGTATGTATGGGATAAAAAAGCATGGTGGTGTGAGGTGAAGTAATCGGTGGTCTGCGCATGTGTAATCAGTCTTCATAGCTCTTCACGGGACGGCGCGTTCAGAAAATGAGGTGTTAGTGTGAGCCAAGGGTGGAGTTTTTGGCCCTCTGATGCCACCCACTGTACACCTGTACAGGTCCAAGTGAAGGGTGGGTGGTTTCAACAAAAGTGGCCTTCAAGTCCCTGAAAAGCAATCAGGCAGCTGCTAACCTCATGTCCGGTGCATCTGGGGGTTCATCTACAGCAAAACTAGTGGGAAATTAAGAATATATTTTTCAGCCATGTGACCTCCAAAATCAGAGATTTTGAAGACAACTAAACGAGAGACTGAAATCAAGTGCAGCTAGAGAGTTCCCCTCCGTTTTGCACAGAAGGGTTATGGGTTTTAAGGTACAGATTTCTTCCCCTACATCTCCAACCCAAACACTCCCTTTGCCCCTTGGGTGTGAACGAAAATGTTCCTTACTATTTGGAAGCGTCCTCATCTTTTAGTAAGTGCCATTATTGGACACCATGAATCCTCTGACTGGCTGCCGTGTTTTACAGAACAATTCTCTTCTTCCTAACCTTGCTTTACAAAGAATGGAAGGTGCCCTGTGAATAGGGTGTATGTCATATTTAATATTATGTCATTACTGGCACAATGATGATGTGTAGAGTCCTTCATAAAGCTACATCGATTTTTATAAAAATCAGCATGCTCACCTTCAGGTACATAATCAATGCCTGAAATATTGCCTGATTTAGTTCTTTAGGCAAAAGCTACTATAAATAAACATGTATACATATTTAAAGAATAATAGCAACAACAAAATTACTCCATGTTGTTCTTTGAGGATGATTAATTACATAAGAAAGAACCCTATGATTTGTGTTACTCAGCAAAATCAAAAAGGTTTGTAGTTTGAACTTACATAGCCTGAGTTTAGTCATCTGAGTCATGAACCCATGAACTCTGCATACTTGGGCTTAGGGTGAGGGTCAAGGAGCATGCATGGCATTTATCCAGTGGTAGGGGGCACCCAAGCCCTGCCTGGGCAGACAGCATGGGAGTGGGGTAGGGGTAGGAGAGAGCCCCTAAATAGGAGGAAAAATTGTAAAACCAGAGAGCCAGCAAAATAATCAAGAAAAGAGTATGTTAAGAGGAATTAAAGATTTACAAAGCTCAGGAAAATATTAAGTTACAGTTCTCTGAATGCGATGACCTGTCTGAAAGGGGGCGGGTGGATTTGACCTTGTCACGGAAGCTCCTTCCAGTTAGAGCATCTGTGTTTTCATTTAAGTTCCCAGAAGGCCACCACTTCCTGAAAGAGGGAGGACAGCGTGATAGAGAGCAACCTCCAGAAGACACAGACCCTAGCACAGCAGGGGAGGGTCTTCTGAGTGTGCTGATCACCCCTGGCCCCCAAAGGCACCAGCTGGGCTCTCTGCTTCTTTTTCCTGAGGAACCTGGTAGCTGTGTGAGATGCACCAAATAGGCATCTGTATATTTACCTCAGTCACCAGGGTGTGTGTGTGTGTGTGTGTGTGTGTGTGTGTGCGCGCGCTTGCTTGCTTGCATGTGTGCTTTGCATTTAATTTTAAGAGAAAATTAGAGGGTATAAAAAACCAATTATTGATTCTGCATAAAGAGCAATGGATAACTTTTCAAGCTCTGGAGAAATTCTTTCCAGTGGTCTGTGAGAATCTCAGCAATTCCTGGCATGTGCGTGGGCTGTCTGCTGATGGCTGTGTATGCACCACATCCCCCTCCCCCCAACACAGATAGAAGTAATTGTAATGTACAGTCCTTTCTACAAGGGAGCAAAACCAGTTCCCTTGTAGTATATTCACTGTGTGTATACAGACATATTATCATGCCAAATAAAAAACATTTCTATTCAAATTAGAAGCAAAACAGCACTGTTGATTATGTAGCTGAAAAGGAATGCAGGTCACCAGCTATCCCTGGTTTAGGGTGAATGACCTGTCCCAGGAACCGTAGTTATGATGATCTTCCTCATGTACTCTGTGAATTATATTATCCTCAAATGACATGACCTCACTTTTTACAGTTTCAAAGACTCCCTCCCTCTTTTCTCAAGTTGTTTCCTTCAGCCAGAAATGCAGTCCAGTCTAAAACATCTTCCTGTATAAAGATTTTTTTTTTTTTTTTGGTGGTACTGGGGAAGCTCAGGAGTGCTCTACCGTTGAGCTACACCCCCCGCCCTTTTTATTTTGAGACAGACTAGCCTAGAACCTGTGATCCTCCTGCCTCGGCCTCCTTAGTGGCTCACCATGCCTGGTTAGAGTGAGAAAATTTGATGTCATAACTTATATATACATAGTTAGGGTTACCCCCAAGTAGATTTTCCCAACAGTTTGGTTTGGGCCTAAAGCTTTAAGCAGAACCTCCCAATGATTTTCATTTTATGGGACACTTAGAAAAGAATGCAAACGTTTTAAGGCACATGGAGCAAATGGATGATCTTACTTTTTGTCAGACATGGCCACCTCCGACCCTGCCCAGCCACTCCAGGAATAAGGGAACCAACATCCTGCTTCCATAGTAACCCATGTGAGGAGCTCATTGCCTCTCTCACATCTGTTAGTCAGCCCTTCTTGGTTTTGATCCTTCAAGTTAGATTTCTTAATGACTCATGCTTTCAGTTACTGGCTTCAGAGCCAAGTTGACCCAAAAGCCCTTCTCTAGAGGGCCTCAGCTCTGCTTCCCGCTGGAATCTTCCTCAAATGCTTCTTCATGACCTCAGCTCACATGTTGCTCACTCAGTGAGGCCTACAACCAGTGAATTTAGCACTAGTGATATGGTTAGATCTTGAAATGTCTCCCACAGGACCACATATAGAGGTCTTGCTTCCCAGGGTGTGGCAGTATTGGGAGGTGTGGCCCTAATGGAAGGGAGTTAGGTCACTGGGGGCATGTCCTGAAGGGGAGATGGGGACACTGTCCACTTCCTCTTTCTCCCTTTGCCTCCCACCTGCCATGAGGTGAGTAGGCCTCCTCCACCACATGCTCCCTGCCGGGATGCGCTGCCTCACCACAGGCCCAAAGCAGGTCAGGTGAGGATGCACTGAAAACTTCAAAATCATGAGTCTTCCTCCTTGTAAGTTGATTTTCTCAGTTGTCAGGCAACGGGAAGCTGACTAACACAGCTGGGCTCCTGAGGTAGATCTTCAGAGCACTAAAAATTTGTGTTTATTTCTTGGTATACTTATTTTTCTCCTACTATTTTGTAGGTCCCAGGAAGATGGGAAATTCTTTCTCCCTGCTACATTCCCCAGGCCTAGTTAAGTGCCTGCACATATAGGTTGAATGTGAACTTTTTGGGTCTACAGTCATATCACCCTGAATGTGTCAGATCTCGTCTAAATGTGAACATTCTGGGAGAATTTTTTTTTTTTTTTTGTTATAGTCTAATTAGATTTATGGCTTCCCGCTCAGAGAACATAATACTTAAATTTCCCTCTTGTCTGCCCTGGTGTCTCCAATATTATTTATTCTCAAATAATTTTGATGAATTTCAGCTGATCAGCCATCAGATTTTGTTTTGTTTTGTTGTTTTGTTCTAAACAAGAATGCTTAAATCCAATGTGATAAAAGCAACTCACAAGCCTGAGGCTTGGAGCAAAGAAAGGAAATTCTTTACTTGTTGGGCTGAGTACATTCCATCATGTCCCAGTTTATTTCCCTAAGGCTTTTCTTTGTCAAGCTTGGGAAAGTGCTGTTTCCTAGGAGAGCTGCACAAGAACAAACTTCAAATAGAGAAAAAAAAAAAAAAAAAGAGAGAGAGAGAGAGAAAAGCATCCCCCAAAGCAAAACAAAAAATAAAAAAATAAGAGAAGCATTTTAGATTGATCCCTCTAAAGATCAATTGCATTTTTTCCCAAGCACATTAATTTTCTAAACTGACTTGCAACAAAATGGGTGAACAATGACCCTTCCAATTATATAAACCAAAGTGGAAATGGAGGAAAGTTCTACAACATAGGCTCAGAGAGGATTCATCTTTCTGAATTTTCAAGGCATATGCTGTTTATGACATTTTCTCTTTCCAACATGGTGCACGTGTGTCCTGGATGGTGACTGGGTAGGAGCCCAGGGTCAGAGTGGGCGGTAGTGGGGTAGGGTGGGCTAAGCACTAAACCTGTCGGGGGAGAGGAAGATGCAAATTGAAAGCTGAATATCTCTGGGGACAAGACTGATTCATAAACTGTCTCCATGGATTATACCATATCAGGTCAATCATTTCCCACCTTCCCAGGGTCAAATGAGAAAAACTTTGATGGACACTTTGTGCTACAGATAAGACCAGAAGATTTTCCTTGTCAACAGAGAATGTTTCCTGAACCTACATGCTCTTAAAAAATGCAGAGTTTCAGGGCCTTCTGAAAGTTCTGATTTGGCAGTCTGGGTCAGCGTATGAGAATTTGTAACAAGTATTACCAATGATGCTTCTGATTAGGCAGGCATTGGCCAGTTAGCCACAACTGTCTTCTTTGTTGGATCTGCAGCTGAGCGTAAGACCACATCTGGTGCCTGACTGCTTATTTAATCTCATCGGACCCTTGTCTTCCACAAAATCAGGTGAGGTAGTTTTTCTTTCGTTGCTGTGAATTTGGTGATCAGCAAGGGTCTTGGGGCAGCTGTCCTCACTAGCCAGTTCATTGTGTACTGGGTCAGAAACGACATGGTGGGCTAATGAATCAATGACAAGGAAATGAAGATCTTTACTCTTAAAACCTGCAGAACCAAAAAGCATCTCGTGACTAGGTGATTAGGATCAGATGAGTGTCCCTTGGCTACAAACCTCCACTTATGAGAAGGCTCCCACCAGTCTGCCATCACCCATCTCCTGTATAAACCAGCCCTAAAGGGAAGACAGCCCTTTAGGATGAGAGGGTCCTATATCTTCCCATCAGCTAACTCATCGTAATAAAGTTCTTTTTCTGCCATCACCTTGCCTCACCTTGAGTAATTGGCTACCATCATGTCAGGGGCAGATTGATCCTGTTCACATGGTAACAGATCCACCAATCTTCTTTGCAAGCCCCAGAAGCCAAACTTTGAACCAAATCCTTAGGAAGACTCTAGATATGTTCTCTTAGCTAATTCATTCAGAATCAGCGTGTGGTTTTGCAAACAGTACTCAGGCTTTCTGTCTATAGGGATCCTGTTGATGACCCCCCCAGGTCCTGGAGGCGGAGGCAGAAGCATGAGAATTTGTAACAAGTAAGAGGAGGGAGCCTCTTTTGTGATCGGCAGCCTGCTGCACCACTAGGCATTCTTGGGGCCCTCTTCCTTATGCTCCCTCTACAAGTTCACCTCCCTCAACAAGTTCCACCTGTACCTCCATTCCATCATCTGCCTCTCCTGGAACTCCACAGCCTATAGTCATCTGTGAATGTGCATTTTTCAGTCCAAATTCAACTTGTTCAAAATTATACTCATTTGTTATCCTCTCTGTCTCCAAATCTGTTTTTCCTCCTGACCCTCCTTCTAAGATCCCTCTTTTAGAAAATGCGCTTCGGTAACCAAGCTGAGAGGCTGACTTTCCCCTGTTCCTCATTTCTTACATCAAATCCTAAATATCTCTTTAAGGCAGTGATTTGAAACCCTAGCTGCAAAACAGAATCACCTGGAAAGATTTTTAAGCATATCCCTGCCTGGGCTCCACTCCCAGAAATTCTGATTTAACTGGTCTGTGGTGAGGCCAGCCCAGGGACAGCACTTAGAGCTGTCCAAGTGATCCTAACGTGTGGCCAGGGCTTCCTCAGCATCTCCAGTTACACCCTTTCCCACGAGGCAAATCTGATCAGTGGGGCTGGGACCAGGGGAAGGCGTTACCTTGGGCACAGAATTCAAGGGGGTGCCAGAAAATCAGTTTGTCAGGAGACATGCTATATTAAAAAATCGAAATTAATGCCCAAAAGTTCATAAATAACATCAACATTTTATGAAAACAGGCCATTGTGGTTTGTCTGCTTTAAGACCTTGTGTTATTGTGTAAGAGGAATAATCG
Source organism: Sciurus vulgaris (assembly GCF_902686455.1). NCBI lineage: Eukaryota > Metazoa > Chordata > Mammalia > Rodentia > Sciuridae > Sciurus > Sciurus vulgaris. Next base: position 81,798,122 of record NC_136465.1, read on the forward strand.
ATTCCAACCAGGCTGTGGTTCCCAAGCTTGTGTGGCTGTCACCTCCCTCCCCCCGGGTGTGAGTGTTGACACTGGTGTGCAAAGTGATTGCACAATGAAGGACTTTTTATTTTTCCATTAGAGATTTCATTAACTCCACTTTCCAAACAGGGGAGGGTATTTTGATAAGTGGACAGAGGGATCACATTTTCCTTTGCCTCCGGCTCCCTATGTATGGCTCAGAGAAGTGCTGACCTCTGGTGATGTGGTCCCTCCTTCCAGAGCTTTTCTCTCGCCTGCCTGCGTGTCTCAGGGCCTCCTCTTGGGCTCGAAGCCCACACTTAGCCCAGCTCTCCAGCCCTTTCTCCTCTTGCTTCACCCCTTGTGCATTCCTGCTCCAGCATAACAAAGGCCCCACAGTTCTCTGAATGCATCTAGGTTTTATTTGGACCACTGTAGTCAGTAGACTAGTCTTTTAAAATTTTTTAAAATAAGCAAAGATACCCGTCTGAGAGGGCGAGGAGGGGTTGGAATCAAGCCTCACTCTGCTTGGCAAGCCCTGTGCCCTGGCCTGAGGCTGCAGGCTTCGGGGTCTAGGGGCAAAATTTCAAATTCATCCAGAGGGCCACATTTTGCTGTCACACAAAGACTCCTGTTAGTGGCTGCTCATTCCCTACATTATTTGCCCAGTGAATTCCTATCCACCCTAGAAGACAGAGCTCTCATTTTTGACCTCTTCTCTGAAGTCTTTCTTGCCTTGGGTCTCCCAGACAGAGCTGCTCTTTGTTCTAAGTTACCACCTCACCTTCTAAATGCTTTTATTATGGTGGCTCTCGCAGTGAATTGTAATTATGTGGACAACCATGGAGCCACATGGCTGGCGGATCAGTCTGGCATGTATCAGTCAAGGACAGAGTGATTCTTCTTTAATCTAAGAATGACTTTGAAGAACACTGCAATAACAGGTGGCAACGTAAAATATTCAGGCAAGTAACTCCTTGTTTTACTTCAGGATACCAAACAACTGGTTCAGTGGCTATGCCAGTCAGGATGGGCAGGTTAACTGAGGTAACAAGTAGCCCCATGTCTCAGTGGTTAGAACACACAAGCTTTATTTCTTGTTCACACTGTGTCAACGTGGAACTCAGATGGATGGAGCAACCACCATTTGGAATAGTGCTCACCCCCACAGCAGAAAGAAAGAAGCTCAACAATCAATTGCTTTGGCTTGCATGGGATTTAGAAGTGACATCACTTTTGCTCACAAGCTATTGGCCAGAATTAGTGCCATGGTCCAACCCAACCTTAAAATGGACAAAAACTATAATCCTACCATGTGCCAGAAGAGGGTTTAGAAATATTTGGAGAATAGTATTTAAGGGTACCACAGTGATACTTTCCACAAAATTGACTGACTTTCCCTAATTTTAAAAATAACCACTTCGATTAGTTGTTTTGGTGTTCAGAAAAATCAGGTGTCCACAGCAGACACAGCAATAATAACTATAGTTTGAACACCCAAACACAGCCTTTAAAAAAAATCTTACAGTGACATCTCTGCCCATAAATAAATAAGGATTGTCATGGGGGTTTATGTCTATTCTACTTTAGAGATAGAGCAGATCATGCTGTAAAACAAAACAAAACAAAACAAAAAACAAAAAACAAACAAACAAACAAAAAAACCCAAAAAGGCAAAACAACAACAACAAAAAAACAAAACGAGCAGCAAAATAATGGCCCAAATGCAGTTTTTTAGGTGAGATTTTTAGGTGAGATTTTTTAGGTGAGAGTATCTTAGTGAGATTATAGATATTTTATAATTGAAAAGCCTTGCTTTAGCAGGGTGCAGTGGTATAGGCCTGTAGGCCCAGGTTGAGTCAAGAAAATTGAAAATTCTAGGCTGACCTGAGAAACTTAGTGAGCCCCTATCTCAAGATAAAAAATAGCAAGGACTGGTGATGTAGCTCAGTGGCCAAGCACTCCTGGGTTCAATCCCCAGTACTGAATGAAAAAGAAAAACATTGGCTAATCCATCCAGGGATCCCATGAAATGATGAACGTGAAAATCATTTGTAAGTTGTAAAGTGCAATAAACTGCAAAGTGCTATTTAAGAAAAATTATTGTTAGCCTAAAGGACTGGGCATTTTAAAGATCCTTATGATCTAAGATTTTATTTTGTTACATTTCTTTTCATTTGCTTTTAAACAAAACCCTAATAATAACAGATACAGCAACGTTTTAAAAATCTGAACCAACTACATATTCAAGACAAAAATTGAGAAGCTAAGTTTTTCTAGAAATAAATTGCCCTAGGCATATTGCTGCTGAATTAAACATCGAGGAATTTAAAAATTAATTGCAGATAAATCTACAGAAATTCTCCTACATATATATAAATCCAGGTGGGAGCAACAACAAAACATTTTATTTATAGCATGTATTTTAAAAAGTCCAGCCCCCTCAAGGTACGCAGATGGGTCCTGTTTAGAAAGATGTAAAATCCTTATACTCTTAAAGTAGAATAGTTAAGGGGTGAATTACATATTTAAAAGGAATTGTCAAGGTACAATGTGCTCCCTTAGAAATATATATAATGTAAAGAATATGTTACTAAGTTAAAAATTGACAGTTTCACAGATTGAAATCTATGTACAACACTATAATTCATACATTTTCTTGTTTTATACCTCTTTCATGGATAGCTTCCTCTGTATTTACTTTGCAGCATATATACCATTATCTTACAATTAGTGGGCAGTTACAGATGCAACTGGAATTCCTACCGGCTTGGTTTATCTTGAATCCTATGGTGACACATTCTGAGACCCATACCATAGGTAAACTTGGACTTGATTTAACCAGATACTAAATTATAGAGTTCAATTTCTAATAGTTCCATCATTTTTAGAAAAATCTAGAAATATCCAAAGTGCACTTGGAAGATATTTGAGGGGTGAATTAGATCAGTGTTAATAATTCAGAACTGTGCTCACTTTTCTGATCTGACAGTTTGAAAAGCACTGACATAGCAGGGTGTGGTGTAGGCCATCCTAGTAATCCATCACCCTGTTTCCTTGAGACGTTCTGGAAGGCAGCTTCAGGAAGGGCACTTTAATACTTGTTTCAGAACTAGTACATGTTTTAAGCAATGCAGTATTTTTATGCCCCCTAAGATAACTATCTCGATGTCCTTTGAATAAATAAGTTTTGATATACGTTAAAACACAAACTTAATTTAAACACTGTTTGAACAGTGGCAAACACAATTCTTACAAAGGACCAGTGCTTAAAATTGACCTGGCCCCTTAAGACATTTTGAACAGACTCAAGAAAAAGTCGTTTTTCAGGTGTTAGCTGCACCTTCTTAGAAGTTCAGGTCTATGCGATTACCATTGGTTTAGAAGCGTCTCCCCAGGTGCAAAATATAGAGGCTTTTGTGTCAAAAAGCAAAAAGAGACTTTCTAGTTTAGTTCTTATTAATTGTGTTCTTCTAAAGTAGATGATTAGGCTTCTTCTAAGGAGAATGTCCCAGAAGCATCTGGCTTACTTCATTCTGCCAGAATTTAAGTAGGGTTTGTGGTGTGCCAACCCTGTCTTCCCACATCATCAGAGAAAGTTTCCAGGAAAACTTTGATTCCACATTGATTGTAGAAGGACAGGATGGCATGGATATGGCCACTATGAAATAGGTATTACTCAACTGAGCAAGGTGGTGCATGCCTATAATTCCTAGAGGCTAAGGAGGCTGAGGCAGGAGGATTATGAGTTCAAAGCCAGTCTCCACAACTTACTGAGGTCCTAAACAACTCAGTGAGAACCTGTCTGTAAAAAAAAATACAAAAAGGGGCTGGAGATGTGGCTCAGTGGTTAAATGCCCCTGAGTTCAATTCCTGGTATAAAATAAAATAAAATAAAATAAAATAAAATAAAGGTATTACTCTAGGAAAAGGGAAAGTTTAGCAGAACAAAAGGAATAATGAATAGAATGAGAAAATTTTAGCTTGACCAAAACATAGGTCAAAATAAAGCATAATTAGAAAGCTCTGTAAGCTTAAAGGGAGATTATGGAATTTAATGTGGAGGGAAATAATTCTTAATGTCCCTTGAATCAGAAAAAACACCATCAAAATGAAGAAAATGTTAACTGTACCTGGGAAGATATTTTATTAGAACCAAGTTCCAACCACCTGAGCAAACTGGCTGTGTTGTATCGGGCTGGTGTTAAAAATGCAGTTTCTCATTGATATAATAAGTAAAATCAGAAGGGAGCTATCTAATATGTTTAAGAGAATAAACACCTTTTGAATTATGTAACTCATTACATACAAGAAATGAGTTTAGGTCTTCAAATAATCCATGTTGAATTTGGTATAATATGCTATTCATAAATAGTTTTGTCTATTTTTCTAAAGCAGATTCCTCCTAGATCTCCATTTAAAGGAACTGAGATTTGTAGCTTTATGTGAATTGAAGCTAAAACTCGAAAGAAATTAAATAGTATTTTCATAAAAATAGTGTATAATTTCATAAAATTGTATTTTCCTGGATTAGTCCCTCCCGTTTTGGTTAAAGTACATGCTGTGCTTTCCCCCACTTCCCAGGGTTTCCCACAGAAAGCAGACACAATGACCAAGTCTGTAGGTTCACATGACCAAGCCAGGCACAGCTCAATGGATCAATGGTGGATGCCAGATCTAAGGGTAGCCAGTCGACAGGTTGGTTGTCACATAAGGGGTGGGCTGATGCAAAAGAGATCCCAATCAGGGACAATGATCGGTTGGACCAATCCAAGTCCCTCTTAGGAATCTGATGTCTAGAGAGAGAATCCGTCTGCTGGTAGTGAGTGGAAAAGTGAAAGCACCCACAAAGGAAAGCAGAGATAGTGAGGAACTGTCAAAGTGGCTGAGGGGACTGTGGGGCAGGGGCGGGGCAGCAAGTTCCTCCCGGTGCCCAACAGTATTCATCTCTGCTAGGCCAGTTGAGTGGTGGTACTGGGTGCTCTGAGAATTTTTCCTCCTTTCTGCAGGTCACTTACAATAAAGCTCCATTCATGAAACAGGAGACACTTGCAAACTAAAATCTCCCAAATCTAACTGATACATAGTCAAAAATTTGGTAAAATTGTGCTATAAAATTCAGAGGCAATTTGGTTCAATTCTACCTTCACTAATCTGGAAAAAGATTTTGGGAGATAATATTAGGCCATTGTGTATGCTTCAGTGGGTTTTAGAACATTACCAGCCAATGTACAGAAACATTGCCTGCCTGAAAAACAAGACAAAATTTGCTGAAGGTGTCAGTTGTCATCGTTATTGGAATAAAACTCAAGAGGATCAATGATACTGGTTTTCTCTCAGAGCAGATATAAGGTTGTATGGTGTGTTTCTAAATTAGGTTGCTTATGTGGATACCATTTAATCTATATAGGTCAGGTTTTACTCAACCCATTAAATCCCAGGTTTTCAGTTCTGTTAATATTTCAATAAAATTGACACAGGTATATTAAAATAGAAATTATAACCTAGAGCTCATATAACTTATTATCACTAATATTAATGGTATCAGTAATAGTATTAATGAATATTGATACTAATCATTCAATTATTACTTTTCTTAAAAGACTAGAACTCTAAAAACATTTATTTTAAAATTATCATAAGTGATATATTTGTTGCTTAAAGTAAATTTTTTAGATGTTCCCTAAGCGGGATGATGGGACATAAGGGATTAATGCTTAAACATTTTCTTTCAGGTTTTCGTTACGCATAAGGGCAGGGAGTCCAGTGCTTTGGTCATCTGCCTAGGTCCTGGGTTGTGCTGGTAACATTGCTTAGGGCACAGTTTTTTTGGTTGTTGTTGTTGTTTTTTTTGTTTTGTTTTTAAAGAGCAGCTAATTTTAATACAGCAGAAAAATATATAAAAATGTAAAGTTGTGTAGCAGATGAGCATTTGAATAGGAATTAAGAACCTGAATTCTGGCTTTGTTTAGTGACTAAGAAGACGTCTTCTCCTGGGCCCTTTTCCTCCTCTGTAAGACAAGGAAGCTGTGCTCCTGAAATTGTCTCCACTGTATTATCTCTGCCTCAGACACAGGATTGGCTAAGGCAGTGTGTCTCCTTGTCTAAGGATGGGTCCTAGAGTGGTTCCTGGAACCTCACAAATGCTTGGGAAATATTTGTTGCTACTGAACAATTCATGCCGCCCACTGTTCTTTAAAAAGGCTGTTACACATATGGAGCCTTAGTCATTTTTCACAATGCCTTCACGTAGCAGGGACTCAACAATCACTGGTCTGAACGTCTCATTTGGTCCCCCAAAGGGGCATACCTATCTTGTTAATAAAGAAATATAGGAACGGAGAAGCCTTGAAGATGGAGATGAAGACTGGACTGGGGGTCAGTTAGCCCACCGCTAAGTGCTGTGTGGCTTTGGTAAGTCATTCCATTTCTGCAAGGCTCTGTCTTCTCTACAAAGTAAGAAGGTTAAATTGGACCTCTAAGAACCCTCTGGAGGTGCACCTCCGACTTTGGTCCTGTTATGCCTGTTATATGTGACAAATGAGTACGTAAGGACAGATGAAACCTGGGAAAGATGTGGGGCTGTGAGGAATGAAGGCTAGACAATTAGCACAGAGGCACCAGCTCATTAGAAACATCAAGACAGGCAGACTTTGCTTTTTATGTTCACCACTTAACATCCTTTATGAGCATCAGATGGAGTGGCTATTCCTTTGCTGTTACTGGTTCATCAAAGCAGGTCACTGTCTGCTGCCATATTAGCTGTTGCAGGGTGGTAATACCACGGGAAGAAGCTACAGTCCATGGGAATGTCTATGTTATTTACATCGTCCAGGTGTGGTGAGCCTGAGGATTCTGCTATGACTTTTATAGAAAATTCTAGGTCAATCATTTTGTGTTTGCTTTATTTTTGGTAGTGCTGGGGTTCAAACTCAGGGCCTAGTGCATGCTAGACCTAGTGCTCTACCACTGAGCACCCCCAGCCCTTTTTGGTTTCTTTATGAAAAACAACTACATAAGGGCTGGGGGTAGAGCTCAGTTTGTAGAGTGCTTGCCTCACATGCACAAGGCCCTGGGTTCAATCCCCAGCACTGCAAAACAAAACAAAACAAAACAAAACAAAACAAAACAAAAACAACAACAGCAAAAAACAACTACATGCCTCACTCTCATTAGGATGGCCACTATAGAAACAAAAACAAAAACACCCAGGAAATAGAGTGTAGGTGAGGATGTGGAGAGATTGGAACTCTGTTCCCTATTAGTGGGACTATACCATGGTGTAGCCACAATGATAAACAGTTTGGAGGTTCCTCAAAAAATTAAAAATAAAATGTCATATGATCTGGCAATCCCATTTCTGGGTATATATCCAAAAGAATTGAAAGGAGGATTTCAAAGAGATATTTGAACACTCATGTTCACTGTAACATTATTCAAAGTAGCCATGAAGTAGAAGCAACTCTAATGTCCATTAACATAAAAATGAAGGAAATGTTGTATACACATATAGTGGAATACTATTTAGCCTTGAAAAAACAAGGAAATCTTGTTACATGCTACATCATGGATGAACTTTAAGGAAATCATGCTAAGTGAAATAAACCAATCACAAAAAGACAAATACTCATCTTCCCTGTAGACACCTCCCACCCCTGCTTCCTGGCTGCCATGTCCTGAGTTGCTTTGCTCTTTGGCCATGATGCTGTGTCTTGCCTCCAGGCCCAGAGCGATGAAGTTGACCAACAATGGGCTGAAACTTCTGAAACTGTAGGAAAATGAGACAGCAAGAAAACAAGTTGCTTGCCCAAGTAGAAGTCAGGATTTGGACCCAACCAATCTGACTTCACCTCCTGAACTCTTAACTGCAATGCTAATTTCTGAGTTAAATGATTTTTAGATTAGTAGAATAATCACCAGTTATTAGTAAGAAATTCTTGCAAATGTTAATAATGTTTACTTCTGAGTATGTTATGTATTTTTTTTACTTTTCTTATCTGCATATTCTAAATTTTCTGTAAGAAATATGTAAACTTTCATCAAGAAAAAGCAGGAAATTTTTAAAAAGACAAATACTATATGATTCTATTATGTGAGACATCTAAAGTAATCAAACTCACAGAAACAAAGTAGAACGGTGGTATCCAGGGGCTGGGGGCTATGGAATTTCAAGTTTGCTAAGTGAAAAAATTCTAGAGAACTTTTATACAACAATGTAAACATAGTTAATGCTCCTGAATTTGAACACCTAAATGTGGTTAAGATGGTAAATTTTGTTATGTGTTTTTTAGCATGATTAACTAAAGGACTGATCCAATAGTAAGTTGCTATAAACATCTATACTTTGTTGCATTAGAATGATCCTAGTTTCTTTAGATCAGGGTATTTCATTCCCATGAACAAGGCTCTGTTTCTTTCCAGCATTGCTAAAAAATGAACATTTTCAGTTTCATGAACGAAGAAAGAGACACACAGCTGAGGTCAAGTGGCCAGCAAGATTGTAATTTCGCTCAAAAGGGCAGCCTTCCAATGAAAGGTCCCGATGGACGCACAGGACTAGGAAACAGAAAAGGAAGGACGGGCTGGTACTTCATGGGCAGCGTGACTCCATGAGTTCTCCAGTGCCCTGTCAGGGCTATGTTAACCAGGATGATCTTCTGGGTTTTCACTACTCGTGTTTCCCGTAGACTTTATGATCCTGCATCTTGCTGGGGGCTGAGAGTAGCCCGTGGGATTAAATACTCTTGTGTGGGATCAACATTCTGTAAAGGAAGAAATGCCATCGTCAACTTTCTGAGCCAACATAGGGGATAGAAATGTGAATGATGTCTGAAATATTATCATCTCACCATCACTTAATTCTTTGTTAATAAAAGAGAGAAATAAACACTGAGCCTACTAGTATCAGGCTACCCTCTTAGCCATTAATAAGAATCTTTTTGCAAGGTTCTTGAATAGCTGATTACTAGAAATTGAAACTCATCCAAGAAACTCTTACAGGGGATAATACAGATTTTCTCATTGTGTAAATGCCCTCCTGAGGGTTAATTACAGCAAATGATATATAGCTGTGTCCTGCTCCATGTGTCCTTGCAGGAAACGGCAAAGCCTCAGATAACAGTCCAGAGGGATTAGTTTAGCTGGTTGCCTGATCATGTTCATTGAACAAGCATGACTTTCACTCCAGGATTTCTGTTGCCTCTGATCCCCATAACACAAGAATTGTGTGCCGATGCAGTATTTTTGGCTGTCTGCCTTTGAATGTCTTCGAGCCATCACAGTGCAAATCTGAGCTACATCCAATCTACTCAGCAATGCTCCCTCTGTCTTCGCCTGAAAGGATTAAAATTGGTTCATCCATCTGGGCATCCAGATGATGGTGACAGACCTAGCCCAGTTCTTGGGGGCAGACTGGGCTGCCGGAGCTAGACAGTGATTCAGAGAGGCAGTCGGTGGGACTCAGGGGATAGATTTAGACAACTGATACTAAAAACGGACCCGACACTCATGCATATTACAATCCTCTGCTGACCCCAACGCCAGACTCGGTCAGCCTGCTCCTCTTCATCCTCATACAAACTCTTTAAGTCCCCTGCTCTTTCCAGGGACACCCCCCTGCCTCAGAACACACCGTGTCTTGATGGCTGTTGGGGGGGGGGCTGGCAGAGTCTTGGGAATGGGTGAAAGGGGTGCCTTGCCTCTTTCGTGCCACGCTGATATTTCTTCAAATCCAGATGGCTCAAGCTCCATGTACCTTTGGGGACAATCCTGCCCTGCCTTTCCTCTCTCAGGGCAGCACAGCCATTGGAGGTGCAGCCTGAAGGCTCTCCCAGGGAAGGAGTGCTTACTGTGTCCCTCTAGGTGAGTGAGACGAGCACATTTACCTGCCTCGGGACGGGAGTACCACATGAAGTTAATGCTATATCCTCCTCAGCTCCGTCACTGTCTCGGGCTGAAAGCCAAAGGAGGGAAGGGCTGGATTAGTGTCCGGGATTCATGTGGAAACAGCACGTGGGGGCTGTGAGAAGCCTCAATGGCTTGCAAAGAGGCTCCCAACCCTTTAAAAGGAGCACTCCATTGCGGCTGTTATTGGGAAAAAATTGATGATTTAAAAGAATGCTTTTTGAAGTTTATGAGGAAGTTTATGTGTGTTCAGGAGAAGCTCATCAGTGTTCAGAAACTGAAGGGGCTGAAGAATTCTCTCACTTTCTAGAGAAAGCACTGGCCCTGGATCAGAGTGCTTGCTCTCTTAATATTAGCTGCGTAACCCTGGGCACCTCACTCTTTCAATAGTACCTTTAGGCTTGATTCTCTTCCAGGTTTACCGGCTTGGATTCAATTCTCAAAGCTGGACATAATTAAAAGATCCCTAAAGGCAATTCCACACTGTCACAGAATAACCACACACAAACACATGTTATTTGCTTAGTATCTGTCACAACCGGACTGTAGGCTCTGTGAAGACAGAGCTGTCTCTCTCCAAGGTGAGGCACTGGCTCCATACACATTTATGTCTTGATGGTCACAGACGTGACTGCATCTTTGTGATCACACCCGGGGGCTGTGTTGCTGAGTGGATGGACTCTGGAGCAGGGCTGCTTCAGTTCCTCACCTCTGTCACCTAGGGCCAAGTTCCTTAACCTCTTGTTGTTTTTGTTTCCTGATGGAAATAATGACAATCATAATGGTAAATCTATTTCACAGGGTTGTTTTGAGGATTTAACCAATTAATATATGTATAAAGCCCTTGGATCAGGGGAGGATACAAAGAAATCGCTGTTTGAGCCATCCCTTGTATATCACTATTGGTGCTGGTGCTGCTGGGGTAGTTACAGCTGACACTCTGATGGTCTCCTTCTGTTTTTTTTTTTTTTTTTTTTTTTTTTTTTCTTTTTGAGGACTGGGTGCTATGAAGGATGAAATGCTCATGTTTCCTCCAATGCAGAACAAACCGGATCCTGGGTTTAACTTTGTTCCTTGTGGCATAACAATACTTCTTCAAACTCAGTTCCTTGGTGACCAACTTTAACCCATTAACTTTAACATTCTCATCAGACCAGATCATAAATTAGAAAAGCCTAATTCTTTCAGCTAGTTATTGTTCATGAATTGACTGAAAGGCTGAGTGTTTATGTTAAACCCACAACTCCCTAATGGTGGCAAGCATGAGCTCAGACCTGGCATTATATGTGGGGAGACAGGGAGGGACATTATAACCTCCATTTTAAAAAGGACAGTCTGGTGCTCCTAGTGGCTGAGGAACTTGTATGATCTCCTAGCTGGTAAGAAATGGCCAAGTCTGAAAACCAGGGCATGTGAGATTTGATTCTGTGTTCTTTCTGCTGCCCCCTCCTGCCCAGGTATTAGGAATGTCATCATCCTCGCCCTGCCTGTCCATGACCACTGTCTCCTCTCCTGATGTATGCTAGTTCTCTCTCTCTCTCTGCGAACTATAACTCTTTTTTAAATATTCATTTTCATTGACATGTGAGGATTGTGCATATCATGGACACCATGTTATGCTCTCATGTATTGTATACACAGCATAGTGTTCAAATCCAGGGAAAGATGTGTCTCCTCAAACATTAATTCTTTCTTGAGAGCTCATTTGGAGTTTCTAGCAGGGGAGTGCAGCTACTTTTATACCCTTGACTGAAGAATGCTCTTCCTCATCGATTAAGTGTGCAGTTTTGGGAGGGATGCACATAAAGTGGTGAGGGAGGAAAGAGACACCCATCTAGCCAGCCATATCAGCCAAATCCACCCTGGCCATCAATGGGGTAAGGATGTTGCAGCCAGATCACTCTCACAAACTTAATCCTTTCTTTATGTGACATTTAAGTCTTCTCCTCTAGTTTTTTTATTTTTATTTATTTTTTAACCAGGGATCGAACCCAGGGGTGCTTAACCCACTGAGCCACACCCCCAGCCCTTTTTGTATTTTATTTAGAGACAGGGTCTCACTGAGTTCTTAGGGCCACACTAAATTTCTGAGGCTGGCTTTGAACTCTTGATCCTCCTGTCTCATCCCAAGTCACTGGGATTACAGGTGTGCGTTACCACGCCTGTCTTCTTCTAGTGTTTTAAAAGAATACACAGTACGCAGCGCCCCTCACCATGCAACAGCACACCGGAGCTCCTTGCTTCTGTCTAACTGTAACTTAGCATGCACCTCACTCCATCTGTCCTTCTCCAGCCTTTGGTAAGCACCACTCTACTCTCAGCATCTAACAAATCAACTTTTAAAGATTCCTGTGAGTCCTGTCAAAGAACAAACAAAAATGGTACCACGTGGGACCATTGGAATTGGGTCTCTTTTAATAATGTGCCTTAAAAACAGTGTTGAGAACTGTCAAAAAGGACTACATCCAACAGAAATCGATATATTCTAAGGAAAACAACTGGAAGGGCTTTGTTATTCAGGAATTACTTTTTTTCTTAGTTCACCTCATTTTATGCTCATTGACTCATTTTTACACTATGTAGACTCATTAATTGTTTTTGTCATAGTGCCTTCAAAAAGAGCCATACTAAGTTTGTCTGTATACATTCAAACACTGCATAGAAAAATGCCCATATCGTTGGGTGTGGTGGTGTGCACCTGTAATCCCAGTGGCTTGGGAGGATGAGACAGAAGGATCACAAGTTCAAGACCAGCCTCAACAACTTAGCAAGGCCCTAAACAACTTAGCAAGACCTCTTCTCAAAATAAAAAAATAAAAAGAGATGGTGATGTGGATTAGTGGTTAAGTACCTCTGGGTTCAATCCCTGGTACCAATAAATAAGTAAATAAATAATATAAAAAAATAAATGAATAAAAATAAATGCCCACATGTGATTCCTTTGACTGTGGATGGGTCTTGCTTTTAGCAAGCTTGATATAACAACATTCTAATAGATCTAAAACAGAAAAAAGCAGGCAATAATTAGAAAAGGAGCTTTCTTTCCACAAAAATATATATTTGATATTCTGTATTTAATTTTTCTGTGAAGAGAGCAAGAGATTTAGCTAATGAAGGATCTGTTCGTTTGTTTTTGGAGGTTAGCTCTATTTTATTCAGGAGCAGAGCTATTCCAGCATTCACCAACTCCAAATACAAAACAAGTAACATATCCATGAACTAATCTAATTAATGAAGGATATGTTTAAAAGTGCATAATCCCATATGCATTTAGTTAGTTCATAAATAAACTAGTTGAACATTAACATAATTTTGAAATGACTTCTTCATTTTTTATTTTGCATTTTAAATACTTCATTTATACACACACAAACTCCCTTACTTTCAGTTATCTTCATGTTAAGCCTTCCTGTTTCTAACAATATATTGAGCTTGTGAAATATTAATCCAATGTTGTGAGAGCATGTATCTATATTTTTGACTCAAGATTCTGGTGAAGAGCAACAGATCTGAAAAGTTCAATCAATGCATAGTTTTTAGGAAGGCATTTGTAATGTATGGCAAGGAATGCTTTTGTTTGGTGTTCTGTAGTGACATGCCTGACTGCATTGCCATTCACCATCCAGATGTTTTTCTATCTAGGTCTATAAGTCACTTCAGAGAGATAAAGTCTAATCTTTTGAAAGACTTCCAGGGAAGTGGAGTCCTTAATCTCCTTTGCCTATGTGTTTCAGCAAAATGTTGACCATCTCTCATTTTCATATTTAGTCTAAGGCCCTAACACCTTGGTGAAGCTCATTTCCACCCATTTTAAGTGGAGATGGAGAACAACAGACTCTTGGAGAGGAATCTTCATGCTTGGGAAACTCTCCGCTGATCACCCCTTGACTTACTTTTCTTTTGGCTGAATAATTCTGGCCTCATAAACCCAGAGTTAAGTCAAATAATCATGCAGTTGCGGCCACAGCTACAAACAGCATTAGTCAGAAGAGTCAAATGACAACTGCATGCCCCATGGGCAGGAGTAGAATGTTGTGCTTTAGTACCAAAGGGGGCGGGGGACATGGATAGTCCATGAGAGAGACCATGAGGCTCAACACTGCCCTGTCAGTTTCCTCCTCCTGACCCTGCCACGCAGTCTGGTGATGTGACAATTAATCATCTTTGTGGATTTCTATGGGGCCTCCCTAAGTTCCCCACACATCTCACTAGTGGATCCCAGGCCTGGAATGGGTATTCTTGCTGACCTGTGCTGTGGACGAGGGCACGTTGTTCTTGCCAGCTGCATGTCTGTTTACATAGGCCTGTGACCATTTCTTCAGCAAACAGAAACAGAGGCAGTTGGAGGGCTGCTTTCCCACTGTGAGTTCATGACCCAGGATAACGCTCAGGATTTTTCAAGTTACTGTGACTATGCTCTTAATTACTCTGTATGTATTTCCCAGCTAGGTATAATCCTGCACTTTTGATTGATTTTTAATTGTTTGAATTTTTAATATTTGTCCTTTCCCCAGGTGACTCTGAAGTCTTGGAGAGCAATCTATATGTATTTTTTCTTTTTTTTTTTTTTTTTTTTTTTTTACTTCACTCTTGGTAGACATTCTTCTCCCCACCTCACCCCAAATACCAAACTACTTTAGCAGTGACTATCATGGGCAGGCTATTTCCTAGTTTTCTAACCTTGTTGGGTAATAGAATATTCCCGGTCAAATCAGGAAACGTACTTTTGCAAGCCCTGACTCTTCAATTGAGACACTCCTTAGAACATTTAAACATGTGCCCAATATTTTGGGGGGATGAAATATTGAACATTACAAGGGTGTTTTAGGTTATTGTGAAACTCTAAGAACTTTCTTTATAACTTTTGTTTCCTGGAAACATGTAACAACAAAAGTAAACACAACAACTTTTATCTTCTGGTAAGAACTATGAAAAGAATTTTCAAGAAAGCTGGCCTCTGCAATTCTGCCACAAACTTCAGTGATCTGATTATGCATCATCAGCAAGCAATGAAAAATTTATAGGAAGGATGTATAGTATCCGTTTCTGACTCTTGGTCAATTGAGCAGAAAAGAATTAATGGATGCATTTATCTAAACAGGATTTAGTTTGAATATGCAATTAGCCATAGTTTATAGCTCAAAACAGTATGTGCATTTAAAAGGAAAGCATATGTTGATTTTTTTGAGCCCCCAAACATTATGTATTATATATATATATAAAATAACATCATTAAACATTAGAAATAAAATATGAAAAAATCGGTTGCCTATCAAGACACAAAATTATGCAAAACTATGATATTGTATTATGAAAAATAGGCCAGATTTTTCAGAAAAGGAATTGATGAGTTTTGATATATTTCCAGATATTAGCCACTATTTTGCTCATGTTGCTAGGGACCAAGCATCTTTGTTGCTATGGATAATAAATTCTATTCTTTAACAAAACATTCAGATGTCTTGGTCTTACATAATGATAAAAATATGACCATAAAACTGTTATGAAAATGTCATATAAGCAAGTTGCTTTATATCTACTAATTATCACACATCTGAACCTTTTTAGGGAATTTAGATTAAATGGCCCTTTCTGTTGCTTTCTGTAAACCTTGGAAGATTGTGAACAGTGAATGTTTTGAAAAGTAGAAATCTAGAAAATCTAGAAGCTTCAGTGTTTTGTGACTTTTGTGAGTGGTGAGTCCAGCAAGTCAGTTTGAGATTATGTTTGGGCAAACTAGCTTTGAGATTCAAATTTTAAAAATGTTAATCACTATTGCCAGGATTGATTTTGTCCTCCATAGCCAACACAGCTGGTCTTAGCATGTAATGTTATACGAGTGCATGATCCACACCTCATTTGGAGCTGGTTAACTCATTTTATAGTGGGTGCCTTGCTTTACCCAGTTTGAGCACTCCGAGTCACCCCTTCTTTATTTAGGGCCTTTGATTTGTTTCTGTCTCGTTTCTCTCCTCATAAAGTTCTATGTTTTGAAAGGACTCATTTTTCATAAAAATTTAACCGTGATTCTGGTAGTCTTCATCTCCATGTTTGAACTATGAAATCACCCACCAAAAAGCTATCCATTCCCTTTGGGTTCAGCCTGTTGCTCTATTTCTCTCCTGTTTCTCCCAAAGGCCCTCCCTGCCCCCAATTCCCCAGGGAAGTACCTCTGGAGAGCTCCTGGGTCTCCACTCGGAAGTTGCGCTGGTAGACTGGGACTGCGCAGGCGTTGCCTTGTGGAGGGCAGTCCTGCTTACAGGATCTGCAGAGAATGCAGAGCTCAGGTATGATGTACAGCAGCAGGAAAACCCATGCATTGGTGACCAGGCCAATGCAGATGACTGCGTCGTCCCACTGGGGCTGTCGCTGGAGCTGTGGGTTGCCTTTCAAGAGCATGGAGATCCACACCACCCAGATAATGATGGAGATGAGCACAGTGATGAAGATAAACTTTCCATGCTGCTTCCAGTTCTCACACGGGCCACAGAAGGTGGCTTTGGAGACAAAGAATGCGAGGGCCATCAGGAAGAGGACATAGACCAGGAGGACCACAAAGTCCACGTTGAGCTGACAGGGCGTCATGTGCAAAAACATCATACATCTGCTCGTCATGAGAGTCACATACTCAATGGCAATAATTACCTGCAACAGACTGAGAGCAATAGCAATGCACAGAATCGTCGTCCAAGAGAAGGAGACTCTACCCCGGACCAGCTTCACCAGGTTGGAGGCATGAGCCAAGAGGCATGAGAAACAGAGGGCAAAGAGAACCCCAAAGAAAAAGAAGCGTACAGGAGCAGTTTGTTGATTGAGCTGGATGATGAAGGCGAAAGCAAGTCCAAAGAGTCCCAGCACACCCAGGAGGAAGAGGATCTGGGTGGGGAGAACATTCCACTGGCTGCAGTCTTGAACTTTTCGTGTGAGGAAGAGAAATGCCAAGAGTAGAATCACCGTAACCACTATGCCAATTATTGCCAAGGACTCCAGAACAATGCCCCATGGCCCCTCATTGTCACAGAGGAAATAATAGTCTCCACTGGAGTCTATGCAGTCTTCATACATGGTGACTTATATGCAGACCTCCCCTGCAGAAAAAAAGATGAGACAAACTTAAGACTTCACATGTATTTACAAGAGCACCTATTGGTGGTCCTATGAGGGCACCCAGGGTCTCACTTTCCCGGGCATATGAAAGAAATGGCTTTACCAAATTGTCATGCAGACACTGGTGAGGACTCCAGTTACATTTTGTTTGACTCCTGATACTTGTCTAAATGCTAAGTTTCATTGGCGGTGGATAGGGGTGGGTGGTGGGAATCAGATACATACAAATATGATCTATGGGGATGGAAAATGCAGTCACACATATTACCCCCTAAATTTATGACTGTTGTTTAGAGGCTGTTAGGAAAGGAGATGAAAAGGCCAATCTAAAACCCTCAAAACTATTTTAGCTTCATCTTTCTCTGGGAAAAGCAGAACAGACTTCACTTGGAGGCTCCAGATAATTTATCAATTTTCGTTTCACAACTTCTAAGGCTTTTTGAAGGTAAATATGGTGTCTTTTTCATGAAATGGGATATGTGATAATCTGCACAACTGATGGGATTCCAGCTATATCAGGCTCCAGAGCAAGGACTGCCAACACAAACCCTATTAAGACTCAAGTTTTTAATTGTGCAAATAGTTCAAGAGCACAGGTGCATTAAAATAGGTCAGTATTTGTTGCTCAATTTAAGTTTTTATTGGTGTTCCACATCTGGAACCATGGGACAGAATGGGCTTAATGCATCATTGGATTATTCTAAACACTGATGCACTGCTTGAAGGAGATAGGTGGATGATTTCCCTCAGTAATTTTAATAATTATTTCTTCTTTCAGTCAATTCAAGTCAACCCAATGCACCAGGTTATTATTAAACACCTGCTATTTGTTCATTAAAGAATCACACAAAATGGTCCCTTCTTTCAAATAACTTTTTGGACAGTTTAGCAAAGCCCATGTCTTGACTGAGGTGACCTAGGGGAAAAAAAAAACCCTGCATGTTCATTTTGGGGAAAAATAAAACAAAACAAAAGACACCTTGCAATCAAATATTGCTAGCCCTATTCTTTAGTTAATCCCAAACCAGATGGCCAGAGCGATCCTGGTTTATAGCTGATGGCACAGCCCCTTAATTCTGACTTACCTCCTCTGTGTGTCCCCTCTGGAAGCTGAGGCTGTAGTGGTGGCGAGGTTGTAACTGCGAATGAGTAAGAAGGAGACAACCCCAGCTTCTTTAATCTCTTCCCAAATGGGCGGAAGGACCGTGGGCCCTCACTCAGGTTCCTTCAGTGCCTATAAAAAGAACCGGAAGGACAGAAAGACACACCTATTCCAGTTTCACAGCAACTTTTCTCCACAGATTTCTTTGGTGAGAACAATTATTTTTCATTCTACTGTTGACCAGGGGCAACTTGGCTCTGAGAGAGGTCCTGAAGGGGGTGTGAATTTAGGAAACTCTGCTTCTTCCACTTATATTCAGGAAGCCACAGGAGGCCCTCAGCTGGCCTCTTATGAGGGCACTTTATTCTTCTTCTGACCTATTCTCTAGAGCCACTTCTAGAGACTTCCCCACCTCTTGATTTTAATTTTAAGAATCCAAAGAGCATCCATTCAACAGTAACAAGAGTATCACTGGGCCATAAGGAAGGGTAACTTTGTCTACCTCTGGCATGAAAATGGCCAATGTAGGTAAATTTGTGAATTAGGGGAAAATTATTTTCTCTATTCTCTACTATTCTCTTTTCTTCTCTTGGAGACCCTTCTCCGGGCCATGGTTGTTCATAATGGGTGGGCCCTTACTTGAACCAGTCATTCCTAATACTCTCAGGGCTTTTGCTATAATTTCCCTCAATCCTTCCCCCGCCCCCCATCAGTCTGCCTTGCTCTTGGTCTCACTCCATTGGGACATTCCTAGGTCCTGAGATGAAAGAGTTCACAATTAAAGGTCACCAGCTGATGCTGAAATTACATATTTCTTTTTCTTCCTGTGGTGACACATGATAAAGCACATAGTATATTATATCTAGCTTGTACAAGTGTACCTTCCTCAATTTACTGTTTGCTTCTTTTCCTGAATATCTGCATTTGACAGAGGACTTCTGAAGACTCCAAGTCAGTGCTTGTTTAGTTTGGTTTCAAGCTACTTTATGACCTGGTTCCACCTTTCATATTTTGTTTCAGGTCTCCAGGCTGGAGGGTTTAGCTAGGTTGGTTTTCCCAAAGCATCCCAAAGAAATAAACTCCCATCTGCTCATCTCCATTTAAATATCCCTGTCTTATTCCCATTGGGAATTTTGATCCAAATGCTTTCCCTACCTAGTTCTAGTTCATCTTATCTCCTAGACTCTTCCTTCCTTCTCTGATCATTCTAGCATTCGCTGATCACCTTCCACCAGAGATTGTAGAAGACTTGGGGTCTATCCCATTCAAAATTATAGAAATCCTGTTTTCTGTCATTAAATTATCAGCAACATATTAATTAGGAAATGGTAAATAGAAACAAATGAATAATTATAAATAAGACGTTTAGCAACTTGGGCTGGAGTTGTGGCTCAGTGGTAAAGTACTTGCCTGGCATGTGTGAGGCCCTGGGTTCGATACTAGCACCACATATAAATGAATTAAATAAAACATCCATTGACTATATATATATATATATATATATACATATAAGAAATTTAGCAAATTATTTGTCTGAATCTCATTTACTTGATTAAATTTATAGTTGTTTGGGGGAGGGTCAGTTTTCACATTTTTTTTGCATCCATAGCACCTGGCCCTGTGCAGAGAACCTCCTAGGTGAATGGTTTGATTCACTGAATGAGTTTAATGATAAAAGCACCTGCCAGAAGGTACTTTTTAGCAGTGTGGTTTTTCATTAGATGCTGTTTAGTGGAAACCACCTGTTAAGAAGTCAGGACCAGCCTCAACAAATTTGAACCTTGACAAATTCATTCTGAAGTGCTGTTCTATCTTTAGAGACTCCTTAATTTGAAAAAGCTTTTTTGTTTTCTCCTTTGAGAGAAGAAAATTCTAGGGATGGAATACTTCTTCTTTGCTTTGGGCATCACTGTTGTCTGTCTGAAGCTATAAGACTGAAGCTTACAGGAAGGGTCAAGGGATTTCCCAGAGGATGAGATATAACATCCTGAGAATTCATTTCAAGAGCCTAGTGAGTGGTTAAATTTCTGTCAGTAGGCCAACAGGAGGATTTCCCATCTAGTTCTTCCAAGAGAAGTGTTTTGGTGACCCCCTTCACCTCCCACCCGCTTCCTGCTCGTTAGGTCATTCCCCTTTGTTGTAAGAGATTCCTCCTGACCTCTGGATGGCTTGAGGCTGGTGAATTAGTGGGTTAATGACCACAAAGCCCTTTGAGCACCTTAGATAAAAGGACCTGGCTCAGGTATTAATTACTGTTGTTTTATAATCTAGGGTGATAGAATTAACCCATCTGCTGCTAGACCTGAAGGATATGAGGGGCCATTTTGCCTACACACATCCAAATTACTCACACCTCCTTTCTTTTGGCTTCTGTGTAGCAATGTCAGAACCGACAGCTCAGATATGGCTTTGATGAATCAAAATACATTGATTACAATGAGTCCATTAAAAACGGAGGTAAAACAGTCAAGAGGCCAAACGCCTTTTGCCAAACACCTATTTACATTGTTTCTCTCTCATAGAAATAGAACTGGAGGGAATGTTAGAGGTCATCTAATCTAGCCCTTTCATTAATAATGAGGAAGCCAACATTATAATATGAGGAATTTCATAATAATGAAGCAGAGGCCCAGAGATGGAGGCATGGACCCAAGGCATGAGATGTTAGAGAGGATAGCCAGGGTTGTTTGGCTCCTGGCCACATTCTTGCCTCTGTACCAGGTTGCCTCTCCTGACACACCCCACCTCATATGGACAGGCCCTTAGAGAGACATGAGTCCTTAGATCTGACTGATGGGTCATGATAAAAAAGAAAGAAAAAAGGACAAAAATATGAGAGTGAATCGTATCCTTCATCCTGAAGCTATGCCTGGCCGTGTGGGGACACAATGTGACAAGAGAGACATTGGCCAGGCAAGGACCTTTTATTCTTTTGCTCACTGGTATCCCAAGGGCTGGCTTCATGGGGTGTGACCAGTGCAGTTGTATAGTGCCTCCACTCGGTAGGGCCCTGTGTTTGGAGTTCAATGGTGGTCACCATCTTGAAATTCTTAGTAATTTTAACTTTGAATTTGTGTTCGATAAGTGAAGTGGGATGAACCAAAGCATTACACATGTCTTAGAGCCCTCACTTAAACCTGCCTTCCAGGGCTCCTCACCTCTCAGAGACAGGTTGTTGACCATCCAATCTATGCCACCACCTATTGCCCTGGGTCACCTGGCACTGTCCAAGATTGTTGCTGCCTCTTACTGGACTCAACTGTGTGCCATAGGTTAAGTCTGTGGGGCCTTGAAAAGGGGCTTTGTTTTACCTACCCTCAGGCAGGGCTTCACATTTTCATTTTACTTCCATTGAGCCCTAGAAATTACATAGCTTGCTGTGGACATCTCATTATATCTATCTATCTATCTATCTATCTATCTATCTATCTATCTATCTATCTATCTACCTACCTACCTATCTATCTATCTATCTACACATATATATATGTATATATGGTATACAACAGATAATTTGACAGATTGTACAAAGGTGGCATATATTGTACAGTCTAATTATTATATAATGTGCAATTAGCTGTGAAGTCCCAGAGCAACTGGACTGGAGTAGCAAATTGTCAAGGCTCTCAAATGAGTGTCATTTATGAATGTCAGGGTTATTTTTGTGGAAAAGAAATTATTCTACATTTTCCCCTCTGTTTTGTGACTATTATATTATTTCAAGTGAATTGGTATACATTTTCTTATACTGAATTGTTTTATTATTGGAAGAAAGCAGATCAATGAAATATATAGAAGTATGTTCCAATTCAACTGTTGCAACAGGAGGTATAAATCTGACAATGCTGAGAAAAATGTTGACTCTAGTAAAATTTTTAAGTTGTTTCAGTTGCATTCTAAAAAGGAAAAAGTAGATTTGGGACCTTATAGTGAAGATTATTTAAAAGCGATTTTATAAAATATGCAAGACTTAACAAAAACGACAGACTCAATGTCATTTATAATAAAATTCTTGAAAACTTAAAACCTCTAAAATAAAAAACACACCTGGGGAAAAAACATGACATTCTGTCAATGAGTGTCTCAATATTTCCAAAGAAAAAATACATTTATTAATAATTTCCAAGTGGTCAGCTATTATTGATGTAAGAGCCTTTTAATTATCTATTTAGTTGTGTATCAGGTGGCAAAATGAAAACAGGTCACCTAGCTGCCAAAGATTTTTCTTCCAGGATGTATGGAATGGTACATATGAATTTTGATGATAAAATGATAAATCATCTGACAAATTAAATAGTATACCATAATATCTCAGCTAATCCACATTATGGTTGATTGAAAAGAGACGATGTTTTTAATACAGTTACAGTCTGGTAAAAATTTCATGCTTAAATTTGGAGAAAGGACTGATGATTCAAGTTGTCAGTCCTTTTAGTCCAATCAGATCTGAGTGAAAAGACACTTTTTACGGAGATTTTGTTGCATTGTTTAAATTTGAATTTACACAAAACTGGATTAGCTATACTCTCCTAAATATAAAAATATATTATTGACTTGGAATTATAAACTAAAAAAAAATAAGGAAACTTCAAGTGTGGATAACAAATGTGACCAAAAACATGGCATATTATTAAAAAAATTTAAAAATTCCAAACACTCATGGTTTATTTGTCATCAGATTTTGACACCAAGAGCAATTCTACTGAACTTCATGGATTTATTGAAATCAAAAAAGATGGTAGTAAACAAAACTTGCAGAGATCTTTTGTTCACATGTCAGGGCTGACCACATCCATTTACCATACATGGTCAAATTCCTGGTTGCCATGAGGGAAAATACTAAGCTAAGAACAGCACATAAACTCAGAAACAAGGTTTGCATATTTTGAACTAAAAAATAATCTCACTTGGCAAGTATTTTTGGACATGGTATCTGGATAATAAAAGTGCATATTTATCTGATTTGGGGGCATTCGTCACCAAAATTTAAGTTCAGGGAGGGAAGTATGATACATTTTAATATGTCAAACACATTTGAGAATTCCAAAAGACAGGGCAGTTTTAAAAGATGGCTATAATTATCTGACATTCTTCCCATCAAGAGGTGGGGTCTAATTCCCCTCCACTTGAACCTAGGATTGCTTTAGGGAGTCTCTTGTAACCAATAAAATGCAGTGGAAGTATGATGTGTGAATTCCAAGGCGAGGTCAAAATTAGCTTTGCAGCATCTGTTTTGGTCTCTTGGAATACTTGGTTACCAAATACTCTCTCCAGAGACACAGCTGCTGTGCTCTGAAAATCCCAAGCCACACAAGAGACCACATGTAGATTCTCTGGTCAATGTACCAGCTGAGCCTGAAGGCCAGACTTCCAGCTATTGCCACCAAAGAAATAGCCTTGTGAATGGAAAGCCATGTGGGAATGACCCTCTTGTTCCAGTCATTTAGTGGAAGCTCCACTGAACAGAATTATGTACATCTCTATATGCAAGAATTATTTGCATTGTTATCAGTTTTCTACATGCTAACTTTTATTTCTACAGAGTTCTAAAACAGCCTTGTCAGAGCCAAAGGCACATGTCCCTCTAGGATCAGATAAATCCAGAGACACCAACATTCCTCTGAAAGGATGTGCATTCCAAAGTCTTAAAATTGTCCTTATAAATGTAATAATTATAGTTCTCTGTGTTCCCAACACTGTTGTAACATATAGAAGGAAACATTATACCATTGGTTTAAATGAAATAAAATTAGAGATATTGTTCTATCTTACTTTTCTCTCAAGGTCACAATGATTATTCTTTAGAAGAAAATCTGAAACTTGACAGAAAATATCTTTCCTAAAAAAAAAAAAAAAAAAATCTCCTTTTCAAAATTCTTAATCAGTCATTTAATTGAACTTGGTGAACCAAGAAGAGAATAAGTAACTATTATTAATTCTTGTACTGAAGAATGATTAAAAACATTATGCATATTTTGGATGAATATTAAAGAAAGACTTCCAGTGCTGCTATCATTACTAATATAGTGCTATTATTAACAATCACAATGTATGTGTATGAATTTGGGGGATATCAACTTGGATTGAATTTTAAAAAGGAGAGAACTGGGTTGAACAATGTCCCATACATACATATATATTGACTTGTCCCCAGGTATTCCATTGGAATGAATTTATAAACAGGTTCATTCCCTAAGTAAAAATTGTGTCTAAATTTCTCTTTGGTATTAGAATCTGGAATCACTTAAACATGGGATACATTTTGTGAAATATGCTGTTGGGCACTTTTATCATTTGCACAAACATTATACAGTGAACTTACACAAACTAAGATGGCTAAGAGTGTAGTTTGGAATTTTATAAAATATATAAGGATCTATAAAATAATATGTGATATTAACTTTGCTATGTATTAATTTTACCCTTGGTAGAAATAGTAAATATTGTTCCATAAAACTTTGGTCTGAGTGTATGTAGGTGTGTGTTTATGATAGTTGAAATGTAAAATGTATTTCTGACTGGGCTTGGAACAAAAAGAAAAAAATTTTGAAAATACTAGTGTCATCAAATGAGCAGTGGAGGTTTTTCAAGATGGTGGACTAGAGGTGGCTGCATTTCATGTTGCTCCAGAACTCAGGATTCAAAAGAGGAGATTTTGAGAGACTTGGGACCAACTCAAAGCAGCCAGGTGAGTCTCTCCTGTTGGGGAGGCGTCCCGGATGGGGCGGTAGTCCTGGAACACAGGGAACTTTGTGAAGTAGAGCTGTCCGGCGAGACACCCTTCCCCCGCCGGAGCAGTGAACTCAGACAACTGGGAGCATCATAGAGGAGGCTGCTCAGCACAGCGCTTGGACTCGGAGCAACCACTGGGGCTCTGGGCGGCGGCCCAGAGGAGGAGCTGCGAGGAGAGCTGTTTGGACTAAGAGCGACCACCCCTGAACACTGGGGCCTGCCCGGAGGAGGAGGAGGAGGAGGAGCGCTGCGGGTCGCTTGGACTCGCAGTGACTGCATCAGAGCTCCAGGCGGCTGCTCAGAGGAGGAGGTGAGTGGTGAGTTGTTTGGACTCAAAGCGACTGCTCCTGAACACCAGGGGGCTGCCCGGAGGAGGAGGAGGAACGGGGCGGGTCACGTGGAATCAGAGTGACTGCCCAGGGCTACAGGCGGTTGGTGGGAGGAGGAGGCACGCAGTGAGTTGCTTGGACTCCTAGTGACCACACTGGAACACTGGGCGGCTGTCTGGAGGAAGAGGTGTGCGGCAGGTCGCTGGGACTCGGAGCGATTGTACAGGGCTCCAGGTGGCTGCTCAGAGGAGGGCTGCACAGCCAGGTGATTAGGTGCAGAGCAGAGTCCCAGGACCTAGGAGGCTTCTTGGTGGAAGAGCCGCACAGAGACACACTTAGGGGCAGAGTGAAGGTTCCAGGACTGCGGGCAGATTCTCTGAGGAGAGGCAGCCTAAGGAGACTCGTCTGCGAAGGGTGAGGCTCCCAGGCCCAGGAGGTAGGTCCGGGCCCCTGGGAACATTGCAGAGCAAGGCAGCCCAGCCCAGGCAGTAGTTGTAGATCGAGGGGAACCGCTAGGAGGAGAACTGACCAGCGAGACCTCCCTACAGGGTGAGTCTTCCCTGCCAGGTGAGGTTTTCCCACAAGGACGGTAAAACCAGAGACACAGGCCCAAACAGGCCTTGCCTCAGCTCGCAGCCTAGTTCCCCTTTGGATGACCATTGGTCAACAAGTGGAGGCACCTCTTTTCCGCTAGCAGAGAATATACCCCACCTGAAGGCCACCACCCCTAGAGAGGCAGCTTCCTTGTGGAGGACCGTACTATCAACTTCCTCCAAGACTTCAGCCCACTGAAGGCTAGGAGGGGATATACTAGAAATCTTCAGGGACATTATAAGTCAATAGAGGAAATCTGCAATATCTCAGTGGTCCACTGATACCTGAACAATAAGAGAAAACAAGGGAAGAAAATGCCCCCCAAAAATCTAGATGTTACATCAATAAAACCCAATGACAGCAGAAATGACAGAAAAGGAGTTCAGAATGTACATAATTAAAATGATCAGGGAAGCAAACGATGAGATGAAAGAGCAAATGCAGGCACTGAATGATGAGATGAAAGAGCCAATGCAGGCATTGAATGATCGCACCAATTGACAGTTAAAAGCAAATACAGGAAGCAAAAGATCATTTCAATAAAGAGTTAGAGATATTGAAAAAAAACCAAACAGAAATCCTTGACATGAAGAAAACAATAAATCAAATTAAGAACTCCATAGAAAGCATATCCAATAGCATAGAACACCTGGAAGACAGAACCTCAGAAATTGAAGACAAAATATTTAACCTTGAAAACAAAGTTGAACAAACAGAGAAGATGGTAAGAAATCATGAACAGAATCTACAAGAACTATGGGATATCATGAAAAGGCCAAATTAAAGAATTATTGCGATTGAGGAAGGCTTAGAGAAACAAGCCAAAGGAATGAACAATCTATTCAATGAAATAATATCAGAAAATTTCCCAAATCTGAAGAATGAAATGGAAAATCAAGTTCAAGAGGCTTATAGGACTCCAAATACACAAAATTACAACAGACTCGCACCAAGGCACATTATAATGAAAATACCCAACATACAAAATAAAGACAGAATTTTAAAGGCTGTGAGAGAAAAGAACCAAATTACATTCAGGGGGAAACCAATACGGATATCAGCAGATTTTTCAATCCAGACCCTAAAAGCTAGAAGGGCCTGGAACAACATTTTTCAAGCCCTGAAAGAAAATGGATGCCAACCAAGAATCTTATACCCAGCAAAACTTACCTTCAAATTTGACGATGAAATAAAATCCTTCCATGATAAACAAAAGCTAAAAGAATTTACAAAAAGAAAGCCAGCATTACAGAACATTCTCAGCAAAATATTCCATGAGGAAGAGATGAAAAACAAAGAAGCAAATCAGCAAAGGGATGAATTATCCTAAAGGAATTGTCAAATAAAGGAGGAACCAAGTCGTGTCAAATAAATAAATAAAATAAAATAAATGAACCAAATGACCGGGAATACAAATCATATCTCAATAATAACTCTGAATGTTAATGGCCTGAATTCATCAATCAAAAGACATAGACTGGCAGATTGGATTAAAAAGAAAGATCCAACAATATGTTGCTGCAAGAGACTCACCTCATAGAAAAAGATACCCATAGACTAAAGGTGAAAGGATGGGGAAAAACATACCATGCACACGGACTCAGCAAAAAAGCTGGAGTATCCATCCTCATTTCACATAATGTGGACTTCAAGCCAAAGTTAGTCAGAAGGGATAAAGAAGGACATTTCATACTGCTTAAGGGAAACATAAATCAGCAAGATATAACAATCATAAACATCTATGCCCCAAACAGTGGCTTATCCATGTATTTGGTCAAACAAATCCTTCTCATTTCAGAAACCAAATAGACCATAACACAATAATACTAGGTGATTTTAACATGCCTCTCTCACCACTGGACAGATATTCCAAACAAAAATTGAACAAAGAAACCATAGATCTCAACAACACAATCAATAATTTAGACTTAACAGACATTTATAGAGTATACCATCCAACCAAGAGCGAATACACTTTCTTCTCAGCAGCACATGGATCCTTCTCTAAAATAGACCATATATTATGCCACAAAGCTAATGTTAGCAAATACAAGAAGATAGAGACACTACCTTATATTCTATCAGATCATAATGGATTGAAGTTAGAAATAAATGAAAGAGTAAAAAACAGAAACTACTCCAAAACCTGGAGATTAAACAATATGCTATTATATGATGAATGGATAACAGAAGATATTAGGAAGGAAATTAAAAAATTCTTAGAGGTAAATGAGAACAAAGAAACATCATATCAAAATTTCTGGGACACTATGAAAGCAGTACTTAGAGGGAAATTTATTTCATGGAGCGCATTTAATAAAAGAAGTAAAACTCAACAAATAAACGACCTAACACTACAGCTCAAAGCCCTAGAAAAAGAAGAACAGACCAGCACCAAAAGTAGTAGAAGACAGGAAATAGTTAAACTCAGAGCTGAAATCAATGAAATTGAAACAAAAGAAAACAATACAAAAAATTGACAAAATAAATAGTTGGTTCTTCGAAAAAATAAACAAAATTGATAAACCTTCAGCCACACTAACAAAGAGAAGACGAGAGAAAACCCAAATCACTAAAATTTGGAATGAACAAGGAAATATCACAACGGACACAATTGAAATACAAAACATAATTAAAAGCTATTTTGAAAATCTATACTCCAACAAAATAGAAAATTTCAAAGACATCAACAGGTTTCTAGAGACATATGAATTGCCTAAACTGAACGAGGAGGACATAAACAATTTAAATAGACCAATTTCAAGTAATGAAATAGAAGAAGTCATCAAAGCCTACCAACAAAGAAAAGTCTGGGACCAGATGGGTTCTCAGCCGAGTTCTACAAAACCTTTAAAGAAGAGCTCATTCCAATACTTCTCAAAGTATTCCATAAAATAGAAGAGGAGGGAACCCTCCCAGACTCATTCTATGAAGCCAATATCACCCTGATAACTAAACCAGACAGAGACACATCAAGGAAAGAAAATTTCAGACCAATATCCTTAATGAACATCAACGCAAAAATTCTCAACAAAATCTTAGCAAATTGCATACAAAAACATATTAAAAAGATAGTGCACCATGATCAAGTGGGTTTCATCCCAGGGATGCAAGGTTGGTTCAACATCAGGAAATCAATAAATGTAATTCACCATATCAATAGACTTAAAGTCAAGAATCACATGATTATTTCAATAGATGCAGAAAAAGCATTTGATAAAATACAGCATCCCTTCATGCTCAAAACACTAGAAAAAATAGGGATAGTGGGATCATTCCTTAACATTGTAAAGGCCATCTATGCTAAGTCCATGGCTAATATCATTCTAAATGGTGAAAAACTGAAAGCATTCCCCCTAAAAACTGGAACAAGGCAGGGATGCCCTCTTTCACCACTTCTATTCAATATCGTCCTTGAAACGCTAGCCAGAGCAATTAGACAGACCAAAGAAATAAAAGGGGTACGAATAGGAAAAGAAGAACTCAAACTATCCCTATTTGCTGATGATATGATTATATACTTAGAGCAACCAGGAAATTCCACCAGAAAACTCTTAGAACTCATAAGTGAATTCAGTAAAGTAGCGGGATATAAGATCAATGCCCATAAATCTAATGCATTTTTATACATAAGTGATGAATCTTTGGAAAGAATAATCAGGAAAACTACCCCATTCACAATAGCCTCGAAAAAAATAAAATACTTGGGAATCAATCTCACAAAAGAGGTGAAAGACCTCTACAATGAGAACTACAGAACACTAAAGAAAGAAATTAAAGAAAACCTTAGAAGATGGAAAGATCTCCCATGTTCTTGGATAGGAAGAATTAATATTGTCAAAATGGCCATACTACCAAAAGTGCTATACAGATTCAATGCAATTCCAATTAAAATCCCAATGGTGTACCTTACAGAAATAGAACAAGCAACCATGAAATTCATCTGGAAGATGAATAGCTAAAGCAATCCTTAGCAGAAAGAGCGAAGCAGAGGGTATCGCAATACCAGACCTTCGACTATACTACAAAGCAATAGCAACAAAAACGGCATGGTATTGGTACCAAAATAGAAAGGTAGATCAATGGTACAGAATAGAGAACACGGACACAAACCCAAATAAATACAATTTTCTCATATTCGACAAAGGGGCCAAAAATATGCAATGGAGAAAAGGTAGCCTCTTCAACAAATGGTGCTGGGAGAATTGGAAATCCATATGCAACAGAATGAAACCAAACCCATATCTCTCACCATGCACAAAACTAAACTCAAAATGGATTAAGGACCTCAGAATCAGACCAGAGACCCTGTATCTTATAGAAGAAAAAGTAGGTCCAGATCTTCAACATGTCGGCTTAGGACCAGACTTCCTCAACAGGACTCCCATAGCACAAGAAATAAAAGCTAGAAGCAATAACTGGGATAGATTCAAACTCAAAAGCTTTCTCTCAGCAAAGGAAACTATCAGCAATGCGAAGAAAGAGCTTACAGAGTGGGAGAAAATCTTTGCCAATCATACTTCAGATAGAGCACTAATCTCCAGAATCTATAAAGAACTCAAAAAACTTACACCAAGAATACAAACAATCCAATCGACAAATGGGCTAAGGAAATGAATAGACACTTCACAGAAGAAGATCTACAAGCAATCAACAAACATATGGAAAAATGTTCAACATCTCTAGTAATAAGAGAAATGCAAATCAAAACCACCCTAAGATTCCATCTCACCCCAATTAGAATGGCGATTATCAAGAATACAAGCAACAACAGGTGTTGGCGAGGATGTGGGGAGAAAGGTACACTCATCCATTGCTGGTGGGACTGCAAATTAGTGCAGCCACTCCGGAAAGCAGTGTGGAGATTCCTTAGAAAACTTGGAATGGACCTACCATTTGACCCAGCTATCCCACTCCTCGGCCTATACTCAAAGGACTTAAAATCAGCACACTACAGAGATACAGCCACATCAATGTTCATAGCTGCTCAATTCACAATAGCCAGATTGTGGAACCAACCTAGATGTCCTTCAATTGATGAATGGATAAAGAAATTGTGATATATATATATATATATATATATATATATATATATATATATACACACAATGGAATATTACTCAGCTATAAAGAATGATAAAATTATGGCATTTGCAGGCAAATGGATGAAATTGGAGAATATCCTGCTAAGTGAGATAAGCCAATCTCAAAAAGCAAAGGACGAATGATATCGCTAATAAGTGGATGAGGACACATAATGGGGGGAGAGAGGGGTTAGTGTTAGGATTAGAGTTAGGGTTAGGGATGGGGGCAAGAATGGAGGAAGGAAGGACTGTATAGAGGGAAAAGAACGGTGGGAGGGGTGGGGGAAGGGAAAAATAACAGAATGAATCAAACAACATTACCCTATGTAAATTTATTATTATACAAATGGTATGCCTTTACGCTATGTAGAAACAGAGAAACAACATGTATCCCATTTGTTTACAAAAAAAAAATTAAAAAAAAATGAGCAGTGGAGTCTGACGTGGTTTTGGACCTCTGCTATTAATTGGTGCTCTGATCTTGGTAAAGTTGCTTCATCCCTTTGAACTTAAATGTCTCTTCTTCCCCATGCTATATATACATAAAGGAAAATTATCAATGATTTTAGTGATAATTTGTTCTGAGCTAAGTTACAAGTTTTTGAAAGCAAAGTGATAGCATAAACTGTATCAAAGGTTAAATAAGACTATTTAGCCTATCCAAGAATGCTAGCAATTTTGAAGGTCTTTTATATAGCAATTATCAACATACAAACTATTATATTAAATTCAAATGTTAGATTTACACATTAGTTTATTATTTACTCTTAGACCTTCTCCCTAGAAATATATTGTGAGCATTAATTCATTCATTTGTCCATTCATTCTCCTGATAACTTTTTTGAGCATCTGTTTTGTGCTACGTTCTTGTTGTACTTGAGCTATCACAGTGAACAAGACTCAGGGCCCATTACCTGGACTCAAGTTGCTTATCAACCTGGGGCAGGGAGGAGGGTAAGCAAGTAATGAAAACATCAGTAGCTATTGAGCAAATGTTCTGTGAGTGCAGCGGAGAGGGGCTCAGAGAAGACCTTTCAGAGGAAGAGATGTGTAAGCTAATTGAAGTGAGGGGTAAGAACAATCCAGAGGAGGCAACAGCCTGCACAAAGACCAAGGTGAGGGAGGCCATAGCCTCTTTTCCAAATGCAGGTAGGCGAGTTCTGGGAGCAGGAATAGTGAGAGAGGAGGAGGGTCCCAAGTCCTGATTACCCAGGGCCCTGTGTGCTGTGTGAAAATGTAGTTGTGCCAGGCTAGCTCAGACACTGGTAAGGAGGCAGAGTCAAGACCCCCAGACTCGGGGAATTGGGTGGAAGCAGGCTTGTGGTGAGCAGCATGCAAACTTCTTTATTGCAGGAACAGCTATACATTTTATAGGCTTCTTGCCCAATCACAATGTGCTACGGGGGATCAGACCACCTGGCTCCTATGGTAACACTGAGTCAACTTGGGGCAGTTGTTTACTTTCCTAGGTAGGAGAAGCGGAACGCTCCTCCCTGCAAGTTTTCCTTACACACTTGAGACATTCACTGCTGCCAGCCAAGAACTAGGATTTCTCCCAACAGAGTATGAATATAATTCTGAAAGTAATTAAATTCGCTGCATTTATATTTATATTATTTATATTATTCGATTGCATTATATTTAATATTCATTCACATATTCAACAGATATTCTTCTTCGTTAAGAAGCATCCATAATATTCATTATGCTAAATGCTATAAATACAGTGATGTACAAAGCATGCTTGTTTTTTGCCCCCAGTGAGCTTACAGTTTGGTGGGAGAGCAGCTAACAGAACAGCAAATAAAATATACATACGTAATCACTTAAAGTGGAAAGTGCTATAACAGATACGGTGGCAAAGGATAATGGAGTGGGGTCCCTCTATTAGGGTGGGTTAGAAATGGTACCCTGCGAAGGTACCATTCAAGCTGAGACTCAAAGGATAGGAAAAACCCCACCATGCCCATGCAGAGGGGGAGGAAGAGCATTCCAGGTGGGGAGGTCAAGGTAAATGGAAGCACTAAGATGCCAAAGAGCATCGTGTGTATGAGAATCTGAAAGAAGTCAATTGTATCTGCAGCAAAAAGGGAAACAGCAACGGATGACAGTGGAGTAGGAAGTAGGCCTCAGATGGTACAAAAACAACAAAAACAAAAACAAAGAAACCAAAAAACAAACCCAAGAAGGGGCATTAAGCAGGAAAGTGACATAATCCAGATTATGTTGTGAAAGGATCAGTCTGGCTGTCAAATGCACTAAGGGACACGAGGTATTGGGAACAGAGTAGAAAGGACCAGGTTAGAAAGGGGTCTCCTTGATGGTGGCTGTTAGTTCTCCAGGGTTGGGTGTGGGTGGTGGAGAGAACTGGTGAGATTCAAGAGATACTTTGGAGGTGGAATCAGGGTCTTGCTGGTGGTGAGAAGATAGAATGAAGGAAAATGGCCCTGGAGCCCCAAACCTGCTTATCAGCAGCCCTTCACATCTCAGTTGATAGCAAATCCATCTTCTAGTTGCTGAAACCAAAATTTTTGGAGTCATCTTGACTCCAGAGGTCTTTTGCACTCCACCTACAGTCTCCACATAGCAGAAAATCCTGTTGGTCTACCTTCCAAATATAAACACATCTGAGAACTTCTCACCACTTCAGAGTCACCATCAGGGTTCTGGTGACCATCGCATTTTGTCATCTCTTGTCTGCTTTACTGCACGGCTCCTGACTGCTCATCCTCTTCCAACCTGTCCAACTCCAAACCTGCACCCCTTCAAAAAAATCTTCTACAATATAACCCAGGACCTCTCTACCACGGAGCTAGATTCCCAGCCTTTGCTCTTTTTTTATTTTGAGACAGGGTTTCCCTTGGTTGCCCAGGCTGGTCTTGGACTTGCACCCCTCCTGCCTCAGTCTCTGGAGTCTTGGGGATCATAGAAGTGCACCATTACGCCTGGCAAGCCCGCACCTCTTTATAGTGAGTCATCAGTGCAGCAGCCAGGAGGATTTGTTTTTAAGTTGTGTTTGATTATATCACTCCTTTGCCTGAATCCATCAATAGGCTGCTCCATTTTATACAGTAGGAAGTATCAAAGGCTTTAAAGTGGACTTGTATTCTCCACACTCCCCTCTGCTCACTGTTTCAGCCCTCCTGATCTCCCAGATGTCCCTCTGTCACACGGGCTCACCTTGCCTCCTCTGTGCACTGACTGTTTCCTCTGCCTGGAATGTGCATCCCTAGATATCCCTCTGGCTAACTCAGGCCCTGCTTCCCAGCCTTCTTTCTCTGTGAGGCCTTCCCTGACCACATTAGCAACAACTGCACACCATCCTCTCATGCTGCACTTCCCAGCACTGCCCATTGTCTTTATCCTGCCCTGCTTTTAAATTTGTCCTCACAGTTATTACTTTCTAAACCATAATGTAATATACTATCTATATGCTTATTATTCACTAGCAATCTTGCCTACTCTACAAAAGTGAGGATGTTTATTTTGTTCTCTGATATATCTATTTGACTGTAACAGTGCTTGGCAAGCAGGAAGGTCTCCATAAAGGTTTGTGAAGTGAATAAATGAAGAGAAAGAATCAAGATTGTGTTAAGGCAGACAAAGGAACCAAATTTAACAAACAAGGTACAGGCTAAAGTATGGTTCACAGGGAAGAATTTTACACAGAGGATTTGTCAAATGCATGTGGTCTCCCACATTCTTACTTCTGGTTGGAGGCTCTGTTGGGGTTTGTGCTGCAGGAGGGGGTCCTCAATCTTGCCCACCCATCCTTCCATTTTATATAATAGAAGTTGGGAGGAGCAGGAAACTGGCTGGATGATCAAGAATTAATGGGACTTTCCAAGGGGAAGATGGCCCTGTGACTGAAGGAATATCTGGACTCAGATTATAGGTGCCAGAGGAGAAGGATACTGCCACTGAGCATCAGCAAGCAAGGGAGATTTGTCTTTCTCAGATTGATCTCCAGTTTTTTGGTTTGAGCAAGTAGGTAAATAGTGGCATGGTTTAGAGACAAGGTGGAGGAATGAAAGGTTTTGGGGGATGGGCGGAGGGTGTGAACTAAGAGTTCAGTTTTAGACACAGTAAATTCAAGATACCTGAATTACTTGTGCAAATATGTCAGAGGAGGTCATTGGACATAATCCTCTAGAGATTTTAGATATATTTCTGCATTTTTGTACCTTCCTCTTGCAACTCACAGGTATCAAAGGAGGAACACAAGGGAGAATGAAAGATCTGGGTCAAATGGTATAGGAGGAGCCATCCAACCTGGTAAAGACCAGTGTGTGCTGGACCTTGGGAATGATGATTGATTTTGGAAAGTAAATATCAATGAATGGAGTAAATGAGAGGAAAGGGTACAAGAGATTTGGATGTAAAGTAATTTGTAATGTAAGAGCTAGAGGGTGGCTGCATTTCATGTTGCTCCAGGACTCAGGATTCAAAAGAGGAGATATTGAGACACTTGGGACCAACTCAAAGCAGCCGGTGACTCTCACCCGTTGGGAAGGCATCCCGGATGGGACGGTGGTCCCGGAACGCAGGAAACTTTGTGAAGTACAGCTGCCGGCGAGACGCCCCTCCCCCCGCTGGAGCAGTGAACTCGGACAACTGGGAGCGCCGTAAAGGAGGCCGCTTGGCACAGCGCTGGGACTCGGAGCAACCACTGGGGCTCCGGCGGCTGCCCAGGGGAGGAGTGGCGAGGAGAGCTGTGTGGACTCAGAACACCGGGGCCTCCCCTGAGGAGGAGGAGGAGGAACGTGGCCGCTTGGATTCGGAGTGACTGCACCAGAGCTACAGGCGGTTGCCAGAGGAGAAGCCGCGCAGCGAGCTGTTTGGACTAAGAATGACTGCTTCTGAACACCAGGGCCTGCCCTGAGGACGAGGAGGAGGAAGAGGAGCGCGGCCGCTTGGATTCGGGGTGACTACACCAGAGCTACGGGTGGTTGCCAGAGAAGGGGCTGCGTGGCGAGCTGTTTGGACTCAGACCACTTCCGAACACCGGGGCCTGCCCGGAGGAGTAGGAGGAGGAGGAGGAGGAGCGCGGCCGCTTGGATTTGGAGTGACTGCACCAGAGCTACAGGCGGTTGCCAGAGGGGGGGCTGCATGGCGAGCTGTTTGGACTCAGAACACTTCCGAACACCGGGGCCTGCCCGGAGGAGTAGAAGGAAGAGGAGGAGGAGCGCGGCGGGTCGTGTGGACTCGCAGTGACTGCAATAGCGCTCCAGGCGGCTGCTCAGAGGAGAAGGCGAGTGGTGAGTTGTTTGGACTTAAAGCGACTGCTCCTGAACACAGGGGGGCTGCCTGGAGGAGAAGCGTGGTGGGTCGCTTGGTCTTGAGTAGCCGCACCAGAGCTCCGGGCGGTTGCCCAGAGAACCCGTGCAGCGGGTCACGTGGATTCAGAGCCACTCAGAGGGACTGCTCCTGAACACCCGGGGGGTTATCTGGAGAAGGAGGAGGAACGGGGAGGGTCACTTCGACTCGGAGTGATTGATTGCCCAGGGCTACGGGTGGTTGGTGGGAGGTGGAGGCACGAAGTCAGTTTCTTGGACTCCTAGTGACCGCACTGGAATACTGGGCGGCTGTCTGGAGGAAGAGGCGTGTGGCGGGTCTCGGGACTCAGAGCGATTTTACGGGGCCCCAGGTGGCTGCTCAGAGGAGGGGCCGCATAGCCAGGCCATTAGGTGCAGAGCACGGTCCCAGGATCTAGGAGGCTTCTTGGTGGAAGAGCCGCACAGAGACAGGCTTAGGGCGGAGCGAAGGTTCCAGGCCTGCGGGCAGATTCTCTGAGGAGGGGCAGCCTAAGGAGATTCATCTGCGAAGGGTGAGGCTCCCAGGCCCAGGAGGTAAGGCCGGGCCCCTGGGAACTTTGCAGAGGAAGGCAGCCCAGCCCAGGCGGTAGCTGTAAATTGAGGGGAACCTCTAGGAGGGAACTGACCAGCGAGACCTCCCCACCGGGTGAGTCTTCCCTGCTGGGTGAGGTTTCCCCACAAGGACGGTAAAACCAGAGACTCAGGCCCAAACAGGCCTTGCCTCAGCCCGCAGCCTAGGTCCCCTTTGGATGACCATTGGTCAACAAGTGGAGGCACCTCTGCCCACTTGCAAGGATTATACCCCACCTGAAGGCCACCACTCCTAGAGAGGCAGCTTCCTTGTGGAGCACCGCATTATCAACTTCCTCCAAGACTTCAGCCTACTGAAGGCTAAGGGGGGATATATATAGAAATCTTCAGGGACATTGTAAGTCAATAGAGGAAATCTGCAATATCTCAGCGGTCCACTGATACCTGAACAATATGAGAAAACAAGGAAAGAAAATGCTGCAAACAAATCTAGATGTTACATCAATAAAACCCAATGACAGCAGGGCAGAAGAAATGACAGAAAAGGAGTTCAGAATGTACATAATTAAAATGATCAGAGAAGCAAACGAGGAGATGAAAGAGCAAATGCAAGCATTGAATGATCATACCAATCGACAGTTAAAAGAGTAAATACAGGAAGCAAGGATCATTTCAATAAAGAGTTAGAGATATTGAAAAAAAACCAAACAGAAATCCTTGACATGAAGGAAACAATAAACCAAATTAAGAACTCCATAGAAAGCATATCCAATAGGATAGAACACCTGGAAGACAGAACCTCAGACATTGAAGACAAAATATTTAACCTTGAAAACAAAGTTGAACAAACAGAGAAGATGGTAAGAAATCATGAACAGAATCTACAAGAACTATGGGATATCATGAAAAGGCCAAATTTAAGAATTATTGCGATTGAGGAAGGCCTAGAGAAACAAGCCAAAGGAATGAACAATTGATTCAATGAAATAATATCAGAAAATTTCCCAAATCTGAAGAATGAAATGGAAAATCAAGTTCAAGAGGCTTATAGGACTCCAAATACACAAAATTACAACAGACCCACACCAAGGCACATTATAATGAAAATACCTAACATACAAAATAAAGACAGAATTTTAAAGGCTGTGAGAGAAAAGAACCAAATTACATTCAGGGGGAAACCAATACGGATATCAGCAGATTTTTCAATCCAGACCCTAAAAGCTAGAAGAGCCTGGAACAACATTTTTCAAGCCCTGAAAGAAAATGGATGCCAACCAAGAATCTTATACCCAGCAAAACTTACCTTCAAATTTGACGATGAAATAAAATCCTTCCATGATAAACAAAAGCTAAAAGAATTTACAAAAAGAAAGCCAGCATTACAGAACATTCTCAGCAAAATATTCCATGAGGAAGAGATGAAAAACAAAGAAGCAAATCAGCAAAGGGATGAATTATCCTAAAGGAATTGTCAAATAAAGGAGGAAACAAGTTGTGTCAAACAAATAAATAAATAAAATTTTAAAAATGAACCAAATGACCGGGAAACCAAATCA
Organism: Sciurus vulgaris; assembly: GCF_902686455.1. NCBI lineage: Eukaryota > Metazoa > Chordata > Mammalia > Rodentia > Sciuridae > Sciurus > Sciurus vulgaris. Next base: position 81,836,378 of record NC_136465.1, read on the forward strand.
TATCTCTATAATAACCCTGAATGTTAATGGCCTGAATTCATCAATCAAAAGACATAGACTGGCAGATTGGATTAAAAAGAAAGATCCAACAATATGTTGCCTGCAAGAGACTCACCTCATAGAAAAAGATACCCATAGACTAAAGGTGAAAGGATGGGGAAAAACATACCATGCACATGGACTCAGCAAAAAAGCTGGAGTATCCATCCTCATTTCAGATAATGTAGACTTCAAGCCAAAGTTAATCAGAAGGGATAAAGAAGGTCATTTCATACTGCTTAAGGGAAGCATAAATCAGCAAGATATAACAATCATAAACATCTATGCCCCAAACAGTGGCTCATCCATGTATGTTAAACAAATCCTTCTCAATTTCAGAAACCAAATAGACCATAACACAATAATACTAGGTGATTTTAACACGCCTCTCTCACCACTGGACAGATCTTCCAAACAAAAATTGAACAAAGAAACCATAGATCTCAATAACACAATCAATAATTTAGACTTAACGGACATTTATAGAATATACCATCCAACCAAGAGCGAATACACTTTCTTCTCAGCAGCACATGGATCCTTCTCTAAAATAGACCATATATTATGCCACAAAGCTAATGTTAGCAAATACAAGAAGATAGAGACACTACCATGTATTCTATCAGATCATAATGGATTAAAGTTAGAAATAAATGAAAGAGTAAAACACAGAAACTATTCCAACTCCTGGAGATTAAACAATATGCTATTATATGATGAATGGATAACAGAAGATATTAGGAAGGAAATTAAAAAATTCTTAGAGGTAAATGAGAACAAAGAAACATCATATCAAAATTTCTGGGACACTATGAAAGCAGTACTTAGAGGGAAATTTATTTCATGGAGCGCATTTAATAAAAGAAGTAAAACTCAACAAATAAACGACCTAACACTACAGCTCAAAGCCCTAGAAAAAGAAGAACAGACCAGCACCAAAAGTAGTAGAAGACAGGAAATAGTTAAACTCAGAGCTGAAATCAATGAAATTGAAACAAAAGAAACAATACAAAAAATTGACAAAATAAATAGTTGTTTCTTCGAAAAAATAAACAAAATTGATAAACCTTTAGCCACACTAACAAAGAGAAGACGAGAGAAAACCCAAATCACTAAAATTCGGAATGAACAAGGAAATATCATAACAGACATGATTGAAATACAAAACATAATTAGAAGCTATTTTGAAAATCTATACTCCAACAAAATAGAAAATTTCAAAGACATCAACAGGTTTCTAGAGACATATGAATTGCCTAAACTGAACGAGAAGGACATAAACAATTTAAATAGACCAATTTCAAGTACTGAAATAGAAGAAGTCATCAAAAGCCTACCAACAAAGAAAAGTCCGGGACCAGATGGGTTCTCAGCCGAGTTCTACAAAACCTTTAAAGAAGAGCTCATTCCAACACTTCTCAAAGTATTCCATAAAATAGAGGAGGAGGGAACCCTCCCAAACTCATTCTATGAAGCCAATATCACCCTGATACCTAAACCAGACAGAGACTCATCAAGGAAAGAAAATTTCAGACCAATATCCTTAATGAACATCGACGCAAAAATTCTCAACAAAATTTTAGCAAATCGCATACAAAAACATATTAAAAAGATAGTGCATCATGATCAAGTGGGTTTCATCCCAGGGATGCAAGGTTGGTTCAACATCAGGAAATCAACAAACGTAATTCACCATATTAATAGACTTAAAGTCAAGAATCACATGATTATTTCAATAGATGCAGAAAAAGCATTTGATAAAATACAGCACCCCTTCATGCTCAAAACACTAGAAAAAATAGGGATAGTGGGAACATTCCTTAACATTGTAAAGGCCATTTATGCTAAGCCCATGGCTAATATCATTCTAAATGGTGAAAAACTGAAAGCATTCCCCCTAAAAATGGGAACAAGGCAGGGATGCCCTCTTTCACCACTTCTATTCAACATCGTTCTTGAGACTCTGGCCAGAGCAATTAGACAAACCAAAGAAATTAAAGGGATACGAATTGGAAAAGAAGAACTCAAACTATCACTGTTCGCTGATGACATGATTATATATTTAGAGGAACCTGGAAATTCCACCAGAAAACTCGTAGAACTCATAAGTGAATTCAGTAAAGTAGCAGGTTACAAGATCAATGCCCATAAATCCAACGCATTTTTATACATAAGTGATGAATCTTCAGAAAGAGAAATTAGGAAAACTACCCCATTCACAATAGCCTCGAAAAAAATAAAATACTTGGGAATCAATCTCACAAAAGAGGTGAAAGACCTCTACAATGAGAGCTATACAACACTAAAGAAAGAAATTAAAGAACACCTTAGAAGATGGAAAGATCTTCCATGTTCTTGGATAGGAAGAATTAATATTGTCAAAATGGCCATACTACCTAAAGTGCTATACAAATTCAATGCAATTCCAATTAAAATCCCAATGATGTACCTTACAGAAATAGAGCAAGCAATTATGAAATTCATCTGGAAGAATAAGAAACCCAGAATAGCTAAAACAATCCTTAGCAGGAAGAGTGAAACAGGGGGTATTGCAATACCAGATCTTCAACTCTACTACAAAGCAATAGTAACAAAAACGGCATGGTATTGGTACCAAAATAGGAAGGTAGATCAATGGTACAGAATAGAGGACACGGACACAAATACAAATAAATACAATTTTCTCATACTAGACAAAGGTGCCAAAAATATGCAATGGAGTAAAGATAGCCTCTTCAACAAATGGTGCTGGGAGAATTGGAAATCCATATGCAACAGAATGAAACTAAACCCATATCTCTTACCATGCACGAAACTAAACTCAAAATGGATTAAGGACCTCGGAATCAGACCAGAGACACTGCAGATTATAGAAGAAAAAGTAGGTCCAAATCTTCACCTTGTTGGTCTAGGATCAGACTTCCTTAACAGGACTCCCATAGCACAAGAAATAAAAGCTAGAATCAACCACTGGGATAGATTCAAACTAAAAAGCTTTCTCTCAGCAAAGGAAAATATCAGCAATGCGAAGAAAGAGCCTACAGAGTGGGAGAATATCTTTGCCAATCATACTTCAGATAGAGCACTAATCTCCAGAATCTATAAAGAACTCAAAAAACTCTACTCCAAGAATTCAAATAATCCATTCGACAAATGGGCTAAGGAAATGAATAGACACTTCACAGAAGAAGATCTACAAGCAATCAACAAACATATGGAAAAATGTTCAACATCTCTAGTAATAAGAGAAATGCAAATCAAAACCACCCTAAGATTCCATCTCACCCCAATTAGAATGGCGATTATCAAGAATACGAGCAACAACAGGTGTTGGCGAGGATGTGGGGAGAAAGGTACACTCATCCATTGCTGGTGGGGCTGCAAATTAGTGCAGCCACTCTGGAAAGCAGTGTGGAGATTCCTTAGAAAACTTGGAATGGACCCTCCATTTGACCCAGCTATCCCACTCCTTGGCCTATACCCAAAGGACTGAAAATCAGCATACTACAGAGATCCAGCCACATCAATGTTCATAGCTGCTCAATTTACAATAGCCAGACTGTGGAACCAACCTAGATGACCTTCAATTGATGAGTGGATAAAGAAACTGTGGTATATATATATATATATATATATACAATGGAATATTACTCAGCCATAAAGAATGATAAAATTATGGCATTTGCAGGCAAATGGATGAAATTGGAGAATATCATGCTAAGTGAGATAAGCCAATCTCAAAAAGCCAAAGGACGAATGATATCGCTAATAAGTGGAGGATGACACATAATGGGGGAAGGGAAGGGTTAGTGTTAGGGTTAGATTTAGGGTTAGGGAGGGGGGCAAGTATGGAGGAAGGAAGTACTGTATAGAGCGTAAAGAGGGGTGAGAGGGGTGGGGGGAAAGGAAAAAATAACAGAATGAATCAAACAACATTACCCTATGTAAATTTATGATGACACAAATGGTATGCCTTTATGCCATGTACAAACAGAGAAACAACATGTATCCCATTTGTTTACAATAAAAAAAAAAAAAAAAAAAAAAGAGCTAATGAGAGGCCTGGAGTGTACTGGAAATATCTGATAGAAGAGTTCTTTCTTTCTTTCTTTCTTTCTTTCTTTCTTTCTTTCTTTCTTTCTTTCTTTCTTTCTTTCTTTCTTTCTTTCTTTCTTTCTTTCTTTCTTTCTTTCTTTCTTTCTTTCTTTCTTTCTTTCTTTCTTTCTTTCTTTCTTTCTTTCTTTCTTTCTTTCTTCTTTCTTTCTTTCTTTCTTTCTTTCTTTCTTTCTTTCTTTCTTTCTTTCTTTCTTTCTTTCTTTCTTTCTTTCTTTCTTTCTTTCTTTCTTTCTTTCTTTCTCTTTCTTTCTTTTTCTTTCTTTCTTTCTTTCTTTCTTTTTCTTTCTTTCTTTCTTCGCTCTCTCTCTCACTTTCTCTCGCCTCTCTCTCTGGTTCTAACTGTGTGATTTCATGTTGAGAGGAAGGAACTGTGGATGGGGGAGAGATTGAAACCTCAGGGACAGAGTAGATGGCAGAGTAGGAGTAGGAGAGAGGGACCTGGTTCCCAGTACAGGTGACAGGATTGACCTCTAGTCTCCTGAGAGAGGGGAGTTAAGATGGTGTTCTCTAGTGGTCGACAAGCTCCTCCTGAGCTTGACCCTACCTCCTCCACAGAGCTTTATGAACACTTCAAGTGCTGTGGTTTTTATTTCATTCTTAGAACAATTGAGAATTTACTAGACTCCACCTCTAGTGTAGCCACTACCTGTCTTCATAAAATACACTGTCCATCTGGCAAATACCTGTGTGAATCCACAATCTGGTAGCCCATAAGAAAGGACTCAAAAGAGGCAGGGACAACATGATTACTAACATACATTGTCTGTTCAGAAGTGTGTCACTGGTGTTACTAAAGGACTTTTAGTTGAATTTTAATCAACAGAAGCGGAGGCAGAGAAGATGAGGTTGCTGATTTGACCAGTGACAGAGAGGCTGCTGCTGGGTGTCTGTGCTGCTTCTGGTGTCTCGAGCTCATGGAATTGTTCATCTCAGTCCCAGGCAGTGCCATATACCCTAGGGTCACAGGGATTATATCATCACCACTTTGACTGAGCCACAGAGTAAATAATTCAGGGAGGAGGAAGCATCCACCCAGCACTCACTTGTGGATATACACCCTGCCTCTGCCTTCCGTGCCAGTTGGGGAAGGCAGACACTGAACCGACAAGTAGTGTTGCACTGCATAAGAGACAAGAGCCTGGGCTCTGGAGTTATACTGCCAGAGTCCAAATTCTGGCTCGTCACAAATCATCCGAGTAGCCTGGAGCTACTCATGAACCTCCCTGAGCTTCCCTAGTTCATCTGTGAGCAGGGTAGAGATGATGGAAGTAGCAGCTGGGAACATAAGGTAATTCGTATAACTGGTTTGCAGAGTGCCTGGACATGGCGAATGCTCAATGCTAGCTCTTACTTTTAAAAATTCTAACCAATAAAACTAAGCATTTCCTGTGTATATCTCTTTATGCAATGGATGTGAGGTGGGGATTATAAATCACAGAGAAGAAGGGTGTTACTGCAGGGATCAGGAAAGAATTTGAAGATGCTAGCACTGGACTTGAGGAATGGGGAAAGGGTGGATGGAGGGAGTCAGAGGATTCTAGATGTGGGAGCAGTTTGAACAAAGGCATGCAGAAGGGACAGTGTGGGGAGGGGGACATCCTAGGGAAAACAGCAATTATCCTAGTGCCACTGGAGGACATGGAACCTGGGAGAGAGGAAGAATCACCATATAGGAAAAAGCTGGGGTCTGAGCAGCTAAAAATGACTTTGTGATGAGAGTCTAGTTGATCGATTGCAAAGGAGAGACCTGAGGTGGTTTTACTAATGGTCACCACACTTACAGTCCATTCTACATTTACCTCACGTGGTTTCTTTTTTTTGTGTGCCGGGGATTGAACTCAGGGGCACTCGACCACTGAGCCACATCCCCAGCCCTATTTTGTATTTTATTTAGAGACAGGGTCTCATTGAGTTGCTTAGTGTTGTGCTTTTGGCTGAGGCTGGCTTTGAACTCACGATCCTCCTGAGCCACTGGGATTATAGGCTGGTTTGATTCTTAATTTTGCATTGGTGGCTATTGTTTGGGTTGGTCCATGAAATTCCTGTAGAATAATGTTGCTATAGAAACAAAAGTATTTCTAAGGGAAAAGCTAAGAGCTAGTCAAGAGTATAAATTCAAAGGCAAAATCCATGGCATTCGACCAAATAAATACCTGTCAATGTGGCATGCTATGAAACTTTAATTACTGTGCTCAAGATCAAAGTAACATTACTCAAGAGTGGAGAAGCCAAGTGTAAATGAAGGAGGTTTTCCTGAAATAAGTGATGACCAACCAACTCCCTGAACTCAGCCCAGGGTTCCCCTGTGTTTATAACAATCATCCCAGGGCCTTAAACACTCATAGAAGCGTAAGAGTGTGTGGTATTGCGCCGTGGTACATGCAGGACTAATTTTACTGGGCGGAGCTCACAAAAATGCAAGGAATATTAATTTCACAGGAAGGTGGCTTCTGGCAGGGGGCAAAGCATCCTTAAAGAATCAGTTCTGGAGGGGCTACAGCCTTGAGGCTGTGACCCCAAGCACTAGGCCTAGAGTGCAGATTAGGTATTTGTTGGTATCTGCGCTCTCCTGTTTACTAGTTTCCAACTTCATTATATAGCATTCTAAAGTATTATTCATATATTCTACTCCAGAACCTAGGGAAGGAGGAGTGAGATGAGGTCCTCATCAGCTTCTATTTTGGGAAAGATACTGATTAGGGAGTGTGGGGGTGGGTAGGGACAGAATCAGGAAACAAGACTGCTTTACCAGACCATAGATTGGCAATTAGAAACTCTGGTCTTTGGTTCTATTTTTCACTATTAAGTTCAGAAAAAGGATGAACTTATTTCATCTTAGGTCCTATCCCTTTTCTCCTTAATTTATTGTACCACCACTATCCAGTCACCTGCTATGTCCTCCATGTGGGGCAGGTGGCTAAGCCATTTCTCCTTTCTTCCCTTTGACCATCCTCTACTCTTTTGGCTTTTCAAAGGTGGAGAGATGAAAGGCTGGGAGAGCAGGAGACACTGGGAGGGGAGGCAGGAAAGTGCCTCTGAATGAGTATTAATTGGCTCAGAAGCCAGGATGCAGAATTCAAGTCTGTAGGATCTTCTGCAGTCTGGCCTCATCCTAACCCCCAGATGTCTCCCAGCTCCCACCTTTCCATACTCTCAACCCCAGATGCACACACCTACTCATTGTCCCCTTGTAGAAAACACTGTTGATCAACTACCACAAAGCCATTGTGAACATCCTTCTCCCCGGTTGCTCCCACGACAGAAGCTGGAAGGCCACACTTTTCCCAGTTTTCTTCTAGCTATAGGTGGCCTTGTGTGTCAGTTCTGGCCCCTGAAATATAGGTGGAATGCTGCTTTGGGAACTTTGGGGAAGGCTAGGTTGTCTTGTAAAACAGAATGGGTGCAACTGATACAGCCTCTTTTCTTCGTCCCCTTTTCTTGCTTTGGATACTGATGTGATTAGCAGGAGCTACACCAGCCATTTGCAGCCCCAAGGGAAAGAGCAGAAGGATTTCAGAGATGCCAGTGTTGAGCCACAGAACCTACCTCTGGATTTTTTGCTATGAGAGGAAAGAAGACATTATTGGTTTAAGCTACTGCTGTTTAAGTATTGTTACTTTAGTTCATTCCTAAATGATAAATCTCAGAGACAGGGCGATGGGCATCTAATGGGGAAAAAAGTTCTCACCAAACTTACAAAAAAGGAAGTGAGTAAGTCCAAAAACTACAAGTGATGGTTTGTGTTATAAAGGAAAACAACAAAAGTGCTGTGACAGAAAACCATAGGAGGGGTGGTACTTTAGAAAGAGGGGCCACTGTAGGATTTTTTGAGAGGGGGTCAAGTTAGGGCTGTTAGGATGAGAAGATGCGCTCATTGCAAAGGGGTCAAAGGGGAATCAGGCACACATAACAACTTCTGCAGGGTCTCTGGGGCCAAAAGGGGCTCCGTGCGTCCAATGCTGGAGGATAGGAAGAGGAGTCCAGAAATGAAGGGAGTACCCAAGGAGTCGGGGAAAATCACACAAGGCCTTACAGGTCACGAAGTGGAGTCTGAATCTTAATCTAAGTGAAAAATGAGAGTTTTAAACAAAGATCTTTTGAGATGTTGTGTAGAAAATGGACCAAAGGGAGGCAGGAGTGCAAGTGTGAAGGCCAGTGAGGGGCCTCATAGTTCAGGTGAAAACCGCGGTGGTGTGTTCCAATGGTGCCAAGCAACTTGGGACTGGGTCAGAGCACTCGCGTGCGGGCTGGTTACTTCTTTTTCCATTTTATGACACTTCTCCTCTACCACTTCTTTTTTGTCAGTGTTAGGCTCTCTTTTTCTCTACTCTTCTTCAAATGTCCAGTTCCCTTCTTACTCCACAGTCTTTCCCTGAGTTCCTATTTACCTACTCCATCTCTCTCTACATGGCATCCAAACACAGTATCTGAAAGGTAGTTTCCTTGTTTAACCATCAGACTCACTCACAGCTCTTCTCTAGGGTAGCCTCACTTGGATGCTGTGCAAACTAAATACTCCCTCTGGACACTATTCCTCAGCCAAGCTGCCTCCCACCTGTTTTTACCTCAGTGAGTGGTGACACTACACACTTACATGGCTAAGCCCAAATTCTGGGCGTTGATCTTCCTAAATTCTATATCTGTGGCCCATGAGTTGAACTGACAAAGGAGATTAGCAAGAGAAAAAGCATACACACTTTATCTGATGGTGATATTTTTATGAGGCATGGGAAGGGACTTTTTTTTTTTTTTTTTTTTTTTCTTTCTTTGCGGTGCTGGGGATTGAACACAGGGCCTTGTGCTTGTGAGGCAAGCACTCTACCAACTGAGCTATATCCCAGCCTGGGAAAGGACTTCTTAGAAGGAAGTAAAAACCCTACAGCAGCAGCTAGACCCAGGACTTACAAACCATTTTAACAAAGAGCAGCAAATGTGGAACCATGATAGGGCAAAGGAGAAAGGGGCTTGAGCTAGGGGTGGTAAATGGTGGGAAAGTCACTAGGAGGTGTACAGGGTAACTTGTGGAAGATAAGGGTTACTTTTTAGGAATTTTTCTACCTTATAAAAGTGACCCTTAAGTACTGTTTGTACAGACTCATCTTTCATTGACTCCTCCTCATCCCTGCTGGCAAGAATGTTCTCTTCCTGGTACAAGGAGAGCAGCTTTCTCAGGAAAAAATGTGCTCTGCTTTTAGGTTGAAAAGGGGAGAGCAGAGAGACCTTCTGGTCTCTATTTCTCAATTGCCTTCAGCTCAAAATAATTGATTGCCAAAATGACATACTTGGGGGTAATATGTTCTGATCCTCATCAAAACCTTCTCTCTGATCTCATTTACCCATCAGTCACCAAGTCCTGGTGAGCCTATCTCTAGTTCCAAACTGTCAGCTCCATCTCCACCCCCATCCCAGTTTAGGCCATCATCTTTTACTTGGATGGTGACTGGTTTCCTTGCCTCCTGCCACATCCCCTTCCCATCTATTTTCCATGCTATGGACAGAACTTCCCTTCTAAAACATGATGGTATCATGTCCTGTTCAAAGTCACTCATGTACTATAAATTTTTCTTAGGACAAAATCCAAACTCCCTGACATGTGCTAAGGCCCTTGTGGCTGCCCTTTGGTTGCGGCCCTGAGTTCAGTGTGAAAGCCTACGGGGGCCCCAGTCTCCTGATCTCCCTGTGGGGATCCTATGGTACCTCCCTTTCCCTAGCATCTGAACATGGAACACCTGGGGTGGTACATGCATGGTGCCCAGCAAGGTGTCTGGCAGACAGTCAGGCTGATCTTCAGAAACAGCCATGGCTTGTCTTCAGAAGAGATCCTGGAAGACCCTGTGCTTGTTCCTCTCCTTAGGAAACCTCACATCCAGTGAGAGCCTCTGTGGTGAGGATTACAGCTCAGTTTTCTCTTTCCCTACTAAGCACCTGACAGAGCCCTCACCTCTCAGGTAGGTCACAGGTGGATCTGAGGTAGGGGTTTCTCCTGGAAAGCTTTTCCATCTGTCCTAGATAGGGTGGTGGATAGCTTCAGATGCTGGTGTGTCCTGGGGGCATCAGACCAACCCCTGCATGCCTTGTGACCCACCAAGCTCTTCCACGCTCACTTACTCACCCACCAGCTTAGCTTCCTCCACTTCCTGCTCACAGCCTCGCCTCCTCTTTCCTTCTCTGCAGCCAAACTGTATGTCATTTCTATTCTCTTCGGTTAAGGAAACTGGACCACAGCTTTTTCTGATTTTATCTCATCATCTCAAATAAGTCCTCCTGGCAAATTCCCTGCCCCCACGGTTGTTTGTGATTAGAATGTGATTTTTCTCTTGATCTGTCTCTGTGACTTCTGGGACCTTCCGTGAGCCACAGTGATGCTCGCCTTAAGAGCACATCATGTGCTTTGCATGTGCTTCGGTAAACATCAGTTTAGAGATAGTCAAGCACAGGGTGAACATCCTCTTCCCCGGGGTCTTCAGGCTTATATTCTAAAGGACTTTGGAACTCCAAACACAGGACTCCTGCTGTGAAAAACACATCAACAGTACTCATAACTATATTATCTGTAAGACTGTAGAACCTTGGAAATAATTATATTTAAGATTTGTCTCAACTGCTTAAGTCAGAGATCTTTAATTTTGGTTTATTTTTAGACAAGCTGTTATAAGAATCAAGCTGAAAGATTGTGAACAAATCACATATTCCCTCATTAACAGAAATACAAATTCAGTAATGTTTAAAAATCAGTTTTTAGTGGCCCAGATGGCTGAGAAAGTACTGCTGGAGTTTTTCTGATCTGCCACAGAAATTTCTAAATTAACAAGAACCATATTGCCTATCTTGGCTGTATCATTCCCCACCACAGTATATGGACTGTGCTTATTTCAGAAAACTGGCAGTGACTGGCTTTGAAGGAGAGTTGGAACTTGAGAAGCACTGGCCCCTCCTGACCCCAAGTCAGGGGATGCAGAGGCATACTTCCAGGAAGTTCTCGACTCCGTGAGTCACTCAGGTCTTCACGAGCCAGACCTCATTGCGACGTCCGTAGGGCTTCATGGGAGGGTCATATCCAGTACAGAAATAGACATCACTCCGGTAGGTGGCTGTGCCCTCCAGGGCAGCGCACAGCTGGGTAGCGTGAGCTATGTAGTCAGCTTCCTTGGCATAACCACCAAACTGCCTAAGGATACAAGAGCGAGGGCTGGTAAGAAAAGATGTGACCTTGGTGGGCAGTGGGGATCATAGCCAAGGTTATTATGAGAAGCACTTAGTGTAGTCAGACTGCATCTGTCACTTCCTAGATAGGTGGACTTGACCTCTCTGAGGCTCATCTGTAAAATCTGCAATATATTTTCCTTTTCCTCCAAAGTCATAAGTGTCACGTGTAATAACAGGTGAAAAGACTATAATGCAGGGCTTGAAACATGGTAGCCACATGCTAAATGCCAGCTTCCCTTATCTGCAATCTCCCAAAGAGATGGTAGGCTAACTGTCCCAGGGGCACTCTCACCCTTCTCTCTAGCTCCCTCTACTGCTACCACTGCTCCTCTTCTGAGACTGCCACCAATAGGAAGGAGGAGGGACATCAGGGAGCTAGGGTGGAGCTACTGTTAAAGGTAGTGGCTACTGTTTCTTCCTAAGTGGAGCAGCTGTAATGACGGAGCTCATCCAGCAGGGACATGTGGCAGCTTCATTAAATCAGGGCTAACGAAGGCAGGGACCCAAGCAAGTTTTGAGAGGGATCTACGTAAGGTTTACACATACCCCAAATAAGAAAACTTCTTTGAATAAATCCCTTCTGCTCAAATCATGAAAGCCTGCTTTTTCTAATAGGTACAGACTTCTCAAATCAAGTATATTTCTCTTGACAGCAGAAGCTGGGGACAGAAGCAATAAGGCCTTTCTTTTCAAGAGATTATCTCCCTTACGTCATCTGCTTCTGCACCAAAATTCATCCTGTAGCCTACCCTAACTATACCACTCTAAATCTGGTTGCACTAAAATCTTTATTAGAGTCAATACACCGCATTTCTAATGAGCCTATGACTCAAAAGTCTGAATTTGTACCAGGCTAAGATGAGGCCAAATAACGCATTATTTTTGGTGGAGTTCTCTGAATCATGCTTTGCTCTTTTATAAGCGGTTAGTCATGCTCGGCAAGCATTCAGCATGTTGATTACAGGGTCACTGATGTGAAAAACACCCAGAATTTCATCTGTGAGGGATTGGTTATTATAATGTCTAGACAACAGCTACAGAAAAGGGATGGAGCCGAGACCAATTTCAAGCAGATGAGGCTTGGTGAAGAAGGAGTATAAGGCAGACAAAGAAAGTTGAACTCTAGTTTCATTGAGGCTCAAGAAAAAGGAAATTGGATTTGTAGACAGAGAACCAAGGTTCAGAAAGGATTTTTCTAGCAACAAAAGCCTGCAAGACACCAAAGTTTCTCACTCACAATGTCTCTGGATTGAGAACCACCTGTCTGAAACAAATCAGAGGCTGGAGGTAAGAGAGGTGTTGCATCTCCCTGAAGGCCCTGCTAGTGAATGATGCCCAGCTGCTCTCTGTGAAAAGGGATGCTGCTGGCTCTTCAAGCTACTTATTTTGGAAACGCCCAAAGGAGTGGTCCTCAAATGCGGCCATTCATCAACTGGAGCAAAATGGCTAAGCTGGACGCTCAAATACTAGATCTGCCACTTTCCACTCATGGTCTTATGCAAATTCTGTGATATCTGAACTCTTAAGGTCCTTTGTTAAATATGAATGATGATAGCATCAATTCAGAAGACAAAAGGAGAGAAGAGAGCAAACGGCTCAGCCCAGAAACTCACAGCACACCGTAGCGGTTATTGTTAGCTGTCTCTTGATATCCATGGGGATGAGTTCCAGGATTCCCTTAGGGGTACCAAAATTTGTGGATGCTCAAGTCCCTTATGTAAAATGGCAGAGTACTTGCATATATCCTGTGCACACCCTTCTCTATCATTTCTAGGCTATTTATAATACCTGATGCATCCTAAGTGCAGTAATGTTTAGGGAATAATAGCAAGACAAAAGTCTGTGAATATTCAATACAGATGCAAATGTTTCCCCACACCGTTTTGATCTACAGTTGGTTGAATCTGCAGATGCAGAACCAGCCAATACAGAGGGCCTATTATACTTTGCAATTCTCTCAGGACAGGTTTTCAATTCTGATTCTGCAGGTGAGAGACATGATGGTAATCTAAAGTAGTATCATGAACTGGCTCAATTAACAATTCTCACTTTCTCAGGCCTACTCTCAAAACCCTACTTAACCTTGTAAAACCTCCCCCCTTCCCAATCTTCTTCATTTCCTCTTTCCCTCATTTTTTCCCTCCTTCTCTTTTCTTTCCAGCCATTATCAATAAATTTTATTATGCTGTTAGCTTTTTGTTGCTACAGCAAAATACCTGGGAAAATCAACTTAAAAGAGAGGTTTATTTGGCTCCTGGTTTTGGAGGGTCTGGTTCACCATCAGGCAGCCCCATTGCTTTTTAGGTCTCTCTTGGGTGCTGGATGGTCATGGCAGGGAGAGCAAATGCTCAACTCAGCCAGGAGGCAAAAGGGAATGTCCCCTTTGAGGGGACATCCCTAGTGATCACTGGGTACCTCCTCTAAAGGTTCTGCCCCCTTCCAACGGCACCAAGCTGGGGGCTATTCTTTTAACACAGGGCCTCTGGAGGCCATTCAAAATCTAAACTGTAGCATGTTCATTGTTTTATGCCCCTGTAGACTAGAAGCCCATCACAGCAGGGATCTTTGTCACTTTTTGTCCACTGGTGTATCCAGCACATCTAACACAGTGCCCTTGGTGAAATAAACAAATCTGAGAAAACAATAAAAGAGATTGTCTCCAGGTTGACAGACCTACAGATGATAGTACTTAAGGCCTACCCCTGAGTTAAGTGCTTAAATAAGTCAGTGTGCCACCACATTCACCAGCTCATTCACCTAATAAATCTCTGAGCATGTACCAAGGGGATAGTGTTGGAGCTAAAACAGGAAACGTAGGTTGACTAGAGCCACATGGGGACATGAACATCATGCTAAGGAGTCTTCAAACTCCTAATCCTAGATGCCAAGAAGAACCAACAAAAGGGTTTTAAGGTAAGAGGCCGACATGAGAAGGTTATGATTTGGAAAGATCCCTCCTGGTGACAGTGGAGAGGCAGTGGAAATGGTGGGGACCTGAGAAGTGGGAGGTCACTAGGGGCCAAGAATAGCCAGGTATGAGGTGATGAAGGCCTGGTATGAAGGTGATAAAGGCAGATTTGAGAGGTGATAGGACATGGAGGGAGAGGAGAGGGTTCGCCAGGGCTTCTAGGTAAGCTCTTGGTTGGAAGCAGATGTCTCTAACTGGAATAAGGATGAAAGGCTGCAGAGTGAATCTGGAAAGAAGTGGTGGGGATGGGGGTGTTGATGATCTGGTCTGGGGGCATGGCGACATTAAGGTGTCTCTGTGAAATACATTCATGTGGCAATTATTAACCAAGTACTAAATGTATGTCTGACACTAAATGTCTCCTTAGACTCAGGAAAGAACTGGAGTCAGCGATATCCATCGGGAAAGTAATGGATCTGGTGACAGAAATTGGACATCCTCACCACTTTGGCCCTGGCTGCAGTCATGGTAAGGAGTGATGCAGGTATAGAGTTGAACAGAGAGTCAGAAGGTGTATCTTGGGAATCCTAATACCTCAGTGGTGGGTGGAGGAAGAGGACATGCAAAGGACATTGAGAAGGGTTGTCTGAGAAGTAGGAAATCTGGCTGATAGTAATCAGGAGAATATCATTATTCAGGGATTCCTAAAATTCGCTACTGGACCACCCCTCTTTCTTTCCATTTGTTCCCAGGCAGACCAAGATGCTTGAAATGAAGATAAAAAGTTCCCTATTGCTTCATCATGGAAGCATTTTACTAGAAAGCAAACAAAGCTGGGAGGGTCAAGGAAACACACATGTGTTGTCTTCTCTGATCATTTAACCAACTCACCCTAACCCCCAATCACAGAGCCACACAAACAAGCCAGAAAACCAAACCCTATTCAGGGATGTAGCCCTGGTACATGAAGGGAGCTGGTCTATGGTGACTCAGCTGGTGATCCAGGACGAGTTGCCTCATTCCTCCATGCCTCAGCTTCCAGTCTGTATATGGAGGAAAACAACACAGTGCTCACAGCTCCTGAGTTCACAAGCACACCTGAGTGTGAGTTAAGGAATGCTTGTAAAGTGTTCTGAGCTCCTAAAAGGAAATAAACAGAAAGTATGTATGTTATTTTTGTAAGCCTGTTAATAAGTCTCTAACTCCTATCTTCAAAGAAGTTCTCCAGGGCGCTGTATTTTATCTTACCCAATGTCAGAACAAAGGATTTGGTTACCATGGGAACAAAGGGGACACACAACACACACACACACACACACATACACACACACACACACACAACCAGATTCCAGAAAAACAAAAGGAGCTGACTAAAGGCCTGAGAGAGTGAGAAGACAGGGAGGAGGGGAGTTGATTGGGCAGTATGGAGGAGGCTGAGAGGCAGGCAGGATTTTGGTCCAAGAAGGCAAAAATTCATAATGTGTTGTCTATCCTTTAGGGAGTGTCTCGTGCTGACATGCAGTGAGGAGAAAAGAAATGGAGTGACTCTGCTTGACCACGCACTGTTGTCTAAAACATCAACAAACAACAGGTCAACACCAATTTGTGTAGGATTTGTGGTGCATGTAGCTGTGTGCTAGGCAAAAGGAGTATCAGAGCTGCCAGTCCATCAACAGGGAAAGAGGCCTAATGGTACAGGATTTCATTCAGCCAGACCAAACCAGTGCTTACCACGTGGAATATCACTGAGCACAAAGCACCAGCCAGACACCACACGAGTAGAAAGATGATGAAGGAAATTTTTTTGTCCTTGTGAGAATCCAACTGTATTGGTTAGGGCACAAACACACGCAGATAATCCTGGGCAAAGAGAAACTCTAGAATGGAGGTAGAAGGTACAAACAGAAAACTGGGAAGAAGGAATCGGGAATGGTTGATTCTGAGTTACTAGACAAAGGGAGTGCTTGTGGAAGACAAGACAGTGAGCATCTCTTCTTGATGCTGGCAGGGAACAATATGACAAAATTCCCATTTTCTCAGAACTCAGGCAGAGCCAGGGGAGTGGGCTGAGAAGAGATGGATGTGTATGCAAAGGTCTGGAAGTGGCTGCAGTTGGGGTGAAGGCTGGGATGCTCCAGGATCAGGGCTCGGGGGATGGGCCATGTTGTGGAGGGCAGTAAATGCCATGACAAGGTACTGCTGGGTGTCACCACCTGATTACATATGGGGAGACTCGATGTTTACCCATACCCCTTCTCCTGGGAACGGAGCAACTCCCTACTAACTTGGCCTTTGGTCCCATCCCTGACATGTGCCAAGGTCAGGGACAGGTCCAAGGTCCACAACTGGAGTTAAGGCTCAGAGTCCAATGTCAGAACAAAGGATTTGGTTACCATGGGAACAAAGGGGACACACAACACACACACACACACACAAATAAATGATATAAATGGACCTGTGCTTTAGGGAAGGTGATAATAAAAGGGTAATTTAGAAGAGGGAGGCAGTGGTGGGAAAACCAAAGCCCACCAGGAGGCCATTATAATCATTCAGGCAAGAGGTGAAGGAGACCCGTGACAGTATGGATGTAAAGGGACAGCTGGGAGTTGGCCGGGACTGGGTCAATCCACAGGTGTAGAAGGTGAAAGGATGAGAACATCTGCCCAGGTTGGCAGGGGGTGGAGGGAACCATTGGTAGGACAGGGAACAGAGAGGAATCAGACTGGGGAAAGAAAAATGAATTTGGTGTGGGAACTCAGATTGGGTAGTGGTGGGAAATGAAACAGTGGTTAATTAGGTTTTAGATACAGAATCTTATCATTGGCAAGGTTTTTAGAGGTAAGGGACTTATATATTAGAAGTACTCAATAAACACTAGTCCAACTGAACCAAGCAGCCAATCATCTGAACCATCATGTGGCAGAATGTCACACGCCTCTCCAGATGGCATGTGAACCCTTCTGGGGTGAGGACTTCATGACATGGTCATCAGTCCACTGAACTGTCAGAAACCTCGTGCCACAGTGCTTCCATCTCTGAGTAGAAAGAAGTTTCCCTATGAGGTTGGTCTGTGGATACCAGTTCTTATCTCTGGAAAAATGCAGACCTTCAGTTTCTTGAGACATTTGCTTTTTGTCTGCTTTTCCCACTAGAATGTCTCTCCTACTTCCAAGGGAAGATGTTGCTTCTTCTCTTAATGTACCTTCAGCACCTGCTCAGAGTTGTGAAACTCATAAGTAATAGAGTTGAAATTTAAACTCAAGTGCATCTGTAGTAACCTTGATTTTTTTTGTTGTTTTTTTTTCTAAAACAAAACAAAACAAAACAACTTTTTAATTCTCAGAGGCAGGTAAAGTCAAGAAGATGTGTGGGCATTTATAGGTATAGTCACATCTCTTGCTTACAACGACCCTATGGGCTAGGTACTCTTACCCACATCTTACAGATGAGGAAAGTGAGGCGCAGCAAGGCTCGGTTACGTCCAGTGGTCCTGTGGGTATGGTGAGTGGGCCTGGAGCACTGGTCACCTTGACAATGAGCTTCTGGTTTCCAGCTCTTTCCTTTACATGCAGATAATTTCACTAAATTGGTGAAAGTTTCAATAAAACTATCCAACCTTTCCTGCTGTGGGTCCTATTGAGAACCCAGTACTGGAGGTCAAGCTCCAATATCAGTGGCTTTTTTAGAACACAGAGGGAAAACAGTGGTCTGGAACATCACCCCTACTCTAAGCATGAGGATGATTCTATTGCCTCTTAAGAATACTAAGAGTAGTCTGATAGTGGTCCCTTACCCCCACAGCATTCTATTTATCAAAAAAACACTGGTGGGGCTGGGGAGATAGCTCAGTTGGTAGAGTGCTTGCCTTGTAAGCACAAGGCCCTGGGTTTGATACCCAGCAGCCCCCCCACCCCCCGGAAAAAAAAAAAAGAAAAAACACTGGTAATTAATACTGAAGTGTGTAATCCCCTTCGTGGACATTTCTTCACAAGGCCATACAATAAAAAAAGAAGGCTGAATTAAGGATGCAAAACTTTCATCTTAGAATTAATTTTGTCATGGAACATCTCACTGCCTTATTTGAGAAGTGCCAAAACCTAACCATTAGACCACCAGGGAGCATCATCACTGCATCATCATTTGAAATAATTCTTTGGTATCTGAAATAGTACTGCTGCCTTCTACCATCTCAATGTTCTTTTCAACAGAATCAGAAATAGCACAAAATTACCACAGGGCACTTTAAAATGCACATTTGATTGTGCAGTGACACCAAGTGGCTGATTGAGGAATAGCCATATGCTGTTAGAACTTTTTTTTTTTTTAATTCACAGAGCCAGGCTAAAACACTATTTTTGTAGGTTAAACATCATATTTGATACTTTCATCTGGTTAGATTTAAGAGAATTAAAAATAAACTTACACAAACCTGTCTTTACTCTCTTTTAAATTGATAACCTTTTCTATCATAGAGAAATGGCTAATTCTTCCTCTAGACTAAGAAATAGTGCTTGAAATCAAGGAAGGTACCAAAGGCTATTAGAGTCATGTCAAAAAGACTGAGAAATCAACTTGAAGAGGCTCCACTGTACAAAGGAACAATATGAGCATCAGTAAAAAAAAATGCAAAGAAAGGAAACACATTAAGCATATTTAAATTCATGTGTTTCTGTTGATACTCAAAAATCAAAGCTGATGACCACCTCACCTTTGGAGGAGGCCAAGGAATGAAATTATAGTTCCAAAAGCTGCAAATAAAAGAAGGTACATCAAGCACCAATCTCGCTTTTTCTATATAAATCTACCTCTGCAAAACCAAACAGGATTTAAGGGAAACTTCTCATTATTGAAGTATTTCAGTTAATAAAAAAAGAAGGATACAGAACATTATCAATCTGCAAGTTCTAACAGAACAAGGCACCCATGTTAACTCTGGTCACTAAATCACAAGAACGGAGGTAACCAGACATTATGACACTGATGGGAATATACCTCACCACCTAAAAATTTTCTTGCCCCAAACTCTAAAACCTGAATCTGAACACATCTCTAGTTCCAGATGCTAATTTACAGGCAACAAAGGAGGCAGAGGGATATGTGAAAGTGTCACAGAAACAAAATCAGCAAAAATCTAGACTGTGGTAAATAGGACAAATGATTTATAAATTGCAAGGAAAAATGAACAGGCATCATGGTGAGAAAAGCCATAGATTGTAAAACTTTAAAAATATACCAACAGGCCAGGTGTGGTGGCACATGCCTGTAATCATAGTTATTCAGGAGGCTGAGGCAGAAGGATCACATGTTCAAGGGCAGACTGGCCATCTTAGCAAGACTCTGTCTCAAAATTAAAAAAATAAGAAGGGTTGGGATGTAGTACACCTGGGTTCAGTCCCCAGTACTGAGAGGGGGGAAAAATATACCAATCACTTGCAAAGGATAGACATTACTTGGATCCAGATTCAAACAAACTATAAGATAATGGGAGAAATCTGAACACTGTCTATTTTACATTACTAGAACATTAACAAATTACTATTAAAATTTTAGGAGTAGTAAGGAATTGTGATTCTATTTTTTTAAAAAAATATTCTTCACCAGTCACACTAAAATATTTTTGAATGAAATAATACAGTGTCTGAAATACGCCTAAAATTAATCCAAGGTGGTACCATGTCAATGCATGACACAAAACTGCCCTTGAGTTGATCTTCAATGGTGAATGATGGGTATGTATGGTTTTATTATCTTATTTTCCATAAGTTGAAAATTTCCATACTGAAAAGCTAAAGATAAAAGCAAACAATTGTACCAACTCATCATTCTGGGTCTGGTCTAACAAAAGATGAGACATTAGCTCTATCTGCATGAAGTCTAAAGTGAACTCATTTGTGTCAACCTCACTACTTATGAGGTAAGAAGGGGCAATGAGAAAAGAATACTGAAAACTTCTATAGGTCAGAAACACTAAGTAATTTATAAATAATATCTTAGTAAAAACAGAAAGATATTTTTTAAACAATAATCCTACAAGGCAGGTTATATTATCAGCACTTAACAGATGTGGAAGCTAAGTCTTAAAAAGGCCTAGTAATTTCCCAAGTGTCACACTGCTACCAAGCAACAGAGCTAGGAATAACACTATAAAATACTAGTTCATTATATCGCACAGGCTGCCTCCCAAAGCACAGGAAAGAATGGGAAAGACAGAGCAGGGATAAGGGTGAGGCAAGCAGATATTCAGGGTGCGAGACAAGGAGGTGCTTACTCTTAGTGCCCACTCTGCACTTGGAAGATTGTGAGAACTGAGTGCTTCCTTAAATTTTGTATCTAGGTGACTGGTTTTCCTATCCTCTTTCCTTGCAGTCTCTGCATTGAAGTCTGGGAAACCTGGATGAGGTCTGGATTAGAGGGAAACAGGAGTTGGAGGCTCCAGGCCAGCTGCCCAATTGCATTACACCCACTGTCCTCTGGGAGGCTCTGTGGCCTAAGGATGCCAAAGCAAGTAAGTCCAACATTCTAAGCATTGAGCTAGCTCCAGGGAAAGCTGGCCCACTGACAGATGCAAAGTTGGAGTAGGGAAGCCAAATAACCAAGTTTGGAAATTCTGGGAGTGGACCAAAACTTTGCCCAGTGCAAGATTATATGCAGTTATTTTTCATGAGGTTGTTGTAGAAGAGAACCAAATCCCAATGCACAGTTACCACTGGTCAAGATCCTGGTCTTCCCTTGTATCTGGTCTAGTACCAGTCACCCAGTAGGAATTTAACAAATGGAGAATCACCAACCATCTAGAAGAGACTTGTTTAATGAGGAAAGATTGGGGCTCAAGGGATAAATACATGTAACAGGGCTGTGAGTGTAGCTCAGAGGTACAGTGCATGCTTAGCATGCATCAAGCCTGGAGTTCAATCCCTAGCACTGCCAAAAACAATAAAAACAAACAAACAAACAAAATACGCAGCAATTTGTATCTGCTACATTCTATAGTTAAGGGAACATGATTCCAAACGAGGTCTTGGAAACAGGATCAGAATGACAATAGCATGAATGCATGCTCTGTTTAAAGGACCACAGACATGAACAACTAGGGATGTGATAGCCTAGCTCTGGCAAATGCACTTTGCCCTTCTAGCATTCAAAGGGATTGAAAATCAGATATTCTCCAGCTTTTCATATTTCCCAAGTGTACATGACCCCAAACCACAGCTTGACTTAGATTCTGAATCACCTAGAATGCTACTAGTTTAATTATTCATCTTAAGCTAAAGCTAAGGGGATACCATCTCTACGCATCAATTTGGCAAGTGGCCAAAGCATGTATTCAGAGAAATTACAAATGTCTGTGTGCTGCAATCTGAAGAAATTAACATAAATAATCCAATATTTCTTACTTGAATTAATTCAGCAACAACAAAAAGCCAATACAAGTGCTCACTGGAGATAATCTAAGGAGTGGCAATGGGAATCAAGTGCTGCCCTTAGATGCCAGAATAGTTTCCTTACGTGGAGTAGACAGTGATGCTTTCCCGCTCCTCAATCTTGATGCTTTCATCGCTGGGAATTGGTGGGTTGCTTTGAAACTGGTTCGGAATCCTGAACCAGACTTTTAATTTCTTCTGTAAGGAGCCATCTTCATTGGGAAACACAGCAAAGGAAATAGGGACTGTCATCCCCATTCCAATTCCTGAGAACATGAAAACACAGAATGAAATAGGTATTAGAGACAGAGCTTGCTCAGGGCAATGGAAAATACACTAGTGTCATTCTTTTTTCATGTTTGTTCTTGAAATAAAAAACAAACAATTCAGGCACTAAAAAACATATAGTTAGACATATGCAAACAATTTTTATTTTTTATATTGGAGGTAGGAGTATGGTGGTACAATTCTTGAAAATGATTATTTGGCAATATGTCTCAAGATTGTAGGTCTATCAATATCTAATTACTTCCTATCTAAACATCAGTTTTAGGAAATAACCCAAAATATGGAAAAGGCTATATGTAATAGGATATTCACTGAAGCAGAATTTATAATTCTGTTAAAAAACTCAAAAAACAAAAACCCCAGGAATGTATTTAAGTAAATCATGGGCACATGATACAATACAATGTAGCTATGAGAAGTTATGATTAAGAACTATTTAGTAATAGTAGAAAATATGCAATAGGAATTAATGGAAGCAAAATATACAATTGCAGGAATATTAAAAGATTACATTAAAAAGCTCTAAGATATATTTAAAAGACAATGAGATTGCTCTAGACTGTGATCATTAGATATACTATTTATTTTCAGGATTTTATTTAATAAGTTTTATAATATTTATACATATGTTCATCTAAGAAGATACCATGAAAACACTAAGAAAGAAAATATTTCTTCTTGACCTCCTATCAGTCAACTTATTTTCCAAAGTCTGATTACTCTGTTCATAGAAAATGTTACTAAGGTTAATACCATTTTCTTTCTTTCTAAATTATCGGCTTGAGAAATAACCTGAAAATTAAACCCAACATCTCTTTTTTCACCTTGCTTTCTGACTCATATTTAGTTTCCAGTGATTCCAAAGTGCTTCTTAAGAGTCCAACATTTAAAAATATGGCTTATATTCCAACATGTATACCTTACATGAAACTCAGGCCTATCATTTTGAAAATGGGGAGGCAGCCAGCATGGACTGCCAAGTCTTATTTTAAGAGTGGAATGGCCCAGCTGGGCATGGTGGTGCATGCCTATAATCCCAGAGACTTGGGAGGCTGAGACAGGAGGATTGCAAGCTCAAAGGCAGTGTCAACAACTTAGCAAGGCCCTAAGGAACTTAGCAAGACCCTGTCTCTAAATAAAACATAAAAATGGTGGGGGACGTGGCTCAGTGGTTAAATGCCCCTGGGTTCAATCCCCAGAATACAAAAAAAAAAAAAAAAAAGTGTAATGAGTTCTCAGACCCTTCTTTTGCCAAAACTAAATCTGGAACTGTTACCCTCATAGTTCACTGGGGTCTCAATATCTAGCAGGGTCTGAGCTGCCAGGAGCTGGTTTGGTATTTCTAGCCTGATGGTGGAGGTCTCAAGTTGCACTGGGGCTTGGTTTACCAGGGTATACCTTATCCAGTCAACCATTCCAAAGACACAATGAACACTGTAGGGTTTAAAAAAAAAAAATACAGCCTGTGGCTCCACACTAGGGAAAGAACCATAAACTAACACATAAAGAACAGGGAACCTCATAGTGAGGGATAGCTGGGCTGACAAGAGAGGAACGCCTTGTTCGGCAGCACAGGAAACTCACGTGATACTGCAAGAGTTGTGGGAGCCTCGTAGCCCCCACTGATGTTTTCTCCTGATGAAGAAAGATCATGCAGCACTTGCCTCTGAGACCAGA
This sequence comes from Sciurus vulgaris, assembly GCF_902686455.1. NCBI lineage: Eukaryota > Metazoa > Chordata > Mammalia > Rodentia > Sciuridae > Sciurus > Sciurus vulgaris. Next base: position 81,860,033 of record NC_136465.1, read on the forward strand.
GCCACATTCCAAGGGAGACTCACCCTTGTCATTGGTACCTCCCACATACTTCATGACCTTGGGCATTGCCTCCCGCAGAGCCTCATCCACAGGCTTCTCTGTCACTTCCACAGTGGCAAACTTCCCCCCTTCACAGGCTCTTTCCTCATAGGAGACTTCTTCCTAGAGATTTAGGAGACACTGTGATTGAGAGGTATAAAGTAGCAGCCTATGCCATCCCTAGTGTAGGAATAGTCCAGCTATAAGAAGTACCAAATGCTAAAGAACTTTCCATAATGGGTATGGTGACAGTGCAGAAGAGACAGGTCTGAGTATAAAGGGCCATGAGAAGTAGATTCTGGGCTTCCTCTGAAAGTAGAGACACCAGAAGCTGAAAAACAAAAACAAATAAAAATCAAACCAAAAAAACTTCTCAGATTTGATATTCTCAGGGAAATAAGAGAATATACTGCATCTCAAAACACTGGACTACTATAAAAATGGAACATTCAAAGATGAAAAGAACTCTTGGCAATAAAAACAATCTGATAAGAGAAATGAAAAATTCCATAGAAACTTTGGAAGATAAAATTACAGGAAATCTGCCAGAAAGTAAAGTGAGATAGTTCAAAACAGAAAAGAAAATTGAAGATTAAGCCAGGAATCTATCATCTGACTAATAGGAGAGCCAGAAAAAGAAGGAAAACATGGAAGGGAGGAAACAAAAAGTACAATACTAACATCGGTCCCACAGAAGCCAAAGGCCACAAGATCAGCCACTCTGTTAGCAGGGCTGCCATTGAGGAGGAGTCACAGTTGTTCTGTTCACACCACACTCCTGGACATGATGTCTTCTCCCTCTTTTTTTTTTTTTAAATAATGCATTATTTTTATTAAAAAAATTAACTCGTTAATTGTAGAAATGAATGGGTTTCACTGTGACAGTTCCATGCTTTGATCACTATGACTCTCTCTTGCCCCCCCCTCCCCCAAACCACCAGTCCTTTTCCGCTTCCCTAATAATCTCTTATCTCTCATTCTGTACAAAAGAGTAGATGAAACTTAAAGACCTGAAACTCCGAAATCACTAGAAGAAAATACAGGGGAAACAAGGTAAGATACAGGCCCAGGTAACACCTATCCTGAATAGAACTTTAAAGTTAGCTCAGGAAATAAAACCGAGAATTGACAAATGGCATTACCTCAAATTAAAAAGCAAATAAACTGGAACCAACCTAGATGCCCTTCAACGGATGAATGGGTAAAGAAAATGTGGTACATATACAAAATGGAATATTACACAGTCTTAAAGAAGAATGGAATTATGCATTGCAGTAAATGGATAGTGCTGGAGAATATCATGTTAAGCAAAATAAGCCAAACCCAAAATACCAAAGGCCGAATGTTTTCTCTGATAAGGAATGCTGATCCATAATGGGGGGCAGTGGGTGGGGAAGAATGAAAGAACTTTGGATTGGGCAGAGGGAAGTGAGGGGAGGAGAGCAGGTGTCATGGGAAGGTTGGTGGAATGAGATGGGCATAATTACCCTATATACTTGTATGACGACACTACCTGTGTGACTTTGCACCATGTACAGTCAGAGAAATAAGAAGTTGTGCTCTATTTGTATACAATGTGTCAATTAATTAGAATAAATTAAAAATAAAATTAAAAAATTAAAAAGCAAAGAAAACAACAGTAAAGAGACAACCTGCAGAATGGGAGAAAAGTTTTACTAGGTTTCATCTAACACAGGATTAATATCCAGAATATATAGAGAGTTTAAAGCAGTTATTAACAAAAGTAAGTATTATAATGGTAAGTAAGTATAATACACATAATGGTAAAATTTGTTGTTACATATTTGGACATGCACACATTACAATAATATAATCTGGTCAATATCATTCCCCGCTATTTCCCCTTTCCCTCCTTTCCTCCCCACCCTTCCCACCAGGTCCCTTTCTTCTATTCTACTGTCTCCCTTAGATTTTGTTTGTTTGTTTGTTTTTTTTTTTGAAGAGTTTTTAAATTTTTTTTGTTTTTTTTTTTTCTGGAGGTGCTGGGGATTTGAACCTGGGTCCGTGTGCATGCTATGCAAGCACTCTACAAGATGAGCTATTTGCTCTCCCTTAAATTTTCATGAGAGCCCCCATCACCACCATTTATCCCTTTTCTGTTCCAGCTTCTACATAAAAGAAAATATACAACCCTTGACTTTCTGAATTTAGCTTATTTTGCTTAACCTCAAGTTTAATCCATTTTCATCAAATATTACACTTTCATTCTTCTTTATGGCTGAATAAAACTCCATGGTGTATATATGCCACATTTTCTTTATTTATCCATCCACTGATGGACACCTAGGCTGGTTCCATAGTTTGGCTATTTTAATAGTGCTGCTATAAACATAGGTATGCATGTATTACTGTGCTGACTTTAATTCTATAGGTAAATACAAAGGAGTTGCATAGCTGGGTCATATGGTGGTTCCATTCCTAGACTTTTGAGGAACCTCCATACTGAATTCCATAGTGGTTGTACTAATTTACAATCCCACCAACAGTGTAAATGTATTCCCTTTCCTCCACATCCTCTCCAGCATGTATTATTGCTTGCATTCTTGATGGCAATAATATTTGTGATGGCATTTGTGGGGTTTTTGTGTTAAGTTTTTGGAATTCTTTATGTATTCTGGATATTAATCCTCTGTCAGAACAGTAGCTAGTAAAGGTTTTCTCCTATTTTGTAAGTTTTCTCTTCACATTCTTATTTGCTTTGTTATGCAGAAACTTTTTAATTTGATGCTGTCCTACTTATTAACTCCTGGAATTATTTCCTGAGCTTTAGGGGTCCTATTGAGAGAATCATTGCCTGTGTCTATATGCTGCAGTGTTGACTCTGTTTTCTTCTAGGGTTCTGGGGTAATTCCTAGGTCTTTTAACCATTTTGAATTGATTTTTGTGCAGGATGAGAGATAAGGATGTAGTCTCATTCTTTCATTTTTGAATTATTATTTTTTGATTCATTGTACACAAATGGGGTACAACTTTCATTTCTCTTTTATATATGGATAACCAGTTTTTCCACTACCATTTGTTTAAAAGGCTGTCTTTCTCCAGTGTATGTTTTTGGCACCTTTGTCAAGGATTAGATGATTATTCTGTGTGGATTTGTTCCTGTGTCTTCTGTTCTGTACCATTGGTCTATGCCTGGTTTTGGTCAGTACCATGCATGTTTTGATACTATAGCTCTGTAGTATAATTTGAAGTCAGGTCTTGTGATGCCTCCAGCATTGCTTTTTGGCTGAGAATTACTTTGGCTATTCTGGGTCTTTTATTCTTCCAAATGAATTTTAGGACCTTTTTTTATTTTTAAGTTCTGTGAAGAATGTCATTGGTCTTTTGATGGGGATTGCATTGAATCTAAATATTGCTTTTGGTAGTATGGTCATTTAAACAATATTAATTCTGTCTATCCATGAACAAGGAAGTTCTTTCTTCTTCTAGTATGTTCTTCAATTCTTCCTTCAGTGTTCTATAGTTTTCATTTTAGAAGTTTTTCACCTCCTTGGTTAGATTTATTCCTAGGTATTTTATTTTTTTGAGGTTACTATGAATTGGATTATTTTCCTGATTTCTTTCTCAGTAGATTCATTATTGGTATTACAGGAAAGCTACTTATTTTTGTATGTTTATTTTGTAACCTGCTACTTTGCTAACTTTGTTCATTAGCTCTAGCAGTCTTGTGGTGGAGCTTTTTGGATCTTCTAAGCATAGGATCATATCATGTGCAGTGATAATTTGACTTCTTCCTTTCCTATTTTTATTCCTTTTATTTTCTTCTCTTGCCTGATTGTGCTGGCTAGACTTTCTAGTGCCATATTGAATAGGGGTGGTGAGAATGAGCATAATTCTCTTTGAATAGAAACTTTTCAAAAGAAATATGATGGACAGTACATGAAAACATGCTCAACACCTTTAGCTAGAAGGGAAATGCAAATCAAAACTACACTGATATTACACCTCACACCAGTTTGAATGATTATTATCAAACAACAAATGTTGGTGAGGATGTGGAGAAAAAGGAATCCTTATACACTGTAGGTGGGAATGTTAACCAGTACAGACACTATGGAAAACAGTATGGAGTTTCCTCAATAACTAAAAATAGAGCTACCACATGATGCAGCTGGACCCCTCCTGGGTATATATCTGAAGGAAATGAAGTCAGAATACAAAAGAGATACTTGTATACCTATATTTATTATAGCAATGTTCATAATAGTCAAGATATGGAATGAGCTAATGTCTGTCAACAGATGGATGGATAAAGAAATACAATAGAGTATTATTCAGCCATAAAGAATGAAATCCTATCCATTTTGCTGGCACCCACATTTCTTGCGACACTGTGAAGATGGGCATCATCCTGGGGCTGTGCTCCATGGCGAGCTGGAGACTATAACATTTGCTAAATGTGAAGACTGTCAAAAAAGAACCAGAGGATAGACAACAGGCTTCCAAAAGCCCTGCAAAAGAAGCAGAATCAAGAGAAGTCTACCATGTCTGTGTGGTGGTGCCCCATGTTTGCTGTGCCAATGCTGTCCTAGTGGAAACAACACACAGTAGCTGGGTGGATCTATGCAGTTTTTTGGTTGTCAGAGTGTGCGTAGCTTGTGTAAAGTTGATATCAGGAATGGAAGAACAACTAAATAAGATTCCAGGATTTTGTGAGAATGAGAAAGGTGTTGTTCCTTGTAATATTCTGGTTGGCTATATCCTTGTATGTATGTATATCCTTGGTGCTTTGGCTTGGCTATATTCTGTCTTCTCCTCTCTTTGCTAATGATCGGAGTGAAGAGCAGCAGTGATCCTAGAAAAGTAATACACGATGGATTCTGGTTCTTTAAATCTACAGCAGTGATTATTGTTGGGGCATTCTTCATTCCAGAAGGAACTTCTACAACTGTGTGGTTTTATGTGGGCATGGCAGGGGCTCTGTTTCATCCTCATACAGCTAGTCTTACTTATTCATTTTGCCCATTCAAGGAATGAATCATGGGTTGAAAAAATGGAAGGGAACTCAAGATGTTGGTATGCAGCCTTATTATCAGCTACAGCTCTGAATTATCTGCTGCCTTTTGTTGCCATCATTTTGTTCTTTGTCTACTATACTCATTCAGCCAGTTGTTCAGGAAATAAGGCATTCATTAGTGTCAATATGCTCCTCTGCATTGATCTGGAATGTCCATTCTGCCAAAAACCTAGGAGTCATAACCAAGATCCCTTTGTTACAGTCTTCAGTAATTACAATCTATACAATGTATTTCACTTGGTCTGCTATGACCAAGGAACCAGAAACAGACTGTAACCCAAGTCTACTAAGCATAATTGGCTTTATATCACAAGCTCTATTCCAACGGAAGGGCAGTCTGTCCAGTGGGGGCATGCTCAAGGAATTATAGGACTAACTCTTTTTATTGTGTGTTTTATTCAAGCATCTGTACCTCAAACAATAGTCAGGTTAATAATCTGACTCTCACAAGTGAAGAATCAACATTAATAGAAGATGGTGGAGCCAGAAGTGAGGGATCATTGGAGGATGGTAATAATGTTCACTGAATGGTAGATAATGAAAGGGATGGTGTTACTTACAGTTTTTCCTTCTTTCACTTCATGCTTTTCCTTGCTTTTCTTTATATCATGATGACCCTTACCAACTGGTAGAGGCAGGAGCCCCCTCCTAAGCTGTCTGGGTGAAAATATCATCCAGTTGGATTGGCATTATGCTATATGTTTGGACACTAGTGGCACCACTTGTTCTTATAAATTGGGATTTTGTGAACGAACTTCTGGCATGATAGTCCTACTTTGGTCATCCTTTATTTGAAATTAACAGTATTCCCAACTTTTATAAATTATGCATGTGTGTAACTACCCTGGTATTGTTCTGGCATGAATTAGATTTTATTGTTTGTCATTTTATTCATCATATATTTGCCAACTGTATTGATCATGTGAATTAGAATGAGTTGCAAAGGGAGAGTTTTATAAATAATGGTGGTGAATTAATAAAGTGGACATTGGTAGGCTTATCCTCTCTACTCTAAGTATGAATTAGAAGTAAAACCAAAACTGATTGTCAGTTTGCTTTTTAAAAATTGCTATAATTCCTTAAGCTGTTTTAGAAAGCATAAAAGTAAATATGCATGGCTGCCTTTTGAAATATTTTATGTGTTGCCTTATGGGAGACTATGAAGAACATAGCTATTCTAAAATTGTATAAACGAGTTACTTACATGCCAATTGTCTGAAAAATGCAGGTCACTCAAATTCATTTAAAATTTACCCTTAATATGAAAGTAAAGAATATACCCTATAAAGTAGGGAATGTTTTATGGATGGAGGTTGAGGCACAGAGCCTTCAAAGAAAGTCAGATTGTTGGTGATGGTATTGAATACCCAATGAGATTGTAATCTTCCTTGGGTAGATATGATGGCCTTCTCCAACAAAATGAACTTTGTCATTATAAACCCACATGAAGTATGGGTGTAAATTGGAATGCTGAAGGGTTCAGACAATGTTTTAAAAACATTGGATTAGAAGCACAAGGCCCTGGGTTCAATCCCCAGCACCCCAAAAATTTCTTTAAAAAGTAAAGAAAAAAGAAACTTGTTGAAAATTACTTTGAAAGTTTTGAAATTGAAAAGTGGGAAACTTTTGATAGGTAGAACAGAAACTGCGAAATACCAGGCTTCAGAAGACACATAGATAAAATCTAGTCTAGTTCTCATTTGAAAATTGAAGAAACTGAAAGACTTAAATAGCTCAAATTGATAATTAATGACAAAGCTGAGAAATTCTAAGTCTACCAAAATAGCTTAGCATCCTGAACATTAAAAAAAATTTGTTTAAAACACATGCATAATTGATTTTATACCACATTAGTGTTGGATAATTTATGTGATGTGTGTTGCTACTGTCCAGCATGCTTTCTGTCCATAAACTAAGGCCAGAATGATGGACTATGATATATTAAACTTCTGCTAATAGTATCTACCACACAGCTCAACAGATGTTTAAAAATGCTTTTCTGTTTACTGTCAGGCAATTGAAATATATAGGTTATTACAATCTTTCAACTTGAAAATTAAGCAGTGTGACAGTTAATTTAGATTAAAAACTCTTAGAAACTTGTGTAATTATCTAACAAAGCTTTGTGTTTTAAAGTTCATAGTTCTTTTTTTTTTAGTTGTCAATGGACCTTTATTTTATTGTATTTATATATGGTGCTGAGGATCGAACCCAGTGCCTCATGCATGCCAGGCAAGCACTCTACCCCTGAGCTACAACCCCAGTCCCTAACAAAGCTCTTAAAAATCTACTCTTGCTTCTTTAAAAAGATTTATTAATGCAAATGGAGCATAACAATTCAGTTTAATTCCCCAACTTTATTCTATGTTAATATTGTATCCCACAATTTTGAATGGCTGTGTTCTCTTAAATAAGTGAATTCAGAGAAGAAAAAAATGAACTCCTGTCATTTGCAGGAAAACAGATGCAACTGGAGCTACACCCCCAGCACCTCTGCTACCTAATTCTTATCTCATGTGTGGTGGCCTCCCAACCTCCTTAGTGCTCAGCTCTACTCTCACCCCACACAAACCCTTCCTCCCCTCACAACCACTGTCTGCACCGAGTTTCCGTCCTAAGATCACTACCCTCTCCCTGGTGTCTAGACTCATGGCAATTCATGCAGCTCTCCTTCAGCACCCCAGCCCCCTTCTCCTTGCCATGTGATGTCTCACAGGATACAATTTTGTAGTGCTGGACATTCAATAAGGCAAACTTTAAAAAAATCACAGTCCACACCAGAAAACCATTTCTACATCATGCCTTATCATGAATATACATATGCTTAAAGCAAAGTTTTGCAGAAACAACTCTTTCCCCATAGGGATGGGATGCATTCTGATTCCTTTTCTTTCTGTTTTGTTTTCTTCAACTCTGCTTAAGTGAATCTTATTCTACCGCACTAAAGAAAAGTTAGTCTATATTGATTTTACAGCCTGCGAATGGAAAACCGTTATAGTTTGACAAATCTACAATGAAGTATTTGTGGACAGGAACCATACCACAGAGCTTTATATGACAGAAGCTCAATAGGTATTTATTTGATTAAGGAGCTCCTCTACTAATGATTATGAAAAATAGGCACACCATAGAGCAACTGGATGCCTCAGGTTGGTCAAATTGGCTTCCCTATGATATCCTAGACTGAAGATTCTTAACAGGTAGGAAGGTCTGTGTAGTCTGAACAAATGTATTTAATATTAAATGTATTTAACATTATGACTATATTTGGAACGCAAAAACACCTAACATTTTTGTAACGTAAAATTAAAGGAGAGTAGCGAGAAAGAGGTCAGGACCATCTGAAATCAAACCCTGAGTGTCAATTTCATGCTTAAACTTTCCTAGACATGGGTCGGGGGAAGCACCAGATCAAGAATCAAGAGACAGCAAATCAGGCTTGACTTTGGGGCCTTGTACTTGGTAATTCCAAGGATGGCTGCAATGCCCTCCACTCATTGCATCTCACACTTTCAAAGAGCCATCAGTAGCCAACTGATGTGTAAGCTTGGGGCCTTTTGCTCTCTTCAGCTCTGTCACAGCAGAGAATTCCAGAACTCTCCCTTTGTTTGAGACCCCAATGATCATAATGTTTTGAATTTCAGAAGTGCTACTCTGTGAATCACATAATTTCAGCGATGCAGGTGGTTTTAAACTTCATCTCATCTAACTAATTTTACCAACGGGAAGTGAAGAACCAGACAGAGTGAATGGCCCAAGTTGGCTCAGTTACTAAATGGCAAAACTGGAAGTGGAATTCCAGCCCCAGACTCTACTAACACTCGTTGCAAGAATTTCTATTACGCTTGGGCAAGAAGTGAACATTTTAGCTCTCTTTAGCCACTATGTTAGTTGTATGGGGAGACACTGGTATGCCTGTATCAAACTCAGAAGGTCTCATAAGTCATTTCATGCAGTTACTTCTTTTACAAACAGGGAAGCAATGACAGGATCTTTCTAGAGGAAAAGCCAGCTGGCTTCCTTAGGCCTTTCTTTCCTTCTTTAATGCATTCAACAAACTGTTATTGAGCATTTGCTATGTCCTGAGCATTGTGCCAGGTACTAAAACAGAGATGAAAGAGTTTCTAACATCAGGAAAAACCTGGTTTAATAAGGGAGGAAGCTGGGCTGGGGAGATAGCTCAGCTGGTAAAGTGCTTGCCTCACAAGCACAAGGCCCCGAGTTCGATCCCCAGTACCCCCGCCCCCCCAAAAAAGGGAGGAAGCCAAGGAAACAGAAGGCTGTCATCTAAAGGGGCAAGGAGTGCCAGGGCAGTGTGGGGACACAGCAAAGGACTAGTTAGGCTCACCCGAGAGCACTTCTGTGTGTGCTTACAAGTCTGGGTAGGTCTTGTGGACTCTGAGTGGTTTACAGATCACCCACCTGGGCGTTCAGTCATTGTTCCATTGATTCATTGAATAAATATTATTGAAAATATCTGCCAGATGCTATAGGCTTGGAGATTAACATGATATGAATAATGAAGAGAGTGGTAAAAAGAAATACACAAATTATTATTATACAATGCAGTAAGTGATGATTGTTTAGGGAGAGGATTTCAGGTAGCAGTTTTGCTATGGTTTAGATACGAGGTGTTCCCCAAAAGCTGTGTGAGACAATACAAGAAAGTGCAGAGGTGAAGTGATTGGGTTATGAGAACCCTAACCTAATCAGTGCATTAATCCACTTGAATGGATTAGCTGGGTGGTAACTGGGCAGGTGGGGTGTGACTGGAGAAGGTGGGTCACTGGGGGTATGCCTTTGGGGTAGATATTTTGTCCCTGGTGAGTGAAGCTCTCTGTTTCTCAGTTGCCAAGTCCTGAGCTGCCTTCCTTCTCCATACCCATCTGTCACGGTGTTCTGCCTCACCTTGGGCCCACAGCAACAGAGTCAGCTGTCTACAGACAGAGAACTCTGAAACTGAGCACCAAATAAACTTTTCCTCCTCTAATATTGTTCTTGTCAGGTCTTTTGGTTACAGTGATGAAAAAGCTGAGTAAAACAAGTTGTTGAAGGAACAAAACAGGGGAGATCAAGGATAGTATGATGATGATGAAGAATATAAGAAATTCAGCCAGGTGTAGTGGTGTGTGCCTGTAATCCCAGCCACTGGGGAGGCTGAGGCAGGAGGATTTAGAGTTCAAGTCCAGCCTAGGCAACTTAGCATGACCTTGTCTCAAAATACAAAAGGATTGTGGATATAGCTCAGTGGTAAAGTGCCCCTGAGTTCAATTCCCCATACCTCAAAAAAACAAAACAAAAACAATGATGTAAATGGCCGTAGCAAAGATTGTCAAGCAGAGCATGGAACAGCAAAAGGCCAGAGGTTCTGACAGGGGCCAAAACCCAGAAGAACTCACTGGCTATTGTAGGAAGTTGGATTTTTTAGCCATTAGTCCATAGTATGTTAGTACTTATCTACTCTAAATTAGTATGATAGCATGTTAGTATGATAGTATGTTAGACTTATCTACTCTAAATTAGTTCAACTTTAACCACAAGAATGGGAAATTATGTCTCATGTATGTATATGTCAAAATACATTCTACTGTCATGTATCATTAAAAAGAACAAATAAAAAATTTAAAAAATTAGTTCAACTGACTTTGTGATCTAAACATAGGATTCTGCAAGTACGTATGAGTCTGTCAGTCTTAATGGAAGGGTTCCTGGAGCAGAAACTAGTTCTAGGGAATGGTATAAGTGATCTGGGCCCTCAGCCTGTTTCTTAGGCAAAAAATCCACACGAGGAAAAGGCTGACAACTAAGGGTCCAGCTCAACTCAGAGTGCAAAGGCCCTCACAGTAAGACCACCATTCTTAAAGAGCCCACCTCATATAGAGAAGGAGATCCAACATGGTGGACTAGAGGGAGGCTGTGTTCCTTGTCACTCCATAATCTGGGTTTTAAGCAGAGGATATCTGTTTCTTGGTGAGGCAGTTTTTGCTGCTTATAGATCCCCTGCTGTTTACCCCATTTGTCTACTGCGAACACCTGCAGTCTGCCAGCATATCAACTACTTTTTGAGTGCAGACTGCTCACTGTCTGGTGCCTACCATCCACCATTTGCCTGCCTCTTGCCTGTCCATCACCTGCCTTTCACTTACACATCACCCACCACCCGAGGTTCACCTCCTGATCTTCCCACAGCAGTCAACAAACTGACTGCAGATTGCCAGTGGAGCGCCAGCTGCCTGCTGTTGCCTGGAAGTTCACTATCACAGCACCTGCAGGTTTGGTTACACGTGGCTGCCTCCATTTTGAGACAACAGCCAGGACCTGTAGGACCCCTGGTTGGACTGACTGCACCCTGCCTCCAGGATCCCACAACCAGACCGACCACACCCCACCTCCAGGACCCCTGCCTGACCAACCGTACCCCACCTCCAGGACCTCCAGTCGACCGCCCACACCCTGTGCTGCAGCTCTCCATTTGCCAACACATTTGGAAGCCAGAGCGGCCATTTTGGATAATCCTGGAAGCAGTATCTCCCATCTTTAGATGGGGCAAATCTCATCCTGAGATGCCTGCTGGAGACTAGAAGCTCATTGTCCTCTCATGCATCAGGCTCCTGAAGACTGGTAGGTTTGAATACTATATGTTACAGTGTAGATTTTTTTTCTCCTTATGAAAAATTTTAAGTTTTTATTTCTTTACTTTTCTCACTCTCTTTTCCTTTTGTTTACCTGTTCCCTCAGTTTCTTTTTCCCTTTTCGCATGCTAACAACTAACTTCTTTTGATTACATTCTCATTCTTTCTATGATCTAGAACTTCTATATATTCTTTTCTTATCCCATTTACAGCTGCATCCTACACCCCCTGCATCCTCTTTGTCCTCCATTAAAAACTGCAGACCTTATTGCAAATCTATTTGTTATATTAAAGATAGTAATTAAACTCATTCTGTTTATTATGACAATATTGTTAATGTCCTCATAGAGGCTATTTGGTTTCGGGTTGCATATTGTCTGAACTGGGCACTGCTAATATTGATCTCCCCCTTAAAGAAAAGATTTTGGAAACCTATAGGGTAACTATAAGCCTATGGGAGGGAAACTGCAATACCCCAAATCTGCACTGCTAGAGGGGAAGAGCCCTCTTCAACACTACCTCCTCCTCTTGAGTGACTCCTCCTTGCCATGAATTACAAAAGTCAGATAACTCTAGAGCTATAAGGGCCTTGACGTTGTCTGTCCAGTCATCGGCCTTCTGGTGGATGAGCAAACTGTCCATTGGGAAGCTGCATGCTTGGGTCTAGAGCTCACAGGAGGGTGGCATAGACAAACAGGTATAACCTGGGGAGTGATCAGTATACAGGAAGACTCTAAATGGGGTTGAGACTGCCCAGGGACCTATGCAGAACACTCTATATAAATCTAATCATGTTAACTAATTCCTTGTCTAAAAGCCTTCATTCACTGAGTTCTAAACCTATCACAGATAACCACCTAGCTTCTTTCTACCCTTCTAACCACACCTAGAACACCATTCCATAAGCTTTTTGCTATTTCTTTTTCTTGGTACTGGGGATTGAACCCAGTTCAACTACTGAACTACATCCCCAGCCCTTTTTATATTTTATTTAGAGAGGGGGTCTTGCTGAGTTGCTTAGGACTGCTAAATTGCTGAGGCTGGCTTTGAACTTGCAATCCTCTTGCCTCAGCCTCCTGGGCTGCTGGGATTACAGAATGTGCCACTGTGCCCAGTTCCTATTTCCTTTAATGCCCAGGTCATTCCCATCTTAAGGTCTCTGCACCCATTGCTTCCTGTGCCTGGACATTTCTGATGAGTCCTTACTCATCTAATAGGTCCCAACCTGAAAGTTATTTCCTCAGAGAGAACCCTAATTTAAAACAAGTTCCCTGTGATATTTTTATAGGTTTTTGTACTTTTACAACACATTTGTTGTAATTCAAAAATAATGTGTTTAATCCCCACCCCCAGTCATAAGCCCCATGGGGTCAGAAGTATACCTCTTATTCACCACTGTATGTATCTCTCTGTATCTAGTACCATGTTGTGTGTATTGTAGACAGTCTATAAATATTTTGGGGAAAGCAGGGCTGCAGAATGAAACCTAGTTTTACTCCAATGACAAGGAATACAATAGCCATAGTTAGGTAGAGGGATGAGAATCTAGCCTGATAGCTGGGTCACACTCTTAAATCAGTTCTGCTGCAGGTACCACCTGTTTTCAGAGTTTGTATGCATAACCTCTGCTTTGAACCACAGGACCAATGTGAAAATTGAGGTTTGAGAGATAAATATTATAAAACTATCCTAGTTCTCCAGGGAGCTCTATTTGAATTCATTTAACTGGAATTCTCTATTTCTGCAAAGAAGGCACCTATGTTAACATAGTCTCTATTCTGAAAGTTTGACATCTTGAGCACATCTCCATGTCACATGGAATGTAATAGCACCCCTGTATACCCTATCTCAAATTAGCCAATGCATCAAATCAGTTACTAGATGAAGATTTTGGTCTGTGGTCACAAATGACAATTTTCAACATTCAGGGGAAACTCTGATCAAGTTCAAGTTCCAAAGATCTTGCAGTAGTACTTCTTGCTATGGGAGTTGTAATCATTTGTGTTTTTTTTTTTTTTTCCTGGCAATTTGATGTGGTGGGTACACATGCTGATTCTATAAGCCTGCTTTCTCATTACAATACTACTACTAATAATATCCTAAAGGAGTACTTCCTGTGTCTGGCATTGTTTTAAACACTTTACACAAATTCATTCATTTAATTCTTCCAACAGGCCTGTAAAGAATTTAGTGTTTTAATCTTTATTACTAGAGAAAACTGGAGAGCAAGAGGATAAGTAACATGCCAAAGTTATAGCAGTCAAACAGTGGAACCAGGACTGAAACCCAGGCTATCGGGTCCTCACATATTTGCATAGGCTGGGAACATCTGATAAAGATCAAGTTTTTAATTATCAGTCGTGCCCTGAACATTCATAAGACCCACCCAATCCAACACAGAAAGCTGTCTACCCTTCTCCCTACCTGTATTAGTTAGCTTGTACATGGCTGTGATCAAAATACCTGACGAGGAGGAAAAGTTTATTTGGGGATCACAGTTTCAGAGGTCTTGGTCCACAGATGGCTAACTTCATTGCTTGGAGCCCAAAGTGAAGCAGCTCATGGTTGCATGTAGGGTGAGGTGGGGTGGCCTGGTGGAGGTAAGTTGCTTAGCTCATGGCAGGGTCAGGAAGCAGAGAGAGAGAGAGAGAAGGGAGAAGGGATTGCAGGGAAGAGGCACCCTTCAGGGCTTGCTCCAGTGACCCACCTCCTCCAGTCACACCTCACCTGACTACAGTTTCCAACCAGTCCATTCAAACCACCAATCTGCAAATTAGATTGCAGATCTCACAATCTAATCATTTCACCTCCAAATATTTCTTCATTAACACAGGAACTTTTGGGGGACATCTTATATTCAAACCATAATATTCCCTAAGCAATGAAGGAGGCACCTGAAAAGTTCTGCCTGGATGGTGTGCCTGGAGTCAGCCTGAGCATCTGGAGAGCCTGAAACTCACGCTACTGAGACACACAGTGTGCTATCCATTTGCCAGGGAGTGTGGACAACAATTTATGACCCAAACTCTTTCCAGGATAAGGGAAATAATTTCAGGCAGAGGCTCTCTTCAGAATAATAACACACTGACTTTGTATATTAATAGTTCACATGACTCTTCAAAATTTCATTAATTGTCACACCAGCACTGTTATGCTCATCTTAGAGTTGAGAAATGAAAGGGTTAAGAGAGGTTGAGATGTTAAGTTACTGACCTAAAACTACCTGTAAAACTAGGGGAAGCTAACAGTTACCCAACAAAGAGATAGGTATGCTGTGGAACAATTTATAAATGGTTTTCTCACTGAAACATCAAAACCATCTGTTAAGACATGAACTATTACTTTCTTTCGTGATTAGCTTCAGAGAGATTAAGTTGCCTGTGGCCACACAACTAATAACAGGAGGTGAGTTCTGACATAATTGAAATATTATATATGTAAAGAGTACTTGCTTATAAAATATTTTCATATTTTTTAAAAAAATTCATAGTAACTCTGGGAGTAGATGGTAAAGTTACTTCTATACCCATTCTACAGCAGCAGAAACTGAGGTTCTTCCAGGTAGAATGATTTGTTTCAGCCTGGTAACAGTATGATGATATGTCACATCTCAGATGGCCCCATGGTCCCATCAAACATAGAGGGAAATGCTTATTAAGTAGGTGTATTTATCTCTAGAGGTACCAAATCAGTAACAGGTGACATTATTAAGGCTGTAATAGGAAATAGGAACGATTGGAGTGCACAGAACTGAGGCATTATAATGCAAGGAATTGGTTACATAGGTAACAGAAGAACTGAGATGCCAAACAGGACAGAGGTAGCCCGGAGGTTAGTAAGCACTCTAGGAGAGACAGGATTACCTATTACCCAGGCTTAGATATTTGGATCACTGAGTAGAAGACAGAACCATGGAGGCATGTGTAGCAGAAGCCAAAGCTATGGAGTTACAAGTGCCTAAAGCTAGTGTTGGAGACTTTCTGTCTCTGACTACTGCCCCTCACTGGGCAAACCAAGCTGGGAGCCAGCTGAGACTGGGAAATAGCCCACAGGGTTCAGCCTGGGTTTCACAATGACAGACAGCAGAGCTGAGAATGGATGAGAAAGGAATTTGAGGATATAGGTCACAGACTAGCTCAGTTACCGCACCTGCATCACCATTAAGCCAAAAAGACCAGGTGAGCCCCGTTCGTTATAGAAAAGACTCTCTGGGAGCTGTTTGTAACACACATTCTGATCTGTTCAAGCCACAGGAACCTTATGAGGGTGGAGATGACAGACTGGTTTGCATAATGGCATGATCTGGTCCAGGCTGGATCCTTGCAATGTTTACCAACATTTTTAGTCACTTATCAATGGTTAAGTCTGACAGAATTGCCTTACTTAAAGCCACAGCCTCACCCCTTATGCTCCCTATTCCTTACTCCCCTTCCCTGCTTTTTTGTTTTTTTGGTGATGGGATGGAACCCAGAGCCTTTCTGCATGTTAAGTGCTCTGTCACCGCACTACTTCCAAGGGCCCCTGCTTGCTTTTCTTCATACTACAGATTACCGCTTGATATGGGATTATAGTTACTTATTTATTTGTTCATTAGTTAATAAAACAAACTCCCCAGGGCAGGAATTTTTGTTGATTTTGTCTACTTTTTATCCCCATTGCCTAGAAGAATGACTGGACATAACTGGCATTCAAAAAATTATTTGTTAAATTAATGAATATTAAATTGGGAGGTTTCACATGAAGAATTTTGTTATCTGATTTTCCTTAAAAATCTGAGCAACACTGGGCCTGTAGCTCAGTTGCCTACAATGCTTGAGGCACTGCATTCAATCCCCAACACTGGGGGGGCGGGGGGAAGGTAACACTTGTTCACATCACTGCATTGCAACAACTGGTTAAAGTCATCCTTCATACATGCAAACCTGAGTTCACTCTCCAATTTGCCTCAATGTCCACCACGCTTTGGAGTCGAAAACAGTCGGATTAATTCATTTCCATTATTTGTCTGGCCGCTGCAGGCATCTGAATGTGTCACCTTGACTGGGGTTTAAACTACTCAGCTACATAAAGCTGGGGAAAATGAGATAGGGGGATGAGTGACAAGCCTCTGGATGGTCGAAGAGTTCAGACTACAGCTGAGCTGAGGGCTTTTGTTTGATGACCCTTGGAACGGTTCAGAAGCAGGATCCCAAGGTAAGTGTGCTGGGAGGTTGTATACAGCCTCACTGTACAAAATGTCAATCTGAAAGGATATTATAATCAAGTAACAGACTCCTTGTTTTCAGGGAGGCAGTCCCACTTGCCCATGTTAGCACTAATATAAATTTGGGGGAATACAGCAGTTTTTCCTCATTCATTTTATAAATCCAATTTTAGCTCCTTATCATCTCTGAAGCCTAGCTCATGGCACTCCTATGAAGGCCCCATTATCAAACCTGGCAGAATTAGCCTGCTCCTTCCCTGTGTTCCCCACTCCATGCATCAGGTCTATGCAGTACAGACCTTACTTGTTCTTTAATACTCAGTTCTCTAGTACTTCGAAGTTTTACGCCAAAAGGACTTTGGCAGCCATTTCTGCAACGATGTGTCTCTCAACAAACAAAAATGTTCAGAATTTTTTTTTAAAGATGCACACTCAATAACAGATTTTCGGAAGGAAAAAAAAATCAGAAACAATAATGTTTTAATGAACAAATGCTTCAACAGGCGGTGTCCAACTCGCCAAGGTGGATCCTCCCCTCAGATCAACCTCCCTCCCCTGTCCCTGGTCTGGCTGCATGGGACCTCTAGTTCCTCCTTCTCAGTGTAGTAGAGACCTTCCTTCTCTGGGTAGTAGGAGGCCAATCCTTGGAAGAGATCAGAACGCACACTCCGGGTCACAGTCCCATCCCACCAGTTCTCAAGAACCCCTGCAGCCCGGGCCAGGATTGGGCGGAGGCGCAGGCCTCCTTCAAGTTCTCAGCAGCCCTGCGGGCTTACCTTGTCCCCAGTGCTCAGTACTTGCCAAGGCCATGTCTCTACGCTCCCGAACAGCGAGTTCCTGATCATGCCCAACATGTTATCGCCGCGCCGCTCGGGTCTCAGCAGCCAACCCCGGCATAAGGATAGCAAGCTCGCTGTGGCAGCGGCTGGGTGGGGAGAGGCGGTGCCGCGAGCGCTCCGCCCACCGGAACGACGCTCAGGCAGGCGGGGCGGGGCCTGGGGCCCCGCCTACCAGGACGACGGTCCGGCAGGAGTCGGGGGCGGGGCGGGCAGCGCTGCCCAGAAGTGGCGGGCGGAGCGGAATGCGGTCCTCTGTTGCTGCTCTTGCACCCACAGATACCACCTTGGACACCGCTTCACGCCCCCTTAACTCTCATCTAGATGATTGGAAAAACCGCTGCACTAATTTCCTACCGTATTCTTTCCTACGATCCATTTTAATCACAGATTCTGTTACTCGTCCACACAGCTTTGCTCATTCACTTGTATAATCTTCTAAACAATTTAATTTCCATTTATTGAATTGTCTGCTCCCTGCCCAGTATTTTACAAATATGATCTCAATTCCTCGCACTATTTTTAAAAATAACATTTTAGGGGCTGGGTTGTGGCTCAGTGGTAGAGCGCTTGCCTGGCCTGTGTGCAGTACTGGGTTCTATTCTCAGCACCACCTATAAATAAATGAGTAAAATAAAGGTCTGTCAACATCTAAATATTTTCTAAAAAAATATCATTTTATAGCCATTTTACAAAGGAGGAAAAATAAATAACTTTTCCCAACCAGTGGGCAGTTTGGCCAGGATTTAAACCCAAGCCTCTGGTGTCAATGTCCAAAAGCTTTGATTGCACCCTGTCACCCAGTTTTTACAGATCTACATCTACCTCTACATTTGTCATTGCTTTCCAATTATTCTTTGAATGTTCCTCCTCTGTGGCACATTGATCCCTTCACCAGGACAGTGACCTCCCTCTGACTCACCCTTGATATTTGGCTACCCTGAAAGTACACTTCGAACACGGGGTTCCCACGAAAACCTTGTAGTCCTGTTTGTTCTAATGTTCTGCCTATATGATATTTGCTTATGTACTTTTAACCCATTGCTCCAAGTGACATAAATTTGTAGTCATTTGAAATTGTTAACTGAATTCTTAGTCTAATTTGTGGAGGCTCCTCTGAGTCTAGCTAAGGGATCTTGCCTTACTTATCTGACTCTTGGGAAGCTCAAGTCCAGCCTGAGCCAGCAGAGGCAATCAATAATGGTGAAATCGCTGACCTCTAGCTTTGTGAAAGCAGTAACTTTATTAACTGTGTACTAAAAGATATACTTTTTGACAAATATTTGTTCATTGCTGTAAAATAAATTACTAAATTACAATTTAATTATTTCATTTTTTTGGCTCAAAAGTCATTGATTATAAAAAGTGCTCTTTTCATGTACTGCCAAGAAAGAAAACAAATGCTACCAGATAAGCAATGACTTTCAATTGATTTTAAATACCTCTAGAGACATTAAAATATGAAATGGCATTTAGCTTACAATTCATAAGATGATTATGTTGCTTTGTAAGAGTCGGAATCTTTTTTCTGCTTGCAGCCATGTCTGTCTGTCTCTCTCTCTTTCTGTCTCTCTCCCTCCTGTGTGTGTGTGTGGGGGGGGGGGGGACTTGGAATTGAACCCAGGCTCTGAGGCATACTAGATATAGGGAAGCACTCTATCACTGAACTGTTGTTGCCAATGCAATCCAATAACCAGGACACAGTTTTGAAAAAAAAGGAAAAAGAAGATTTATTGCTTTGCTAGTAAAGGAGAAACACAGAGGGCTCTGTCCCAAAGGCTGTGATTCTGCCCATTATCAGGAACAGGGTACTTTTAAAGAGGTGATTCAAAGTTTACATTCCACGCGTTCTCTGTTGGAGTTGTAATTCACTTGTTAATTTGGGAGATAGTCATTTCTGAGATCTTCTGGTACTATCCCCAAAGTCTGGATTATGTTGTTCCTGTAGTGGGTGTGTATAAGAACAGGTAAATCTGCCTAAAATGGGGAAGAAAGGTACTTCTGTTTCCCCTAGGTACTTTCTTCTCTCCCCATCCCTAATGGATGGGGAGAGATTAGGGAGAAACAGGGAGGGAGGAAGAGAAAGAAGTATGTGCATTTTAAAAATAAGTTGCAGTGATAGAAGAGCAAGGGCCTTATTCAAAGTATAAAGCAGATCCTGTTACATTATATCCCCATTCCAGCCATATATTCTTTCTTACAAACTAATCTCTTAAAGGATGAAGGTAGGCAGGGTGTTGGTGCATGCCTATAATTCCAGACACTTGGTAGACTGAAGCAGAAGGATCACAAGTTTGAGACCAGCCTCAGAAACTTAATGAGACCCTGTCTCAAAGTAATAAATAGAAAGGACTGAGGATGTACCTCAGTGGTAAAATGCCCTGGGTTTGATCCCAGTACTGGGAGTGGAGGTGGGGAAAGAGGATGAAGGAAGTTTCCATTTCTCTTTTTTAGATGTGTTAAATAAAAATTACAGGAAGCCATTTTTGGACTAAACTCCTGTACCAGACCCCAATAGAATGGTATAAAAATCAAAATGGAGTCATTCATACTAAATTCCATGTGATTAACTGAAACAAAGCTGTCGTCTGACCTGAGAAATCAGGATGAGAGAGAGAAAAATAGAATTTCCCCAAATTGGCCAGTTTTAGTTGGCATGATAATGAAGATTCCTCTGCCTTAATACATTCACAGGAAAGGTAACCTAAAGTAATCTAATTTAAACTAGTCAGTTCTTTTTCTACTGTTCTGTCTCCCTGCCTCTTGCCTTACAAGGAAAGTAATTCTAAGATGACCAATTCACTTTCATTTCCTGTTTCTGCTTTCTTCAACCCTTTTCTGTCTGTAAAACCAACTTTTCTGCTTGGCTCACTAGAACACTTATTCTATTTTATAGAATGAAGTGTTGCCTGGATTCCAGAATAGAACATAAAATCAATTAGGATCTTTAAGTTGTTGCAATTTTTCTTTTTGATGGATGGTTGAGGAGTTTGAATCAGTCCTATTTCCCTGAGGAAGGGTCTTTAAGCAATACTGAAGAGCACAAGAAGGGACGGGACCTGGAGGGGAGGAGCCACAGAGAGGCAAAATGGAGACACGTGATTATAGGCACTTCCAGGGACATCACAGAAACGGCAGAGGGTACAGG
Source organism: Sciurus vulgaris (assembly GCF_902686455.1). NCBI lineage: Eukaryota > Metazoa > Chordata > Mammalia > Rodentia > Sciuridae > Sciurus > Sciurus vulgaris. The sequence continues at coordinate 81,880,929 of NC_136465.1, forward strand.
ATTGAGGCTCCAGAGGGTTTCCAATCATCCTGGGATGGGTGAGGTACAGAGGAAGCAAGGGAGCTGATGAAGGGTGGAATAGAGGTGGGCTGGCCCCACTGTCCCACTGGCTATGTCCCCTGATTACCTGTGTTGACATTGGGGTGGATAAGGATGTGGGGGGTGCTTCTCTTTGCATTCCACCCCTTGCCCTCCAAACCTTATCACCCAGCATTTCCCAGGTCACCTTGGTCCCCAGCCTTGGTCAGGGGCAGTCTCTGACAGAACCCATCCCATAGCTCCTAACCAAGTCTCACCCCGTCCTACTACCTAAACCTACCACCCACTTTAAAGCATATTTTCTCCACTGACCCATTGGGAGGGGCTGCCCCTGTGATACCACCGTACATGCTCCCCTCAAAGTCTCATTCTATCTAGACTCGTGATCAGGACTGCACCCCAAGCTTCACCCATTCCTGAGTTTCATTTCTTGCCTTGTTCAGGAGCTGTTCCCTTTAGAGTAAAGTTCACTCTCCTGACTGTTTCTAAGTTTCCTCTTTTCCTTCTGATGGTTTGATAATTTTTTTTTTTGTAGTCATAGATGGACAGAATGTCTTTATTTTATTTGTTTATTTATATGTGGTGCTGAGGATTGAACCCAGTGCCTCACACGTGCTAGGCAGACACTCTACCACTGAACCACAGCCCCAGTCCCTTGATAATTTTTAATAGATTAAGAGAGAAAAAAGATACAAATTTATTAATGTGCATAAGTACAGGAGCCATACGTGAAGAAAGGGCCAGATGGTTGATGGTTAAATAGCATTTTGAGCAACAGAAAGTAATAGGGGCTTGAGGACATTAGGCGGAAAGTGGTCACACAAATTATAGAAGGGTGAGGGGAGCAAAATGCACTGAACAAAGCTTGTCTGGCTATGCAGATAAGGTCTCAGGTAGCAGTCATCATAAGACCACCTTTTTCATCTCTGTCTGGGCCATACAGTTTGTTCTGCCATTAAGAACAGAACACAGCTGCATCAAAAGCATTTTTGAAGCACAGATTATTCGGTATTTTTCTTTATCTGTAGACTTTGATAGTTGTGAGATAGTTTCCTCACAATTTGTTAGGTATTATGATTGAATAATGTTAGTGTGTGGATGTGTGTGTGCTATACATAAAACATATTGTATACATTGTTTATGCAAAGGATTTGAAAATAAAATGTTGTGATAAATCAGAATTTTGTAGGAAAGAGATAATAATAACACTTATCGAGGGTTAGAGATGAGCTTGTAAGCATCATAAGTTGCTCTACTTGGTTCATCTAATTTAACCTTGGGAGGAAAGGGACTATTATTTCCCAAGATTGGGATTAGGAAATGGGGGCATAGGGAAGCTAAGTAGTCTGCCTAAGAGCTGGTGGATAGTAATGATGAGGGTAGTGTTTGAATGAAGGTACTATAGGGCCAGAGCCTTGCTGCTCTTAAAATTAAACACCTAGAGAGGCGGAATGAGCAGTGTGGGCCCAAACTCCCACAGAAAAGCTGGAGAGTGGGAAGAAGATGCTAGGGAATGTTACAGTGAATCAGAGCAGTAAAAGCAGCTGCTTGTGGCTGTGTCCTTGCAAACAATACCCAGGGAAAGATGAGTTCAGGAAATGAGGAGGTGGAGGTAGGGGGCGGGGAATTACTTTCAGGGCTCAGAAAATGATACACCAAAATGAAAGCATCAGAAGCTCCCCTCTGATGTCTTCCTGCCCTCCTGTCTCTCCCCCTTCCTTCTCTGATGGGAACCATAGAAACTAGAATTCCACTTACCTGAGGCAGGTCATGGAAAGCAGAACCTCCTCCCTGACTACCAAATCAACCATAAAACCTAAAAATGTTACTCTATAAGAGTTGAACATAAAGAAATTATAAAGGCCTTATTGCTGAAGGATCTTGGTGCATACCATGGTGAGGAAATGCTACAACTGAGGGTCCAAGAGTACTCTGGATGGGACTTTCTAGGTTTCCCAACTCAGTCTATTTGGATTACCTCACACCCTTTTGCCCAATTGCATTTCTACACAGCTGTCCCCACTTTGCTTCGTCTAACCTAAGCATAAAAATCAGATGACTTTCCCTGGGTCTTTGGGTCCTCAGTCTGAAAGTTCCCTTGTCATGTAAAACTATAATCCAATACATTTGTTATTCTTTTCTCTTGTTTACCTGTATTTTGCTATAGGGGTGTTGGTCATGACCCTGTATGATGGACTGGAAAGGAAGTATTCCCTTTTTTGCCCCTGTAATACACACAGCAGAAGAACCAGCTCAAAAGAGGAAGTTTCATGGGAAGAACATGAAACATTCAGAGGTAGGAATGTTCCAGGAAGCAAGGGATGTAGTAATGTTTATATGTAAAGTAGGAAAAGGCAGAATTTCATCAGTGTAGTGGCATGCACGTTAACTTTTCTACTAAAAATTTGCAAGAGGAAAAAAAAGAGAAGTTAGCGAGGTGTATGTTAGAGAGACAGAGAGAGAATATTCAGCCACTGAGAAGAGAGGACTATTTTTCAGGAAGATACTTTAAAGGTTAATTTTCCTTTCCAATATATAAGATAATTCTTTCTCCCTTTTCCGCAGAAAATGTTCATTAAACCAATATAATTTCTTGAGTTGGAAGGGTTTTATGGGAGATCAGGTTTGAGACTGGTGTTAGGAGAAAAAATGAGGGCTATAGTTGGGCTTGTAGCTTAGCGATAGTGCATTTGCCTAGCATGCACAAGGCCCTGGGTTCAAATACATATATAATATTACTTTGAGTTCACATTTGGTTAACTTTGATTTTTACTTTTATTCTTCCCTTGAGTTGAAGTTCAAAAATGCACTTTACATGGAGAGCATGCCATGTTATGCATTTTTTATCCCTAGATAGGACTGAATCATGGAACCTCTTTTATTTTTATTTTTATTTTTTGTTGTATCTTACCACAGTCAGGTGTGAAAAAAACATTCAGGACACTTGTTAAAGACTTTAAAATGCCGGTAATCGCAGACGCTCAGGAGGCTGAGGCAGGAGGATCGTGGGTTCAAAGTCAGCCTCAACAAAAGTGAGTTTCTAAGCAACTCAGTGAGACCCTGTCTATAAATAAAACACAAAATAGGGCTGGGGATGTGACTCAGTGGTTCAGTGCTCCTGAGCTCAATCCCCAGTTCCCTACCTCCAACAAAAGACTTTAGCAAGTAAAGGAGGCTATTCAAGGGGGGTCTATTGCAACAAGTATAAGGCTCAATCCAGTAGGGGAGAGAGTTGGGGCTCAACTCTGAACACAAGGAAGAGTGGGAACTTAAAATCCAGGTCCTGAGTAGAGATTAGTCAATAAAAAATCATTTAGAGGACCCATCAGGAATAAGGGAAATTCTGGCTAACTGACCTAATAGTCCCCAACTTGCTGAAAACAGGTCAGGATGACCAGACCTCACCTGGAGGATGGTGAATGATAAGGAACCCAATTTGATATTGAGGGTGATCATATATTGAGGGTAGGGGTTTCTGGCTAAACTGATTTAACAGTTTTCTTGCTGAAAGTCAACACTGCAGAGATGGAGCTCAGAGGTCCAAAAGTCAGGGCCCAATTGAGAAGAAAGTTCATGACAGCCTGAGTAGAGTTTGGTCAATGAGATGGTGTCTTGCTATGCTGCCCAGATTGGCCTCAAGCTCCTGGGCTCAAGAGATCTTACTGCTCAGCCTCCCCAGTAGTGGAACTACAGGCGTGCTGTACCAGTTAGAGAATCTTCATCACAGGTAAGAGAAGCCACTTCTGCCTTGGTCTTCCACCCTTCAGAATGGCATTTAATTTATTGTTTTAAAAATTGCTCACACATTAGCTGGACATGGTGGCACATGCCTGTAATCCAAGCAACTTGGGAGGTGGAGGCAGGAGGATCACAAGTTCAAAGCCAGCCTCAATAACTTAGCAAGGCCCTAAGCAACTTAGTGAGAACTTGTTTTGAAATAAAAAATAACAAAGGGCTGGGTTCAGTGGTTAGTACCCTGGGTTCAATCCCTCTATCCCTCCCCCCAAAATTACTCACACATTAAAAACTGGCATTTTACTTAAATATACCAGTTGTGGCAAACATACAAAGAATAGTACTAATTATACCAGTGCATGAAAATGGCTCCTAATGTCTTTGGAGTCTTCACTATGTAATAATTAATACTTAGTTTTTCCTGAGATAAAAAGCACTCTTAGTGTGCTGGTAAGCCACGTTTCTGAACCTTAAGAGCTGAGGCTGAGTGGTAAGCTCAGGACCATGGTGTGTCAGGGGAGAGATCAAGGTTGGAGGAATAGACAGGAAAGGCATTGGCCTCTTTTGTTGGTCATTGGCATCACGGAAATGACGATACTGCTCAGAGAATGTAGAATAATAAAAGGGGCCTGAGGAACACCGAGAAACACCAGCACTCCAGGTCACAGCAGCGGGAGTTATTGCCCCATGGAGAAAAAGAAAGAGTTGGGGCATTCAAAGGGGAAATCCTTGGAATCACTGAGCCCAGAAGCCAAGAGAAGAGCCTGTTTCAAGAAGGAATGGTGGACAATGTCAGATGCTGCCAAGAATCTGAGTGAGAAGGAGACTCGGAAGTGACCACTGGATTTAGCAGCAAGAATGACTCTGACCTTGGCAAGAATGGTTACCATGAAGGTTGGGAGTGCAGACAGCCATAGTGAGCAAGCTGTGGAAAGAATGGGTGGTAGAGAAGTGCAGACAACACAGTTTGGATGTTAAGGGGAGTTTGGAAATACACACACAGGCAGCTGAACCAAGAGGTGGGATGAAGATATATTTTTGTTTGTTTGTTTTACATGGAAGAGACTTAAGCAAGTTTGTTTTGCAAGGAAGGAGCTAAGAAGGTTTGGGGGGAGGCTGGTTGATCAAGAGGTCTTCCTAAGAAGTTAAAAACAAATATTAACAAGAACAGGGAGGTTGGACATAGCTTTCATTATAGGAAAAGGGAAGGAGGGAAAGATGGGCATATGTGTATGTACTTTTGTAGGTTCGAGGTGGTTAGTTATAGCTCTTGTTGGCTTTCATTTTCTCTGTGAAACAGGTTATGAAAATGATGGAACACATAGCAGGCTGTGGCAGGTACTGCTCTTTGCAATTAGGGCATAGGCAAATCGAAGAATAATGGGCAATGAGGCAAACTAAGAAGGCTGCTGGACTTTATTCTCAAGGTCATGGGATTCTATCTCACTAGCATGTTTATGTGGGGTGGCTGAATAATTGGTGTTTCTAGCCAGGCATGGTGGCTCATGCCTATAATATCAATGGTTTAGGAGCCTGAGATAAAAGAATTATTAAGTTCAAGGCCAGCCTCAGCAACTTAGTGGGGCCCTATGCAACTTAGTGAGACCCTATTTCAAAATAAAAAATAAAAAGCTCTGGGGATGTGATTCAGTGGGTAAGTGCCCCTGGGTTCAATTCCCACTATAATAACTAACTAACTATCACACACACACACACACACACACACACACATATAAAATAATGTATAAATATATATAATAATAATATATAATATATATATAAAATAATGTATAAATAATATATTATATATAATAATATATATACATAATATAAATGTAATATAAATAATTGATCTTCCTGCCTCCCTTTAGAAGTACTTTCTAATGCCCCCTCTCAGAACACAGGGCAAAATCAGCAAGGGAAGTATTTACTCACCAATATTTGTTTTCTTTCATCTTTCCCTCTAACCTATAAAACAAAAGGTCATCTTCTTTAATTTCCAACATTTCTCAAGGTCTGATTTGTTTAGTGTAAAACTAATTTAGCACATTGTTTATTTAAAACCTATCCTGTTTCCAGGTAATCTCTGGGGTTCCAAACTGTAGAAGTTTGGAATGGACAAAAATTTCTGACGTACTGGATAAAAATTTCAGCCCCCACTTCCATGTGGAGACTGGTGGTCAGTGAACACATTAATAATCTCTAACAGGGCAGGTGTATGTGTTGAGGCAGAGGTTTGTCAAGAGTGTGCCACATTAGATGGGGCAGTGACATCTGAACAGACACCTAAGAAAATTAGAGTAAAATCAAGGAGATGGCTGGGAAAGAGGTTTTCAGGAAGAGCTGGGCAGGGTTGCAAGGTGGGAGAGTACCTGGCATGTTGAGGGGAGTGAGGAAGCCAGTGAGGCGAATGAGAAAGGGAAGAGTCTAAAGGCACAAGCTCTGGACCAGGTAGCCCAGGGTCAAACCCCAGCTCCACCCATTACAGTTGGGTGGTCCGGGTGACTTCTTTGCTCTCTCGGTACCTCAAGGTTCTCATCCACATTATAATGATCATTCCTTGTAGGCTTGTTAGGAGGAACAGGGTCTGGCACATAATAAGTGCCCCAAAGTCATCCTTCATCAAGAAAGAAGAAAAATGACTATTTTTAATTTCGTAGGAATATCTCTTGGCCAACCAGTTCACTCCCAAATCATGTAGACTCTTTTAGGCCATTTACCTAAGGGTTTGGGGTTTCTTCTGAGTAACATGGGGAGCCATTGGAGGTTCTAAAAGGATCCCTCTTGCTGCCGTGTTGTTGAACATAGATTGTGGGAGGGATGAACAGAAGCAGGGAGACCAGTTGGGAGAGTCTTGAGTGCAGGTTAGAGACATTGGAAGCTCAATGGCAGGAACTGTGGAGATGGTGAGAGGTGGTTAATTTCTGAATGTACTTTTGAAGGTGCAACTAACAGGATTAGCTGGTGAATGGGGTGTGGGTTGTTGAAAGTGACTCTGTGATGTTTGGTCCTAATGAATAGAGAACTTTATGGTCCTTCCTCTGGGTACTGTACTCTGCTTCAGCTACTCAGCTCTTGGTTGCAATTGCTCAAATAAGAACAAATATATCTGTCAAATAATAAATGTTTTTTAGCTGCAGCACGGTCTAAGTTTCATACTTAGAAAGGGAATATTTTTTTCTACAGGAAGTGGTCTGCTGAGGTGACCTTGGCTTGCATGCTGACAAGCCATTTTACTTGGTGCTCAGAGCCCTTAGTTTCGGGTTGTCACAGCTTTGCAAACATTACCACTTCCCACCTGGATTCTGCTTACACTGGCATAGCTAAGTAGTCGATTAGGGCAGTCCTCTTAAATATAACCATCTTTTCAAAATTATACTCAGGCTCTACCTCTTGAAAAAAAAAAAAAAAAAAAAAAACAACCAAAAAACAAAAAAAAAAAAAGTTTGCATGTTAAAGAGAATGTTTTTCCAGTTTTTCCCATTCCTAATAATGGTATTTAAATATTTTATAGACAAATTTCAGTTGGCATTTAACTTCCTCTCTATCCTAGCTGGCAGTCATTGTAAAGAGCAATGTGTTGCCCAGATGCTTGGTCTAGCGTAATGACAAAGAATGTCTGTTTTCCGCATTTTACACCTTTGCCTCCTCGATTGACCACTCTGCTAAAGCCTCATTGGGACTTTGGCTACCCTGATGCTTTGCAACTCCGTCCACATCTAGGTTTTAGGCAACGGCATAGCCACTACCTGCAGCAGAATGAGACAATGTGTGTTCACATGAGAAAAGTGAGAACCCAGAAGTTCAACAAAATGTATGAGCTTTTTGTGCCATGTGCTGGGAACAGAACCAGGGTGTTGCAGTACGTGTCCCACCCGTGTCTCCTCAACCAGATAATTTTACACCTGGGAGAGTTGAGAATTTTTCGTCCCCTGTCACAGATTGAGAGAGACTTGCTTTCTTTGGATTTTTTTTTAACAATTCTTTTTTTTTTTTAACTTTATTTTATTTTAAAAATTGTTTTAATGTAGTGCTGAGTACTGAACCCAGTGCCTCATATGTGTTAGGTGAGCACTCTACCACTGAGCCACAACCCAGCCCACTTCTTTGGATTTTGATGTAAACAAACTAAAGGGGGAAAAAAAAATCTAAATAATATAGCAAATTGCACTGAGGAGGTATTCTTTGTATGTTTAAAGAATTCCTTTGGTAAAGAATAAGATATTTACATACTCTCAAAATATCTTCCCACAAAGAGTAATAATATAGTGGACAAAATGGACACTCCCTTCCCCCAGATGATCAAAATAATCAAAATTAACATAACCAATAAGGGGTGATGTGTTTCTGGATTGATATATTTCTGAATTAATACTATGAAAAGGATAGAAAATTGCCTATCTGGCATTCTAGCCAAAAAAAAAAAAAAAAAAAAAAAAAAAAAGGTGTAACCTGAATCTAACCATAAAGACATCAGAAAACCTAAATTGAAGAAAATTCTATGAAATGAATAGTCTGTATTCTTTAAATGTGACAATATCTCAAAAGACAAGAAAAGGCTGTGGAATTGACCCAAATTAAAGGAGACTAAAGAGATATGACAACTAAGTGTTGTCTGTGATTATGGATTAGACCCTATATTAGGGAAAAATTGCTATAAATAACATTAGTGAGCTGGGTACAGTTATTACACCTGTAATCCCACTGGCTCAGAAGGCTGAGACAGGAGGATTTCCAAGTTCAAAGCTAGCCTCATCAATTTAGCAAGGCTATAAGCAATTCAGTGAAACCCTGTCTTTAAATAAAATATAAAACGGACTGGAGATGGGGCTCAGTGGTTAAGCACCCCTGGGTTCAATGCCTCGTACCCCGCCCCCAAATTAATGAAATAACTGTCTAAATGATGTCTAAATTGGAATAAGGACTGTGGATTAGATGAAAGGATATATTAGTGTTAGTTTTCTGAAGTTGACAACTGTTTGTAGTTGTATGAGAAAATATCCTTGTTATTAAGAAATACACACTGAAATATTAAGAGGCTAATGGAATACGATACATGCAACCTGCTAGCAAAATCCTTGAAGATAAATTGTAACACACACACCCCCAGCCCACTTCTTTAACTTCATATTTAGTGTCCTCTTTCTTGTTGACTGTACTCCAGCCATACTGTTCTTTGCATGCCTTGAGAATGCAGGTATCTTCTAGGCCAGGGATGTGGCACCTGCTGATCTATTCCTTGGAATGTTCTTCCCCCTTGTTCAAGTTATTGATCACCTTTTCAGAGAGAGTTTTCATGACTACCTTTCATGTGTTTCCTTTCTCCTAAGCATTTAGCATCACCTGAAAATATTTAATTTATTCTGATGCTCTTTCCCCTGCTTTTGTCTCTTTCTACTAGAATGCACACATCCTGAGAGGAAGGAACTCTATTACAACTCTGTCCATAGAACCAGAAACATCAGCTCTTGATGTGTTTGTGGAGTGGATGGCCATGGGACAGGGTGGGATGGTGTGGGCTCAAGGAGGAAAGTGGTGGTGACTAATGTGTGCATTAGTGTCTGGTGATCATCCTACTGCAAGTGTATTTTTAAGAAGGGGAACATTTTTAAAGGTACATTTAAAAGAAGAGGGAGAAGAAAGAAAGAGAGAGCAAGCATGACCACGGGAAAAGTTGTATACAATGCTTATTGAAACTTAGAGTTTGATCACAATCAGCAAAAATTACGAAAAAGGAGAACTGAAATAGAGGAACACTATTGATGTGTCCATAATTCAAGTGCAATGTCAGCTATTTCTTTTTGATGACATAGTCTATATTAAAATTGCAGCAAGAATGATAAGAGGAGATATTATCTATATGAATTCTTTGTCCTTCATTTATCCAAGTAACATCTGTATGGGTTCACTATCCTTTATTTTGGAAAATGTATTAATTTTGGAAAGTTTCCCTTCCATCTTATTTAGGATGCTATAATTTTCTTCTATTAGGATCAGCACCTGGCTGTCAGCTTTGACTTTTCATCCTTGTTTCTTTGTGATGCTTCTCTTGTAATGCTCTCACCTGTGGGCCTGTGTTTTGGGCCAATATTCCTCAGTGTGCTCCTTGCATTTTCTGCATTGCCTGGAGAGCCTCCATTGATGTAGATTCCTTGACCTCAAATCAGAATCATGGGCAACAGGGAAACTGTTAACTTTTCAAATTTTTCATGTATTCTTTGAGTTGAATATTGTTTCAAAAATTCAAAATATACTGAAGTATATGAAATAAAGAATTTTCCTGCTAGCTTCTGTTTCCCAGCTACCAGCTTTCATTTCTCAGAAGTATGAATTGTTTTATTAACTTCATGTAATTTTTTTCTGGAGATATTTTGTGTATATACATATCAACGTATGCATATATTCTTCCTGCTCCTGAATTACTCACATGGTAGCATACTATATATTTTATGTACTTTAAAAAAATGTGGCAATATATTTTGGAAGTAATTCCAAAATATTCCAAGGTATATAAGAAGCACCTCATTGTTTTCACAACTGTAGAGATTTTCATGTATGTATGATGCCTAATTATTTGACAAGTAGCCTATCAGTGAACATTTACATTGCTTTAAATTTTTTGAAAATAGGAACAGTGTTGCAGTGAATAACTGCCTTGCATACATCATTTTCCACCTACGCAAGTATACATGAAGAAAATTTTCCTGGGTCAGAGGATATGTACATTTAAAATTTTGATAGATATTTATGTTAGTGTGCTTTGTCACTGCAATAAATATCTGAGATAATCAGCTTATGAGAAAAAGATTTATTCTGGCTGTTTGGGGGGCTTCAGTCCATGATCAAATGGTCCTGCTACTTTGTGCAAGGGAGTAGCATATCATGGTGGAAGCCTGTGACAGAGTAAAGTTGCTTACCTTATGACCAGGGAGAGGAAGAGGAAAAAAAAAAAAAAAAAAAGGAAGCAGCCTGGAACCCACTGTTGCCTTTGTAGACACACCCCCAATAGCCAAAAGACCTCCCATCAGGCCCCACCCTTGAAAGAACCCACCATCTCCTAATAGCGCCAAGCAGGGGGCTAAGCCTTTAACATGTGGGCCTTTGGGGGTACATTTAAAACCCCAACTGTAGCAATATTGCTAAATATTCTTCCATCTGGGTTGGTAAATTCACCAGTGCAACTGTTCTGTCCTGTGATTTCTTTTTTGGATGGCTGTTCACAACTGATTCAATTGAGATAGAACTGTTCAGGCTATTTATTTCTCCTTGTTTGAGTTTTGGTATTTGTGTCTTTTAAGGAGTTGGTCCATTTCATCTAAATTATCAAATTCATGGGCATAGAGTTGTTCATAGTATTCTATTATTGTCCTTTTAATGTCTATGGGGTCAATGGTGGTGATCTCTCATTTCTGACATTGGTAACTTGTATCTCCTCTTTTTTTCCTAGTTAGTTCGGCTAGAGGGTTATTAATTTTATTGATCCTTCCAAAGAATCAGTGTTTTATTTTGTGATCCATCTATTGTTTTTCTGTTTTCAACTTCATTGATTTATGCTCTGATTTTTATTATTTCTTTTGTTCTTGCTTTAGGATTAGATTGCCTTTCTTTCTCTAGTTTCCTAAGGCAGAGGCTTAGGTAATTGATCTTAGACTTCTCTGCCTAATACATGCATTAAATTTTCCTATAATACTGTTTGTGCTGCATTTCATACATTTTTGTAGTTGTTTAGTTTGTTTGCTTTTTGGTGCTGGGAATTGAGCCTAGGGCTTGTGCCTGCTATACATATGCTTTACCACTGACCCACACCTCCAGTCCATTTCACAAAATTTAGTAAGTTGTATTTTCATTTTCATTTGGTTAAAATACTTTTAATTTATCTTGAGATTTATATTTTGACTGTGTGTTATTTGGCAGGATTTTCCAGCTCTCTCTTCATTATCAATTTCTAGTTTAGGTCTGTCGTGGCCTGAGAAATTCCTTTGTATGATTTCTATTCTTTTTAATTTGCTAAGGTGTGTCTTGTGACCAAAAATGTGGTTTATTTTGGTGAATGTTCTGTAGGCTTGAGAACAATGTGTATTCTGTTCCTGTTGGATGGAATAATCTACAGCATTAATTAGATCAAGTGATTGATAGTGCTGTCCAGGTCAGCTATATCCTTACTGATTTTCTGCCTGCTTGATCAATTTCTAATAGAAAGCTGTTGAAATTTCTGACTCTAACAGTTGGTTTGTTTATTTTTTCCATTTAGTGTGGGCTTCGGCACATTTACGAGTATTATGTCTTCCTGGATAAAGGGATCCCTTGTCATTATGTAGTGCCCCTCTATCTTTGAAATTTTTTCTTGTTCTAAAGTTTGTTTGTCTGAAATATAGCTCCTCCAGCATTCTTTTTTTTTTTTTTTTTTTTGATGCTGGGGATCGAACCCAGGGCCTTGTGCTTACAAAGCAAGCACTCTACCGACTGAGCTATCTCCCCAGCTTTCCAGCATTCTTTTGATTAGTGTTAGCGTGATCTATCATCTATCTGTTTTTCTCCATCCCTTCACTTTTAATGTGTCTTCATAATTAAAGTGGACTCCTTGTAGACAGTACATTGTTTTGTTTTTCTATTCTACTTGACAGCCTTTCTCTTTTAATTGTTATATTTATTGTTGTATTTGGATGAATATCAGCTATGTTTGTAACTGTTTCTGTTTATTACCAGAGCCTTCTTTTTCTATCTTCTCTGGTTTTAATTGCATGGCGTTTTATGATTCCATTTTGCCTGCTCTCTTAGTTTATCACTCATACCTCTTTAAAAAAATAGTAGTAGTTTTCCTAGAGTTTACAATACATGTTTTTTACTAATCTAAGTCTACTTTCAAATAGCACCATGCCACTTCATGTGTAATGCAGGTACTCTCTCTATATTTTTTAATGTTTTAGTTGTAGATGGACACAATACCTTTATTTTGTTTATTTTTATGTGGTACTGAGGATTGAACCCAGTGCCTCAATGTGCTAGGCAAGTGCTCTACCACTGAGCCACAACCCCAGCCCTATATTTTATTTTTCATGGCATGGTTATATCATTATTTATTCAGGCATTTTTCCTATTGACAAGGAATTCTCTTTTTTCCTGTTCTTAGCCATTCTGAACTATAGTGCAAAAAAATGTGTTCCCTCTTGAATTGGATACATATGTTTTTAAGCAATAAATTCCTGGAAGTACCATGCTCATTGCTGTGCTTTGGATCAGTGTCCCCCAAAGGTCCAAGTATGACAGCCTTGGTCCCCTGCTCTTGGTGATAATGGAGATGGTGGAACCTTAAGTGGGTAGGTCATTAGGGCATGCCCTCATAAAAGATTGTAGTACCATGGTCTTGTTTCTTTGTATCCAAGCTATTATGAGGCAAGAAGAAGTTTCCTCTGCCACATTCCTCTCCTGTAATGATGTACTACTTCCTTGCCACAGGCTCAAAAAATAATGCAACTAACCAACCATGGGCTGAAAATGCCAAAACTCCGAGCTGAAATCAGTCTTTTTTCTCTCTCCAAATTTTCTTTTAGTGGTGCAGTGCAGTTTTATATAATGATGGCTTTGTTGTTACATATTTGTATATGTGTGAATATAACAATATAATTTGTCCAATACCACACCCCCGCATTTTCCTCCTCCCTCTTCTCCCAATCCTTGGTCTTTTTCCTCTATTGATCTCCCTCAGATGTTCATGAGATCCCCACCCTCCCTCTTTCTTTTCCTTTTTCCTCTCTATCTTCATATGAGAGAAAACATATGAACCTAGACTTTCTGAGTTTGGCTTACTTCCCTTAACATAATGGTCTAAAGTTCCATCCATTTTCCTGCAAATGACATGATTTCTTTTTCTTTATGACTGAATAAAACTCCATTGTGTGCGTTTACCACATTTTCTGTATCCATTCATCCTTTGATGGAACCTAGGCTGCTTCCATAGTGTGGCTATTGTGAATTATGCTGCTATAAACATGGTATGCATGTGTCACTATAGAGTAAGATGGCTTCAATTCTTTAGGATGAATACCAATGAGTCATATATTTGGGTCATATTGTGGTTTCATTCCTAGTCTTTTGAGGAACCTCCATACTGATTTCCATAGTGGCTATACTAATTTACAATCCCACCAATAGTATAAATGTGTTTCCTTTCCTCCACATACTCTCCAGCATTTACTATCTTTCATATTATTTTAAAAAAACACCTTTATTTCATTTATTTATTTTTATGTGGTGCTGAGGATAGATCCCAGTGCCTCACAAGTGCCAGGTGAGTGCTCTACCCCTGAGTCCCAGCCCCAGCCCCTGTGGTGGTCTCTCAACCACGTCCCACATGGATGAGAACAGGGTTAACTGCCGGAGGATGATGTTGGCTGTATTTCAATCTATTATCTCCAAAAACTTATCTATTCAATAAACACACAAGAGTCAATACTCCTTTCAAAATGAGAGGGGGCATGATAGGTCTGGCCATACTAGCTCTGGCCTCTAACAACAACACAGAGTTGCCCAACTCTCTTTTATTTATAGACACACATGCCCCGGCCTGCAGGACATCAACGGGTACCTGGAGGGGGGTGCTGGGATTGAAAGAGACAAGAGACACGAGAAATGGAGACAAGACAAAAGTCTGATCAAGTCTTGTTTATTACAAGAATTAACACAGTTAATATAAAGTACAGAAACCAATCAGAGTAAAGCGCGCGAAGGCAAGACTAGTCTCGCGCCAGAACTCCAATAAGGAAGTGTAATTGTCCAATCATGAAGCACCACGCAATCTAGTGTGATGCACCTGGTATAGTCTGACAGGTGTGTAAATAGGTAATGGCACGCCCCGCCAGCATCCGGCAGGCGCCATCTTAGCTCAGCATGAGGCACGGCAGGGGGCGTGACCATGAGTCAAAGCGCCTGACCTTGAGGCAAGGCAGGGCGCGTGACCTGCCAGCTCCGGACACACACAGGTAAAGGGGGCAAGACTGGGAGGAGCTGCTTCTGTGATGGACAGGATAGGGTGGAGTTAGGGGAGCCATTCTCTTAGGGGAATATTCCAGAAGGAGACAGGGAATCACTCCCATGTAGTGCCAATCTGGGACAGACCTCTGTGACTGTTAGTTCCTTGAAGCCAGGCCTCTGTGTCCCGTGGCTCAACCTAGTCTGATTCTGCTAAATAAGGATAGTTTCCCACAAGCCCCATAGTTTGTATTTAGTCTTGATGGCTGCCATTCTAACTGGAGTGGGATGAAATCTCAGTGTAGTTTTGACTTGCATTTCCCTAACTGCTAAAAATGTTGAAAATTTTGTCATATTTTTATTGGACATTTGTATTTCTTCTTTTGAGAAGTATCTGTTTAATTCATTTGCTCATTTATTGGGTTGTTTGTGGGTTTTTTGAGTTAAGTTTTTTGATTTTTTTAATATATTCTACATATTAATTTGTCAGAAGGGTAGATAGCAAATATTTTCTCCTATTCTGTAGGTTCTCTTTTCACATTCCTTATTGTTTCCTTTGCTGTACAGAAGCTTTTTAATGTGATGCCATCCCATTTGGTATTATTTCCTGAGATTTAGGAGTCCTATTGAGAAAGTCCTTGCTGGGCCTATATGCTCGAGTGTTGACCCTATGTTTTCTTCCAGAAGTTGCATAGTTTCTGGTCTAATTCTTAGGTCTTTCATCCATTTTGAGTCAATTTTTGTGCAAGGTGAGAGATAAAGGTCTAGATTCATTCTTCTACATATGGATAACCAGTTTTCCCAGCACTATTTGTTAAAAAAGAATATCTTGGGGCTGGGGTTGTGATTCAGTGGTAGAGTGCTTGCCTAGCATGTGTAAGGCACTGGGTTTGATCCTCAGCACCACATAAAGTAAATAAATAAGATAAAGGTATTGTGTCCATCTACAAATAAAAAAATAAATTAAAAAAAAAAAAACTGTTTTTCCCAATGTGTGTTTTTAACCCCCTTGTCAAGGATCAGCTGACAGTAAATGTGTGGGTTTGTCTGGTGTCTTCCTTTCTGTACTATTGGTCTATGTGTCTGTTTTTCAGCCAGTACCATGCATTTTTTGTTACTATAGCTTTTTAGTATAATTTGAAGTTAGCTATTGTGATGCCTCCAGGATTTTTTTTTCTTCCTATTCTGGGACTTTTATTCTACCAAATGAATTCTAGGACTGTTTTTTCTAGATCTGTGAAGAATGTCATTAGTATTTTGATGGGGATTGTATTGAATCTGTGTATTGCTTGTGGTAGCATGGTCATTTAAAAATATTCCACCTTATGCAGTCATCTTCAATTTCTTCCTTCCATGTTCTATAGTTTTCATTGTAGAGGTCTTTTACCTCCTTGGTTAGATTTATTCCTAGATATTTTTCTGAGGCTATTATAAATAGAATCATTTCCCTGATTTCTTTCTCAGCAAATTTGTTGTTAGCATATAGGAAAGCTATTGATTTTTGTATGTTGATTTTGTAACATGCTACTTTGCTGAATTTGTTTATTATCTAATTGTCTTTCAGTGGAGCTTTTTGGTTTTTTTTATTAATTTTTTAAAATTTTTACAGACTGCATTTTGGTTCATTGTACACAAACAGGGTACAGCTTTTCATTTCTATGGTTGTACACAATGTAGATTCACACTGTTCATGTAATCATTCATATATATAGGGTAATGCTGTCTGTCTCATTCTACTATCTTTCTGTCCCCTACCCCTCCCATCCCATGGATCTTTTTTATTTTTAATTTTTTTTTGCTATTTCTTTTTTTATATTTTATTTTTTATTTTTTATTTTTTTTATTGTAAACAAATGGGATACATGTTGTTTCTCTGTTTGTACATGGCGTAAAGGCATATGATTTGTGTAATCATAAATTTACATAGAGTAATGTTGTTTGATTCATTCTGTTATTTTTTCCCTTCCCCCCACCCCTCCCACCCCTCTTTACCCTCTATACAGTACTTCCTTCCTCCATACTTGCCCCCCTCCCTAACCCTAACTTTAACCCTAACACTAACCCTTCCCTCCCCCCCATTATGTGTCATCCTCCACTTATTAGTGATATCATTCGTCCTTTGGCTTTTTGAGATTGGCTTATCTCACTTAGTATGATATTCTCCAATTTCATCCATTTGCCTGCAACTGCCATAATTTTGTCATTCTTTATGGCTGAGTAATATTCCATTGTATATATATACCACAGTTTCTTTATCCACTCATCAATTGAAGGGCATCTAGGTTGGTTCCACAGTCTGGCTATTGTGAATTGAGCAGCTATGAACATTGATGTGGCTGTATCTCTGTAGTATGCTGATTTTAAGTCCTTTGGGTATAGGCCGAGGAGTGGGATAGCTGGGTCAAATGGAGGGTCCATTCCAAGTTTTCTAAGGAATCTCCACACTGCTTTCCAGAGTGGCTGCACTAATTTGCAGCCCCACCAGCAATGTATGAGTGTACCTTTCTCCCCACATCCTCACCAACACCTGTTGTTCCTCGTATTCTTGATAATCGCCATTCTAATTGGGGTAAGATGGAATCTTAGGGTGGTTTTGATTTGCATTTCTCTTATTACTAGAGATGTTGAACATTTTTCCATATGTTTGTTGATTGCTTGTAGATCTTCTTCTGTGAAGTGTCTATTCATTTCCTTAGCCCATTTGTCGAATGGATTATTTGAATTCTTGGAGTAGAGTTTTTTGAGTTCTTTATAGATTCTGGAGATTAATGCTCTATCTGAAGTATGATTGGCAAAGATATTCTCCCACTCTGTAGGCTCTTTCTTCGCATTGGTGATAGTTTCCTTTGCTGAGAGAAAGCTTTTTAGTTTGAATCTATCCCAGTGTTTCATTCTAGCTTTTATTTCCTGTGCTATGGGAGTCCTGTTAAGGAAGTCTGATCCTAAGCCAACAAGGTGAAGATTTGGACCTACTTTTTCTTCTATAATCTGCAGGGTCTCTGGTCTGATTCCGAGGTCCTTAATCCATTTTGAGTTTAGGTTCGTGCATGGTGAGAGATATAGGTTTAGTTTCATTCTGTTTCATATGGATTTCCAATTCTCCCAGCACCATTTGTTGAAGAGGCTATCTTTTCTCCATTGCATATTTTTGGCACCTTTGTCTAGTATGAGAAAATTGTATTTATTTGGGTTTGTGTCCGTGTCCTCTATTCTGTACCATTGATCTACCTTTCTATTTTGGTGCCAATACCATGCCGTTTTTGTTACTATTGCTTCATAGTAGAGTTGAAGATCTGGTATTGCAATACCCCCTGTTTCACTCTTCCTGCTAAGGATTGTTTTAGCTATTTTGGGTTTCTTATTCTTTCAGATGAATTTCATAATTGCTTGCTCTATTTCTGTAAGGTACATCATTGGGATTTTAATTGGAATTGCATTGAATTTGTATAGCACTTTAGGTAGTATGGCCATTTTGACAATATTAATTCTTCCTATCCAAGAACATGGAAGATCTTTCCATCTTCTAAGGTGTTCTTTAATTTCTTTCTTTAGTGTTGTATAGTTCTCATTGTAGAGGTCTTTCACCTCTTTTGTGAGATTGATTCCCAAGTATTTTATTTTTTTCGAGGCTATTGTGAATGGGGTAGTTTTCCTAATTTCTCTTTCTGAAGATTCATCACTTATGTATAAAAATGCGTTGGATTTATGGGCATTGATCTTGTAACCTGCTACTTTACTGAATTCACTTATGAGTTCTACGAGTTTTCTGGTGGAATTTCCAGGTTCCTCTAAATATATAATCATGTCATCAGCGAACAGGGATAGTTTGAGTTCTTCTTTTCCAATTCGTATCCCTTTAATCTCTTTGGTTTGTCTAATTGCTCTGGCCAGAGTCTCAAGAACGATGTTGAATAGAAGTGGTGAAAGAGGGCATCCCTGCCTTGTTCCAGTTTTTAGGGGGAATGCTTTCAGTTTTTCACCATTTGGAATGATATTAGCCATGGGCTTAGCATAAATGGCCTTTACAATGTTAAGGAATGTTCCCACTATCCCTATTTTTCTAGTGTTTTGAGCATGAAGGGGTGCTGTATTTTATCAAATGCTTTTTCTGCATCTATTGAAATAATCATGTGATTCTTGACTTTAAGTCTATTAATGTGGTGAATTACGTTTATTGATTTCCTGATGTTGAACCAACCTTGCATCCCTGGGATGAAACCCACTTGATCACGGTGCACTATCTTTTTAATATGTTTTTGTATGCGATTTGCTAAAATTTTGTTGAGAATTTTTGTGTCGATGTTCATTAAGGATATTGGTCTGAGATTTTCTTTCCTTGATGAGTCTCTGTCTGGTTTAGGTATCAGTGTGATATTGGC
Organism: Sciurus vulgaris; assembly: GCF_902686455.1. Taxonomy (NCBI): domain Eukaryota; kingdom Metazoa; phylum Chordata; class Mammalia; order Rodentia; family Sciuridae; genus Sciurus; species Sciurus vulgaris. The sequence goes on from NC_136465.1 coordinate 81,900,050, forward strand.
TTCATAGAATGAGTTTGGGAGGGTTCCCTCCTCTTCTATTTTATGGAATACTTTGAGAAGTATCGGAATGAGCTCTTCTTTAAAGGTTTTGTAGAACTCAGCTGAGAACCCATCTGGTCCCGGACTTTTCTTTGTTGGTAGGCTTTTGATGACTTCTTCTATTTCAGTACTTGAAATTGGTCTATTTAAATTGTTTATGTCCTCCTCCTTCAGTTTAGGCAATTCATATGTCTCTAGAAACCTGTTGATGCCTTCAAAATTTTCTATTTTGTTGGAGTATAGATTTTCAAAATAGCTTCTAATTATGTTTTGTATTTCAATCCTGTCTGTTGTGATATTTCCTTGTTCATTCCGAATTTTAGTGATTTGGGTTTTCTCTCGTCTTCTCTTTGTTAGTGTGGCTAAAGGTTTATCAATTTTGTTTATTTTTTCGAAGAACCAACTATTTATTTTGTCAATTTTTTGTATTGGTTCTTTTGTTTCAATTTCATTGATTTCTGCTCTGAGTTTAACTATTTCCTGTCTTCTACTACTTTTGGTGCTGGTCTGTTCTTCTTTTTCTAGGGCTTTGAGCTGTAGTGTTAGGTCGTTTATTTGTTGAGTTTTACTTCTTTTATTAAATGCGCTCCATGAAATAAATTTCCCTCTAAGTACTGCTTTCATAGTGTCCCAGAGATTTTGATATGATGTTTCTTTGTTCTCATTTACCTCTAAGAATTTTTTAATTTCCTTCCTAATATCTTCTGTTATCCATTCATCATATAATAGCATATTGTTTAATCTCCAGATGTTGGAATAGTTTCTGTGTTTTACTCTTTCATTTATTTCTAACTTCAATCCATTATGATCTGATAGAATACATGGTAGTGTCTCTATCTTCTTGTATTTGCTAACATTAGCTTTGTGGCATAATATATGGTCTATTTTAGAGAAGGATCCATGTGCTGCTGAGAAGAAAGTGTATTCGCTCTTGGTTGGATGGTATATTCTATAAATGTCCGTTAAGTCTAAATTATTGATTGTGTTATTGAGATCTATGGTTTCTTTGTTCAATTTTTGTCTGGAAGATCTGTCCAGTGATGAGAGAGGCGTGTTAAAATCACCGAGTATTATTGTGTTATGGTCTATTTGGTTTCTGAAATTGAGAAGGATTTGGTTGACATACATGGATGAGCCACTGTTTGGGGCATAGATGTTTATGATTGTTATATCTTGCTGATTTATGCTTCCTTTAAGCAGTATGAAATGACCTTCTTTATCCCTTCTGACTAACTTTGGCTTGAAGTCCACATTATCGGAAGTGAGGATGGATACTCCAGCTTTTTTGCTGAGTCCATGTGCATGGTATGTTTTTCCCCATCCTTCCACGTTTAGTCTATGGGTATCTTTTTCTATGAGGTGAGTCTCTTGCAGGCAACATGTTGTTGGATCTTTCTTTTTAATCCAATTGGCCAGTCTATGTCTTTTGATTGATGAATTCAGGCCATTAACATTCAGGGTTATTATAGAGATATGATTTGGATTCCCGGTCATTTGGTTCATTTTTAAAATTTTATTTATTTATTTGTTTGACACAACTTGTTTCCTCCTTTATTTGACAATTCCTTTAGGATAATTCCTCCCTTTGCTGATTTGCTTCTTTGTTTTTCATCTCTTCCTCATGGAATATTTTGCTGAGAATGTTCTGTAATGCTGGCTTTCTTTTTGTAAATTCTTTTAGCTTTTGTTTATCATGGAAGGATTTTATTTCATCGTCAAATTTGAAGGTAAGTTTTGCTGGGTATAAGATTCTTGGTTGGCATCCATTTTCTTTCAGGGCTTGAAAAATGTTGTTCCAGGCCCTTCTAGCTTTTAGGGTCTGGATTGAAAAATCTGCTGATATCCGTATTGGTTTCCCCCTGAATGTAATTTGGTTCTTTTCTCTCACAGCCTTTAAAATTCTGTCTTTATTTTGTATGTTAGGTATTTTCATTATAATGTGCCTTGGTGTGGGTCTGTTGTAATTTTGTGTATTTGGAGTCCTATAAGCCTCTTGAACTTGATTTTCCATTTCATTCTTCAGATTTGGGAAATTTTCTGATATTATTTCATTGAATCAATTGTTCATTCCTTTGGCTTGTTTCTCTAGGCCTTCCTCAATCCCAATAATTCTTAAATTTGGCCTTTTCATGATATCCCATAGTTCTTGTAGATTCTGTTCATGATTTCTTACCATCTTCTCTGTTTGTTCAACTTTGTTTTCAAGGTTAAATATTTTGTCTTCAATGTCTGAGGTTCTGTCTTCCAGGTGTTCTATCCTATTGGATATGCTTTCTATGGAGTTCTTAATTTGGTTTATTGTTTCCTTCATGTCAAGGATTTCTGTTTGTTTTTTTTTCAATATCTCTAACTCTTTATTGAAATGATCTTTTGCTTCCTGTATTTGCTCTTTTAACTGTTGATTGGTGCGATCATTCAATGCTTGCATTTGCTCTTTCATCTCATCATTCAGTGCATGCATTTGCTCTTTCATCTCATCGTTTGCTTCTCTGATCATTTTAATTATGTACATTCTGAACTCCTTTTCTGTCATTTCTTCTGCCATGCTGTCATTGGGTTTTATTGATGTAACATCTAGATTTGTTTGCAGCATTTTCTTTCCTTGTTTTCTCATATTGTTCAGGTATCAGTGGACCGCTGAGATACTGCAGATTTCCTCTATTGACTTACAATGTCCCTGAAGATTTCTATATATATCCCCCCTTAGCCTTCAGTAGGCTGAAGTCTTGGAGGATGTTGATAATGCGGTGCTCCACAAGGAAGCTGCCTCTCTAGGAGTGGTGGCCTTCAGGTGGGGTATAATCCCTGCTAGTGGGCAGAGGTGCCTCCACTTGTTGACCAATGGTCATCCAAAGGGGACCTAGGCTGCGGGCTGAGGCAAGGCCTGTTTGGGCCTGAGTCTCTGGTTTTACCGTCCTTGTGGGGAAGCCCGGTGGGGAGGTCTCGCTGGTCAGTTCCCTCCTAGAGGTTCCCCTCAATTTACAGCTACTGCCTGGGCTGGGCTGCCTTCCTCTGCAAAGTTCCCAGGGCCCGGCCCTACCTCCTGGGCCTGGGAGCCTCACCCTTCGCAGATGAATCTCCTTAGGCTGCCCCTCCTCAGAGAATCTGCCCGCAGGCCTGGAACCTTCGCTCCGCCCTAAGCCTGTCTCTGTGCGGCTCTTCCACCAAGAAGCCTCCTAGATCCTGGGACCCTGCTCTGCACCTAATCGCCTGGCTATGCGGCCCCTCCTCTGAGCAGCCACCTGGGGCCCCGTACAATCGCTCTGAGTCCCAGAGATCCACCACATGCCTCTTCCTCCAGACAACTGCCCAGTATTCCAGTGCGGTCACTAGGAGTCCAAGAAACTCACTTCATGCCTCCTCCTCCCACCGACCACCCGTAGCCCTGGGCAATCAATCACTCCGAGTCGAAGTGATCCTCCCCGTTCCTCCTCCTTCTCCAGATAACCCCCTGGGTGTTCAGGAGCGGTCGCTCTGAGTGGCTCTGAATCCACGTGACCCGCTGCACGGGTCCTCTGGGCCACCGCCCGGAGCTCTGGTGTGGCCACTCAAGACCAAGCGACCCACCACGCCTCTCCTCCAGGCAGCCCCCCTGTGTTCAGGAGCTGTCACTTTAAGTCCAAACAACTCACCACTCGCCTTCTCCTCTGAGCAGCCGCCTGGAGCGCTAATGCAGTCACTGCGAGTCCAAACGACCCACCGCGCTCCTCCTCCTCCTCCTCCTACTCCTCCGGGCAGGCCCCAGTGTTCAGAAGTCCAAACAGCTCGCCACACAGCCCCTCCTCTGGCCAACCGCCTGTAGCTCTGGTGCAGTCACTCCGAATCCAAGCGGCCACGTTCCTCCTCCTCCTCCTCAGGGCAGGCCCCGGTGTCCTGAGTCCACACAGCTCTCCTCGCCACTCCTCCCCTGGGCAGCCACCGGAGCCCCAGTGGTTGCTCCGAGTCCCAGCGCTGTGCCGAGCGGCCTCCTTTACGGTGCTCCCAGTTGTTCGAGTTCACTGCTCCAGGGGGGGAGGGGCGTCTCGCCGGCAGCTCTATTTCACAATGTTTCCTGCGTTCCGGGACCACCGTCCCATCCGGGACGCCTTCCCAACGGGTGAGAGTCACCCGGCTGCTTTGAGTTGGTCCCAAGTGTCTCAATATCTCCTCTTTCGAATCCTGAGTCCTGGAGCAGCATGAAATGCAGCCACCCTCTAGCCCGCCATCTTGAAACCTCCTCTCCCATGGATCTTTTAAGCATAGATTCATATCATGTGCAAACAGTGATAACTTGACTTCTTCCTTTTCTATTCTTATCCTTTTTTATTCCTTCCCTTGCCTAAATTGCTCTGGCTAGAATTTCTAACTATATTAAATAGGAGTGCTGAGAGTGAACATCCTTGTCTTTTTCCACATTATAGAGGAAGTGCTTTCAGTTTTTCCCAATTTACTATGAGGCTGATTTTGGGTTTTCCCTACATAGCCTTTGAGGTAGATTATTTCTATCCCAGTTTATTTAGTGTTTTTATCATGAATGGATGCTGAATTTTGTCTGAGGACTTTTCTGTATCAATTGAGATAGCTAAGTAATTATTTCTTAATTCTATTTATATGATAATTCCATTTATTTATTTACATATGCTAAACCTCTGTTCTTCTATGAAATAAAACAAATTTGGTTGTGATTTACAATCTTTTTTTTTTTTTTTTTTTTTATACTGAGGATTGAACCCAGGGTTGCTTAACCACTGAGCAATATCCTCAGTCCTTTTTATATTTTATTTTATTTTGAGACAGGGACCCTTTGAGTTGCTTAGGGCCTCACTAAATTGCTGTGGCTGGCTTTGAACTTGTGATCCTCCTGACTTAGTCTCCTGAGCCCCTGGGATTACAGGTGTGCACCACTGTGCCTGGCTACAATCTTCTTAATATGTTGTTGAACATGATTTGTTAATATTTTATTAAGGATTTTTGCATTTAAATTCATCAGGAATATTGGTCTGTAGTTTTCTTTTCTTGATGTATCCTTGATGTATCTGCTTTTGGTGTGGTTGTGATACTGGCTTCATAGAATGAATTTGGAAGTGTTCCATTCCTTTCTATTTCATAGAATGATTGGCAGATCATTGACATTGGTTCTTTAAAGGTCTGGTAAAATTCAGTTGAGAATCCTTCTGGTGCTGGGCTTTTCTTTGTTGGAAGGCATTTAATTACTGCTTCTATCTCATTACAAGTTATTGTTCTGTTTATGTTTTCTATGTCTTCTGGATTAAATTTTGGCAGATCGTCTATGGACATAGAAATGCATCCATTTCTTCTAGGTTTTCCAATTATTGGAGTATAAGTTTTCAAAATATTACGTAGTGATCTGCTGGATTTCTGTGATGTCTATAGTGATTTTTCCTTTTTCATATCTAAATTTATTAATTTAGGTCATCTTTATTTTTCTTTTGGTTACTTTGTCTAAGGGCTTATTAATCTCGTTAATCTTTTCCCAAAGAATCAACTCTTGGTTTCATTGATCCTTTCTATGGATTTCTTATCCTCAATTTCACTGATTTTGGCAATGGTCATAATTATTTCCTTCCTTCTCCTGATTTTGCAATTGGTTTATTCTTTTTAAAGGGCCATGAGGTGCATCACTAGGTTGTTTATTTGTGATTGTTCTGATTTTCTTATGTTGGCACTCATAGCTATACATTTTCCAGTTAGAACTGCCTCCATAGCATCCAAAGCTTCTGGTATGTTGTATTATTATTCTTGTTTGAGTCTAAGAATTTTTAAATTTCTCTCTTCATTTCGTATATCACCCATTCATCATTCAAAAGTGCATTGTTCAATCTCCATGTATTTATGTAGTTTCTATAGGGTTTTGTTGTGTTGATTTTTAATTTCATTCCATTATGATCTGATAAGATGCAAGGAGCTTTATCAATATTTTTTGTATTTGCTGACTTGCTTTGTAACCTAATATCTGCTCTATTTTAGAGTAGGTTCCATGGGCCACTAAGAAGAAAATGTATTCAGCTATTGTTGGATAAAATATTCTACAGATGTTTGTTAGGTTCATTTGATTTATGATATTTTTTCAGGTCCAAAGATTATCTTAGAGGCTCTCCATGGGGTGATCCAAGATGGCCGACTAGAGGGTGACTGCATCTCCAGTCGCTCCGGAACCCAGGATTCAAGAAGGGGAGGCATTGAGAGACTCGGACTAAAATAGAGCCACGGGGTGAGTCTCCCCCACCGGGTGAACCTCAGCCTGGGCGGCAGGCCCGGATAGGAGCAGCTTATCACAGTAGGCAGGCTAGAGTCTTCCCCAGGCAGCCCTGCACACTCCAGCGGTGGGCTCCTCCCACACGGCCAGCTTCTCTAGCTTCTCGGAGCAGGCCCCCCCGTGAGAACCTTTCTGCAAAGAACCAGCTCCAAGTCCCGGAGCCCGCGCGGTGAGCTCCGGCCCTCAGGTAGCTTCAGGGACCAGGACAGGGCAGCCAGGGACTTTCCAAAGCAGCCCGGCTCCCTCCGGTGGGAGTCGCCTTGCAAGGCTAGCTTCTCGGAGCAGACTGCCCAGTGAGAGCCTTTCTACACAGAGCCAGCCACAAGTCCCCGAGCCAGAAGAGAGCTCCAACCTGCAAGCAGCCTCTGGGACCAGGGCAGGGCAGCCGGAGACTTCTGCAGGTGGCCCTGGCCTCTCCGGCTGCAGGCTCTTTCCACGGGGCGATCCAAGATGGTGGACTAGAGGATGACTGCATCTTCAGTCACTACAGAACCCAGGATTCAAGAAGGGGAGGCATTGAGAGACTAGACTAAAATAGAGCCACGGGGTGAGTCTCTCCGACACAGTGAATCTCGGCCTTGGCGGCAGGCACGAATAGAGGTGGCTTATCAGAGTAGGCCAGGGCAGCTAGAGTCTTCCCCAGGCAACCCTGCGCACTCCGGCGGTGGGCTCCTCCCAAACGGCCAGCTTCTCGGAGCAGGCCCCCCAGTGAGAGCCTTTCCACACAGAGCCAGCTCCAAGCCCTGGAACTAGTAGTGGACTAGGGGCAGCTTTCTTTGAAAGCACTGCATTATCAAGTTACCCCAAGACTTCAGGCTACTGAGGGCTGGGAGGTGATACACTGGAAATCTACAGGGACACTATAAGCCAATAGAGGAAATCTGCAATATATCCGAGTCCCACTGACATCTGACCAATATGAGAAAGCAAGGGAAGAAAATGTCCCAAACAAACCTAGATACTATATCAATAAAACCCAATGACAGCACAGCAGAAGAAAGGGAGTTCAGAATGTACATAATTAAAACAATCAGAGAAGCAAACGAGGAGATGAAAAGCAAATGCAGGCACTGAATGATCGCACCAATCAACAGTTAAAAGACCAAATACAGGAAGCAAAAGATCATTTCAATAAAGAGTTAGAGATACTGAAAAAAAAACCAAACAGAAATCCTGGAAATGAAGGAAACAATAAACCAAGTTAAAGACTCCATAGAAAACATAACCAATAGGATAGAAAACCAGGAAGACAGAACCTCAGATATTGAAGACAAAACATTTAATCTTGAAAACAAAGTTGAACAAGCAGAGAAGATGGTAAGAAATCATGAACAGAATCTACAAGAACTATGGGATATCATGAAAAGGCCAAATTAAAGAATTATTGCGATTGAGGAAGGCTTAGAGAAACAAACCAAAGGAATGAACAATCTATTCAATGAAATAATATCAGAAAATTTCCCAAATCTGAAGAATGAAATGGAAAACCAAGTACAAGAGGCTTATAGGACTCCAAATATACAAAATTACAACAGACTCGCACCAAGGCACATTATTATGAAAATACCTAATTTACAAAATAAAGACAATTTTAAAGGCTGTGAGAGAAAAGAACCAAATTACATTCAGGGGGAAACCAATACGGATATCAGCAGATTTTTCAGTCCAGACCCTAAAAGCTAGAAGGGCCTCGAACAACATTTACCAAGCCCTGAAAGAAAACAGATGCCAACCAAGAATCTTACACCCAGCAAAACTTTCAGATTTGACAACGAAATAAGATCCTTCCATGATTAAACAAAAGCTAAAGGAATTTACAAAAAGAAAGCCAGCATTACAGAACATTCTCAGCAAAATATTCCATGAGGAAGAGATGAAAAACAACGATGCAAATCAGCAACGGGAGGAACTAGCCTAAAGGAATAGCCAAATAAAGGAGAAACCAAATCATGTCAAAAAACAAAAATGAGTCAAATGACTGGGAATACAAATCATATCACAATAATAACCCTGAATGTTAATGGCCTGAATTCATCAATCAAAAGACATAGACTGGCAGATTGGATTAAAAAGAAAAATCCAACAATATGCTGCCTGCAAGAGACTCATCTCATAGAAAAAGATACCCATACACTAAAGGTGAAAGGATGGGAAAAACATACCATGCACACGGACACAGCAAAAAAGCTGGAGTATCCATCCTCATTTCAGGTAATGTGGACTTCAAGCCAAAACTAGTCAAAAGGGATAAAGAAGGACATTTCATACTGCTTAAGGGAAATCAGCAAGACATAACAATCGTAAATATCTATGCCCCAAACAGTGGCTCATCCATGTATGTCAAACAAATCCTTCTCAATTCCAGAAATCAAATAGACCACAACACAATAATACTAGGCGATTTTAACACACCTCTCTCACCACTGGATAGAGCTTCCAAACAAAAATTGAACAAAGAAACCATAGATCTCAATAACACAATCAACAATTTAGACTTAACTGACATATATAGAATATACCATCCAACAAAGAACGAACACACTTTCTTCTCAGCAGCACATGGATCCTTGTCTAAAATAGACCATGTCTTATGCCAGAAAGCTACTGTTAGCAAATACAAGAAGATAGACATACTACCTTGTACTCTATCAGATCATAATGGATTGAAATTAGAAATAAATTACAGAATAAAAAACAGAAACTTCTCCAATACCTGGAGATTAAATAATACTCTATTATATGATGAATGGATAACAGAGGACAGCAGGAGGGAAATAAAAAATTTCTTAGAAGTAAACGAGAACAAAGACACATCATATCAAAATCTCTGGAACACTATGAAAGCAATACTTAGAGGAAGATTTATTTCATGAGGCGCATTCAACAAAAGAAGTAGAAATCAACAAATAAACGAGTTAACACTACAGCTCAAAGCCCTAGAAAAAGAAGAGCAGAGCAACACCAAAAGTAATAGAAGACAGGAAATAGTTAAATCAGAGCCAAAATCAACGACATTGAAACAAGAGAAACAATCGGAAAAATTAACAAAATAAACAGTTGGTTCCTTGAAAAAATAAACAAAATCGATAAACCCTTAGCCACACTAACAAAGAGAAAAGGGAGAAAACTCAAATTACTAAAATTTGGAATGAACAAGGAAATATCACAACAGACACAAGTGAAATACAAAACATAATTAGAAGCTATTTTGACAATCTATTCTCCAACAAAGCAGAAAACCTCGAAGACATCAACAAGTTTCTAGAGACATATGAATTACCTAAACTGAACAGGGAGGACATACACAACTTAAATAAATCAATTTCAAGCAATGAAATAGAAGAGGTCATCAAAAGACTACCAACAAAGAAAAGTCTGGGACCAGATGGGTTCTCAGCTGAGTTTTACAAAACCTTTAAAGAAGAGCTCATTCCAATACTCCTCAAAGTATTTCATGAAATAGAAGAGGAGGGAATCCTCCCGAACTCATTCTATGAAGCCAATATCACACTGATACCTAAACCAGACAGAGACACATCGAGGAAAGAAAATTTCAGACCAATATCCTTAATGAACATAGATGCAAAAATTCTCAACAAAATTTTAGCAAATCACATACAAAAATATATTAAAAAGATAGTGCAGCACGATCAAGTGGGTTTTATCCCAGGGATGCAACATTCAGAAATCAATAAATGTCGTCACCATATCAACAGATTAAAGTTAAGAATCACATGATTATTCAATAGATGCAGAAAAAGCCTTCGATAAAATACAGCACCCCTTCATGCTCAAAACACTAGAAAAAATTGGGGTAGTGAGAACATTCCTTAGCATTGTAAAGGCTATGTACGCTAAGTCCATGGCCAATATCATTCTAAATGGTGAAAAACGGAAAGCATTCCCCCTAAAAACTGGAACAAGGTAGGGATGCCCTCTTTCACCACTTATATTCAACATCATCCTTGAGACTCTAGCCAGAGCAATTAGACAAACCAAAGAAATTAAAGGGTTATGAATTGGAAAAGAAGAACTCAAATTATCCCTGTTTGCTGAAGACAGGATTATATATTTAGAGGAACCTGGAAATTCCACCAGAAAACTTTTAGAACTCATAAGTGGATTCAGTAAAGTAGGAGGATATAAGATCAATGCTCATAAATCCAATGCATTATTATACATAAGTGATGAATCTTCAAAAGAGAAATTAGGAAAACTACCCCATTCACAATAGCCTTGAAAAAAATAAAATACTTGGGAATCAATCTCACAAAAGAGGTGAAAGACCTCTACAGTGAGAACTACAGAACACTAAAGAAAGAAATTAAAGAACACCTTAGAAGATGGAAAGATCTCCCATGTTCTTGGATAGGCAGAATTAATATTGTCAAAATGGCCATACTACCTAAAGTGCTATACAGATTCAATGCAATTCCAATTAAAATCCCAATGATGTACCTTACAGAAATAGAGCAAGCAATCATGAAATTCATCTGGAAGAATAAGAGACCCAGAATAGCTAAAACAATCCTTAGCAGGAAGAGTGAAGCAGGGGGTATCTCAATACCAGATCTTCAACTATACTACAAAGCAATAGTAACAAAAACAGCACGGTATTGGCACCAAAATAGACAGGTAGATCAATGGTACAGAATAGAGGACATGGCCACAATACCAAATAAATACCATTTTCTCATACTAGACAAAGGTGCCAAAAATATGCAATGGAGAAAAGATAGCCTCTTCAACAAATGGTGCTGGGAAAACTAGAAATCCATATGCAACAGAATGAAACTAAACTCCTATCTCTCACCTTGCACAAAAATCAACTCAAAATGGATCAAGGACCTCAGAATCAGACCAGAGACCCTACATCTTATAGAAGAAAAAGTAGGTCCAAATCTTCACCTTGTTGGCTTAGGATCAGACTTCCTTAACAGGACTCCCATAGCACAAGAAATAAAAGCAAGAATCAATAACTGGGATAGATTCAAACTAAATAGCTTTCTCTCAGCAAAGGAAACTATCAGCAATGCGAAGAGAGAGCCTACAGAGTGGGAGAATATCTTTGCCTCTCATACTTCAGATAAAGCACTAATTTCCAGAATCTATAAAGAACTCAAAAAACTCTACACCAAGAATACAAATAACCCAATCAACAAATGGGCTAAGGAAATGAACAGACACTTCACAGAAGAAGATGTACAAGCAATCAACAGATATATGAAAAAATGTTCAACATCTTTAGTAATAAGAGAAATGCAAATCAAAACCACCCTAAGATTCCATCTTACCCCAATTAGAATGGCGATTATCAAGAACACAAGCAACAATAGGTGTTGGAGAGGATGCGGGGAAAAAGGTACACTCATACATTGCTGGTGGGACTGCAAATTAGTGCAGCCACTCTGGAAAGCAGTGTGGAGATTCCTTAGAAAACTTGGAATGGACCTACCATTTGACCCAGCTATCCCACTCCTCGGCCTATACCCAAAGGACTTAAAATCAGCACACTACAGAGATACAGCCACATCAATGTTCATAGTGGCTCAATTCACAATAGCCAGACTATGGAACCAATCTAGATGCCCTTCAATTGATGAATGGATAAAGAAACTGTGGTATATATATACAATGGAATATTACTCCTCTATAAAGAATAATAAAATTATGGCATTTGCAGGCAAATGGATGAAATTGGAGAATATCATGTTAAGTGAGATAAGCAAATCTCAAAAATCCAAAAGAGGAATGATCTCACTGATAAGTGGATGATGACACTTAATGGGGGGTGGGAGGGGGACAAGAATGGATGAAGGAGGGACTGTATAGAAGGAAAAGAGAGGTGGGAGGGGTGGGGGGGAAGGAAAAAATAATGGAATGAATGAAACATCATTACTCTATGTAAATATATGAATATGCAAATGTATGCTGTTACTCCATGTACAAACAGAAACAACATGTATCCCATTTGTTTACAATAAAAATAAATAAAAAAATAACTACATTAAAAAATACCAAAAATGAAAAAAAAGGAACAAAAATGTATATTTGTATGTTAATGAACAAATTAGAATAGGAAGGAAAAAAAAGGAGAAAAGATTCTTAATGAAAAAATGAAGGAATTATCTCCACTGAGGTGGTCAAAATAGTTGATGAGAATGAATGGTCATTACCTATATGTAATTTTCTGTAGTTTCTCTTGTGTTGAGCTAACTCATACATGGAGTAAGGGCGCGGAGTCAAGACCCAGACTCCGGGAGTTGGGTGCAAGCAGGCTTGTGGCGAGCAGCCTGCACACTCATTTATTGGGGGAACAGCTATACATTTTATAGGTTTCTTGCCCAATCGCAATTTGCCACCAGGGATCAGACCACCAGGTTCCTACACGGGTTCCCTTGGTAACACTGAGTCAACATGGGGCAGTTGTTTACTTTCCTAGGGAGTCGAAGTGGAACGCTCTTCCCCGCAAGTTTTCCTTACACACTTGAGACGTTCACTGCTGCCAATCAAGAACTAGGATTTCTCCCAACAATTTTCCTTCTTTCCATTTCTCCTTGGGCTGTGTACTGTGTGTGTGAAAGAGAGAGAGGGAGAAGCACAGGAGTGTTGCTCACTAAGCTACCAGTCAGAGTAGCCTAAGACTGAAGGTGGTTGAAAGCTCGCAGTTTTCCTTCTCAAAAGTATAAGGTAGCATCAAATGGGAAGTTTTATCAGTTTTGCCTGCACAGAGCAGAGCGTTGAGCTCCCTGGGTGGGGCTCCTGCAGAGTTCTCTGAGGGAAATTCCAACTGCTGGGGCTTAGGTGTAATCAGGCCTCAGGGGCTTTGTTGAGCTGTGTCTGCTCTGGAGAGATTAGATCAACACACCCAATAGGGCCTGGCAGTTGCTGATCTCTGTCAGGAGTCTGACTCTCTGGAGCCTCCCAAGAATTCTACTCATCGGGTAGGAGAGCCAGCCCTCACACACTCTGCTGCCCACAGACACAGCCTTCCCAGGCTTAGTCCTTGTGTATTCACACCCACCTGTTCAGATTCCTGACCCCTTCAACAGGTCACACGAGTCACCAGACTCAAAGGAGAAGCAAGTTGGGCACCCCTCCATTTTTCTGACTTGAATCTCCCTGGGTGCAGTCTTCTCTGTGCCTGTTTCACTCATGTTCTGCTAGGTATACCCTATGCCAAATGGTAGGCACTTGCTGGGACAGCATGACAGTGTTTGCTATGATCTCCTGGCTCTGTAGCAGTAAGCTGCAGTGTGGCCACATCAAGGTGGCTCCCATCTCAATTTTCTGTGGGCAGTTGAGAAATATGCAGCACTTTGCAAACACCAATTCATAGTGCAGGCTCTGGACCAGCTAGGTTCAGGCAGCTTTTCTGAGCTCAGATTTTCCGTACTTAATCTGTGGTGTCTGTATTACCCCCACCTGTGGTGAACCAGCACTGCCACTGCTTGTTGCTACTGCTGTCACAACTGGCTTGACTTCAATGCACTCTTTTTTGGGGGGGCTCACTGCTGCAGGAGCCAGGAGATAAACTTAAAAATAATAAATGAAAGATAGAAGCGTAAGTGCATTTCATGGTTATATCTTTTCTTCTTGGCTTTAAATAATAAATCAAATTACTTGCTACTTGGGGGCTGGGGTTGTGGCTCAGTGGTAGAGCACTTGCCTAGCGTGTGTGAGGCTCTGGGTCTGATTCTCAGCACCATATAAATAAATGAATAAAATAAAGGTCCATCAACATCTAAAAATTTTTAAAAATTATTTACTCTTTTCTATCATTCCTTTTATCTCTATTCAATTTTTTCTGATTATATCATTTATACTGTTTAGGGGCTTATACCATTCACAGTTTTCTTAGTACCAGAGATTGAACCTAGGGGAGTTTTATGCAAGCTACATTCCCAGACCTTTTTATTTTATTTTATTTTTATTTTGAGATCGGGCCTTGTTAAGTTGTTGAGGTTGGCCTCGAACTTGCCATCCTCCTGCCCCAGCCTCCCCAGTAGCAGGTGTGGGCCACTGTACATAGCATAACATTCACAGTTTACTCTGTAATTATCTTGTGTTTGATTTTTCCTTCCTTTTCTTACTTCTTTACTCTAGTTTCAGCAGTGTCTACTCTTCCTTCTACTCTTTAATTTCTGTGATGTTTTTATTTCCCTTTCTTTCTGTGCATTCTTGAGTTTTTTATATCTCTGTTTTTTACTTTTGTTTTAGAAGTGATAATTGTTTCATTAATTTTTATACTTCATGACAAAATATTTGGTCTAAATTTTCATATGCTCTATAGAAATATTTCTCTGGTGAGTTTTTTTTTATTTTCCTTTTTTTCTGTTCCTTTCTCATGTTCCCCTTTTTTGTGTTTCTGTATAGTTCTTACACTGGTTTCATTTTGATTACTCAATTTTTAATGAGTTGAGTTTTTACTACATCATCTCTTCATGGAAGCTCAATGTGAGAAAGGGGCAAGGACATTTTTCAAGGTGGGGAAGTTAAAAAAACCCCACAATTCTGACATATGGCAATTCATTTGGCCTTTCTCCATTCTATCCGGCCAGATAAACTCAGTTTACAATGTGTCTTTTCCCACTACTTCATTTACAGTTGATGGGGAGAAGGAAGTGGAGGAGAATATGCTTCATGCAAAAGATTCTTCTTTTACTTGTTACGTTTTTCTAATCAACCTGGGCACCCCATTGCCCACTGATGCAAACAAATGATTTTGATTTCTTACTTCAGGGCTGCCTCTAACCTTGGTGGCAAATGCCTTGCTAATTTTTTTGAGATCTGTTACCCTGGGTGATCTCACTGAATTTTTCTGAATTCTAGTTTAATCTTTTCTGCTTTTGGCTTTTTTTTTTTTTTTCTGCATTGAGGATCAGTGTTTTAACTAATATTATTCAAAATTACATTTGTGTTTGTGTTTCTCCTTCTCCTTGCTATTATTTGGCAATTTTCTAAGAGATCTCGGGTAAATTCTGCTTTTATAACATTGTATTTAATTCAGCAGTTGGGTCCCACATCTTGAAACCTTCTTCAGTTTAAAAGTGACCTCAAATTCATTGATGTTTTTCTCATTGAGAGGTGGAATCTATTTCCTCTTTCACTTGAATCTGGGCTAGCTTTAGTTACCTACTTGTAATTATTAATAGAATATAGCAAAAATGACACAGCACAACTTCTGAGTTAGGTCCGAGAGGCTGCCGTGCAGCACCTGTCTTGTTTGCCGGAGCACTTGCCTTTGCAGCCCTGAGCCACCATGTAAGCTGGAATCTCCAAACACATGGAGAGGCTGTATGAAAAACTTGGTTGATAATCCCAGTTAAGCTCAGGCTTTGAGTCATCCTAGTCAGGTGCCACACATATTGGTGAAGAAGACTCCATGCCCCGGCCTCTTTGGACAACCCCAACTACTTAAATCTTCCCAATGAAGCTCCCCAGACACCGTGAAGCAGAGACTTGCTATCCTCATGGTGTTCTGTCTGAATTCTTGACTCACAGAAGCCCTGATACGATAAAATAACTGTTGTTCTATGTGACTAATTTGGAAGAGGTTTATTTTTTTAAAATTATTTTTATTTTTCTGGCATTGGGGATTGAACTGAGCCATGTCCCCAGCCTTTTTTTTTTTCCCCTCACTTTATTAGAGATTATTTTATTACTTAATTTTAAATGAGTAATCAACTCACTGAGTTACTTAGGGCCTTGATGAGTTGCTGAGGCTGGCTTTGAACTGGTGATCTTCCTGCCTCAGGCTTCTGAGCTGCTGGGATTACAGGCGTGTGCCACTGTGCCTGGCTGGAGGAGGTTTATCACACGGCAACAGATAATCAGAATGTTTGGTTAATATTCTGCATAATAAAATTTTATCTGGGATAATTTCCACTGTACTCAAGAAAGTTGATGTGGTAGGTCTGTGCTTTTTCAACCTAACTAAACTAGAATATTTCCCAGAATTCCCTTCCTTGTGAGAAAGGGTTGAGATAAAGGCAAAGAATAAATTTTTGTAATATTTGAAGGGTAGAAATGAAGAAGCAGTGACTTTTAATGCTCTAAATGTTAGTGTAGGCCAGCAGTTGCTCTTGAAACTCAGATGGGCTGTCAGTGATCTGCTGACTTAACTTTGTCACTTTTAGAGAAGCCTGTAGATCTTTCAGCAACTGGTGGATCTTATCTTTCAACTTCTTTGTGTCCTGAGTCGGTGAAAGTGCAACTCTGTGATGAAATCATCCTGAGACCAGGATAGTGAACACAGTCCCGGAGCAAAACAGTGAGTAAGCATATTTGTCCATCCCACATTAAAAATAAACCAGCCAAAAAAAAAAAAAAAAAAAAAAAAAAGGTCTTCTTCATTGCTGGGGAACAAAACGAGTACACTTATCAGCTCAGTAATGAATAGACCAAGGGACAGAGACTGTGTTGTCTATTTTTTTTGGATGGAGTCATGCACCTCTGAAAAGAGGATTTTATTATTTTTTAAATGCATTTTTATTGTAAACAAATGGGATACATCTTGTTTCTCAGTTTGTACATGAAGTAGAGGCAGACCATTTGTGTAATCATACATTTACCTACGGTAATAGTTTTTTTATTCATTCTGTTATTTTTTCTTCCCTCGCACCCTCTTATCCCTCTCCAGTCCCTCCTTCCTCCATTCTTGCCCCCCTCCTACCCCCCATTATGTGTAATCATCCGCTTATCAGTTAGATCATTCGTCCTTTAGTTTTTTTGAGATTGGCTTATCTCACTTAGCATGATATTCTCCAATTTCATCCATTTGCCTGCAAATGACATAAATTTATTATTTTTTATGGCTGAGTAATATTCCATTGCATATATATACCACAGTTTCTTTATCCATTCATCCATTGAAGGGCATCTAGATTGGTTCCACAATCTGGCTATGGTGAATTGAGCAGCTATGAACATTGTTGTGGCTGTATCTCTGTAGTATGCTGATTTTAAGTCCTTTGGGTATAGGCCGAGGAGTGGGATAGCTGGGTCAAATGGTGGTTCCATTCCAAGTTTTCTAAGGAATCTCCACACTGCTTTCCAGAGTGGCTGCACTAATTTGCAGCCCCACCAGCAATGTATGAGTGTACCTTTTTCCCCACATCCTCGCCAACACCTGTTGTTGCTTGTATTCTTGATAATCGCCATTCTAATTGGGGTGAGATGGAATCTTAGGGTGGTTTTGATTTGCATTTCTCTTATTACTAGAGATGTTGAACATTTTTCCATATGTTTGTTGATTGCTTGTAGATCTTCTTCTGTGAAGTGTCTATTCATTTCCTTAACCCATTTGTTGATTGGATTATTTGCATTCTTGGTGTAGAGTTTTTTGAGTTCTTTATAGATTCTGGAGATTAGTGCTCTATCTGAAGTATGATTGGCAAAGATTTTCTCCCACTCTGTAGGCTCTTTCTTCGCATTGCTGATAGTTTCCTTTGCTGAGAGAAAGCTATTTAGTTTGAATCTATCCCAGTTATTGATTCTTGCTTTTATTTCTTGTGCTACGGGAGTCCTGTTAAGGAAGTCTGATCCTAAGCCAACAAGTTGAAGTTTTGGACCTACTTTTTCTTCTATAATCTGCAGGGTCTCTGGTCTGATTTCAAGGTCCTTGATCCATTGTGAGTTGATTTTTGTGCAGGGAGAGAGATAGGGGTTTAGTTTCATTCTGTTGCATATGGTGTTCCAAGCACCATTTGTTGAATAGGCTATCTTTTCTCCATTGCATATTTTTGGCACCTTTGTCTAGTATGAGAAAATTGTATTTATTTGGGTTTGTGTCCGTATCCTCTATTCTGAACCATTGATCTACCTTTCTATTTTGGTACCAATACCATGCCGTTTTTGTTACTATTGCTTTGTAGTATAGTTGAAGGTCTGGTATTGCAATACCCCCTGCTTCACTCTTTCTGCTAAGGATTGCTTTAGCTATTCTGGGTCTCTTATTCTTCCAGATGAATTTCATGATTGCTATTTCTGTAGGTACATCATTGGGATTTTAATTGGAATTGCATTGAATCTGTATAGCACTTTTGGTAGTATGGCCATTTTGACAATATTAGTTCTACCTATCCAAGAACATGGGAGATCTTTCCATCTTCTAAGGTGTTCTTTAATTTCTTTCTTTAGTGTTCTGTAGTTCTCATTGTAGAGGTCTTTCATCTCTTTTGTGAGATTGATTCCCAAGTATTATTTTTTTCGAAGCTATCGTGAATGGGGTAGTTTTCCTAATTTCTCTTTCTGAAGATTCATCACTTATGTATAAAAATGCATTGGATTTATGAGAATTGATCTTATATCCTGCTACTTAACTGAATTCACTTATGAGTTCTAAAAGTTTTCTGGTGGAATTTCCAGGTTCCTCTAAATATATAATCATGTCATCAGCAAATAGGGATACTTTGAGTTTTTCTTTTCCTATTAGTATCCCTTTAATTTCCTTGGTCTGTCTAATTGCTCTGGCTAGAGTTTCGAGGACAATTTTGAATATAAGTGGTGAAAGAGGGCATCCCTGCCTTGTACCAGTTTTTAGGGGGAATGCTTTCAGTTTTTCACCATTTAGAATGATATTGACCATGGGCTTAGCATAGATGGCCTTTACAATGTTAAGGAATGTTCCCACTATCCCTATTTTTTCTAGTGTTTTGAGCATGAAGGGATGCTGTATTTTATCAAGTGCTTTTTCTGCATCTATCGAAATAATCATGTGATTCTTGACTTTAAGTGTGTTGATATGGTGAATTACATTTATTGATTTCTGAATGTTGAACTAACCTTGTATTCCTGGGACAAAACCCATTTGATCATGGTGCACTGTATTTTTGTATGCAATTTGCTAAGATTTTGTTGAGAATTTTTGCGTTGATGTTCATTAAGGATATTGGTCTGAAATTTTCTTTCCTTGATGTGTCTCTGTCTGGTTTAGGTATCAGGGTGATATTGGCTTCATAGAATGAATTTGGGACGGTTCCCTCCTCTTCTATTTCATGAAATACTTTGAGAAGTATTGGAATGAGCTCTTCTTTAAAGGTTTTGTAGAACTCAGCTGAGAACCCATCTGGTCCCAGACTTTTCTTTGTTGGTAGGCTTTTGATGACTTCTTCTATTTCATTACTTGAAATTGATCTATTTAAATTATGTATGTCCTCCTGGTTCAGTTTAGGTAATTCATATGTCTCTAGAAACCTGTTGATATCTTCGAGATTTTCTATTTTGTTGGAGTATACATTTTCAGAATAGCTTCTAATTATGTTTTGTATTTCAATCGTGTCTGTTGTGATATTTCCTTGTTCATTCCAAATTTTAGTAATTTGGGTTTTCTCTCGTCTTCTCTTTGTTAGTGTGGCTAAGGGTTTATCAATTTTGTTTATTTTTTCAAAGAACCAACTATTTATTTTGTCAATTTTTTGTATGTTTCTTTTGTTTCAATTTCATTGATTTCTGCTCTGATTTTAACTATTTCCTGTCTTGTATTACTTTTGGTGTTGCTCTGTTCTCTTTTTCTAGGGCTTTGAGCTGTAGTGTTAGGTCGTTTATTTGTTGATTTTTTCTTCTTTTATTGAATGTACTCCATGAAATAAATTTTCCTCTAAGTACTGCTTTCATAGTGTTCCAGAGATTTTGATATGATGTTTCTTTGTTCTCGTTTACCACTAAGAATTTTTTAATTTCCTTCCTGATGTCTTCTGTTATGTATTCATCATATAATAGTGTATTATTTAATCTCCAGGTATTGGAGAAGTTTCTGTTTTTTATTCTGTCATTTATTTCTAATTTCAATCCATTATGATCTGATAGAGTACAAGGTAGTATCTCTATCTTTTTGTACTTGCTAACATTAACTTTGTGGCATAATATATGGTCTATTTTAGAGAAAGATGTATGTGCTGCTGAGAAGGAAGTGCATTCACTCTTTGTTGGATGGTATATTCTGTAAATGTCCGTTAAGTCTAAATTATTGATTGTGTTATTGAGATCTATGGTTTCTTTGTTCAATTTTTGTTTGGAGGATCTGTTAGTGGTGAGAGAGGTGTGTTAAAATCACCGAGTATTATTGTGTTGTGGTCTATTTGATTTCTGGAATTGAGAAGGATTTGTTTGACCTATATGGATGAGCCACTATTTGGGGCATAGATATCTATGATTGTTATGTCTTGCTGATTTATGCTTCCCTTAAGCAGTATGTAATGTCCTTCTTTATCCCTTCTGACTAACTTTGGCTTGAAGTCCACATTATCTGATATGAGAATGGATTCTCCGGCTTTTTTGCTGTGTCCGTATGCATGGTATGTTTTTTCCCATCCTTTCACCTTTAGTCTATGGGTATCTCTTTCTATGAGATGAGTCTCTTGCAGGCAGCATATTGTTGGATCTTTCTTTTTAATCCAATTGGCCAGTCTATGTCTTTTGATTGATGAGTTCAAGCCATTAACATTCAGGGTTATTATTGAGATATGATTTGTATTCCCAGTCATTTGGCTCATTTTTTTTTTTTTTTGACACAACTTGGTTTCTCCTTTATTTCACTGTTCATTTAGGGTACTTCCTCCCTTTGCTGATTTACATGATTGCTTTTCATCTCTTCCTCATGGAATATTTTGCTGAGAATGTTCTGTAATGCCAGCTTTCTTTTAGTGAATTCTTTTAGTGAATTCTTTTATCACGGAAGGATCTTATTTCGTCATCAAATCTGAAGGTAAGTTTTGCTGGGTATAAGATTCTTGGTTGGCATCCATTTTCTTTCAGGGCTTGAAAAATGTTGTTCCAGGCCCTTCTAGCTTTTAGGGTCTGGATTGAAAAATCTGCTGTTATCCGTATTGGTTTCCCCCAGAATGTAATTTGATTCTTTTCTCTTGCAGCCTTTAAAATTCTGTCTTTATTTTGTATGTTAGGTATTTTCATTATAATGTGCCTTGGTGTGGGTCTGTTGTAATTTTGCGTATTTGGAGACCTATATGCCTCTTGAACTTGATTTTCCGTTTCATTCTTCAGATTTGGGAAATTTTCTGATATTATTTCACTGAATAGATTGTTCATTCCTTTGGTTTGTTTCTCTAAGCCTTCCTCAATCCCAATAATTTTTAAATTTGGCCTTTTCATGATATCCCATAATTCTTGTAGATTCTGTTCATGATTTCTTACCATCTTCTCTGTTTGGTCAACTTTGTTTTCAAGATTAAATATTTTGTCTTCAATGTCTGAGGTTCTGTCTTCCAGGTGTCTATCCTATTGGTTATGCTTTCTATGGAGTTTTTAACTTGGTTTATTGTTTCCTTCATTTCAAGGATTTCTGTTTGTTTGTTTTTTCAGTATATCTAACTCTTTATTGAAATGATCTCTTGCTTCCCATATTTGCTGTTTTAACTGTTGATTGGTGAGATCATTTAATGCCTGCATTTGCTTTTCATCTCCTTGTTTGCTTCCTTGATCATTTTAATTATGTACATTCTGAACTTCCTTTCTGACATTTCTTCTGCCATGCTATCATTGGATTTTATTGCTATACCATCTAGGTTTGTTTGGGACATTTTCTTCCCTTGTTTTCTCATGTTGCTCAGGTATCTACCCCTCCAGTAGTGGAACTCTGGGATATTGCAGATTTCCTCTATTGACTAATATTGTCTCTGTAGATTTCCAACAACTCACCTCTTAGCCTTCAGTAGCCTGAAGTCTTGGAGCAACTTGATAATGCGGTGCTCCACTAGGAAGCTGCCCCTCTAGGGTGGTGGCCTTCAGGTGTCGTATATTCCCTGTCAGTGGGCAGAGGCACCTCCACTTGTTGACTGATGGTCAGCCAAAGGGGGACTAGACTGCAGACTGGGGCACATCTGATCTGGACCTGTGTCTCTGGTTCCACTGCCCTGGTGGGAAAGCCTCTCTCAGAGGGGAAGACTGATCCAGTGGGGAAGTTTCACTGGGCAGCTCTCCTCTGAGAAGTTCCCTTCGGTTCAGAACTACCACCTGGACTAGGAAGCCCTCCTCTGTGATGTTCCCAGGGGTCCAGACCTACTGCCTGGGCTGGGGAGCCTGGCCCTGCGAGGGATGTGTTGTCTATTTTGGTAAAAAAAAAAAAAAAAAAAAAAAACCAGATCTGGAATAGCAGCTGTGATTGAAACTATCACTTGGTTAAGCTTTTATGTTGTATTAGTATCCCAGAATCCAGAGTTAATCTTTTTTCTTTCTCATTTTTACAGGACTAGAAAAGCAAATTAAATAGCAATACAATGGGAATCATATCACTGCCTCCCTTCCTTGTTTGAAAGCAGCATTAATTTCTTTAATTCTTTCTAGGATGTGGTATGATAGTCTGCTGATATCTGTGGAAGATATGTCCAAGGTCCCTAGTGGAATCAATGTTTATAGCAGCTCAATTCATGATAGCAAAACTATGGAACCAACCTAGTTGCTCCTCAACAGATAAATGGATAAAGAAAATGTGGTACATATACATACACTCAGCTTTAAAGAAGAATAAAATTATAGCATTTATAGGTAAACAGATGGAACTAGAGAGTATCATGCTAACTGAAATAAATCAATTCCCAAAACCCAAAGATGGAATGTTTTCTCTGATAAGCAGATGCTGATCCATAGTGGGGGGTGGGTAGGGAAGAATGAAGGAACTTCAGATCAGGTAGAGAGGACCGAGGGGAGGGGAGGAGTGATGTGGGTGGGATGGGAAGGACAGTGGATTGAGACAGACATTATCACCCTATATGCATGTATGAAAAAAATTCTAAAAAATATTTATCACTGTTAAAAAATAAAAATAAAAAATCAAATATCTCATTTTAAAAAAAGATCCCCAGTGGATGTCTGGAAGTATCAAGTCCTACATAAACTATGGGTTTTCCTATACATATATACCAATGATAAAATTCATTTTATAAATTAGGTAAACTAATAATAACTTTCTGTAGATCTTAGCAATCTAACATATGATTTTTTTTCCCTATGAAGTCAAGGACTTCTATATTTTCACCTAAAGGAAGAATTTTTTGCAAGGAAGAGTAGCAAATTCTCTTTGGCATATCTGAACGTACAACATCACTACTCTTGTCGTTTGGGGCCATTATTAAGTAAAATAAGGGTTACTTGAATACAAGCATTGCAATGCTACAACAGACAACCTGATAACCAAAAGAAGTACTAAGTGACAAATGAATGGGTAGCACATGCAGTAAGGTTACACTGGGCAAAATGATAACTGATGTCAAGAACAGTGCACAATTTATAACTTTTAAATTGTTTATTTCTGGAAGTTCCATTTAACATTTTCCAACTATGGTTGACCACTGATAATTGAAAACAGTATAAAGTGAAACTATGGGTAAGGGGTGACCACTCTTCTCCTTCTATATATAATCATGGTAAGAAGACATGGCAGGTGATTTTAGAGGCTTCCACTTGGCCCTTTCTACTATAATGACTCTTAGTGGGTCAAAGGACAAATCTGAAGCCTTTTCCAATTTTTAAATTTAACTGTTCCAAGCAGCAATCAGAAACCTGACAACCACTGGTAGGTTTTTGTACTGCATGTACCTACTGTGAGATGGACTTGGACTAGAAATGCATATACCTCCTGGTTCTCATAAACTCCCACTCAAACTTGTGGAATACAATGGTTTTTCATGTCCCCTGATATCAGTATCAATTCAGATTTTGTGTTCAATAACCCTCAAGAGATCTGGGTATTTGCATGTTCCTACTACATCTGGAGAAATGCTGCAAGTCCCTTGGAGGAGGAAGTGGAGGGTGCTTATTGTCTGTACTTGCAGTGAATCAAAGGATCAAGTGTCAAGGGTTAGACTTTCTCTTCAATCACTAGACTCTGGGTCTGACAACTGACTTAGATATGGAAAATAAGATTGTAGCACAGTCTGGGGCTTACCATCTGCCATTTGCCTGCCTCTTGCCTGTCCATTGCCTGCCTTTCACCTACCCATCACTCACTGCCTGAGCTTCACCTGCCAATCATCCCACAGCAGCCATCAGACTGACCACAGACCACCAGTGGGAGTGCCAGCTGCCTGCTGTTGCCTGGAAGTTCACTGTGACAGTACTTGCAGGTTTGATTTCACATGGCTCCCTCCATTTTGAGACTACAGCCAGGACCTCTAGGACCCTTGGCTGGACTAACTGAGCCCTGTCTCCAGAATCCCTCAGCCTAACTGACCACTCCCTGCCTCCATGGCCCTCAGATTGGCTGACTGCTACCTGCTGCCAGGACCCCCAGACTGACTGACTGTACCCTGCCTCCAGGATCCCACAACCAGACCAACCACACCCAACCTCCAGGACCTCCAGTTGACCATGCCCACACCCTGTGCTGCAGCTCCCCATTTGCCAACACATAGGGAAGCCAGAGTGGCCATCTTGGATTATCCTGGAAGCTGTATCTCCCATCTTTAGATGGGGCAGATCCCATCCTGAGACACCTGCTGGAGAATGGAAGCTCATTGTCAGGTACCTCTCATGCATTAGGCTACTGAAGACTGGGAGGTTTGAATACTATATAATTGTTATAGTATAGATTTTTTTCTCCTTATTGAAAAATTTTAAGTTTTTATTTCTTTACTTTTCTCACTCTCTTTTCCTTTTGTTTACCTTTTCCCTCAGAGTCTCCTTCTCCCTTTTTGCATGCTAACAACCAACTTCTTTGGATTATTCACTCTTTCTACTATCTAGAACTTCTGTATATTCTTTTCTTATCCCATTAACAGCTACATCCTACACCCCTCTGCATCCTCTTTGTCCTTCATTAGAAACTGCAGACCTTATTACAAATCTATTTGTTATACTAAAGATAATAATTAAACTCATTCTGTTTATTATGACAATATTGTTAACATCCTCATAGGGGCTATTTGGTTTAGGATTGCATATTGCCTGTACTGGGCACTGCTAATATTGATCTCTCCCTTAAAGAAAAGGTTTTTGAAACCTATAGGGTCACTATAAGCCTATGGGGGAAAATTGCAATACCCCAGATCTGCACTGCTAGAGGGGAAGATACATGAACAACATGAAAAAACAAGGGAAGAAAATGATCCAAACAAACCTAGATTCTATATTAATAGAATCCAGAGAGAGCATGGTAGAAGAAATGTCAGAAAAGGAGTTCAGAATATACATAATTAAAATGATTCATGAAGCAAAGGATGAGATAAGAGAGCAAATGCAGGCAATGAACGATCATACCAATAAGCAGTTGAAAGAGCAACTGCAGGAAGCAAAAGATCATTTCAACAAAGAGATAGAGATTCTTAAAAAAAAAAGAAATGGAAATCCTTGAATTGAAGGAAACAATAAACCAAATAAAAAGCTCAATGGAAAGCATCACCAACAGACTAGAGCACTTGGAAGACAGAACCTCAGACAATGAAGACAAAATATTTAACCTTGAAAATAAAGTTACACTAAAAAAAGAAATTAAAGAAAACCTTAGAAGATGGAAAGATCTCCCATGTTCTTGGATAGGCAGAATTAATATTGTCAAAATGGCCATACTACCAAAAGTGCTATACAGATTCAATGCAATTCTAATTAAAATCCCGATGATGTAACTTACAGAAATAGAACAAACAATCATGAAATTCATCTGGAAGAATAAGAGACCCAGAATAGCTAAAGCAATCCTTAGCAGAAAGAGCAAAGCAGGCGGTATCACAATACCAGATCTTCGACTATACTACAAAACAATAGTAACAAAAATGGCATGGTATTGGTACCAAAATAGACAGATAGATCAATGGTACAGGAGAAAAGATAGCCTCTTCAACAAATGGTGCTGGGAAAACTGGAAATCCATATGCAACAGAATGAAACTAAATCCCTATCTCTCTCCCTGCACAAAAATCAACTCAAAATGGATCAAGTGCCCCGGCCCGCAGGACATCAACGGGTACCTGGAGGGGGGTGCTGGGATTGAGAGAGACAAGAGACACGAGAAATGGAGACAAGACAAAAGCCTGATCAAGTCTCGTTTATTAGAGGAATAAACACAGTTAATATAAAGTACAGAAACCAATCAGAGTAAAGCGCGCGAAGGCAAGACTAGTCTCATGCCAGAACTCCAATAAGGAAGTGTAATTGTCCAATCATGAAGCACCACGCAATCTAGTCTGATGCACCTGGTATTGTCTGACAGGTGTGTAAACAGGTAATGGCACGCCCCACCAGCATCTGGCAGGCGCCATCTTAGCTCAGCATGAGGCGCGGCAGGGGGCGTGACCATGAGTCAAAGCGCCTGACCATGAGCCAAGGCGCGTGACCTTGAGGCAAGGCAGGGCTCGTGACCTGCCGGTTCCGGACAATCAAGGACCTCAGAATCAGACCAGAGATCCTGCAGATTATAGAAGAAAAAGTAGGTCCAAATCTTCAACATGTCGGCCCAGGATCAGACTTCCTTAACAGGACTTCCATAGTACAAGAAATAAAAGCAAGAATCAATAACCGGGATAGATTCAAACTAAAAAGCTTTCTCTCAGCAAAGGAAACTATCAGCAATGTGAAGAGAGAGCCTACAGAGTGGGAGAATATCTTTGCCACTCATACTTCAGATAGAGCACTAATCTCCAGAATCTATAAAGAACTCAAAAAACTCTACACCAAGAATACAAATAATCCAATCAACAAATGGGCTAAGGGAATGAACAGATACTTCACAGAAGATCTACAAGCAATCAACAGACATATGAAAAAATGTTCAACTTCTCTAGTAATAAGAGAAATGCAAATCAAAACTACACTAAGATTTCATCTCAACCCAATTAGAATGGCGATTATCAAGAATAGTAGCAACAATAGGTGTTGGCAAGGATGTGGGGAAAAAGGTACACTCATACATTGCTGGTGGGGTTGCAAATTAGTGCAGCCAATCTGAAAAGCAGTGTGGAGAATCCTCAGAAAGCTTGGAATGGAACCACCATTTGACCCAGCTATCCCACCCCTCAGCCTATACCCAAAGGACTTAAAAGCAGAATACTACAAAGATGCAGCCACATCAATGTTCATAGCTGCTCAATTCACAATAGCCAGATTGTGGAACCTACCTAGATGCCCTTCAATTGATAAATGGATAAAGAAACTATGGTATATTTATAAAATGGAATATTACTCAGCCATAAAAAATATAAAATTATGGCATTTTCAGGCAAATGGATGAAACCGGAGAATATCATGTTAAGTGAGATAAGCCAATCTCAAAAAACCAAAGGAAGAATGATCTCTCTGATAAGTGGATGATGACACATAATGGGGGAGGGCAAGAATGGAGGAAGGAGGGACTGTATAGAGGGAAAAGAGGGGTGGAAGGGGTGGGAGGGTAGGGGGAAAATAACAGAATGAATCAAACAACATTACCCTATGTAAATGTATGATTACACAAATGGTATGCCTTACTCCATGTACAAACAGAGAATCAACATGTATCCCATTTGTTTAAAATAAAAATAAATATATAAAAAATAATAAAAAAAAAAACCCAAAGTTGAGCAAACTGAGAAGATGGGAAGAAATCATGAATAGAACCTCCAAGAACTATGGGACATCATGAAAAGACCAAATTTAAGAATTATCGGGATTGAGGAAGGCACAGAGATACAAACCAAAGGAATGAACAACCTATTCAATGAAATAATATCAGAAAATTTCCCAAATCTGAAGAATGAAATGGAAAATCAAGTGCAAGAGGCTTACAGAACACCAAATGCACAAAATCACAACAGATCCACACCCAGGCACATTATAATGAAAATGCCTAACATTCAAAATAAAGATAGGATTTTGAAGGCCGCAAGAGAAAAGCATCAGATTACATATAGGGGGCAACAAATATGGATATCAGCAGATTTCTCAGCCTAGAGTCTAAAAGCCAGAAGGGCCTGGAACAACATATTTCAATCTGAAAGAACATGGTTGCCAACCAAGAATCCTACCCAGCAAAACTAACCTTTTTTATTTCCTTTGAAGATGAAATAAAATCCTTCCATGATAAACAAACGTTAAAAGAATTTACAAATAGAAAACCTGCACTACAGAATATTCTCAACAAAATATTCCAAGAGGAGGAAATGAAAAACAACAATGTAGGTCAGCAAAGGGAGGAACCACCTTAGAAAAAAACCACTCAAAGGAGAAACCAAGCCAACTTAAAAACCAAAAATAAGCCCAAATGATTGGAATACAAATCATATCTCAATAATAAACCTGAATGTTAATGGCCTAAACTCATCAATCAAAAGACATAGACTGGCAGATTGGATTAAAAAAGAAAGACCCAACAATATGCTGCCTGCAAGAGACACATCTCATAGAAAAAGACATCCACAGACTAATGGTGAAAGGATGGGAAAGAACCTACCACGCACATGGACTCAGTAAAAAAGCCGGAGTATCCATCCTCATATCAGATAATGTGGACTTCAAGCCAAAGTTAGTCAGAAGGGATAAAGAATGACATTTCATACTGCTTAAGGGAATCATAAATCAGGAAGACATAACGATAGTAAATATTTATGCCCCAAACAGTGGTGCATCCCTGTACATCAAACAAATCCTACTCAATGCCAGAAATCAAATAGACCACAACACAATAATTCTGGGTGACTTTAATACACCGCTGTCACTACTGGATAGATCTTCCAAACAAGAACTAAACAAAGAAACCATATAACTCAATAACACAATTAATAACTTAGACTTAACAGACATATATAGAATATTCCATCCATCATGAGCAAATTCACTTTCTTCTCAGCAGTACATAGAACCTTCTTGAAAATAGACCATATGTTATGCCACAAAACAGCCCTTAGGAAATGCAAAAAAATAGAGGTACTGTCTTGTGTTCTATCAGATCATAATGGAATGAAATTAGAAATCAATGACAAAATAAAAAACAGAAATTACTCCAACACCTGGAGACTAAATAATATGCCATTGAATGAGTCATGTATAACAGAAAACATCAGGGAGGAGATAAAAAAATTCTTAGAGGTAAATGAGAATGACGATACAACATACCAAAATCTCTGGGACACTATGAAAGCAGTACTAAGAGGAAAATTCATTGCATGGAGCACATTCAAGAAAATAATAAAAAACCAACAACTAAATGACCCAACTTTATAGCTCAAAGCCCTAGACAAAGATCAGAACAACACCAAAAGTAGTAGAAGACAGGAAATCATTAAAATCAGAGCTGAAATCAATGAAATTGAAACAAAAGAAACAATTCAAAAAATTGACAAACCAAAAAGTTGGTTCTTTGAAAAAGTAAACAAATTAGACAAATCCTTAGCCACACTAACAAACAGAAGGGGAGAAAACTCAAATTACTAAAATTCGTGATGAAAACGGAAATATCATGACAGACACCACTGAAATACATAACATAATGAGAAGCTACTCTGAAAATCTACACTCCAACATAATAGAAAATACTGAAGACATGGATAGATTTCTAGAGACATGATGCTCCCAAACTGAACCAGGAGGACATACACAATTTAAACAGATCAATATCAAGTAATGAAACAGAAGAAGCCATCAAAAGCCTACCAACCAAGAAAAGCCCAGGACCTGATGGATTCTCAACTGAGTTCTACAAGACTTTCAAAGAAAAACTCATTCCAATACTTCTCAAAGTATTCCAGGAAATACAAAAGGATGGAATCCTACCAAACTCATTCTATGAAGCTAATATCACCCTAATACCCAAACCAGACAAAAACTCATCAAGGAAAGTAAATTTTAGACCAATATCCTTGATGAATATAGATGCAAAAATCCTTAACAAAATCCTGGCAAACCTCATCCAAAAACATATTAAGAAGATAGTGCACCACGATCAAGTGGGGTTCATCCTGTGAATGCAAGTTTGGTTCAACATCCATAAATCCATAATGTAATCCATCATATCAATAGACTTAATGATAAGAATCATATGGTTATTTAAATTGATGCAGAAAAAGCATTTGACAAAATACAACACCCCTTCATGCTCAAAACACTAGAAAAAATAGGCATGGTAGGAACATACCTGAACATTGTAAAGGCTATTTATGCTAAACCCATGGCCAACATCATTCTTAATGGAGAAAAACTGAAAAGATTCCCTTTTAAAACTGGAACAAGACAGGGATGCCATCTTTCATCACTTCTATTCAACATTGTCCTTGAAATACTAGCCAGAGCAATTAGACAGACTAAAGAAATTAAAGGGATACGAATAGGAAAAGAGGAACTCAAACTGTCACTATTTGCCCATGACATGATTCTCTATTTAGAGGATCCAAAAAACCTCCACCAGAAAACTTCTAGACCTCATAATGAATCCTGCAAAATAGCAGGATATAAAATCAACACATATAAATCTAAAGCATTTTTATACATAAGTGATGAAACATCTGAAAGGGAAATGAGGAAAACAACTCCATTCACAATAGCCTCAAAAAAAAAAAAAAATCAATCTAACCAAAGAGGTGAAAGATCTCTACAATGAAAACTACAAAACACTGAAGAAAGAAAATGAAGAAGACCTTAGAAGATGGAAAGATCTCCCATATTTTTGGATAAGCAGAATTACTATTATCAAAATGGCCATACTTCCAAAGGCACTATACAGATTTAGCACAATTCCCATTAAAATCCATATGACATTTCTCACAGAAACAGAAAAATCAATCATGAAATTCATCTGGAAAAACAAAAGACCCAGGATAGCCAAAGAAATCCTGGGCAAGAAGAGTAATGCTGGAGGTATCACTATACCAGAACTTAAACTCTACTATTGGGTGATAGTAACAAAAACGGCTTGGTACTGGCACCAAAATAGACAGGTAGATCAGTGGTACAGGATAGAAGACACAGAGACATACCCACATAAGTACAGTAACCTCACACTAGACAAAAGTGCCAAAAACTTACAATGGAGAAAAGATAGCCTCTTCAACAAATGGTGCTGGCAAAACTGGAAATCCATTTGTAGTAAAATGAAACTAAACCCCGAACTCTCACCCTGTACAAAACGCAACACAAAATGGATCAAGGATCTAGGAATTAGACCTGAGACCCTTCACCAAACAGAAGAAAAAGTAGGCCTGAATCTCCATCACGTTCACTTAGGACCAGACTTCCTTAACGAGATCCCCATAGTGCAAGAATCAATAAATGGGATAGATTCAAACTAAAGAGCTTTTTCTCAGCACAGGAAACAATCATAATGTGAAAAGAGAGCCTACATAGTGGGAGAAAATCTTTTACACATACACTTCAGACAGAGCACTCATCTCCAAAGTTTTATAAAGAACTTTAAAAACTTTACACCCAAAGTACAAAGAACCCAATCAATAAATGGGCTAAGGAACTGGGCAGACACTTCACAGAAGAAAATATACAGGTGATCAACAAATATATGAAAAAGTGCTCATCATCCCTAGTAATTAGAGAAATGCAAATTAAAACCACCCTAAGATTTCATCTAACTCCATTTAGAATGGTGATTATCAAGAACACAAGCAATAAGAAGTGTTGGCGTGGATGTGGGGAAAAAGCACACTTTTACATTGCTGGTGGAGTTGCAAATTGGTGCAGCCACTCTGTAAAGCAGTGTGGAGATTCCTAAGAAAACTTGGAATGGACCCACCATTTGACCCAGCTATACCACTCCTCGATTTATACCCAAAGGACTTAAAATCAGCATACTATAGTGATGCAGCCACATCAATGTTCATAGCAGCTCAATTCACAATAGCTAGATTGTGGAACCAACCTAGATGCCCTTTAACTGACAAATAGATAAAGAAACTGTTGTATATATACACAATGGAATATTTCTCAGCCAGAAAGAAGAATAAAATTATGGCATTTGCTGGCAAATGGATGAAGTTGGAAAATATCACACTATGTGAAATAGGCCAAGCCCAAAAAACCAAAGGCCAAATGTTTTCTCTGATAAGTGCATGACAATATATAACAAGAGGGAGTGGCAGGGGGAAGAGAAGAATGTTTGGATGGTGTAGAGGAAAATGGGGTGGAAGGAGGTGGAGACAGAAAGTAGTACAATGAAACAGATATCATTACCCTATGTATATGTAAGATTACATGAATGGTGTGAATCTACATTGTGTACTACCATAGAAATGAAAAGTTGTACCCCATTTTTGTACAACGAATCAAACTCCAGTCTGTAAAAATAAAAAAGATTTTAATAAAAAAAAGATTTTAATCTCCCATCATGATAACTAACATCATCCTTTTGTTTACTAACTTCCCATTTTTATGTGTTTATAGAAAGCAAGTATCATTCTAACCTGTTGCCCATCCATGTGCACCTGGGAATACCATGGTGTATTAGTCAGATCCTGGAAGGTCAAGGAACCTTGCCTGTCACTCCAACTTTGGTATGCATTACAGTAATTATGTTCACCTTGACTCTTAATATTAGGTGCCACCATCTGGGCTCTGCTATTTTGGAATCCTACCACTCCCATAGATAACAGAGCCCAATTCCATGATAGAATCTCCTGCTCCTTCCCAACTGGGTGATACAGAATTACAGCTGAACTTTCTAAAAATGCTGGTGTCTTCTCTCTGCCGCTATTTCTTTTCTTTTCTTTTTTTTCTTTTTTGTTGGAAATTGACATAAGAGGGTTTATTAAGCAAACAGAGTGTCTCCCTGCAGGGAAAGAGAGAAAATGAGAGGAAAAGAGAAAGGGTACGTGTTAGAGAGAGTGTGAAAAGCGAGTAGGAGAGAGAAAGCGTGAGAGAAGATGGTGGGGGAGCTATCCCTAAGCAGTTGAATTCTGCCGGGCTAACAGGGGACCAATAATGGAGAAGGATACTTGCAAGCTGACTGATGAACCAAGAGCTCCCTAGGATGTTCACAGACTGACAAGTAGTTGGGAGGTGGGAAAATGACTGCAGCGGAAAGGGTGGGGGAGCAGCTTTGTATAACATTCCCCCGTTTCTGTTTTTATATGAACATCTTTTGTTCTCCAGTTCTTTCTTGCCTTATCTCTCCTTCCTGCCTAAGTGACTAGGGCCTGTTTT